>NC_091972.1:36255000-36880000 GCF_036711975.1 Onthophagus taurus | reverse complement strand
AATCGATGTTATATTTTACATAAATAAGACAGAGACTTTTATAAAAAGTGATAATGATATCTAGAAGATACAAAATCCATATACAAAACCGATAACTTGAGATTTCGGGTACACCTGGTAAAATTGAACGACGTGGAAGTACTTATTTTATTTGACAATTGACAAGAAATCATTTAATACGTTTTGTGTGAGCGTCACAAGTTAATTTATGTTTTGGTTCCTTCATGACTGTATTTTTAAGAATCATGATATGATATGTATAATAAATTGATATAAGATAATATTGATATTTCCTGAAAAAAATTATTAAAGAAGAAATTGTCAAATTTATAAATCAATAATAACACGAAATTTTCAAAAAATCATATCGACTGTACTGTTTAGAATCATAATATGATATGTATATTAAATTGTAGCTTAAAGATTCTAGTTTATGATGTGATGTAAAAAGTATAAAATAATATAATTGAAATATCCAGGAAAAACTTATTAAAGGAGAAATTTTCAAATTTATAAATTAAAAATAACAAAGAAATTTTCAAAAATCATATCTACTATATTTATAAGAATTATAATATGGTACCTATGTATGTTAAATTGTAGCTTAAAGATTATAGTTTATGATATGATATAAAAAGTATAAAATAATATTATTGAAATATCCAGGAATATCTTATTAAAGGAGAAATTGTCAAATTTATAAATTAAAAATAACAAGACATTTTCGAAAATCATATCCACTGTATTTTTATGAATCATAATATGATATGTATGTTAAATTGTAGCTTAAAGATTCTAGTTTATAAATATGATATAAAAAGTATAAAATAATATTATTGAAATTTGCTGGAAAGTCCTATTAAAGGAGAAATTGTCAAATTTATGCCAAATCAAAAATAACACAAAATTTTCAAAAAATCATGGTATTTTAAGAATTACGATATGATATATATGTTAATTTATAGCTTAAAGATTCTAGTTTATGATATGATAGAAAAAGCAAAAGATAATGTTATTAAATTTTGCAGGAATAATATAATATATTGTTTAATGAAGAAATAACCAAATTTATAAATCCGAACTAATACGAAATTTTCAAAAAATCATATCGATTGTGTGTTGAAGAATCATGATATGATGTGTATGTTAAATTGAAGATTAAATATTCTAGTTTATGATGTATTACATAAACTATTAGGTAAGGTTATTGAAATTTCTAGTAAAAAATTATTAGAGACAAAATTGTCAAATTTATATATGTATCAAAAATAATACGAAATTTCTAAGAAATCGTATCGACTGTGTTTTTAAGAATATGATATGTATGTTAAATTGTAAATTAAAGATTCTAGTTGACGAGATGATATAAAAACTATCAGGTAATATTATCGAAATTTCCAAGAAAAGAATGTTAATGAAGAAATTGTCAAATTTATAAATCCGAAATAATATGATATTTTCAAAAAATCATATCGACTGTATTTTGATGAATCATGACGTGATGTGTATGTTAAATTGAAGCTTATAGATTCTAGTTTATGATATCATATATAAACTATAAAATAATATTATTGAACTTTCAGGAAAAAATTATTAAACAATGAATTGTTAAATTTATAAATCAAAAAAAAGAAACAAGAAATTGTTAAATACTGTTAAATAAGACTTGACGCCGTATGATTTTTTCATGGAGGAAACCTTAAGAATGAAGAGTATTTAGTGACATCAAGAATCGTATCTAAGAAAATTATCCCGCGGAATGAATAAGCGAACTAACGCGTGCATAGAGAGAGAAGGAGATCACGTGGACATTTAATATTTCAACTTTATTATAATTACTGCTCTAAGTATTAACAATCCTTATCAAACTCATCTTATTTTTGTATAAAGAATCTGAATATGGAATAAAAACGATAGGGGAGGGGCTGTACCTGATCATTTTGTTTCTATAGCTAATATTTCAAAAATTATCAGTTATTAATTAAATCTCTAGGTTTAAATCGATTCTGCAATATTTTAACTTATAAAATTTATAGTCACAATTACAAAGTACTTCATATTATGGGCAAAAAATTCTTTAAAAGAAAAAATGTGAATTGATCCAAGGTACAATACAGGCTTGTACCTTGGGCTAATTAGTAACTACACCTAATTTTATTTATCTACAATATTATTAACAATAATAAATAGATAATAAAATGTGACAAGTACCTACCATTAGCAAAAGGAAAGAAATAAACTTTGAAAGTACTTATATACAGTATGTCCCCGGATCGAGTTACAAAGAGGAAAACAAATTTTATTACTGATTTTTCAAACTTACCTTAGCATAAACAATGCGTCGGATATGTTCAAACCACTAAATCGCACGAACTTTATATTCTAACTATAGAAGTTAACTAATTATTCCCATTTTTGTGCAAAAATTCAATTTACGATATGTAACAATAGAAACCATAAAAGTTTAAATTAATCAAATTAAAAAATATGGCTAATTGAATAAAATATTTTAAATTTTAATGTAAATTAATGTAATAACACACTATGTAAGTAATAAATATTATTTATTTGTAAGTGAACAAATCTTTCTTTATAAGAATTACGAATTTCCGCCACTGTAAACAATTTGTTTCAATCGTAACCAAACATAAAAATCCATAATTGTAAGACCAGGACTACGTGGTGGCCATCAAATAGGAACATTTCGTCCAATCCATTTTTGACGAAATTGTAAATTTAACCATTTGGCACAATGTGTGAATGGTAAGCTGAGCAACTGTCTTGCTGAAAGTACACTGACCGTATAAAATTTAAGGGCAATTGGATTTACATCACTCCAATAACGACAATGCTGGGAAAAAACAACGTTATTTGTTGAAAAGTTATTAGAGAAGCAGCGTCTTCCTCATTTAGTCTCTTTGTCTGCTTCTTTATGGATAATTCCCGTTTCCAAATTTTTTTTCATAAGTTTGCGAGCTCCAACATGAGATATTTTTGTGTTGGATATTTTTGCTGGAATTATTGTATAACTTCACGAAAACATGATTCACCAGCACCATAGCACTGTACTAAATAAATTCTCTCTTTCACGGTTAACATCGCATGAAAAGACTTAATCTTACCAACATAAGTTATAACTTTTATGGTTTCTATGGTTACATATCATAAATTGAACTTGAATAATTTTCAATTTAGAGAAAAGTCCAATTTTTTCATAAAAATGGGAATAATTAGTTAACTTTTATAGTTGGAGTATAAAATGTATGCGATTTAGGCCCACTTTTACCACCTCTAGATAAATTTAACCGATAGATAATTACCATGGTTACAGCGGTTTTAAGCGCTCTCATTGGTAAGAGCACCAATTTATCTATCGGTTAAATTTATCAAGAGGTGGTAAAAGTGGGCCTTAGTAGTTTGAACATATCCGACGCATTATTTATGCTGAGATAAGTTTGAAAAATAAGTAACAAAATTTTTTTCCTCTTTGTAACTCGATCCGGGGACATACTGTAGATATATTTTTAATTACATACCATTGTATTAAGTGAAGACAACTGAAAAGTAAATTGGTTCTTCTTGTCTTTTTGACAATCCAACGATAGCAAGCATGGGAAAACGTAACAGTATACTATTACTAACAACAAAAGAAACATCTTCATCGCCAAGGACAAAGTTTCTAGCTGGTTTTGTGCCAACTATTTTTTTTGTCAAATTGTACTATGAGAAATGAATGCACAACTTACCTGACAAAGAATTTAGTTTAATCAAACTTAAAAATTTACTTTATGACACTAAAAACGTTAAAAATAACGGAAATCAAAAACCCATCCGATATTTTTACTATAACTACGATGTAATGATGTTGGGTATACATTCCAGTGGAGTAAGTATTAAGTATGCACATTTTAGTTTTATAAGTAAAACTACTGCCGGTCTTTGATCGAAAAATCGTGATGAGCATCGCATATAGGCAAAATTCAAGAAACGTAAGTACAGGGGAACTTGTCGAAATGTGTACATGTCGAAATGAACGTCAAATATCGCATTAGGAAGATTTAGAAGTGTCTTTAGTTGGAGTGTCTAGCAGGGAGGAAACTTCGGTTCCATTGTTTTTGCATCGTCTCTATTAAGGGCCTCGTGAACGTTGCTACTCATCCGCTCCGGAACGCTATAGGTCCTTCGCCTTTCCCTCCTGTCATTGTTATGGTAATTTGTGCTGAAAGGGAACCGTGATTGTCACTTGTTTCCTCTTGTCGTCCCTCAAACCACCGAAGGAACACCCCTTCATCAACCCCTTATATCGATTCGGTTGATTATTTTGCTAAATGAACATGATTAAATACATCTTTATATTGATGATCTTTTAAAATTCGATCGGTGGTAGATATTAATTAAAATAATTATTGGTTATAGGGTGTCTAATCGATAGAAGCCGTTCCTAATTTAAATCCGGTGTCGAATTAAATGCACGAGTAATTAAATCCCAGTAGCGCTTTATGAGTATGACGTGAATCCCGCCCCTATATTAATATTGGGGAGTACGCAAATTTTCGATATGCTTTTTCAACGCTATAATTTGCATATTAAACGATCGATGAATTCGACGTGATTATTTATTACACTTTATTTTATGGCCAGCGGGATAAAATTAATTAATAAACACGCTGTACTTTTGATATATTAATTTGATGCACGCGCTGAAAATTTTGTGTCGAGTTTATTAATGTTAATTTACATCGTGTTTGTTTTATAATTTTAGTATTTATTTATGTTTATGAATATTGACGGAGGTATATCTAGGCCCCGTTTAAATATAAATCAATTTGTGCGGGAGGTAAAAGTCGGTTTAGAGTGAAAACAAACTCCATCGGATCTAAAAAACCGGAATGTTTTCATTCAATTTTTCATGCCCCTCAGAAGGTGTGTTATAAACACTTGAAAAAAAAAAGTAGAAAAAAAGACCGTTCCATCTTTTCATCGAGTTATAAAATATGAAGCAAAAGTTTAATGGATGGAACTAAATGAGGATAGAAAGGTTGCTGGAAATGAAACGATAGAGTTCCAAATTAATCTCTTCCCTTTATTTCGGCTACTTTCCCCTATTATAAATTCTCATTCACCGCTCATGCTGCGTTAGAGGGTACTCTGAAACTTTTAATTTTAATTAACCCGCTTAATTATGTGTTTTGGTTACGTGAAATGGTTACAAAGTCTCATCGAAAAGATATTTTAATATAATATATGTTTAAAAAAATCAATTTTCTTTTTTTTTATGTTCATAAAATCAAAACTCCGAAATTTGAAGATTCCAAGAAATGATCTCTAATGTATTAAATACTGAATAACTTTAAATTGCTTTTTATTTCATAACGATATCTCAATTAGTTTTTGAGATACGTAAAGATTAATTATTCTAACATATATGTTTAAGATTACGCAAGGTTGAGTTTAAAAAATCATAATTCCGAAATTTGAAGATTTCAAGAAATGATCATCAACGTATTAAATACTAAATAAATTTGCTTTAAATTGTTTTTTATTTTATGATGATATCTTAATTAGTTTTTGAGATACGTAAAGATTATAAGGAATGAAATCTTATGTTGATAACAGAAATTCCACAATGATGTATATTTATTCAGAAGTTATGTACAACAATTGTTTTGCCCTAAATCTAAAGTTAAGTGCACTTAATTTTAGATTATTTTTGTTTTGAAAACTGTACATTCGCTGCATCGCCTCACTCATTTTGTCTTCAGCATTTTGCATTTAACACGCCTTCAGTCTTTTTCTTGTTGAGTGGGACGATGAAGTGATATTTGCGGTTTTTGAATTGTTTGAGGTTCCATCCTTCCAATTCTTTTCCACATGATGCACAAGTGTTACAATCCTTTGATCATTTCTCGTTGATTGACGTTGTACCTGAAGACGTTCTAAAAGGGCGAAACAATTGTTGTACATAACTTCTGAATAAATATACATCATTGTGGAATTTCTGTTATCTACATAAGATTTCATTCCTTATAATCATCACACAATGAACCTGGAGTATCTCAACGTAAAGATTAGTTATTCTAACATTTATGTTTAATTGTAAAATTATGGAAGATTCAGTTCAAAAAATCATAACTCCGAAATTTGAAGATTCCAAGAAATGATCTTCAACGTATTAAATACTAAATAAATTGGCGTTAAATTACTTTTTGTTTCATAACGATATCTCAATTAGCTTTTGAGATACGTAAACATTAATTTTTCTAACATTTATGTTTAAGATTACGCAAAGTTGAGTTCAAAAAATCATAACTCCGTAATTTGAAGATTCCAAGAAACGATCTTCAAAATATTAAATACTAAATAAATTTGCTTTAAATTGCTTTTTATATCACGATGATAACTCAATTAGTTTTTGAGGTATGTAAAGATTAATTATTCTAAAGTTTATGTTTAAGATTATGCAAGGTTGAGTTCAAAAAATCATAACTCCGAAATTTGAAGATTCCAAGAAATGATCTTCCACGTATTAAATACTAAATAAATGTGCGTTAAATTACTTTTTGTTTCATAACGATATCTCAATTAGTTTTTGAGATACGTAAAGATTTATTATTCTAACATTTATGTTTAAGATTACGCAAAGTTGAGTTTAAAAAAGCATAACTCCGAAATTTGAAGATTCCAAGAAACGATCTTCAAAATATTAAATTTGCTTTAAATTGCTATTTATTTCATAACGTTATCTCAAGTAGTTTTTGAGATACGTAAAGATTAATTTTTCTAACATTTTTGTTTAAGATTATGGAAGGTTGCGTTCAAAAAATCACAACTCCGAAATTTAAAAATAAATTTGCTTTTAATTGCCTTTTATTTGACGATGATATCTCAATTACTTTTTGAGGTACGTAAAGATTAATTATTCTGAAGTTTATATTTAAGATTATGCAAGGTTGAGTTCAAACGAATCATAACTCCGAAATTTAGAAGATTTTTAGAAATGATCTTCAATATATTAAATACTAAATAAATTTGCGTGAAATTGCTGTTTATTTCGTAACGATATCTCAATTAGTCTTTGAGATACGTAAAGATTAATTGTTCTAAAGTTTATGTTTAAGATTATGCAAGGTTGAGTTAAAAAAATCATAACTCCGAAATTTAAAGATTCCAAGAAATGGCCTTCAACGTATTAAATACTAAATAAATTTGCTTCAAATTGCTTTTTATATCACGATTGTATCTCAATTAGTTTTTGAGATACGTAAAGATTAATTATTCTAACATTTACGTTTAAGATTACGCAAAGTTGAGTTAAAATATCATAATTCCGAAATTTAACGATTCCAAGAAACGATCTTCAAAATATTAAATACTAAATAAATTTGCTTTAAATTGTTTTTTATTTCATAACGTTATCTCAAGTAGTTTTTGAGATACGTAAAGATTAATTATTCTAACATTTTTGTTTAAGATTATGGAAGGTTGCGTTCAAAAAATCACAACTCCGAAATTTGAAGATTCCAAGAAGTGATCTTCAACATATTAAATATTAAATAAATTTGCTTTTAATTACCTTTTATTTGACGATGATATCTCAATTACTTTTTGAGGTACGTAAAGATTAATTATTCTGAAGTTTATATTTAAGATTATACAAGGTTGAGTTCAAACGAATCATAACTCCGAAATTTAGAAGATTTTTAGAAATGATCTTCAATATATTAAATACTAAATAAATTTGCGTGAAATTGCTGTTTATTTCATAACGATATCTCAATTAGTCTTTGAGATACGTAAAGATTAATTGTTCTAAAGTTTATGTTTAAGATTATGCAAGGTTGAGTTAAAAAAATCATAACTCCGAAATTTAAAGATTCCGAGAAATGGTCTTCAACGTATTAAATACTAAATAAATTTGCTTCAAATTGCTTTTTATATCACGATTGTATCTCAATTAGTTTTTGAGATACGTAAAGATTAATTATTCTAACATTTACGTTTAAGATTACGCAAAGTTGAGTTAAAATATCATAATTCCGAAATTTAACGATTCCAAGAAACGATCTTCAAAATATTAAATACTAAATAAATTTGCTTTAAATTGTTTTTTATTTCATAACGTTATCTCAAGTAGTTTTTGAGATACGTAAAGATTAAATATTCTAACATTTATGATTGAGATAATGCAAGGTCGAGTTCAAAAAATCATAACTCCGGAATTTGAACATTCCAAGAAATGATCATCAACATGTTAAATACTATATCACTATGCTTTAAATTGCTTTTCATTTCATAACGATATCTCAATGAGTTTTTGAGATATGTGAAGATTACCCTACTACCAAAATGCTTTATAATTTTAAAATTATAAAATTTTTCTATTTTATTGTTAATTTATTGTTGCATTTGAAAAGCTAATTAAAGCTGCACCGATGATAGTTTTACTTCCGAAAACTGAACTGATTTATTATTGTATTATATAAATGTTTATTGGAACAAAATGGAACAAACGTTTATAGAACAAAATTATAAAATAGCTATATAATAATTTTGTATATGTTGTATAATGATCATCATTCAGATTTTATATAACCACACAGCTTATAATACAAAATAGTCTTATTAGATCTTCCCAAAAGCGTAAAATGTAGCGTAATGTAGCTTCAGATTGCTGAACATAACACAAGGGACATTATCTGAAGTATATAACTAAACGTGTTTTTAATGGGTTTCTGCGTTGCATTGCAGATAACATTAATTAAAAACTTCGATGAAACTGATCATTATACTGCGTAAATCACAGCTTTTGTGATTATAGAAGCTTAGGATTTAGGGAGGTGGAATTTTTTCATTCATTCAATAGTTCAAAATGAATCCAATGTGTCTCGTTATTGTGCATCAGGTTTTAAAATTTAATTTAATTAACTGTGAATAGTGGACCTGATATTTAACAATACATATAAAAGTTATTTTAAAACATTTATTTAAATATTTTATAAATATTCTATGACAGTTTATAACGCATTTTGCAACATAATTATACAATATTTATAAAATTATTATACATATAAACATGTTAAACAATTTTTATTGTGGTTTTATAGATGTTTATGTAACTTTTTTTATAGAAGATCAAGACACAGCTATAAAATAATTGAAAAAGATTATGTAAATTGTGCCTATTTTGGTGTTATAGTTGTTTTATAAACATTTTTATTACGTTGTTGAAATTAAATATGTTGTATAAAATTTATCACGGAAACGTTTTTACAGCTTTAATAAAATAAGAAATTGTTAGTTGGGTAGTTATCCTAATATTTATGTTTAAGATTATGCAATTTTGCGTTCAGAAAATCATAACTCCGAAATTTGAAGATTCCAAGAAATAATCTTCAAAATATTAAATACTAAGTAAATTTCTCTGAAACTTTTAATTTCAATGAATCCGCTTAATTACGTATTTTGGTTACGTGAAATGGTTAAAAATTTCCATCTAAAAGATGCTTTAATCTAATATATGTTTAAAAAAATCAATTTTCTTCTGAAATTGCTACTTAATTTAGATTAAACGGATACATTGCTGGTTTATTTTACATAACGGTTGATTCATCGTTTCCTTCTGGATCACTTCATTCGCTCTTGATCCCTAGATTACCAACTTATAAATAGTTTTACTTGTTTTTGAACAAAAATAGAATTGACCACTTTAAAGTATTTGTAGACAACATATTTTTGCATCTCCTTCATTTTTAAAATTGAATTTTCCGTAACAAGAGCCGAGATATCCGCAGGGGTTAATTGAGTGATTTTATTTCAGGTTGGTTATCCGAGAGTACACGCGGTTTGAAAATACAAAAAGGAAACAAAACGACATGGAATTTCCGAGAATCTCAAAGGAATTCTATGCAAGCCCTGATCTTTTACGTAATTACTCCGTTTGACCTAGAATTTCAGGAGCTTTACTTTTTTCCTTTTCTTCTTTTTTCTTATCGTAAATCGTGTGATTATTTATTTATCCCTTAATTCTATCTAATTGAAGTAGATAAACCATGCTCTTCGTTAAAATTTATGTCACAACATCTTTCTCAAATTGCAATTCTACTTTTCTTAATATTTAATTTTGCAACGCCACTAAACAAGAAATGGTCAGATATTTCAGTAATAAGGTTTATAGAACTCTTAACAAATTTATTACGAGACCAACATTTCTAAAATTACCGTTCAGAAAATATAAAGCGAAATTTTATCGGTGTGTAGTTTCGGAAATAAAGTCATTCGAAAAGATCGAGTGAATGTTTTAAAAATAAAGAACAAACTTGTATAGCTGCTATCAATAATTACGTTCGTAACAGCGACGTTAGTTTGCATCTGGGGACGACTGCTCATCCATAAATAAGAGTTTATCGTAGTAGAGCTCGAATTTGCGAGGTTATAGTACGGTTATTTTGCTCTTTCTGTTTATTTACTTCCCGTTAAAATGTAAACGTCAATGTTTGTTCCGCATAAACTCACCCTTTCGTTATTTATTATGTCTCTATTGCTTTCTATTTTGATTATCGTCAAAATGAGATTAGTGGTTTAGTATTGTTTTATTATTATTACCATATTTACGTTATGTGGACTTTATAGACACATGCTGTTTACTTAAACGAGAACTATAACAACAAGTGGTGGAAGTTTTATGTAGAGATTAACAGTTAAATTGGAACACATTAAATTGGAAAAATCTTTGGGATTTTAAGTCTGTTAAGTTGCTGAGAATTCACAATGGCTAAAAAAACCGTTTATGGATGATATTTTTATGATTCATTACACTGCCCAACAATATTTTTGTTCTCATACACCATTACGTGTAGTTTATTTCGTTTTTCATGCTGATTTTGAAACTAATTTTAAATTAGCTCTATCACGTCAGGATAGCTTTTTCAAAAGTACATTAAATTTTACAGAATTTTTAAGCTACTTTTACGGTCTGTTTCACTCAATCATGCCCATTTGTGTTGTAAAGCCAATGAAATTAGGAATTTGTAGGAATTGTAAGAATTGTAAGAATGAATCTTGCCATTTGCAAGAGCTATGATTTGGCGTGAACAAACGGATCAATTGTCTGATTGCTACTTTGCTGTACGAAAATTTTCGGGTTTTCCAACAAAAATAAGAACAAGATTAGTTACACTAGTGTGTCTTCTGCTACTCATCCAGTACCTCATTCAGAAACCTTGCCAGTACCAAGACCTATAAATGTTTTCAATGAAGAATATGCCATTACAGAAGTAGAAGAACAAATTTCCGAGTTATTACGAGAGCGAACCTCACGTAGTAAATCAGTCAGAATTAAATGACCTTATTCTAGATCTAAATTTGTCAAAATCTTAAGCGGATATACTAGGATTTAGACTTCAAGGATGCATGGAAGCTGTTAACTACAGGCACACATATTTCTATGTATTGTAATCGCCAGGAAGAACTGTCGCAGTATTTTTCAACCAAAGAAGGTCTTTCATTCTGCCATAATGTCGATGTTTTGATGCTGACATTAGGTCATCAACATAACCCAGAGAAATCGATACTTCGAAAATGAGTTTAAAAACTGACCTTCTTCACATAGGAAACGTTTATCTATTCATCCCGGTTGGTCACGTAGTCCATTGAAGGAAACTTATGAAAATATGACTCATCTTCTCGACAAAATTAATTACAAAGTCTACAAATGGTATATCATCGCTTACCTCAAAGTTGTAGCAATTCTACTCGGTTTACAACTGGGGTGCACAAAGCACTGCTGTTTCCTTTGTGAGTCGATCCTGCTAAGTTGCTGATAATGCACAATAAGTTTAAACCGTTTATGGATGATATTTTTACGATTCGTTATAAACATTTTTTTTTAATAAAGATTTTTTCTCACCGCTTTTAGTTTTCGATTTATTATAAATTGTAGTTACCAAAATCGTCCATTCGGAAATTTAGGGATTTTTCTTATTTTGATTATTAATACCTTGTTTTCAAATATTTGTAGTAATTAACATTTTGTTGTTACACAAAGGGTGAATAGATATCGAAAAAGTATATTAAAGCGGCTAGATTAAAGTCTGGTGGAAAGGTTGCAATGTGGTAACGAGAAGAGGGTGCATATATTATTGACTGTGTGATGAGAAGGAAATGTGTAGGGTGTATGATGATGAGGGTTCATATAGCGTAATGGTCATAATAACTGGAATACGGAGAGTACGGTTGCGTAAGATACTAAAATAAAAGCTTATTGTTATTAAAACCGATTATGTGTCTTAAAAAAGAGAATGAAGCTCATTACGGCAAGTCGCGAATATTTAAGAAAATTAAAAAATTTCAAAGGGTTGTAATTAAAATTTAAACAACTTACTGCAGAACTGAAGGAGTTTTGAAAGTAGTAGTAAGGGGAATTGTGGAATGTACGCAATATATAGAATATTCTTAAACAAGCAGTATTTCAGTTTAATAATAGCAAGAAGATGCGCGAAAGAAACAAGATGTTACCACTAGTACTAGAGAATAACCAAAAATTACGAACAAGAAACAAGACTGTGGAAATCGGATTGGTGCAAAGTTCTTTAAATGGTAAGCACGTTGAGCAAACTGAGACGAATCACATACTTGGCAAGTAAATTCCCTTTAAATAGGGAAATGGGAAATCAAGCAGAATTTATGCCTCAAATAAGGATATAGGAAGATATTCATGATAAGAAGAAATAGTGCTAGGTTGTTGACAATCACAACACAGAGTACTTCTTAATACAGATTTAAGTTATTTAGGTTCTTCTTTATCTTACAATGACTCGAAATGATACCGTGAATAGTAAGGTAATGTAAGATTTTAAGTAGCCCCAGAAGAAAAAAATCTTTATATTTAAATCTGCTCAAACCTGCGAACCTTTAACTCTGTCGCATCATATCTTAAGAAGGATAAAGAATGGGACATTGTGATATAAGAATTTTCTATTGAGAAAAAGGAGACCTATAACTCCTCAAATTTTGTCTACTCATACCTGATACACGCTGTATATACGATATTAAAGATGGGACAATTGTCTTCAAGTCTATAACCAGCTCAGATATGATCTTTTTAACATTTAGAGCTAAAGCAGATTGCCTAGTATTGGTAATAATCGTAAATGATTTTACTTCCGAAGTTGAAGTTAACAATAGTCATCTTAATTCTACCTGCTTCATGGACTTATGTTCTCCTCACTATACAAGGAAACTGATTTGTAGTTCATTGTAAAAGTCAATTTTGCCTGCGTATGATTGGTATGCCTCTCTCTCGAGTATTCTACTTTCAGTGGAAATTTTCTTCCTAAAAAATTTTACTTTGTGTAATCGTAACATGGTAATCAACGTATTGACTCAATGTGTAATTTTAAAGGTCGTGGGTTTAGCATGTTTTCCAGGTGTGCGATGGGGGCAATTCGTATATTCAGGTAAGTTTCTGTATACTGTTTCTGTAGACTATAACTCTACCACATCATAAATCAGTAAAAGTTTAATGACTTCATGTCTTGTTATTACGAGATTTCTAAAATAACCGTCTACTATGGCAAGTTCGTTGGACTTCCTTAAAATTCACTAAAGAATCACCCTTGAAGTTTGTTGCAGTCATTCAGATACACCCTGTATATTATTAATTGCCCCTCTTCCCTTCCTTAATCCCGCCTACCCATCCGGCAACAATTCCCCCCTTTCCATTTCCTCTTCCAACCTCCTCAGCAGTATCTTTGCAGAAATTTTGAAAGTTGTGTCCAACAGGGCGATCCCTCTATAATTGCTCACCACCCTTTTACTCCTCTTTTTATACAGTGGGCATATTATCCCCATCCTCTACCTGTCCGGAAACCTCTCCCCCAGCCATACGTCATTTATTACCTTCCATAGCTTCTTCTTCACTGTCTCCGTCGCCTCCAACCATGTCTCATTCTAGATCTCATCCACTTTTAACTAAACTGTAAGCCATTGTTGGGACGATTGCTAAACGTGTTATGTGGTGTTTTTCGATTGATTCTAAGTATAATTTTTCGTTGAATCGTTTCATCGTAATAATTTGGTTCCCTGGAAACATGGAAAAATAGGAGTATTAATACGATTTCTTCTTTTGCCAAGGAAACTCTTGAGTCGTATAACTAATTCACTCTCATTGCTACGTTATCCTGAGTTATCATAACAGCTTTTGGTAATTCGATTGTACCAGAAGAAGAGGTAATAAAAGCACTTTGATCAACTGGATTGACGTTTCTATTTTATTTCAGACCGTATTCTATTTAACTGCAGGTCTTGTTCAGTCTGCCGATTCGTCAATTCGAGTCTGAAGCAAGTATTCCTTTAAGTATTCTTATTCTTTATTCCGAGCTTCTTTCGTTTTCCAAAAAACTTTTTTTACACTACCACAGTACCATTTTATAGCAATTCCAATCGAACTCTAACGTAAAACTTTTAGCTGTGTTAAAGACTGCTCTCATCATAACAAAAAGTGCACTGTGCACTATTTTTCTCTGGGTTTAACTTGACGTTTTTACCAATAACTACGTGTTTCTATCATTTAAGTTTTTCTTTTGAAAATTTCACTTTTCTAATTTTAGGTTGAGGCAGAATCTATGAATCTGTCAAATACTTTCTTAAGCATTGCAATATATTCTTCTAAAGAGATCTAGTGTATCACAATATCATCAATATCATCTTAATGTGAACGTTCTTTTTAGTATTTCCTCTTGGTAATTGATCTCATAGCCACACAAACGATAAATACTTCTACAACACAAAATTTTAGTTTCAATGTGCGATAGAAGTTAGGACCTCCGCTACATTTCATCTTGCCATTTCTCCAAGCCTGGTTATGCAATAGTTAATCCTAATGAAGATCACAAAATTTTAATTTCTCTAAGCTTTCTATCTCACAATGTACTTATTCCTTAACAATCCAAGTTCTAGTTCTTTATTAGGATTGATTTATTATGTTTTATATTTAATTTATGTTGAAGCTAAGAGATCAAAATAGATGAAACAGGTTACCATGTTTTCTTTACTTCTTTTTTCTCGTCTGTAATCGATTACCTCCATATCTATATTAATCGAATCCGAGGTCGTGATATCTTCTATCTAGCATTCTCCTTTATAAGATTCCTCTTCATGGTGTTTATGGTAAGGTTAGAATTCTTCGAGTCAAATCTTTAGGTTTATCATCATGAATGACTTGAATCCAAATACCATGTTCGTCTACTTGGGCTAGATTTTTGAATACAAAAATCACCAGTCATCAGATTCTGCGAAAGCAATGCTTGTTTTGCAATTTTTTGTGTAACACCTTGAAAATTTAAAAGTACTCTTGAAATTATTTTAAATCTAAATATGTTTTGGGATTTTCTAGTTCTAAGGGAACCTAGATATTGATGTTTAAAAAGTTTTGAAATGTGGTTTATATTAAACTTCAACTGAAGATATAGGGTACGCATAACTTGTGCAATTCGAATTCCTTTCAATATCGATTTCCCTATCTGTTCGACGGTAGATGCAATCCAATTTTTCGCGGGGGCAAAATATTCTAATATCTCCACATCCACTGGAGTCGCGTACGGTGAAACGTGGACGTAAATAATGCAACGCCGTCCGTAAGACACGTCAGACTCGGCAATATTTAATTTCGACGCCCTTCTAACCGGCTTAGAGGGTGGAAGAGGAACAGGCGGGACTCCAAATGCGGTGAACTCGAAGCCGAATACATAAAACATCGTAAAATATTGATTATGTGCACTTTGGCTTCCCCTTTTACTCCCTTCACAACCGCATCATCTCTAGTACCAATATATACCATGTTACAAACACGTACATGTTTAATCCGAATGTGCTTAATATTACACGGCAGTTTATGTCTACGTTTAATGGGTTGAATCCCTTGCTAATTTATAACGTGTTAAAAGAAAATCATCACGCTTTTGCTGCAAAAGACGGTCGAAATTTGATCAGATATTTAGGGTGAATTTTCAGGGATTCCCTTGGTCTTTATTTATTTACTTAGTTTTAGGAGTAGGTATATTTCCGGAAATACATCTTTTATAGGGTTGGGGATAACAGAAAGTGTTGTAAATTTCCCGGTAGCACCCAGTACGAATTATTTATTATTAGGGCTATTTATCTGTCGTCAGGATATGGGTTTTAGGAGTAGGTATATTATACTTAACTTTAGGCGTTTGGACATGTTCCAATTTATCAGAATTAAGAGAATTATTATAACCTTACCCAAAAAATGTACGCACACAGTTATTGAGATATCAATCCATTTTCTTCATGTCATGCTTTGAAGTGCTATATTATGTTGCTTCCAACGTTTCGGATGAATTGTCAAAGCTTAATGCGATATAAATCCCACAGAACAGGGGCTTAAGCTAAGGGGCTTCTTTTACCACACTGCATGAAAGGATGACCTCAGTCGGATGGTTAATTAATTAATTAGCATATTGATTCGGTTATTGTCTATCTATAAATCCAAAATGAAACGTCGTCACTATGCGAGCTAGGTTTGGATCTGGTGTACTGTTGGATTCACGCCCAATTAGCTTTCGCACGTGCCACCGGAGCCGTTAATTAATCAGTGTTGTGCATGCACAACGAGGGAACACAAAATCCACGTGCCAGCTCGGATCGGGATGAGGAGGATACGGGATAAAGAGAACGCCGCGGTACAGAAAGGGATGACGAGGTGGTGTGCATGGAAAACTGAACCCGAGACACGCTCTGGTTAGCAGTTCACAGTTCCACGCTTATGTGCGGCACACCATCGATCCGTAACCAACTTGGATTTAGAATTGCGTTCATGAAATTCTGAAAACGACAACGTTGACAGATGTATTTACTTTTGTATTTGTGTTGTGAGAGATACGACTACAAAAGTATTCATCAAATCTTAATTAATTAAAAATAAGAAAATAAATCTGTAAGAAAATAAATCCCCAGCCGTCAACTTCTTTTACTAAAAATAAATATCTCACTAATTGCTCTGAGTGACACAAAGAAGGAGGACAAACAAGACGTTGTCCGTTCGGCTCTTGATCCCAACATATCAAAGGTAATCTTATACGAGGACTCACATGTTCGAGAAGATTGGCAGAACAGATGTCGCTCGCTAATTTGTAGAGATTATTTCTATAAAAAAAATAGATTTTCCTTGTATAAATGGTCGAGTTCTTTTAAGTGGAAAGCTTTTAGATATCTTAAAATAACTTTTGATCGTATTTCACTTAAAATAGATTTTCGTTTAGTTTGGCAGAGATTTATTTTAAACAGGGGGCGATCATTCATCCATTAATTCGTTTTGATTAGTTCAGTGTTAGTATGAAAATTAATCTATCGAGTCTAATCATCGGTTTCCAATAACCAATTTACATAACCAATGTAAATTTTGAAAGGAATATCTCATTTGCATGCTAATTAATTTGTTCTGGCGAAATAATTTATGTAGTAGCCGGAGAATATTTTCGGTTATTTTTTATTTTTTAATAAAGTAGAAAACTCGGAGATAATTAAAGCTGAAAATTGGTGGTTATGAAATTTCCTTGGGGTCATTTACCAAATTTTTTTGGGTCTTTTTTTTGCGGAAATCGAGTACTTAGAACGTGGTTCTAGCAGAGCGGGGTTAGCGTACTCAAACAAATTAAAATTGCAGTTTCCGTCCCGGTTTATATAAAGAAGTCTGTATCTCTTGATTAAAGTTACTCTCTTCCCAAAAATGATGAATACATATTTTCTTTTACTTCTATTTTTCGACTAGCGAACAAAGAGCTTTCATTTTCTTTTATATCGAAACTTTTGAATGATAGACATAATTATGTATGAATAAATTTTGATTCGTTTTTATGTACTATATAAAATTTTCTTTGTTTATAAATAAAAAAACGATTTCCTGGTATCAATATTTTAAAAAGGATTCCGTCTTTTGTGAAATTTCGAACAGTATCATGTATAATACCCATCCAATGGACCGTGATAATTTCTTTCTCCATTCTTGCTTTGTTACTTCCTTTTCAATGGATATAGGAGATTCCATTTTTCCAAGTATTGATTTGTGTGCAGCAAATTATTCAAGCTTTCTTCATCTACACAACAAATATAGAACAGTCTTAATGTTACACTGAATCTTTTAACGTAGATAACGTGATTTATTACTAAATATTAATTTTTTTAAACTTAAAAACCTGGATGTTATGTGACAAATTGTATTTACATAATTTCAATGTTTTATATACATATGGGTACAAGACATCAACATTGATATCAAAATTATTTGTTAATGTCTTTAGATTACATTGAGTTTGCTGAAACTGTATGAGAAGTGTGTAAAAATATACTTAGGAACCAAATTCTACAGATAGCTGTTGAGAGACTCATGGTTGTTCTGTATATTCTACCTTAAACATCTCATAAATCGGGTCCTTGTTTTCGGATTTCAATCTAAGATAGTCACACCAAACAATTGAACTATGTTGTAGTTTTTTTTCCTGCTCTTTTTTAAAAGTATTTGAATCGCTATCGCCGATATACTTCGCAAATTTCACGCCAAATCAAACCACAAATCGTTTGAACATTTCTAGAATGCCATCTACTTCCATTTTAGCAAAACTTCCTTTGTGATCGGTACATTACTATATTCATCCTTGTGATATGCGTAACAAGCACTACACTTAACACTTTCTTCTTGAACTATCCAACATGCGTTGCAAGTACTTGATTCGACCACTACATCTAACACTTTCTAGCACTAAGTACTAAAGCGAATTACTTTATGCACAATCTAAATTCGAATCAACGCTCTGATTTTTTAGAAACTCTATGTAATGAAACTTACTTTATCATCAATTGCAAAGTTATAAATACCAAGATAAAATTCAGCCAAGTATAAGATACTCTAATTTGATATTTACTTCAAAATCGGTTTGAACACATTTCGTATAACACATAAATGTCGATTTCCACAAACGTTTTTCTAATATAGCGTCATTTATCCAGAAAGTTATATTGCCATATCAATCTCCATACCAAGCTTGTAAAACGTTGTCGTGACACTTCAAGTAAACGACCCACCCCTAATTTATTTCGTCAGAATCTGATGTGTTAAAAAAGGCGAAGGTACCTTTGGGAACCACAACCTTTTTATAAGACCTCCGTGAAGCCACCAACAGGCAACGCTACGTCTTCTCGATTATGTCATATACTTCCATTACATACGAATAGCTGCGTAGACCCTTCGCGGCGGATTTAGAATGTTCTGGAAGAGCTTGCTGCTAGATTAATAGCAACAGTTGTCGGCTGAATTCAGTGAGGCGTCTACAGCAAATAGTCATCATTATCTTATATGAAAGTTTTGGCAACGGAGTTTATGCTTCCAAGTAAATTCAAGCGCCATTTAGAAGCTGACAAGAAGTTTCAAGAACTGAAACAAGAAAAGAATTTTTTTTTAAACTGTATAAGTACCAATAAACGGTGTTGGTTGGCCTAGATACTATGCAATGCAAAAAGTTTTCCTTTTCTGCCTTTCCAACAAAATTTCCAATGTTGTTTTTCACATTTCTATGTGCTGTTCAATCAGTTGATATGGAATCCATATTCATTTTTTCCGGATCTTGTTCATTTCATGCAAACGGAGAGAAACAGCTTGTCGAGCCACTTTTATCTTATCAAAACACTGCTCTTGAGTCTGGGCTTCGTCCAACAATACTTACAATTCTTCGTCTTCGAATTTTTGGGTGGTCTTCAATCAGCTTCTCCAATTTAGGAAACGTCAAAACTTTACAAAAACCGTTACATATAATAACATACTATTAAACAAAGCAGAACAAAATAATTCGAGGAAGGCTGCTCTCTTTCTTGCAAAGTAATAGAGATTCAATGCTTATAGGTAGCATTTAATTTAGGCAGAAATATTTTGTTTATAATTCCTTCCAATTAAAAAGAAGCAATCGTTGTTCTTATTTCCAACAAATTTCGCAGTCTTATTAAGGAGTTTAATGTAGATTAATGTTTTATCTATGTGTTCAGGCATGCAAACATATATCTGTTTAACCAATAGTTCTGCCTAAAGCCTTAGTTTGGTTTTAGAGAGGGTTACGGTTGCGATTAGAGATGTTACGAACTAGTATTTTTGGGGAACTGATATAATATGTTCCTATTTCTAAAAAGTAACAGTTCCAAATCCTAGTGATATAGCATAAATCACAAAATGTCAAAATTGGACGATGTTTTTTAATAAAATCAACTATAACGTAGGTACTAAAATTGATAGAGAAAGACGTTACGAATAAAAAATATTCCTAATACACCCAGAACTCATAATCCATAGTTATTTTGTATTTATCTATCGTCAGTTTCTAGTGATATTGCATAAATAACAAAATGTCAAAATTGGACGATGTTTCTTAATAAAATCAACTATAACTTAAGTATTAAAACTGATGGAGAAAGACGTTATGAATAAAAAATATGCCTAATGCACCCAGAACTCATAATCCATAGTTATTTTGTATTTATCTATCGCCAGTTTCTAGTAATATTGCATAAATAACAAAATGTAAAAATTGAACTATGTTTCTTAATAAAATCAACTATAACTTAAGCATTAAAACTGATGGAGAAAGACGTTATCAATAAAAAATATTCCTAATACATCGAGAAATCATAATCCATAGCTATTCCATATTTATCTATCACCAGATTCTAGTGATACAGCATAAATAACAAAATGCCAAAATTGGACGACGTTTCTTAATAAAATCAACTATAACGTAGGTACTAAAACTGATGGAGAAAGACGTTATGAATAAAAAATATGCCTAAATGCACCCAGAACTCATAATCCATAGTTATTTTGTATTTATCTATCGCCAGTTTCTAGTGATATTGCATAAATAACAAAATGTAAAAATGGAACTGTTTCTTAATAAAATCAACTATAACTTAAATATTAAAACTGATGGAGAAAGACGTTATGAATAAAAAATATTCCTAATACATCGAGAAATCATAATCCATCGCTATTCCCTATTTATCGTTTACCAGTTTCTAGTGATATAGCATAAATCACAAAATGTCAAAATTGGACGATGTTTCTTAATAAAATCAACTATAACGTAGGTACTAAAACTGATGGAGAAAGACGTTATGGATAAAAGATATTCCTAATGCACCAAGAATTCATAATCCATAATTATTTCATATTTATCTATCACCAGTTTCTAGTGATATAGCATGAATTACAAAATGTCAAAATGGGATGATTTGTTTTAATAAAATCATTTATAACTTAAGTTCTAAATCTGATGGAGAGAGACGTTATGACTAAACAATATTCCTAATGCATCAAGAAATCACAATCCATAGTTATTCCATATTTATCTATCACCAGTTTCTAGTGATATAGCATAAATCACAAAATGTCAAAATTGTACGATGTTTCTTAATAAAATCAACTATAACGTAAGCACTAAAATTGATGGAGAAAGACGTAGTCAATAAAAGATATTCCTAATGCGCCAAGAAATCATAATCTATAATTATTTCATATTTACCTATCACTGGTTTCTAATGATATAGCATAAATAACAAAATGTCAAAATTGGACGATGTTTCTTAATAAAATCAACTATAACTTAAGTATTAAAACTGATGGAGAAAGACGTTATGAATAAAAAATATTCCTAATGCATCAAGAAATCATAATCCATAGTTATTCCATATTTATCTATCACCAGATTCTAATGATATAGCATATGTATGTCACAAAATGTCAAAATGTCAAAATTGGACGATGTTTGTTAATAAAATCAACTATAATTTAAGTATTAAAACTGATGGAGGAAGACGTTATGAATAAAAAATATTCCTAACGCGTTCAGAAATCCTAATCCATAGTTATTCCATATTTATCTATCACCAGTTTCTAATGATATAGCATAAATTACAAAATGTCAAAATTGGACGATGTTTCTTTGTAAAATCAACTATAACGTTATGTAGGTACTTGAATTGATGGAGAAAGACGTTATGAATAAAAAATATTCCTAATATATTAAGAAATGATAATCCATAATTATGTCATATTTGCCTATCGCCAGTCTAGTGATATAGCATATACCACAAAATGTCAAAATTAGATGATGTTTCTTAATAAAATCAACTATAACGTAGGTACTAAAACTGATGGAGAATGACGTTATGAATAAAAAATATTCCTAATGCACCAAGAAATCATAATCCATAATTATTTAATATTTACCTATCACTAGTTTCTAGTGATATAGCATAAATAACAAAATGTCAAAATTGGACGATGTTTCTTAATAAAATCAACTATAATTTAAGTATCAAAACTGATGGAGAAAGACGTTATGAATAAAAAATATTCCTAATGAACCAAGAAATTATAATCCATAATTATTTCATATTTATCTATCACCAGTTTCTAGTGATATAGTATAAATTACAAAATGTCAAAATTGGACGAATAATATCAACTATAACGTAAGCACTAAAACTAGTGATAAGTCCTTCTATATCAGAAGGATGTTATGAATAAAAATATTGCTAATGCATCATTGCGTTTAATAAATTTTAACAACATACAAATATTTGTTCCAAAGGAACAGATACAAGTATCGGTTAACACCTCTAGTTGAGGTACTGCGCTATTTTGATTGATTGATGTTCTTGCATCAGATGGTATGACATACCTCCCATCATGAAATTAGCTCATTGTATTTCACCATATTGAGTAATGTAACGGCTAAATTACAAAACTTATTTTATTTAAAATCATTACAGACATTTCGAAGAATTCGTTATAAAAGGTAGCTTCTTTAATCAATTTAACACATATTACAAAAATGGAATGTTTATTACTTTCCAGTAACACAACGCTAATGTCATTGGTACTAATGATATTAGCGTAAATATGACATGTCCCTACGATGTGAAAAAGTGTTGCCTTAATGAACACATCGTTAATGTAATGAAACGTAAGTACACTAAAATGTTTCGTTAAAAATGTTGATCTAATGAATTAAAGTTAGTGAACTTTAAACATTAATTTAATGAGATATTAAATATTCATAGCCGCTGTGATTTGAATGTATCAATTTAACGAATTAGTAAAAAATCATATTTGATTTGATAATAAAGACTTAGCCAAAAAATGTGTACACTTTTTTTATGGGTATAGTAAATTGAACGAAAACTATTAGTTTTATTCGGTATCGAAATCCTAGGAGGTGATTTATCCTTGGTTTTATCGCATCCTAAATACCAAAGAGGTATCCCAAAAGTGCACGGAACGATTCGAAGAGGTAGTAATCGGTCCTTTACAGCGATTTCTCCGGTTACGAAGTACCAGATATCTCCGTTTCAAACTTTTATCACTACCTGTGCTAACGGGGCGCAGTTTTGATGATACTTAACTCGCTTTGAAATTTCAAAACTTCCGGCGTTTGTCGCCGTTTCCAACTTCTTAAAATCCCCGTAACAAACGCCTTTAAAAACTACGAACGTAAATTTAAAAATTTCAAAACACGCGAAACAAAAACGAAGACACGCTTAATAAATCGAAATAAGAGATAACTTTTTTCCTCTTTGTTTCAGGTCGAGATGGGAAAAAGAAAATGAGTGTTATTAAAAACGTGAACCATTAAGTGAACGTTAATAGCCAGTTGAGTGGTTTGTTTTCGAGTAGAATAAACGTTGGAGGCGTTTATCTGGTGGAACAACGTTGACGACAATACAACATGAATTTCCTTCTAAATTATAGGGCGGCGACGGCATCAAGATTTTAACGCAATGGGGAAACGGGGGGAACGTTGGACGACTAATTTTACCACTAATTGTGGCGTAATAAGCCTGATGCTTGTTGCTAATTTAGTTGTTAGTGCGTCATATCAATTTACCGGTAAGTTTCACATTTTATTGATTTATTAAAAATGTTATTAAAAAGAGTTCCTTTATACCATTTTTAATGCATGGCCGTAACAAGAGAATAAAAAGCTTAGCTACGTGAATTTCAATTAATCCTCATTAAAAATTGATTCTTCCAGTTGCATGAGCCGTGGCTTTCATACGCTCAGATAGCGTTTGTATCGTGTTAAACACTTTCCCATTGTCAACGTTCCATGTGATAAATTATTCACTAATAACAGGCGATGTTAACAGGGACAATTCGAGCCCGTGCAGGTTTTTAACCGAACGTTTGAGCTAGAATCCATAGCTATAATTAACTACATACGATACGACATAATTATGCTTTTACTACGAGCGTGAAATGAATTTAACAACTACGTATATGATGTTGGATATTAATAATTTAGTGAAATATCGATATCTACAGTGGTATTCTTAATGTTATGTGTAAATAATTTATTAAAAATATTGCTGTTGGCATCCCTATTTTATTCAACATATACAAGAGTGACATTCTACAGTTATATCTCCACATATTTGCATATGCAGATAACACTGCATTAATTTCACAAAGTTTCAACCCTGAAACATGGAATTGAACAGTTTCAAACTTCATTCTTTATTTAATAAAAAATCGAAGTAAAAGTTTTGTCCAAATTCATCTTCAGTTGTTTACACATGAGAAATGTAGACTCCTCAGAAGACTTTCTTGAGGGGTATCGGTATAAAAATAATCATTTTTCTTTAATGAGACAAAACGTCATTCTGCACTCGAAACCAGCACCTTCTTAAAGCGGGAGACTTTGCTGGATTTCTTCACAAACATCCTGTTACGCATCCCACGTTTTTTATGATTTATTTTTATTTCAACTGCTTACTCTTGTATTAGTTCCGTTTAGACTTATTTTGAAGAGTTTATTAGCCGTATTAAAATCTTCCTGTTCTTCGTTCTTCATTTTGCAAATTCGTGACATGACTGCATCCTGCCTCTTTACGGAAGACTTTTTATATGATAAAAATAAAATTGTAGTTAATGAAGTCGTAACCATAATTTTGTAACTGCCAGTTAGTGCTCAATCCAGCATAATTACGGTTTTTTTGCGCTTAAGGGTTAAGATTCTCCTAATTGTCATAACATCGGTGCTAAATTGGAGTAGTATATAACTCCTACATGTTTACATACACAAATAAGTTGTTAGAATTGAATTATTCGTGCAAGTTATACTGAACTACTCTTAATTCTTTGTTAACCCCTAAAACATCCCTTTTATTTGTGTACACCATCATGACGTATAGACCTTCGGGGTTTTTCTTAGGGCTGGTAAGTCTATGACGGATTCATCCAAGTAGTTAACTTTATGAGTTTCATAGGCACAAGGCAAAGATTGTAGGAGACTAATGAGGGAGGTGCAGAGGGGAAGAAAGCCAGCATGAAAAGATCATTAAGGACCTAGTGAAAGAGATGAGGACGCAGAAAAACGGGTAACCAGAAAATTCTAGAAACAAAGATGGAGTATTGGACAAGATTTCTTAGAGGAAGATCGAATGGTGATCCCGCGATATAGATTGGTAACGCAGAAGAAGAATATGAGGAATTGGAAGACAGATTAATGCTGGACAGTGATTAGCTAAGGGTGATATGCACACGTAGTGTGGAAGTTGCCTTGAAATATGATTTGGGAATATATAGCTTTTTGCTTAACATAATACCAGAGAAACAAAACATATTTCGAAAAGAAACAAGTAGTTATCAGGTATTCATGACCTTGTCAAAGATAAATGAGTAGCAAGAAGCCACTGGCAAGAGAATGTGAACCCAAGAGGCATTATTAAGGAATTAGAAGAATGGGAAGGAGGAAACAAACAGAAAGTTGACACCTTTGCAGAAAATTTAGCAGACACAAGATAATAAACTAAAAGGTATAGACAATCTCTCGCCCTAGCCGCCCGGTTGTAATTTGTAATAAGATCATTCATATTTCGGGTATTGCAATTGTGACAGTCATTATTTTTTAAGTAAGAAGGCAGATTTTTCCTAACGTGCATCATGCAAGTGAGTATATACAGGCAAGGCAGTGTCAAAAGTTTGTAATCAATAAACTTCTGTCGACAACACTCAGCAAAACCTATACCAGCCATCACCTTGACATATCGCCTCTGAGTTCGGAATACTTGTAACGCATGCGCACAGTGCCCCCTGCACAGGATCGCATAAGATAAGTGAAGATAAAAACAGCCATAATAGGCCTTTATTACTACCTCGAGTAGTACTATATTGACTAAATTTCTTATTGCAAATATGCTCTTGTTTATTTTTTTTGTAATCTTAAAGGCGTGTGCATCCCACGTTAGTTTTGAATCTAAATAGATACCGAGATATTTAATAAGTTCAGATTGATAGTTTAAATCAAGTTCAGAGAGAAATATAAAACATGTGTTTTAGACTCATTTAATTAAGAGATAGCATTATCCATTGTCTCATTTCCTGTAAGGACGCAGATACATTTAAAGTCGTGGTGTTATCAGCAAAAAGAATACTTTTTGTCTGCATAACGATTAAGAATAATATGTGACCCTATACAGAACCTTGAGGTACCCTATGTTTATTGAAGACTAAGTTGTTGTACGAGAGAAAAAGAAATAAATGAATATTAAATTTAGATCATCATTGTACATATAACAAAACTATTGTATACATTTAGAACTTAAAACCTGTATGGTTATATGGTATACAACTCTAAGGGTGTGCGAAAGGGAACCATATCCAAGTAATACAGACGCATGATTCCTTACACTGTATATAAGGAATAAGGATATATACAGAGATTTTAAAATCCCAATGGTCAAAGAAGAAATCAAAAGGTATGCAAAGAAGCACAAAGAACTACTCCACCTACATGAGAATGTGGAAGTGTTGAATAAAATATGGGTAACTTTTTTAGAGTCTTTCATTGGTGTAAGTTGTAAGAATTCAGATATATACAGGGAGATTCAAAAAACCGCTGATAGACTTCTAGAGTAGATAATACATGAAAAATAAAGATGAATAGTCTTAATATACATGTGGTCGCAAATGCCTCCTTAATGAGATAAAGCAAAGTTACAAACTTTCTTTAAAATTAAACATTATCTGCAATAAAAAGCCCTTTTTTAAAAATATTCTCTACGCCATTGCTAATTTAGTCAAACGGGCAGTATTTTCGTGTAAAGTGAACAATTATCTATCAATTGGTCTCTTACAAAACTTTGATCAAAGCAATAGTTTAAAAAAAACACGCTTGTAGAAAATTTGTTAATCCAATCAAAAATTGTTGCTTTAATCAAAGATTTGTAAGAGACCAATTAATAGATAATTGATCACTTTACACGAAAATACTTGTTTGATTGACAAAATTAGCAGTGGCGTTGAAAATATTTTTAAAAAAGCCTTTTTTATTGCAGATAATGTTTAATTTTAAAGAAACTTTGACACCATTATATCTCATTCAGGTGGCATTTGCAAGCCCATGTATATTAAGACTTTTCATCTTAATTTTTGATGTATTACCTGCCCTAGAAATATGTCAGCGATTTTTTGAATCAGCCTGTTTATTATCTATGATTGCTCTAACTAGACCAGTTTTAATTGTTGTATATAAAAAAAAGTTGATGCTTTTTCTTCTGTTCATAGCCCTTTATAAGTTAAGATTGAATCCTCTTTTTAGGATTAGCATTATTATCGTTTAACGCCTTTGATAGAAAAATCTTGAAAGACATTCCCGGTAATACGGCTAATTACTTACCCAACATAATATTAAGGGTTAT
This sequence comes from Onthophagus taurus, assembly GCF_036711975.1. Taxonomy (NCBI): domain Eukaryota; kingdom Metazoa; phylum Arthropoda; class Insecta; order Coleoptera; family Scarabaeidae; genus Onthophagus; species Onthophagus taurus. Next base: position 36,852,241 of record NC_091972.1, on the reverse strand, counting down.
AAATTTTTTCATTTTTTAGTCTTTGCTTTTCTATTGATACAAAACATCTTTTTATTCATCATTGAATTCATTCATAAACAACGTCTTATTCTTAGTTTGTGAAAACAGTTGTTACAGAATAGGTATAGTTGCTTGCGAGATTTCTTCTTGTTACTCGTAATTCAGTGCCATGATCACTTCAGTCCCTTTTTACCATAAATTTTGGTATACATTGTGGCAGTATGAATATCTGGATGATAGCTGGATATCGACATAGGGCGTGCTACATGAAAAATACTCAGAATTTTACGTAGAATGCATAAATACAACAAAAATATTTAAAAATTATAACACCTATATCTCAATTTTGGAACATCTGTACATTACAATTTTATTTCAAAAAATGCGCGTTAAAAAAATAACGTAGAAGTCCGAGTATTTTTCATCTCAATATGTGGGACAATGCAAAGTAAGTTCTGTTAGCTAGGGTAATTTTTCTAATAATATCTTTGGTTTCCCTTCCATCCGAGCTCAGTGTCGTTCCCAAATATAAATGCTGACACATTGAAGTACGCAATCTACCGTGTATGAACTTAGCCCAACCTTTTTGTTTCCAGCAAAATTGTTTCCTTTCTGCACAATTGATCATTTTGATAATTATGTCATTTAATGCCTTGACTCAAGTTTGACATGGTCCTCTCTTTCCACTTCCTTGCTTTCTTGCCAACTATAACGTTTGCTTGCATTTTGCATTCGCTGCAAATAACCGCATTGACTTAGTTATCTCTTTTCTATAAAATCGCCTACTCGCCGTAGTTTTTTTTTCTTTAGGTAATGTCTGTAATCTCACTCAACCATCACACCGTCCGTTTTATCCCTATAATAATAATTCCTTGAAACGTTTGTGATGCGTTGGGTTGGATTGAAGATTCTGCTCCCAATCAAAGCTAATGATGAGAATACGTAATGGTTGTAAAAAAGTTGATGACTTCTAAAACTGTTTTGCAGAATATACCGTATGAGTCTTTCAGTGTATTTCAGGCAGTATACAATCTGTGAAGTTCAGCTTCGAGTTTATAGTCACTTCGACAGTAACGTGACTCTATTCATGGGACTTACACAAATTTTCTGTTCTTTCAGAACAGAAGTGTGTCGAAGATTCCAAACTTTCCTTCTCAGTTTTGCCCGTTTTATTCTATGAATTGTGCATTCGAAATATCTACGTTTTCTTGAATTTTCTTTTCGATTCTATTTACATACATCTTTAATTCGTACACGTCATCTTACGATTAGATATAAATTCAAGGTTTAGAAATGAATCTTTCTATGCGTTATAAAATTTTCTCACTCTGTATATTACATATACAAAATCGTTAATTATTAATTAATTCTTTGTAAAAGACGTTTTCGTAAAAAGGTGCTATGAAAACCAGATGGCGAAAATGGGAAGATATTCTAGATTGTTAAAAGTAAAGAGCGTTGGGTACGATATTAAACCTTCAGGCATCCAAAAGGATTAGGAATCCTTATTACGGTCTGCGTATAAGGTAATGATCACCAACCTAAATGCTTCCATCAGCGTAAACATCAAAGCGGATATTACGGCAATAGCGAGACGAGAGAAGAATTATAAAAATGCCAGTTTACTCTCGAACTGTGGAAATCAGTTTTTCACCGCCGAAGTGTTTTACTAAAGTAAACCAGCCCGTTTTTTTAAAGGATCGTATATTATACGATCGCTTTTAAAGGTACGATTTAAAAACGAGAACGTGATTGCGTTCGGTTTTGAGAACCTATTAAAGATTTTATGCCTTAAATGGTTTATATCTGTAAATAGAAACTCTATCAAATATTGACTGAAAAAGTTTTAATGAGTAGCTTGCACATAATGTGAAATCGAAACCATAAATGTAAACATAATTAAAAAAAAGTTGTAATGGGTTAATTAAACAGTTTACTTTTAGGTTTTCTTTCGTGTCTAAACGACTCGATTAAATATGCAAATGGACTTTTTTAAAAAATCTAAAGTGATACCACAGATTTGAATCGAACTACGTTATACATTATGCACCATTACTACGCATGAAGTATTGTACCAACAGTCGTAATACAATTAACGGCGATTTAAAACAGCGGTTTGGTCGTGTAACTCGAAACACACAGAAAAAAAATGTACAGATGGTGCGGTTACGTGCGGACAATGCAACCTACCGACACGGAAAGCAACAGTTAAATATGAAAATCGCGTGCGTTACACGGTCTACTTTAGATTCTTTTATCTTTTCTAGCTCAACTTGTATTTGCATACGACCGTCTTCCGGGTTTTTAAGAACATCCGTTTTCAAATCGCCGTAAAAATGAACTCTAAATTAGTATTTATTAAAATTTGTAAGAAGGTAGAGAGATTTTTTATAGTCATGGGTATTTATTAATACTTAACACGTCTCGGCTCGTCGTTTTTGAAAAGCGGTCACACCCAAGAACATTAAGAACCTTTCGATAAACGACAGCATACTATCTATTCATAAACGCGACGAAACCCTCCCCCCGAGATGAAGAAGAATAAGAAGAAGGAAAAGATTGCCTCGAGCCTTCGAGATGTAAAAGCCTAGAGGAAAAAAAAAGCCATTGGGTATGCATGCCGTGGTCTCTTTTTATGTTGGCGACCAATAATGGCCTCGGGAAAAAGCTTCCATTGATGCTTGGTCCCGGGCAAAAGAAAAGCCTTCAAGGAAGGGGGCATAATGCGATATTAATATTGCCGATAAAGGGGTAATAAAAAGGATAGTAAAAAAGAAGTTTGTCGGGAGAGGCGTTTTCGAAAGCTCGGGAGCTGTCCGTTGTTCGGAAAATTGGATTACTTGTTGCCAGAGGAGGCGAATTTGGCCTTCGCCAGTTGCAACGGCAGACTTACCTCTTCTTCCTTGACGTCGACTCGCTCCGCTATACAGTACTGCACTTATTTGCATACTTTAAGCCGTTTTCAAGCGCAGGCCTAACAAGGTCTTTTGTCTGCTATTGTGTTTTCTGAATAAAATATCACGACTAGAAGATTAAGTCGACTTAATAAGATTTTCAAAAGGGAAGTTATTTACTATGTGCTCATAACAAAATTTTTTTTGCGAGTTCATAAAGGAATTGTTTATGTATTAATTTAAATCGAGCACATATTTCTTATTAAAATATGAAATAAATATATTAATGAATATATACTAAATATAATAAACAGTCATTATGAAAAAGGTTTAGTGATGTTTATTAATGTGTATTTAAAGTAACGGATTTTGAGATAATTAATGTTTGTCTCTCTCCTTTTAACTTCTACTATAACGATGGAATTTTTGATTTAAGGCTTTATTTGATGATTAATTGAATATTTTAATGTATGTTATAGAAAACGTTCTGATTTTAAACCAAAAATATCATTCGTTGTTTGGCGAGATAGCTGCCAAACCAACACTTCGCTCTAGAAGCACAGCTTTTCATAAATAGGGTTGATAGCTGACAAAACACCACTTGGCAATATAGTATAATTGTGTTAAATAAGGCATTTGAAGCACGTTGACAAAGCACCATGAGTCAAGGCTGCTTACCCATTTTTCCAGCCCAATTCATGGAGTTCTAATGAAATAGATTTGCCCATATAGCGTTCTTCATGTTTTGAACTAAATCACAACGATTCTTTAGTGATCAACCGAAAAATTTTGCAACATTTACATTTTATTGTAATTTCAGGCAATATATCAGAATCTGAAGGTGGTAAAAACACCAGAAGATTGGATGCTTGTCTTCCAACGACGATTGACGATTCTCATATATAAAAAAGGGCGAAAAAGAATTACAGAGGTATTACCCTACTGAGCTCAATAGCAAAGTTATTAACCTTAATCATTAAATATTGACGCAAAAAATTACCGAAAAAACTAGGCACTACCTTCATTATAAGTCAACTGATAGGAAAGTCAATTGAGTACGACAAACCTATGTTTGTCTGTTTTGTAGACTTGAAGCAAGCTTTCAACAGAATAAGGGTAGGAAACATTATCAACCTACTGAGAGAAGGAAATGTGAATGTGGCAAGGCGTTAATCTCAGCCCATGTTTGTTTAACGCCGGATTCAAAGTGGGTAACCGCCTTCTACGAATCCTGTTATGTAGATGATGCCATACTAACAGCGGAGATCGATGCCGACCTACAACGCATACTATACAAATTTACATGAATAGAAAAAAAAATTTGATATGGAAATAGCGTGCGAGAAGACCAAATCGATGGTAATTGCTAAAAACAAAACGCAAATTAGTTGTGAATGATCGTATAATAGTAAAAGTAATGCCGTTTAACTACCTGAGGGTGGAAACATCGAGCAACAGACGGTTGATAGATGAGAAATGGTGAGGAATCAGGCAAATAAGGCAACGAGACCATCAGGTTGCCTAAGAGATATAATATGGCACCACAAATACATAGGTATAGAATGGAAAGTCTGAATATTCGAGACCTGTGTCTGACATGTACTCACCTATGAGTGACTATGACCACAGCCGAGACATTCCACAGAAAAGTCATAATGAGGACTACAGAATTGAGAACCTTAAGGAGTATACAAGGCATTACAATTCGAGTCAGAGTACGAAACGTGGACATATTGAGAGCCTACGTCGATACCTACGTCGACGTTGGCAACGGGGTCCATGTTGCTTGAGCTCGACACGAATCGCTAAATGGACAGAAACACAAAGACCAGGACCACCGTCCGGTTAGAAGAAGTCACCCCAGCTGCTTATCCCTCTAAGATGCGTCCCATATTTCTGAATCAATCGTCACTAGCACTATTCTCGAATGGTTACGTTGTTGCAGATAATCTATTATTTATTGATTACTCAACCAAATTTAACCCAACCCAACTCTTGGATCTGAGTAGAATAAAATACATTACGCACCAGCAACCTACGTTTCTGTTAACCAAACCGGCACCGGTCATGCTTGAGTCTCTTAGTTTTATGTATGTATGTCCAAAGCTGTCATGACCAATGCTCGCTTGTCTTATGGACTGATCTGTGGAAGATTTTTATTCGGCCATACTGACAAATTTTTGATAAATAGACTTGCCCTGCTGGTGTATTATATTACATAACATTACATAGTTTACATATCGGGTAGGCGGACCAACCAACCTTGCACCGCGACCCTAAGGATCTCTTGTACCTCGATAGACATCGCTATCAAATTTCACCGCACAGCCCAATTCTTCACCCCTCTCTGCAAATATCTGTCTGCACTAGAGAATTTTCATTTTCGATCCAGGACTGCCGTTCAGGCAGTACAATCTGGTATCGAGCATTAATCACTGATAGTGATCCCGCCAAATCTGACGGCCTTGATAACACAGTATCAGTGCTTATAATGTCTTCCGCAGCCCATTTGTAGGACAGTTTAGAGCATATTGCTTAAATCTATAAATGGTAGTTCTAGCCACTTTCTCTATTTGTAAATGCAAAGGAGATAGACCAAGCAGAACATCCATTGCTAGAGTTGGCGTTGTGCTTATCGCACCAGAGATTACTATTCCAGCTACTCGTTGAATTCCTGAAAGTTTACTGATAACTGAAATCTGTCGGATTTTCCTATACCAGGCTGCTGCTCCGTGTGTGATCATAGGTCTAACCACAGTCACATAGAGCCAGTACAGTCTTTCAGGGGTAAGACCCCAATTTTCTCCACAAAGGCTACGACAAGTTCACAGGGATAGTCTAGCTTTGTGCAAAATTACCTGCAAATGTCCATTCCATAACCTGCTGGTGTATATCTGTCTTCGCAATTCCTTTATTCACCGATGCCGTCTGTAACTGCCTCGACCATATCTGTTGCCACTGTGTGGTAGGCGGATCTGATCACGATTGTATATTTCCGTTCGATCATCCTAAAGGTGTTAACGTACTGTTCTCTTCTGAAGCACTCTTTTCTTCTTGAGCTAAGGGCCACCAATTTTTCGAATTACATCTTATCCATTAATATGGGTAAATCGGTAGCAATCGTTTTTCTTCCCCGCGGCCTAAATCGGAGCACCTTCACTCCTTCTCACTACTTTTGAGATTTTATGTACTTACACCCTACTCTGCCTTCCAATTCACCCCGCAAAAAGATTTAGCCATGTGTCTGTTAAATTTCAAAATGAAGGTCATTCCTAACGGATTTATATTTCTGACAAGAAAATATTATTAACACACCACAACGCCACAGCGACTGCCGTAAGCTTACCACCGTTGAAATTGTTTAAAAATATGAAAAGTTGTAAAAAAGTGTCTAGAAATAACTAATTTAAGTGTTAAAAATTATATAAAATTATCTTATTTATACATATAACATCTTCTCAAGTTTGTTCGATTTCTAATGAAGTAGCGAAAAGCTACATTCTGTACCACCAAAAATAATCTGCCAATTATTAAAATTTTGTAATTTGAGCTTCAAAAGTCGTTTACGCAAGCTGATGAAAATAGATTTCGAATGGGGTTGTTAAAAATTGAGCTCAATTTTCACATACTTTTTTATGTACTTTGCATTCAAAGTTCATCGGGTTGACGAGGGTCAAACGGGAATTTTTAGATCTATTTTTATTTGAAGTGGCAATTCCGTTTTTTTCTTTGCTTTTATAGTGTATAGGTAAACTTATAGAATATGACGAAAATTCGCAATTCAAATTAAGCTATTGCAAAAAGTTTTTTATACGTACTTGTTTCCGTGGAAGTTTTATGTATCATTACATAGCCAAGTAATCAATATTAACCATGAACCCCTTAGTAAATGCAAACAATTTTTTTACTTATTAACAAACAGTGGCCTGTCTGATATTGTTAGTTGAAACTACCTACTTCTCTAATGCAAAAAAGAAGTAATTAAATTCGTTTTATTTCCTATTATATTCTATATTAGTTATGTGTTTAATAATTTAGCTAATAATATGCTCGAGAATGGTAACACATCGAAATTTGGAAACTCTCTTTCTTTACACTTTATGGTTCTTCTTTCAGACAAAAATTCACCGCTAACAAGATATCCCAAAACTTTAACATGTCGGTAGCACATTCATGTCTCACCGAATTTTTTCTCTTTTCAAAACGATTAAGTTGAGATAAAAGACGTTGAGCAAATTTAATCGCACATGCGTGCTGTTCTCTGAGTTTATTACACAGTACAACAAACAGTTTTTGTATGATGACGAAGATTTGATCAAAGATAATATTGTCAAAAAACATTAATACGTCTTTATCCCCTGATTTTTAAGTTTCTTTGGTCCCCTTTTTCGCTGTTCCTGGTGTATTTATGTTACTATTTTTCATATTATTTCCTGTTCGCTCATTCTCCACCCATCTCAGGTGGCATACTTTGACGAAGTTAACAATATTTGGTTGATCTCTAACATCTCTAGGATATATGATGTTCAGATTTTCTGCGTATTACGGGCGTACTGTGAGTATCTAGGTCATATTGTGTACATGATTTAGATGTACACTCCTGTTAATAATTGTACCAGACGTTGTTATGCCAGAGCTTCGTGTAACATCCTCGAGTGTCAGGTTGAAAAGTACACAACCTGTCTTAGGCCTTGATGTATCTCAAAGTTTTTAGACACATTACACACTTTCTTGTTCCTTGTTATGCTTGTTCACGTATTCTTGTTTCTTCCTTTTATGAATCAGTTTATCTTGTCTTCTCTTGTTTAAAAAGCTCCGTGTTATGTTTTGCGTTTTTGTATTCTGCATTACTAATATGCGTTATTCTTTATAACGGTGGCTTTTTACATTCTTCGTCGTACCAGCCATTACACTTGGTGGTCTTTTTTTTTGTATTCTAAATTCTTGTTTAGCTGTCGTTCACTCCGGACAGGGCATCTTCAATCTCGAGTGGCTCCAATACACTATTCAGTGTCTTAGGAAATTTTATTTCGGTTTAAGTATTCGTAATTCTTAGCTGCTTAAGTAATCATAATCCTTGGGAGTTTATGGAAAGAAATTGAGGAGTTCTGAATAACACTTCAGATTATTCCAACTGTTGAGTCATATTTCATGTTAAGTACAGTTACTGCAAATCTGTGCAAAACTGATAGAAACAAATATCCCACCATTTTTTTAACAATTTGTATCTTCTTCGGACTCTAATCATGATTTTTATTTTTATCGATGCTGAATAATGAATAATATGATGACGTTGAGGTAATAAGTTTTATAGTAATCCTCAACAACTGTAAAATGTACAGATCAATTTCCATCTTGCCGACAATAATCTCGGCAACTTTTGAAGATGCAATGAAGAATGGGGGGTAGGTATTGATTTGATTCCCAATGTTGGCAAACATTTAATACCAAAACTATTTCGATTATGACGTTAGTTTATTATCTGCAGTGTGCCGACGGTTACATTGAGGTAACATTGAGGTATGGGAATTGGTAATTTGCTACTAAACTCTCTGCCATCAACAGCAGGGTAATGTCGGATTGAGGTTGAATCGCCGGCTCCTCTTGTCCTCCTTTCTGTCCTACTCTTACTATGTACAGATCTTTATTTTCTTTCACGCTTTTCATTAAATTGGACATTTTTCTTTTAGCATTTCATAAACCGCTTTCTTTTTTATTGCTTCCGGTATGTCTGCGTCTTGAAGCAGTATTCAGTACTGAATGACTCTATTATCTTTATATTTGTTATTGCTGCAAGTCTTCTTAAAACAAAGTATAGCATATTTGTCGTTCTTTTCACAATGCTTGGCTTCTTAGCAGCTTTCTTTCTTGATTTATATGTTCTTCGAGACATTCAAGTAGCTTTTCTTCTGCGTATTCAATGCATTTCGCCATCATTTACAGCACCAGTTCAGCATTCGAAGTGTCGGTGCAGTTCTGGCTTGTGATGGCATCAAGATCCCCGCAGCAGACCTTTTTTCATTTTTTTTACCCTGGACACTTTCTCTCCCATTTTAACCTGGAAGTACCCAATCTTCAGAAAGGAAGTCGTGCCTTTGACTAGGATCCTTACAGGATGGCCTCGATCATCTTTGTTAGCAGGCTATCTTGCCAAACGGAGTCAACAGTAAACTTTCTCGACATCTAATGCACCCTAGTCGCCCCATCAACTTTATCATGATACAAATGATCGTTTATATACATAGTACTTTTCCGAAAATAAAATTTCTTTAAATTGTTTCTTACATTTAAAAACAGAAAAAATAATTTTTCCATCCGGAAAAAATGTTTGCAGGTTTTTTTACATTAAATTGTTTGGTTTCGTTATCTTGGTGTTATGACTAAGATTTTTTAAGGTCACATTTCGTCTGGGTTCATAACTTTGCTATCAAATTTTAAAAAACAAAGCATTATATCTCTTGACTAAAAACAATAGCAGGATATTTGCATTCATCAACAGTCATAATAATGCTTATGTTTATACGTCTGCTAGCGGGAATCTCCTGTTACATCGAAGTCTAATAACCACATTTCTTAATGGAGGGGCCTTTCGCGAAATTCATATAAAACCCAATGTGGGATTTCTCATTAATAATTTTTAAAAGTTGTTTTTTTCCAGGTAAAATTTGAACTAAAACCACAACAGTTCTCTTTGAATAAAAGTAACGTTGTTGTTAAAAATATCGCATGTATGTTTCATTTTGCTTGTTAGCGAAGTGAAAATTGCGTAGAGCAGAAATGTAACGAATAATTTTTCCATTTCTGGTATTTGCAACTGAAAGTTTGTTCTATGCGCTTCTGCATTCATTATTCTGTTTCCGATCCCGCTTAGTTTTCGACCTATTTCATTAATTTTGTTTTGTTTGATTTATTTTTTAGGATTATTATATTTTTGGTTACAGATTCAGAGAATTATCATCGATTGAAACGTAGTTATGAATTGCCAAAAAATTCCAAGGGTAGGATAGGAAATGGCAACGTCGTTAGTGTAGATAGAAGCAACATATTTGCTACTGAAAACTCAACAATAGTTGAAGTTCAACTTGGGGGAACAGCAACGTTACCTTGCATCGTTAAAAAATTCAGTAATGGTGTGGTAAGTATCAAGAAAGATCTCTACAAATAAATTTAAATTTTCGTATATTCCAAGAATGGGTTTACTTGAATAGATTACGAATACACGCTGTGCTATTCAAACATAAGTGGTCAATTAGTCCCTTAGATATCTTGAAAATTCATCTCCTCCCTTTATTTTTCAATTCTCCCTTTAGTTCCATTTAGTTCTCCTGTTGAAAATTGCCTTTTCTTGGAATTGTAATTCGAGATCGTCTCGTGCACTCCAACTTCTGTATGACGTTCCCTTTTTCCAGGTCTCTTGGCTTCGTAAAGTAGAGACTCCTTCGTTGTTGACCGTCGGTCTCAACACTTACAGCGCAGACGAGCGAATCCTTGTGGAGCACGTGAGGCACTTGCAAAACTGGGGTCTTCACATCAAAAAGGTGCAGTGGTCCGACGCTGGTCTTTATGAATGTCAAGTTTCCACTCACCCACCAACAAGCATTTTTATTGAACTCAAAGTGGCGGGTATGAATGAAGAAAAATTGTAATAACAAAATATTTATTTTAATTTTGCTATTAATTACAGAGGCAACAGCTGAAATAATAGGATCCCCGGATATTCATTTAAACGCTGGTTCTCAACTCCGTCTTGTTTGCACGTTTAAAAATTCTACAGAAGATCCTTTGTACGTGTTTTGGTACCACGAAGACAAAATGATCAATTACGACCCCGGTGTTTACGTTTTACTGGAGAAGTCCTCGAGTATCCTTCAGGTGTCTGGAGCGGACAAGAGTCACGATGGAAACTACACTTGTAATCCCTCAAACGCTTTACCTGCGTCAATCAACGTCCATGTGTTAAATTCAACTGAAGGTAAGAATTTAAAAAAAAAATTGTAAATTATGTAATAAAATATTAAATCGTTTCAAAACTTTTTAACGACCAATAAAATAACACAAATTTTCTAATACACCACGTGTAATTTTATAACACGCAGAGTTATGTCGTTCGGACTCCAAAGTAAACAATAATAACACGACCGGAGAATAAATAAACACAACCGGAGAGTTTATGACTAAATTCGCGCTCGCAGGATGTATGTTTTGGGATCGTCGATCGAAAATACAACGACTTCTTGCACGTTGTTTACGCATACGCATAAATTTAGCGCGTGTTGGATAACTGCGCCCTCGCCAGTTGTTGCCTATCTATACAAAAAAAATGGGAGGAAACCCCCGAGCAACGAACAGCTATAACCGAATAGGTTCGTAAAACACAGCTTTTACTGGCTGTCGAAATTCGAGATAAAATATTCTGTGACCTATTTTTTTGAGGGGGCAAAGAAAAAAATATAGGGAGTGAGTTGGGAAAAGGGTTTCACTAAAATATGATTAGGTTTGTTTATGTAGTGGAGGGTGCATTTTATATTTTAGGGGTGTTTTTGAGGAATGTGGGAAACACGAAAATATTTAAGTTCTTTAAGTTTCTTATTAGTAGGTAATGTGTGTTTACATATTTTTTTTAATCTCAAGGTTTTAAGTATATAAACTTTATATTACTTGGATGTTAATTAAATTTCAACAAAGGTTTTAAGGGCTGAATTTAATTATAAGCATTTAAGGTATAATTCAATGAATGAAGAGAAGAAAATACGTTGCCAGACATCGCGTAGTTTCCATCAAATGCAAGCAGACGACGTCATCTTTTGTATATGATAATAATAACTTTATTATCCCAACAGAAAGAAGAGAGATAATATTATAAACAACATAATTAAGCATTAATTGACATAACAATAAGTAAATGTATACAAACAAAAAGAAAAAGAAAGAAAACACATTCAATGAAAAAACAAATAACAACAATTCAACAAACTGTTAAGTTAAGCATCGAAGAATGATACACATTCGGTCGTATTAGCAGCTCGCATTAATTTGTTGAATGGGGAATTCAGTCCAATATTTGTGTGACCGCGATTGGTAGTAAAAACTTCGTTGCTGACATACACTTCTTTCTGTCTTCAAGGCTCTGGAGTCCATAACGATGTAAGAGATATGGATAGTTCAATTTCCCTCGAGGCGGATAATGACCAAAGTCCAGGAAATGCATGAATCTAATAAATTTACGTTATACCCTCTCGATGGTGATGATGTACCTTAAATAAGATGGTGACCAAACAATACAGCAATACTCACGTTTGCTTCTTACGAGTGTAAAGTAGAGATTTATTATTGTGTTATAAATCTTGTTATAAATCCAAGTGTTCTGAGGGCGTTCGTCGACGCCTTGTCAACATGTAAATTAAAAGACAAACCAGGGTCGAACCACACACCGAGATTCCTCACCACAAAAATGCGCGATAGGCAGTCAGCCCCAAGTTCATAATCAAAATTGATGGTGTTACGTTCTGGCTATATGTCATTACCTGATATTTGGAAGTATTCAGAATCAATCTATTCGTAGTACACTACCAATAGTAGTACATAGTAGTACACTGTTCACTACCAATAGTAGTAAACAACTTCAGATTATCTGCATACAATAGGGCATTCGTGCTAAAGCTCATTGGTAAGTCATTTACAAAAATATTGAACAGTAGAGGGCCAAGTATGGATCCTTGAGGTACCCCACTAGTAACGCTTATTTTTCTCGATTTAATACCAGCAAACTCGACGTATTGTCTTCTATTTGACACATAGGATGACAGAAGCCGTGTAAGAGAACAATCACACTCAAACTTCTCCAACTTTTCCGTCAACAAGAAGAGATCTAAACAATCGAAGGCCCGTGAGAAATCCGTGTATATGACATCCACCTGTCCACGGCGATCTAGTGCCCTAGATACGTATTCGGTAAAACTCAACAGGTTAGTGGCTGTGGATCTATCTTTGCAGAAACCATGTTGATGTTTAGACATTCGCGCTTTGGTGTAGAATTCCATCTTGTTTGCCATGATTTGTTCAAACAGCTTCGCGAAGTTATTTATAACGGCTATTGGCCGATAGTTCATCACACAACATCTATCACCTTTTTTGAAAACAGGACAAATTCTGCTCAATTTCCAGGTTTCCGGAAATTCAGAGTTCCTTACAATTAGATTGAAAATATGTTGCAGTGGTCACAGAAATGCAGGTGCACAGTCTTTAACTATAAATGCAGGAATGCCATCTGGCCCGGTTATATTTTTTGCCTTAAATAATAATAATAATAATAATGCCTTTATTAATAAGTCGCAAAAAAAAGGAAAGAAAATAATAATACACTCTTAGAAAATAGACTTATTTTCTGGACGAAGTTCAGTTTGGTTATTAACCAACTGCTCTTCCACTTAATCCAGAATATATAGAAAATATAGGTATATATAAAGCAAAAATGAGAATGTTTTTAACAATACTAATAACAAAATGAAAAAAAAACAAAATAACAAAATACGACGACATGCCAGTATAAAGCGATACATTAGTAACTCAGAATATAATAAAAAAAAAATCATGGTGACTCAAGCAGGAGGGAGGATTTTAATTTACTCTTGAACGAAATACAGTTCAATTCTATAAGGTTCTTCGGTAGATCATTGTACGTTTTAGCTATCTGGTAGGAAAAGGATCGGTGCGAGGCGCGGCGTGGTACCGTCAATACATCTTTCCTCCTTATATTAATGTTATGGACATCGCTTCTGAAAGAAAGGCGTTGCAGCAAGTAAGGAGGCCGCTGACTTTTAATAATTTTATAATAAACGCAAGATGCATGCAGTTTACGTCTGTTCTTCATGTTCAACCACCCAGTCTCTGCCAACTTATGACTAATATGGTCATATTTACGAATTCCGTAAATAAACCTCAGACAACCGTTCTGGAGGTTCTGGATACGACGCCCACTCGCCTCCGTTAAATTTGGACCATAAACAACGTCGCAGTGATTTAATTTGCTTAGAACCAAGCTATGACAAAGCATAATTTTTAATTTTTTACTTAAGACATCCCTATGGGCATACAAGAGACGCAGGGCGCCATACCCACCCCTCAAGCACCTGGCCACATGCTCCTCAAACCTCAACTGATGATCCAATGTGACTCCTAAAATTTTTATATCATCAGAAACAGTAAGAGGTTCGCCATCCACCACAAATTGACCGGATATCAAAGGCTTAATCGCTCTCCTTGTGACACTACCGCAAAACAGAAGAACAGAAGACTTAAATGGATTTAGCACAAGTTCATGGCGTTTCGCAACATCAGAAAATAATGCTATATCTAGTTAAATTTTATGCAGGCATCAACCCAATTATTTGGATTAAAATTCAGCAGAAGCTGTGTATCGTCTGCATACAAGTGAATCTGCAAATGCTCAAGAACCTGGTCAAAATCAGATGTATAAATAGAGAACAATAGTGGCCCCAAAATGGACCCCTGAGGGACTCCACGAGTAACAGACAGAGCGCTCGACACTTGACCATTCTTGACCAATCTTCACAACCTGAGACCTGTCCGACAAAAAAGACTTTATCAAAATTGCAGCTTGATTTCCAAGACCAAAATAATTAAGTTTAGATGCAAGTATATTATGATTTATTGTATCAAATGCTTTGGTGAAGTCCAACGATAACAAAAGTGGGGCTTGCCCGGCCTCTCTAGAAGCAAATACATCATCAGCAAGGTTCAATAAAGCTGTTGCGCAGCTGAAACCCGAACGAAACCCAGATTGTTGATCTGGCAGTATACTATACCTTTCGCAGTGTGCTCTAAGTTGCTTTTCCAAGACTCTCTCTAAAATTTTTGACATTACTGGTAGGATACTGATCGGTCTAAAATCCCTTAGGGCAGAAGGGGAAGATACTTTAGGTAACGCAATTACTTCAGCCATATTCCAGGCATCCGGAAAAACTGATTGATGAATAGCAGCGTTTATTACGTGAGTAATATAAGGAATGAGAAAAGGGGTACACAAGTCAATCATCCAGATTGATATACCATCAGAACCCACCGCTGCAGTTTTAATGTTATTAATTATTATAGATACTTCATGTTCATCAACAGGCATAAAAGCTTTCATTATCTGCACTCTAGGGTTTACATTATTTTGATAAAATATGGGTAATTCGGGATCAGTCTGGATATAAAGTGAAGAATCACCGTGAACAACTATGAAATCTATTGAAGGATTCCACCATTTCGCCATAGCAAAATTCAAAGATACCGAAAGAAACCCCAGTCATAACAGGATTGATATGATGACTATTGGAGGCACCGAATGAGGTACGACTATACATAGTTTCGAAATGGTCAGCTAATAAATTTACTATAGTAGGTAAATCGGTTATGGTTTTACCATTCCATTTCAGAACACTTGGGGAGTTCGAGTTGTTTCTACTCATGTTAACAAAGTGCCAAAAATTTTTAGGATTGTCTTTTATATCTCTCTCCAAAGATCCGACATATTTACGACGATTACCTCGAATACGTGATTTACAGTCTCAGCGAAGGCGACTATATCTTGTGTAATGATAACTGCAATGGGTCCTTCTGTACAATTTGTGGTATATCACGAAATGTGGGCTTAAGAGTTCAAGTGGGATTAACTCTGTCGGAGTGTTTTGTTGAATCTACATGGAATATCGAAATAGTTCTTACAGCGTCTTACTAAAAGTGTTTAAAACAACAGTCGCCGTTGCAAACACTACATCCGGAAATCATTGTGAAGATAGCAGATCTTATCAGCTTATTTCCAAAAAACGATTCCCATTAACGCATCAACTTTTTATTGAAAAATACTCTGACTTAAGTTGAAGCAAAAAGTTTTATAGACAAAATTGCAGAAATAACAGCGAGAGTAAACAGAGTGATGGCATGATGGCTATTGTTTGTTGATTACATGCAGAACTTGCCTTTGTCTTTTATGCCAGTGAAGGAAATGTTTTATCTCAGAAAATTGTTGTATTATGTTTCCATTCTTCTCCTTCTTCATGTACCGTCTCCATTTCGGAGTTGCTATTTTAACTTTAAACCATTTTTGCTGGTTCCTATTCCAGAATATTCTTCTCCTTCCAATCGATCTTTTTCCCACAATTTTTGCGACCTCTCATAATGTGGCCGAGATACTGCCGTTTTCATTTTTTCAGTTCTTGCAAGATATCCGTGTCCTTCTTCATTCTTCTCAGAACCACCTTGTTGGTTCTGTCCATGATATTCTCAGCATCCCAAGGTAGGCCCATAACTCGAAAGTTTCCAAAAGGTTTAGGTACAATCTTACTACAATTTGTATGTCCTGTGTATCGAGGTTTTTCTGTTCCAGCGCTTCCATCAACTGTATGTGTCTCACTTTATCAAATGCTTTATTATAATCAATAAAGCAGACGTATACATTTTGGTTCACATCAAGACATCTCTGCATCAAGACATTGTAGACAAACAAAGCCTGTCTTGTCCAGAAACCATTTTTAAACTCAAACTGGGTATCAGCCATATCTCCTTCCATCTTCTTTTAGATCCTACGGTGGATCACTTTGAGAAAAATCTTTAGTGTGTGGCTCATTAGATTTATCGAACGGTGTTCTTCACACTTTTTAACATTTTGCTTCTTAGGAATTGCTACAAATTAATCGAAGCCATTCTGCTTGTATTGTTCCTGTTTCATAGACCTTATTTATCTTATGTTTTTATTATTCATGATAAAGACTTTGGAAACTTCATCTTATATACATACATATACAGAAGGAGACTTCATTCAGAGCAACTTCATTAAGACTATGGTACAATTTACAAATATCCATGCCTCTAGATAATCTATCGAGATTTCTTTCACATGGACTATGACAGGTCGATTTTAAGTTAAACATCAATATATTCCGTTACATAATCATACTTTCGATAGAAATTTCGCAACTATTAAACGTTGTGTTTGTAGGCTGAATCGAATCTATTTTTGAGAGAAATGTGACGACATAATATGAAACTCGAAAGTATGTGAGGCTCCAAGTAAAAATGAACTTAAAGACTGGTAGCCTTATAATGTATAAACTGAACTTAAGAGTGTGCACGCCAAGGAGTTCATAGATGCATTAATATTAGGTATCTTCACGTTGAGTAAGAAGGATAATATTGCTTTTCCTGTAGAGAAATTGTACGAAGACTAAGTTATCATAAATGACAAGATGTTATAGAATGCAACGATCCTTCATAATATACTAGAGGAACGTAGGTCATTTTACGACAACCTTATGTAACGAATCCCAATCTAATAGAAAGCAAAATAATGAGGTTGACTGATTTTGTGTGTATAGTAAGTAGAATTTACAACCAACATGTTATATTTTGTTATTGTTGCAACGATCTTTCAATGACCAGTTTCTCAAATAACTTATATTTCATTAATGTGTTGACTCTGAGGACTCGTTGGGAAAACAATAACATTTAAAAATTAATAACTTACTAATGGATTCTAGCATAAATTTGAAGTTTAGGGAGAAAGTTGCTTTATCTTTATTCCGTAAAACTGTTTATTTTTCATTTTTCTCAGTTCAAAAGTTGTTGGAATGATATCGTTTTTCCAGCTATTCAATTAATAAATTATTAAAAGAGTGAAACATAAAAGGATTATCTTTGAATGGAAATGAATTGGAAAAAATTGAAGGTTGCAACATTGACCTGATTCAGAAACAAGTTCAAAAGTGTGGATAAAATTGAAATAGGAGGAAATAGGAACGATCATAACCTTTATGGAAACTTGGGAAATGAAGGTCATAATGTGTGGAATACCTTTCTTGAACTTGATAGTTTAATCGCTGGCGAGATAATTGGCTAGATCATCGTATATTTTTAACGTTTTAGAGCATCAAAAAATATGTGAAATAAAAAGAACAAAAATAACACAAGATAATGACAAATATTCCACATGTAGGATAAGTCTAAAACTATAAAAACTGAGAATAAACTAAAAGAGAGCGTTGAATTAAGACTAGAAGTTGTCGAGGTTGATATATGTAGGAACAAGGGCAATAAGTTAATACGAGTATGGGATGATCAACTATACCACCTCGCGTTATACGATGACAAAAACGAAGACCTGAGTCTTCCCAGATAAGTCCCTGAAAAAATACGTGAAACAGACTGCAAGATCAAACAGAGCTAATGGCAGATCACATCAAAACCAGAATGTGAATTGATGAAGGACTTGCTTAAAAACGTGGATATCGACAAAAAGAATGTTCTAGTATATGCAAACGCATTATTCTTAGTCATACAGGCTGACAATCACAGTTTTTGCAGAAAAAAAAACAGAAAATTCAATATTTGTAGCGTAAATGTGGTGTTCAGATAATAAACTGGAAATGTCTACAGACAGAAATATCTAGAAAGAGCCGGTAATCAAAATGGCAGCTTTAATAAACAGGATTGACTTTACCGAGTAAGTACAAAAATTTTGTAATGCTTTATTTGCAATGCATGCAGTAAATTGGTTCAGAAACACCCATCAAGGACATTCAAGTCTACTTGGAAGCCGTGTTGGCGAGTATAATAACCTATGAGACAAGTAGGCGTATAGACAGTGGTATAATGAATTATAAAATGATAGTGTGGATAGTAAAATAATACGAAAATGTGCCTTTATCATCTGATAGTGAATCTAATAATGTCACCAGCAAGAACTTGCAAGAATGATGGATTTGGGAGAAAGAAGAAAGTCAACCTGATAAGAAATAATTTCCTGCAACACCTGTAATTAATCCTGTGTATCATCCCACAATTTTGAAAAAGCTATAAAAAGTTCTTACTGAAAATTTTTGGAATACTCTATTATTATATAGTACAAGAAACAAATAGATATATCAGAAAATTGATAGAAAAAGTGGGGCTAGCATATAAAAGAATTAAAAACTCGACAAACATACATACGCCAGTGTTTGCAAACACTATTCCACGGGATAGGTCCTTTGATGTTTCAAGATTCACACATTTTATAGACAATGAAAACATGAATTAGAAAAATCTAGAAATGAACACATTCAACAACTATTCAATAGAATACAACAGAATATCCAAAGATAATAAAACTGTTAGGAGAGTACAAAAGAAAGTTGACGGAATCGCTAGCAATGGTATCTGAATGTTCCCGATGGATTTAGAAGCACATTTGAGTTTTTACCTAAACAAATGAAGGTATTGGAGATGGATATAAACCTAACGCAATGAATCTGCATGTTTTGACGTTTGAAATAGCACACGCAGGTATTCGTTGAATGTAAATTTCTTTATGAATATCCAACGATCGTTCACGGTCGTCATGATGATGGTGGCCTGGGCTGTAGATTGGCTATAAATGAGACATTTTATCTTCAGAAAAAACGTCAACCAGCCAAATGATTTTCTTTAGTCCAAGCTGAGTGAGGTTGTGACTGTTAATGTCCGCTACCTTCCGCAATCTGACTCATTCCATGTCATCATTTAGATTGACCGGTTTATCGATATCGTCATCAAAACTAGTATCAGCCACATAGTGTTTTGAATAGTCTTTATCTTGCTGTGACGCATGTTGTCAGTGATATACTTCGGATGATGGCTTTGTCGGTCTGGGTGGCGATGTCTTACTCTTGTTAAAACACGATCTGCAGGCGAGTCGTAAATTTCTCCATTTCCTCGTGGATGTGGCGGCCTCGACGTATATATCTGATTGGGATGCGCTATCTTGCAAAAATGTTGAAGAAAGCATATTAACCACCCAATTGATTCAAATTGAAACTTTTTTTTATTTCAAAATAAACACTTATATAAACATGGTTCCTGTAGTAACCATTAATATTTTAGCTTGTAAGCAACAGAGAAAATCGATATGGCTTTTCATTTCCCCTTTTATTGTGGGGAAACGAAAAGAGATATTGATTTTTAAACAAAAAATTAAACACCGAAAACAGCGCGTACAAGATTCGACAGAGAAAACACTTGCAGCTGCAAGATCGAAAGTGAGATAAGTATCTTCATGAACCAAGTTGAAATCCGCCCAGCCGATTTCGATAGAACAACATCCTACTAAACCACGAGAATTCGCGAATCTATACGAAATATGAAGAAAATGAAATACACCTCGCATTTAGAATATATCCAGTTATCACCTGTTGAAATTCTAGTAATTTATGACATCCCTGAAACTCGATTGAAATGATCAGTGATTACTACAAGCTTTACCGCAAATTTTGTCATCGAATGGTGGACAGATATCGGACCACAAACTGAAAGGCTTTATTTTATACATATATCTGCTGATTTTGTGCCCGTTTATTGAAAAGTTAAATAAACACATTCAAACAATACTTGGAATGAAAAACCTGAGTTGTTTTTAATCTTATTTAAAATCTTTACAATGTTAACAAAGATTAGAGAAACAGTTGTACCGACATTAAAATATCATTGAAAAATCAGGGAAATTAGTGAAACTTGTAACTTGTTAATCATTATCATGTTATTATTCAGATGTAGTTAAAAAAGACGACTCAGAATAACCCTCCCACTTATATTAAATTAATTATAGCATCAAATTTATTTATAGAATTTAAAACTGAAACCTAAATCCCCATTTTCATAATTATTTCATAACAGCTTTTTATTACAAAATTTCATTGGAGTAAAGTTATAAAGTTAATATCAAGTTTGAACCTTCTGAATTTTAAAAGCTGAATATACAAGTAAGTTATGCCACAATGGATAAATCATTAATAATTCTATAGATGTTTCATGACTTTAAACCAACAAAATCGAACGAGTTAATTACTCGACATCACGTAAATTTGTTTTATTAATGATAAATATGGCTATGAAAGGGATATTTTCCACAACATTTTGTTAAAAGTTCTTTTTAATTCTATCACTTTTAAATAATATAAAATTAATTGCAGATATTCTGAAGTCACATACTTTAACAATGAAATAATCACAAAATTCGATATAATCTTTTGAATATCTTTTATCATGGACTCGTGGGTTATACATATAAATTCGTATTGAGCTTGCTACAAATATTTTCGTGAAATCTTTCAAATTCTGAGAATTTTTGAACGGGCAAAAATTTTCTAAGAAAAGATTTCTTCTACTTGCCCCTTTGTCTGTCCTGGAGCAGAGACTTCACTCTAGTTTGCGCTGATTACAGTCATTAGGTTCTTTGCAGACATCATCTTAACATTAGGTTTTGTCAACGAAGGGGATTGTAGGGGAGCTAGATATCTAAGGGTTGTCCAATATGAGAATAAATGAAAGGAAGAAAGATATCCGATTGTGAGATTAAAATTAACGACGTAGATATGAAATTGAATTCGTTAGATCATAAGGTGCTCCGTAAAGTGCTTCTTAATCTTTAACTAATCTTGTAGGCCATTACAGACCGTAATTGTTGTTGACACTGTCCATCATCTTCCCTTTAGAAGTTCTGCTAATCTTAAGTCTGCCTAATTTAATTATCGAAAGTTTAAGAACATTGTCGTCAGGTCCTGGATGTAGTGGCTCTTGAGGTAAAGTTGGTTCAAGTGCGACTCTACGAGATATATTGTGTGGGAGAATTTGTGTACCGGAATCTGTGTTAATAATCATCAGGCAGCGGATGCCAAGTTTCATTAAGAAGTTTGATGGTGGTAGTGAGAATTAGTACAAATAGAAATGATTTAAAGATGATGTTATTCGAGTGCAAAATTTTGAATGTTTTAACGAACTTGTTATGATTATCACATCATTTTACAATTTAAATAAACTGTACTTGGCTTTGAGTATCTCCTGAGCTGGCTTCCTCATCCTACAAAGTCCTCAACCCCGTATTGGTCTCTAATGTCGATTGTCTTCAGAGTCTTCATTTCTGCTAGTCTTAACATTGTCTTAGTTTTCTTTGTATCACTATTGGCAGGATGTAGGTCTTGTATACTTTACTATTCATATGCAGGAGTTTATTCGATCAAACAGTATTTTATAAGCAGTCTGAAATGCGGACGCTTTGTTGGTCTGACTTCGCAGGACGTAAATGTATGAAATGTGTACACCCAAATAGGAAAACTCCATTACGTTTAAGAAGGGGGTGTTGTTGACTATCACAAGTGCTTACATCTTGTTGGCTCTCTTGCATTGCAATAGGGCCATTTAATTTTTTAAATAAAGATAAATGTGTTCAGGGCTTCGTCCGCTTGATTGAACCGCTTGTTGTCTTTGCAGGTCATCTTTTGAATTAGAGATTATCCCAGCGACGTCAGCATAGTATGTTGTACAGATTTCCTTTTGTTATGGAATTCCACTGGTATTTCCGACTGTCATCGTACTCTGCTAAATAACTGGGTCAGTTTTTCTATTAGCTCTGTTCCTCCATATTTGAGCAATTCATTAGGTATGATGTCGGTTCCGAGAGATGTTCTGTTTTTTAGTTTTCCAAATTTGTCTTTGACTTCTATCTTGCTAACAGTTCTTGCGCTTACAGGTGCACTCTACGCGGTAAAGTATAGTGAAAATATTTTTGACAATCTTTCTTTGACACCACGTTTGTCGGTACAAACTCCATATCGCTGGTGAATATATTCCAATATTCTCTCTTTCTTTAGACTTACTTTATAGGTAAGGTTTAAGCTTTCCTCTTCTAGTTTCTAACCTTTTCGCAGAATGACAATTTGGTGACATTCGATTTTGGATTTGATGACATTCGATTTGAGGGGTCGTTCTAATAAGATCTTGCATACTACAAGGTTATCATTAAAAGTTACGACTATGTTATTCGCCGATTCTTAATTTTAAAGATGTAAAAGTTACACAGATGGAGGATTGGCCAATACTTACCATTACATAATATGTCTACTCTCTGTGAGGGTGGCCATAATATGTCTATGCTCCGCTTCCTCGTGGAGAATAGTTATTTCTTCTTATTGATGTTGACCGACAGTATTATCTTTATATGTTCATTTATTATTAACCTACACTGCGTTCATCTGCAAAGGATGTGTTGAAACAAACAATACATTAGATCGTCTGCATAAGCACTTGAAATCCTTCGAATATTATCTTATAATGATCATTTTTCGTTTCTGTCATTATTCGATCACGTTTATCTGGACATTGGATCGGTAGTTAAAATGTTTATAAAAGCTCAAGTTGCTTTCTTTTATGATCATGATATTTCTTACTTTTAAGTTCTCGTATAATAGTAATCGGATAATTTTTGGATCTTTTCTGTGAGAAATTAAATCTAGATCTTATTTAGTAATACATGTCTACATTTAATTTACATGCCACCATTGTTGAGATCTCGGACGGGTCAACGCAGGCTGCCGAGTTCCTACTTGTGGAGATAAAATGTGCAGGCAATGCGGTTTTATTTGGCGCCAATTACTTTGATCAGGTGGAGGAGATCCTTTAGAGACACTCTCTTCATTTTGATATAATCCTTTTAATGGGTTATTTCAACACCTGCTTATTAAAAAATGATGCACGTTGTGAAAAACTACAATTTATAACTTCGTCACTAAATCTATCGATCTTACCCTCTCTGCCGACTCACCGCTCATCATCCTCTCATACTCTCCTTGCTCTTATTATCACGTCTCGTCCGCACAATATTCTTACGCAGGGTCAGTTGCCTGCACTTCAATTTTCGAACTATGACTTGATTTACTATGCGTTGCAGTAACGCCGCCGACGTCAGGTTGCTTCCCGGCGCTCTGTGATCTACCGTGATCTTCAAAGTATAGATTGCAGATTATTGATGTCTGATGCGATCGAAATTGATTGGCAGCCACTTTAACGATTGGCTGACATAGATGCTAAGGTGGAGTACTTTAATTCCAGGGTTGTTGATCTCTATGACAAGCACGTTTCGGACAGGTGGCTGAATGATGAGATTAGGTCTCCCATGCGGGAGCACGAGCTAAGTTATTGTTCAAACGTAGCCCTTCTGCTACCAATCGGGAACATTATCGTGTGCTGCGCAACCGTTGTAATCATCGATGCAAAAACGCTAAAAGATTACAGTACTGTCAGTGATTGTCTGGAGCCACTCATAAGACATTTTGGATAACAATGCGATCACTTGGTGTTATACAGGCTCCCATAGATCTACCCACTCTTGATGCTACTGCTCTAGCGGAGTATTTTTCGGATCCTCCTGTGGTGGATGGTAATATAACTAGGCAGAATACTATTAACGAAATTCTTGCATCTACCAACGTGCTTTCCTTTTCATTCAGCTTGGTTTACAGATGCTGAGGTCTGGGATGCTTTAACTTACTCCAAGTCCACTAGTATCGGAGCGGATGGTGTTGGACTCAGATTCGTCTTACCCATTCTGGATATAGTTATTACTCCCCTAACATATATTTTCAACTGTTCTTTTGAACAATCTATATTTCCGTCAATCTGGCGAATCGCCTATGTTATTCCTATCCCAAAAATTAAATCTCCGTCCCATGTTGGTGACTTTAGACCCATTTCTAGACCCATTTCTCTTTAGATATCTTTCTATCTACGTTGTCAAAAGCTATTAAACGTTTAGCTTATTTACCGATTCAAAAAAATCTTGAGGAGTTTAATCTGATTAACAAGTTCTAGTCTGGTTCTCGTGAGGGGCATGATACTACTACAGCACTGATTAAGATCACCAATGATATTAGATCTGCTTGTGATAAGCGTTGTGTTACCTTACTAGTGTTACTTGATTTACTTAAGGTCTTTGATTCTGTGGACCATGCCCTCCTGTTAACTATGTTAACTAGACCTTCTGCTATTGGTTTTACCTCTTCTTGTGTATCTTGGTTCCAGTCCTACCTTTCCTATCGGTCTGTACATGTCGGCGTGGAATTTGTACTCTTCTCCTGTTGACATCAAATGTGGAGCTCCCCAGGGCAGTGTGCTGGATCCATTGCTCTTCTCAATTTTCATAAATAGTATTAATGATGGTATCTCGTGTAACTATCATGTGTATGCAGATGACCTTCAACTTTATATTTCGTCAACTGTTAACAACCTTCCAGATGCTTTGTTGCATCTTAACAACGATCTCTCTAGCGTGCTTGACTGGTCTGGACGTCATGGACTTAACCTGAATCCAAGTAAAACGCAAGCCATTGCATTTGGCACTCTCCCCTTGCTGGCACAATTTAATTCCTTAACTACCCTTCAACTGAGGCTTGGCGACACCGTTATTCCGTTTTCTAATACGGTCAAAAATCTTGGTGTGGTAATGGATTCGGCGATATCTTGGCGGCCACAAGTTGAAGGAATCTGTAGGAGCTTTTACTTCTGTTTCTATACTTTGAAAAAACTTCGCTGCTACCTTCCTCCTGTTGTACGTCGTAGTTTTTGCTATTCTCTCATTTACCCACACATTGATTATGCTGATGCTGCGTGTCCCGATCTGTCCGCAGCTCTTCGGGGTAAATTGGAAAGACTTCAGAACAATTGTATACGGTACATTTTTGATTTAGGAAAGTTTCAACACATTACTCCATATCGTAACAACCTGCAGATGATAACTTGCCAGAGTCGTAGATCATTTCGTATGCTTACTATGTTGTACAAAATTGTCCATACCTGCTCTCCTGCTTATTTGTCTGATGCCTTTCACTTTTTAGCATCACAAGACTTGCCAATTCGATCAATGTCGGACTCTACACTCATGTTTCCAGTCCATAGTACTGAAATCTACCAGAGATCTTTTACAGTAGAGTCGATTGCGTTGTGAAACGATTTGCCTGCCGTTGTTCGCAATGCAGCTAGTTTAATAAGTTCTAAAAATGCCTTAAATCTATCTTTTACTGCACTTTCTTTTTGTGTCTATTTCCTTCCTTGTAGTAACTGACTGTCGATCCGTTACATAACTCAAATATGGTCATTTGCTCAGTTTTATTAGCACATCATTTAGTATTACTTTTTTTGGCAGCCATAATTTATTTATTTAAAACATATACACTATTACCAGTTGGGTCTCTTGGAAGAACTCGCTTATTGTGATAAATTGATCCGTTTGTCATGTCTATATTTGTTATGAATGTATATATTTATGTAAATATTTGTTTTTGAGGCAATAAACATTATTATTATTATTATACAGAATATCATCTTTGTAACAAAATTTATTGAGTATATAAAACATTTTTAATAATAAGTAAATCTGCGAGGCACTACAAATATAACAGTATTGTGTAAAATGAGTACTATATTCGTATAAACTGCACCTGTTGCAAAATTTTTAAATATTAAATTATTTCCAGCATAAATATTTGTATAATTTACAGAAAATCCATTGTTTGGAAATTCTTTCATTATATAACTAACAAAAAGATATTGTTGAACCTCGCACAATAGCCTTCGTTATTAGAGAAATCCCAGAAATGTCACTACTTGAATTACATTTTAAGTGGTGAGGTTGATTGCCCGCTGCTTTGTGTACGTTTAGTTTGTTTTATTTGTGTTGTTCCATTTACACTGAATAAGCTGGTGGGGCGCTAAACTTTGCAACAGTTGATTAAATTTACCAAAGCGGTCCGTTGGATATATATCAAATTCAGTTAATTACATTCGTATCACACTATGTCCAATGTATTAAAAATGAAATTATTATTTTATAAAATCATTTTTGACTTTTCTTTATTGTTTCAGAAGAGAATCCCGCAGCCATGTTACACGCCAACACTTCTACAATCAATTCAACTTCAAACATTTTAATGATAATCTTATCTTTTTTACTATTTCTAAAACCAGTTATTGAATTAATCGTGAAAAGGTGAACGTGATAGTGCAAGCGGAAATAACTATTTTGTACATATTGTACGTATATGTAAATATTTTTGATGTTATCTCGAAATTTGTGTTAACTTCCGTCTACTATGATGTACGTTTTACTGTATTACCGTTTACTGTATCGTGGTAGTATATCAATTTAAGATCAAATAAATTATGAATAAACATTTGCGTTTACTTATTTAGACCGTTTTTCCTTAATTCAACTGAAATTTGTTTGCTTTTAAATCTAATAATAGCAGTTTTCTTCGTGATATAAAACGAGAACGAAACTGAAAGAACGAAAGAAAATAAATAGACATAAATAAGAAGGGGGAGATCTCAGAAAGAAAATGTTGCCAATTAATGTGAGCGAGTTTTCAAAGCGTTCAGATTTTGTTGTTCTTTATACAGAGAGTGGTTGTGTCGTTGTCGTTTTATTTCTTTTTGCTCGTGACCACCGGACACTTTCGTCGTCCCACGATTTCAAAGATAAAAGGAAACCTTCGAAATGGACCGAAATGTATTTTGGGATTCAAAATGTAGAACAGTTTATGCACGCAACAAACGTGTAGTAGTAGTACGTGGGATGTTTTGTTCGTTTCAGTTTATGTGTGTATTTCAAGCGTTTCAAAAAAATAAACACAAATCAAGTTAAATATTGATAAAACAAAATTTTCCTATTTCACAACACAATTAAATTTTTAATTTTTGTTTATTAGCCTTTTGCTTTGGATTGTCGATAAAATTTCAAAAAAATGATGCGGTTAAAACAAAAATTGTTCAACATCGATAAAATATAACAATTTTAAGAACATTATTGCACGAAATGAATATCGTATAAAACGTTACTTCCCAGCTTTAGTGTCGAGGTGCATAAACTACTTTTTCAAAAACTGCTAGTCACAATCGCTATAATGATGTACACAAACTTGATGTATGTTAAGAACTAACAACTGTTAGTGAAATTTTGCATCTTTGTAAGTGGAGTTTCGCCCAACAGAATTTTGTAATAAGAACATTGCATACTAATAAGCAGTAATAAGCTACTGGGCTGCAAGAAATCTTCTTTATTTCACAAAAATTTTGTTTCGTGTGCCGCGCTAGATCTTTTGTCTTATTTTTTTAATTTATCGTATACTTTATTATTTACAGACTCCATCTATTTCAATTTCTGAGTTTTACAAATTCTTTTTATTACAACTTCTGAAAATGTCATGATTTCAAGCCAATTTTGGAAGAGTTAGTATCACAAAACAGCTTATTTTTAGACATTTTTTGATCTAATTAATTCCAAGGTAATATTGTGATAAGTTTGATGTTTTTCCTTCCGTTAACTCGTTTAATTAATTTTTCAGGTAACAATTTCTCCCTTCCCGAACAGTGGAAGGAGAACCAATTTTTGACCAATCTCAGTATTGTCAGTACATTTGATGAATTCTGACACATCTTTTACGAGCAACTCATGAAGTACCTCAGTAGTATCTCAGCAGCGGTTCTGATTGAGATCATGAATGACAGAAGGTTACATGCTTTTGTACTTTTTCACATTTACAAACTTTTCGATATAAAATTCACTCTACGTCACATTACGAATCCGGAACTATGAGACAATTTGTTTCTGGTCTTCGACAGATGCTTATAAGGTATTAAATTAAAGCATGATCTTGCTTATGTTGATGTTTCTGCAATTTTGCAACATTTTAAGACTGTTTCGGAATGAAGTATCTCATGTGTACTGCAAGTTTTGATGATAAATAAGATGACTAATAAGTGTTTTATTAAGATAATTTATATCTACTTAATTTAGGTGTTGGGTGAACAATCATGGTGCTACCAGGTTATAAACACAGGGTGCTTGTAACTCTAAGAAACGCCAAATTTCATAAAGTTCTTGTGCAGTATGAGTACTTCTACCAAAGACATCTTTATTATTAATGAAATTTTATTCCCATAAATTGTTGTGTTTTTGATGTAACCGCTATCATTAATTAAATATACATAAAAAATAAGCTTTTGTATTTACAAGCACCTGAGTAACCAACTAAATTAAAAAATAAAAAAAATAAATAGAATAAATAATTTTCATATTGAAAACATCTTTGGTAACATCTGAACTACAAAACATGATCACAGTTTAACTTCTAAAATGAAACTAAAAAACTAACAATCGTTTAAAAATTCCCTAAAATATTTAGGACTCCGTATTTTCAATACATTGATTCAATACAATTTTAGAAGATTCAAACGAAACAATATTTTCTCTGATTTCTAGGCAAATCGTTTTGACCGTCACCTGGTGCCTCAGGAGGTGCTATCTTTAAAATTCTGAAAATAGAAAATACCGCTTCTTATCTCTCTTGGTTAATTCGATTTCTCAGATCTGTCACGAAGAAGTGGTTGTTAAAAATGTTTGGCCAATCGTTTCAAAAAAGCAATTCTCTCTAGATGATCTGCGTCAGCACATGACTGATGAATGCGTTTGTTAACGACATATCCACAATTCTATAAAACAGAGCCATTGGCCAACGTTGTGTTCTTCTACTACAGCAGTATTTACCGCTCCTTTCGTCTACAGCATCTACACCAGACTTTGTATTAATAAATTTCAGGCAAGTCTTCATCTTGTTTCGACTGATGCATTAAAGAAATAATGACGACTGGTTTATTTTTCTTCGACACTCTAAAAATCAATTATTTGTAAAGCCCAAGAAATTCTTTGGATATTTTCCGTTAGTATCTTTTCATAGTTCCAACGTAAGTATATTTTTAAGAAGATAGCCTGTAACCTCTATTGAAGAGGAACAATTATCACTGATGATATTTCTGTTGGTTCCAAATAGTGACTTGCAAAGGTGAATAGCAGCTTGCGTTGGAATAAAAAACCGTTTTTCCTCATCTGTGATATTCTCTAATGAGTCGGTGCCTTTGCCACAATAAATATATGTGTTAT
The DNA here is from genome assembly GCF_036711975.1 of Onthophagus taurus. Lineage (NCBI taxonomy): Eukaryota > Metazoa > Arthropoda > Insecta > Coleoptera > Scarabaeidae > Onthophagus > Onthophagus taurus. The sequence goes on along the minus strand of NC_091972.1, from coordinate 36,822,568 downwards.
ATAGGCAATGAGTTCGCATCAGCAATGCATTAGACTTTTAAACAATATTTTACAGGTTTACTCCGTAAATACATTTTAAATTTGCATCTACCTCTAAAGCCGTCAATAGTTACATTAACTCCTTGACGATTGTAGCTTGATCTGTTTTTATTCTCGTCATTCTCTCTTTGTGAGTATCGAACCTCAATCAAGAAATGCAAATGTTTTCACTGACATCACCAGGCGAAACATTTCGCGGCCAGTCCTATCTATTGAAAAAATCGATTCAATAGCCTCATTATTAGGTTTGAAGGTAGCAGAAGCCCCAGATTTTATGCGATCTTAATTGACATATTACCAAATTCCTGAATTTTCAAATTGGTTATACTAATTAACCAATCGAATCTGGTGAAAAAGATTTGCTCCCTTGCTTCAAGTGGTTCAATTTGTAACAAAATGAAACTACCGAGAAATAAATTTTTCTCGGTAGTTTCAGTATGTTGTGGTGTTCTAACTTTTCGGCTTGGTTTAATGACAGCTCATTTGTATCTGTTCTTTTCATAGAATATTTTTTCTTTTTGGTCATCACGTTTACTATCACAAAGTTTACGCACTGTTTCGTGATATGACAGCATTCGCAATAGAAATAGTTCTCTCATTATCACTATCTTCAAACCATCTTTGTACGGTTTCCTCAAAGTCAGGATCTGTAGGTCTAATCCTTTTTTGATTGTTTTATATAATTGTTAATTAGGATTTTTGTTCGTACACTTGCCTTACCTCCAAATCGATGTCTATTGTAGCTTAACCCTACCGTGGTAAGCTACTGAATACCGCGCGTTAGCTGCTAGAACACCAAGGACTTCACAATGCCGGTTAAGGGTTAATAAAACAGTGTCATACTTCTCTGTAATAGCTAAGCCGAGGTTGCTTATAGCCAAGGCAATATGTCACCATATTGGTACATTGACCTAACACTAGCACTATTATTAGAACTAATACTTGTCCTAGAATTAGAAACTTTCAAGTGAAGCCGTGCTTGCCGTCTTCTGCGTGATAATCATAGTGCGCTAATATGCAACAAGGCTACTAAATGTTGGCCCCAATGTTTTAGGAACTTAGACATGCTTTGCAAGGTTTAAATAATGATATGATTATTGGAAACTGAAGAAATACATATTTGTTTCCTCCAGGACATTTGCAAATCGGTTGCCATCCGTTGCAAAAACTATGTTGTTATTACTTCCTTAGTCCATGTTTATTATAAAAGGTTTTGATGAAAACCATCTTATGATTGAGTTGCTGAATAGATCACCCGAAAAAATATATAACCAACATAGACAAAAAGGCTTGAAGAATATCATAGATAACAGTGATCTCTAACAAAGAGATTTCCTGATGCACTGAGCGTTGTTCATCCTTCAGAATGTATCTCTGTAATCTATTTAGGAAAAAATTGAAAACTTTAGACACTTTAAACTCTTGAAGCTTTCATGCATCACTTTGAAAACTAATACACTGCTGGATAAAATGAACTCACTACGACATGAGTGTATGTGGCGAGGAGAAGGAGAGAGATTTGTAAGTTGTAAGTAACAGTACTCTAATTTTCCCGTTTGATTATGGCTCTGTAATGTTTTAGGAGATATCCCAGCTTCGAAGCTTGCATATAACTTTTACTTTTTTTGTAGGCATTTCTGGCATTTTCTAGCTTCTTATACAGGGTGTCCGCTGAGGTATCCGAGAAACTTTGTATATGAATTCTATAATTAATTTTAAGCACAAATGATTCTATTCACTTTTCTCGAATTCCAAACGGTTGTTGAGATATCGAGGTTTGAAGTTGACAGATCGTATGAATAGGATGCTAAACAGTACAACACATTGCTAGGTTGGCTATGGAAAAGTTGCGGTTTATTTTAATAAAAGTTTAATGACACTGCAAATATTAAAGCTGCTCAATGTGACCACCGCCTTGTGCAATGCATAATTCAATCCTTTGTCTAAGCTCTCGTTTCCAGTTGTAGTTCTCCATATTGTTTTTTACCTCTCGAAACGCTGCATGAATGTTTTGTATCTCTATTATTAGGCTTTCCCGTTGAATACGTAAGTGTCTTCACATGTCCCCACATGAAAAAATCTAGTGGGGTGAGATCCGGAGATCGCGGTGGCCAAGCAATGGGACCACCACGACCTATCCATCGATTTGGATACTGTTCATTGAGGAAATTCGTGACAATTCTTGCATAATGGGCGGGAGCACCATCATGTAAAAAGAACATTGTTTTTCTAATTTGAATAGGAATGTCCTCAAGTAATAGAGGTAGATCGTTCTCCAAAAAAGCCTGATACATTTCGCTGTTCAAATTTACGTCGAAAAAATGCGGTCCAATAACAACATTATTAATTATTCCAGCCCAAACGTTTACGGAGAATCGACTCTTGAAATGGGTTTCTCGAACAGCATGAGGGTTTTTGAATTTCCGCACATGTTCGTTATGAAAATTGTTGATTCCATCTCTAGTAAATGTAGCTTCGTCACAAAAAAGAGTTCTTGAAAGAGTATCCAGATAATTTCTCCACCATTTACAAAGGCGAACTCTTTGGGGAAGATCCTCGGGAAGAAGTTGTTGTACTGGTTGGTAATGATAGGGATGCAGTCCGTTTTCCCGCAAAGTGTCATGCACAGCCGTCCTAGCTTGTCCAGTAAGTACAGAAATTCTTCTCGTACTAGTACCATCATCATTTTCAACAGCCTGAAGCACTTCTGCAGCATTGTTTCTTCGCATAATTTCTCTTTCACAAGTCGATTTAGGGAACGCACCTCTTAATCGAAGAGTTGTGAAGACTCTACCGAAGGTTTGCTTGTCTGTAAGACGGCGGTTTGGGCACTACCGTTGCAATATCCCTACACGAAAACCATGTCCGCATATTCTTCATGTGGATAAGTTGCAGGCATGATTTTAGCACAATTCATAACAATGATGACAATTAATGACCTGAATGTCAACAATTTTATTCTAATATCAATTAAATTATTCAATTACCTAGCAACATATTATTTACTGTTTAGTATCTATCATAGAAAAATAAATATAAATATATATATATAGAAGCATTACTCCCCACGATTTTTTCGGTCAAATTGATTTCAACGCCTCTAGTGGTCTGTGGTACCTACTACTTTTAATAAAGCGCGAAATTTAAAAGTATTTTTATTCAGTTAATGGTTATTAATTATTGATTTCAAACTTCCACCAGTCAACATGAAAATGATACCTTTACTGTTATCATTTTCATGTTGACTGGTGAAAATTTGAACAAATTTAAGAAATAAAGGCAAATTAAACGCATTTGTGCACAAAATTTATAATTTATTTCTTCGTTTTTTGTATATATTACTTGCTTGAGCAATAATGTTATTTTTGGTTAGTGTACTCCATATTTTTCCTTTCAACACTTGATTAATTTTTTTACAAAAATTAAATAATAATAATCGTATAAACAAATTTAAAATATACTCAATTACATCTTCTTTATGATGGCATAAAAATGTAAAAGAGACTCTTTGTTTCAAATAATGTTTTACGGTTCTCGCTAAATGTAGTGTACTAAAGTAGTTGTCTAATACATAAGAAATTATGTGATAACATTTTTTTAGTGACTCTAGAAACGTCGGAAGGCAGTAGACCAATTTTGCGTTTCCGTACCGTTTCGCTGTAATAAACCTATTTTCGCTTGAATTTTTGTCCGGACTCTTATTAATTATATGGTTAACACAAAATTTGCAATTAAACTGTTTTATCGTTTTTCGCGCTACATAACCGGCTACATATGTAAATACAGAAATTTGTAACGGGTGATCTTCAATAATATTGGGGGGTATATACCATAAAGGTTCTTCTTCAAACAAATTTTCTTGCTCTTTTAAATCGTTTAAAAAAGCTGTTGGCTTTAATAAATTGAGGTTATCATCTCCTTCGCAGTTTGCTCCCCTTAGATGAGGGGACAATATTTTTCTCACTAATAAGGATTTAAAGGAATCCGCAAATCCCTGGCAAGTTGGGTTTACGTTTCGACCCCGCATTTGTCGTATTTGTCCAAACAAATTTTCGAGAGGGTCTTGGTTCACCTGCCTCTGTATAAAGAAAGGAATTTTCTTTTCTTCCATGTTATGGGAAATCATTAAAAATCCTTTTAATGTTATTATCCAATTTTTAAGGGAGGGCTTCGAAATACATATTTTGTAGTTGCTTAATGGCATCTAAAAAAATTGAAGCATATATATCATAATACTATAAATTACATTTTGATTGGAATACCTCTCCAGAAGTTGCGGTGTTCGCTGGATTTGGTAGCAACTAACTTTAGCGGTTTACCCTCCGTATTGTATCTTAGAGAGCCATTAATGGAGTCAAACAGATTATCAAAAAATTTCAATATTTGCGCCGTTTCGATGGCGTCCTTAGGCATTGTCACGGAGCCATCCCTGCTTACTTCATCTGCAAAGAATTTAAAAAAATAAGTTTGTACTTAGAGAACTTCAATTGCGACTTGCAACAATAAATAGTATTTTATATTTGTAATATTTACTTACTATTTCTTGCCATCATTGACATGGTTGCCGCCATTGTGTGACTAAATATTTGAGTACAATTCGAAACTTTCATTTTTTGAAGTTTCTCTTTCATTACATGTTCTTCTGTAATTTTTCTTATGGCGCGTAAATCACCACTGGAAACGTCTATGTAATATGCATTTTGGATATGCTTCCAGTTAGCTCTCAATTTTATACTTTTATCCTTACACTATACAAGATTTTTGTTCAGTAATTGTTTCCTGATACCTTTTAATAAGTGAGGAGGGTCGTATAGCGCAATAATCCTTCGATTGTTGACAGAAAAAGTATTCTCATTTTCAGTGTAGTTTGGAGACAATTTTCTCGAGATATTTATTGCCGACTGATTTGTTGTTGCTTGATCACAAACAGTGCCAATTACCTCTAACCCACAGCTATCCAAACGACAAATGATTTCTTTAATAAGTTGAGCTAGCGTATGGCTTTTTACTCCGCCACATGCAAACAGGTAAGCTATTGGCTGTTTGAATTTTTTAATGATACCCTGTATCATAAAAACAAGGACACGATCTGCAATTTGCGTACTACGTTGCTTTCCCATGTCTTCAAAGCCAACAAAAGCATCTAATTTTCGGTTGTAGCTAATATTAACGTCTAAAAAGACTTCATCAAACATCAATACGCATATGCGATGCTCTTTTTTGAGTTTGCGGACTTCAGATGTTAAATTTTCGTATATTATTTCATTATTCAGACCAGCCCGAATTGGTATCATTTGTAGTAGCCTTGTGATGGTGCCCCGAGATGGCAGTGAAAAAAACGTGCTCAGAAAGCGGTAACTTCTGCCCGATTGCTTATAAAGCGATAACGCAAACAATTTATCCTGCATTGAGTAGCGGCGTCCTCTCGGTTTGTACTTAGAGAACTTCAATTGCGACTTGCAAAAATTAAGAACAGTTGGATTAATGTTGTCAAAAAAATGCAGGGGGTTGTTCTTTAGCATTTCATTTGCTTTATGCAACCGTGCCTTAAGGGAACAATTTCGGTTTCGAAGCGCGATGGTTTGTCTTTTCAACTTTCTCAAATTGTTCATTACGTTGGGATTTCCAATTTGAGGTTTACTTGATAAACGTTGCAAGTAAGCTGCAACAATAAAAAAACAAAGATAGGAATTGTAAAGTGATAAGGATTGGTTTAAATACTTTTTTTGCAATAAATTATAGTATTAAAGTTAAAAAGCAGCTGATGTAAAATTACAAAATTAAACATTTTACATTTCTGCTTTATTTATTTCAGTGACTTAATTCTCAAAATTCTTAACAATTGTTTTAAATATAAAAAAATTATATTAACACTGCTATTAATATTAAATACATCAACTCTACGACTAATTCAAATTGGAAACAGTTATTGACGTACAGGATAATTTTAACGAAGAAGTTACACTGTTTACTTACAAATCATTTTTCTTTTCTTGTGTCCTGACTTTATTGTTCGAGTTGTGGTTATTGACAACATAGGCCGAAGTAGATTTTCTGCTGAAGTTTCTGTAATGAAAAAAATAAAATAAAATAAAATGTGGGTTCTCAATTATTTGAAAAAATACCTTCTTGAGACATTTCTGTGATGGATGGAGACAATTTCCTGGTATCAATAACCTCTGGGGGTAGTTCTGAAAATAATGAATATTTTATCATTTATAAAGTACAATGTTATACAAATTCTGGTATTGATTATATGCATTACGTACCTAACGGTGCTGGTAACATTAATGATGGTATTGACATTGCAGAAATAAAGTGATTTGAGGTATGATCACTTTGTTTAAAGTGTACATGGCAAACTCTGTAGTTACGATATAGTCTAGCAGGATCTATGTCCAAAAGTGCAGCATTACCAGAAGCAATAATCCATTTCTTCAGTCGTTCCAGTTGTTTATCTGGGTTAGGAAAACGGTGTCGAGGAGAATTCTTATCAAAACAGCCCTTAATAGAGCACGGGCAATATCCACCTCCCATTATTCTATAATTTAAAGTGAAAAAAATAGTAATATATCTTTTTAATTTATTTATATAGTATCGTTTATTACCTTTTTACACTAAAGAAGTATTCACAAAATAAACAAAAAGAAATGTTTTTTAAACTTAAAACTGAACTTAACTATCCACTACAACTAAAACTTAACAAAAACTACTAAAGTACACTATAAAACATACGATTGAAAACACGAAAAAAATAGAATCATCAACGAAAGCTAGCTAAATAGGACTTTTTGTTTTCACTTCGTTTTGTCTGCAACAAAACGCATGCACTTTCGACTCTTCAGAGTACCACGAGAAAAAATGAAAGGAATTTTGAAATTTCATTTCAAAACGTCATTTCATTTCTTTCAAAATGGCCAAAATGGCGGCAAACCGCGGTACTTTGTAAATCACGAAGCAATTTGTGCTTACAGTGCCATCTAGCTGTCCGTGGTACCCACTAAATATCTGTCTTTTTTTATACGTATTGAATTAACACACCGTGTATCTATCCATACGATCTGGTAACTTCAAATATCGATATCTCAACAACCGTTTGGAATTCGAGAAAAGTGAATAGAATCATTTATGCTTAAAATTGATCATAGAATTCATATACGAAGTTTCACGGATACCTCAGCGGACACCCTGTATACCCTGTTTTGTTCACTTAGGTTTCATTGATTTCGACCTCTTTCTTTTCTCTGGATTCTTCCTAATTTTTTACTTATTTTGGGTTCATTCTTTCTCCTCTGTATAACTTCTACCGACTTATTTTCAGCTCTTTATGGTTTTTGTCTTGCATTTTCACTCTTTATGTTTTATACGAGCCATAAGATTGGTTTGAATCAATCTTCTTGAACTTCACTTATACTTTATACAGACACAAGAACAGGTTGGCTCTTGGGATACTCTCCAAGAAAAATCAAAGTACAAGTCTATACAAGTCAGTAACAGTGAATTCCAATAAAAAATTTTTTAAATGTTAACTTGATAAGATCTGGAATAATTATTAAAATTAAATCCCAGATGAATATGAAATGTAGAATGACCGGAGCTAGATTATTAATATACAAGATTACTTGAATATTCATTGCGGGTGTATCCATTAATGTGTAAATATTCATATGCATTTCTAGAGATATTGACTCAATCGACTATGGTTTCAAGCTTTAATTAATAATACAAGATTTCCTTGAAATAGAACATATCGTACAGGTGTAATATCGTGTTAAATATATCTTGTTAATAGTAACAAATTAATTCTAAAATGTCGTAGTTGACAAAATAAACGTTAAAAAATAAATAAGAATTCAATAAGATAGATAAAACATTAAAAAAAAACGTAAATTTCTTTAGAACTTAATTAAGACAAGAAAAGCTTCGACGTAATGTCGGTAATTAGATGTCGACGACGTCAACGACGCCTTGCAATCTTTAACAACTATAATAAACTATTAATTAAAGTTACGTTTTCAATAGTGTACTTTGTCCAAACTTCAAAAACACGCGAGTTTTCTAAAACTTTGTAGAAAACTTTTCCAGTCTAGATCGGAGCAAAGGCGTGCAACGACGACGTCGATTTCAAAAGCAGATAAGGTTTCCGTGTGAAGGTCGGTCTAGTTTTTAAATCCGGTAACTACGCTGTTATGAAGAGCCCGGACTAGACGCCTTTCGCAAAAAGGACGTTCCTTTGATCCCCATAGTTGGAAAAAAACCGCTTCGTGCTCCTGGAGATTAAATCTGCCCCAATGAAAGCCTCCGCGTTACTCGGTGGTCAAAAAGGTATTCCTCACTCAAGTTATTTGACGAGAAATGTGTTTTAAGTGTGCTAATAACCATATCCAATTATTTGTGGTCATCAGATCAAAGTTAATAATTCTCTTTTAGAATTAAAACGTAATTCAGTAATTCAGTAACATTGTAACTAAAAATTTGAAATTCACTTGACTTTGGAATGTACCCGCATCGCAGTTACCCTCTCCGTGTTTACTAAAATCCTTCCTTTACCTTATATTACTGCAAATTGAAACTGGAGTAAATGCCAAGCCGAGATTGCTTCACGTATTTTGTTCAGGGACGTGTATCTAGGAGAGAAGGAAATTTGGCAGAGGCGCAACAGCCCCGAAAATCCCCCAGGAAATATTCCATGTCAAGTAAATCGAAATTTGAGCATGGATTCTCATCAAAGTGTTGTTGACTGTCCGGAGCAATGATTATTCGGAAACTCTTGCGGTAACACTGGTCATCTTGGCGGTGGCGGTGCAACCGTGGTGGCAATTATGTTAGCCCCCAGAAACTCGTCGCGTGTGTATATTAAATGGAAATTGGTCGGCCACAGATTGGGAGGACGCTGCGAAGAGCGAAGACCGGAAATGTAGGAACTTAACCGATACGGCAAATTGGAATGTCCTGGACGATTTCCTGAACTGATTTGCACCTCCGATTGCCGATAGGGTTCGTCATTAAACGTGGACGGTCCTTTATTACAGATATAGCAATCTACATAACTTCCCGCCGTTAATGGTTGTGTAGATGTTATCGACTATGGAGAAAAACAAACAATTTTCAAATGTGTTATTAGGAGGAAATTACCATCTATAAGAATAGATTGGCTTTAAATGAAGTCTGTTTTTGTGTAGTGGTCAAATTGATGTGATTATTAAATATTACGATGTTGTTATCGTTGGTAATTAAAATCGTATATACGAATTTCATATCAAACTAATAACAGTTATGACCATGAAAGATTGTTGAAAGATTACTTACTGGAGAAGGTGCTGATTAGAGACAGACTTTTCTATCCACATTGCTTAATCTATAATAACTAGTTTGGATTTAGAGAAGAGTGAGTAGTTGTAATGGTGATTAGGAATAAGAAAACGAAAAATAATAACCTTGTGATATAACTAATGCACGTTATGGAACAAATTCCTTGATAAAACATCCAACCCGGCTTGACGTAGTAACACAAGAAAAAACTCACTCTTTGAGCGAGAGAAAAATGGTCGCAAATAGACACTGTGCGTAAATAGTGTATAAGAAAAAAATATATAAGAAAATAATAGAGAAACAGTACCTACGTTTAGGTGAATCATTTTATAAAAAAGCGTGTTATACACTAGTTATGGCTTCTATAGTAAATACTTGTATAATTTCGGGAAAGCATTGTTAATAACGCAGTGGTATAGTTACATGAGGACCTTATTTTGCTACTTTCTAATATATGAAGTAACTACAACATTATGATTCGGAAACAGTGTGTGAGAAAATGTTGATAAGGATATATGATAATAAGCAGAAATTAATTTATAAGTTAGAAATAAATTCAGTTAAATTTAAGGTGAGGTTACCTTATTCAAAATAATCGGAGTAAGATGAAGCATTCTTGACTTGCTTGTGAAACAGGCTATTCCGATGGCGAGGAGACATGCAGATTTGGTGTAAAACTAAAGTTAGTGGGGGTAGTCGGCCGATCTGCAGACTTCTTCATCGTGATCGACAAATTCTGGTGAAAGGGTGGAGAGCTTAATGTTTGCAAATTGCATGACGATGGGCATTGTATGACGTTGCGATAGTCGCGAATGTATTTTATATTTTGCCCAACACTATTGTAGGAATTTGGCTAGGTTTTTTTTAAAGGTTAGTAAAGGTTAGTAATAATATTAGTTTGCATATTTCACAATAATAAACGTTGCACAAAAATATTTTCAAACAATTCTACACACCGTCATCTGCGCGTCTTTACTCCTCTCAATCGTCTCAACTACCAATCGTTAATCAAGAAAAATTTAACCTCTTTTCTTATGAGATAATCGATCCCTACACTATAATATGTAAAGAACCAGAAGCTAATTATTTCTTTTTAGTTTTTTGTGTTTGATATCCACCTTTCCATTCTACATTCTGGAAGCGTAGAATTATAAGCACTGACTATCAGATCTATTCTATTATCATGCCAGTTTGTAACGATTAGTTTATTAGCAACATCTATGTAATAGTCATAGAAACCTTCTTTTCTACCACATTTAAAGGCATTATGAGACACTTTTCAATTCTATTTTATTTGATAGTTCCATACCTTTACATCCATACCTTTTCCTGTAAATGAGTTACTAGTTTGTTTTCGTATAAGTTTTATCAGTCCAAGTACAGCAGACTCTCCTACACCAAATGCTAGTTCCCTTATAGTTGGTTTTCTTACTTTTTTTGTGGTTGCCGCATTTTGTTCTTTATTCGCTGAAGTACCACCTGTATTTACATTCTCGTAGTTTTGAAAATTTGTCGCCCCGAGGAAGGTTATTATTATCTGCACAATGGAGATATCTTTTTATCATTTCGAATCTATTTCTTCTCATAGAATTCACTTGTGCCATATTGCAAGATTTGGTTCCTACGAAATCCACATGCTACATCTAGAAGTATGATAAATTAAGTTCACCCTTTTGTGTGCATATAACGTCGTCATTGCTGCCAAAAAAGATATAATACTAATAATCAAGAAAAAGCTCAAAGCAATCCACCGGATTAGAAGAAATGGGTGCTGATTGCATCAGTTTCTCAAAGTTCGGAAATCCAGGAATAAGATCGGATTTTTGCCAGTATCTTTTTTTCGGTAACTTCTTTTGTATTTCTGACAAAGATTCGTTGTCACTATTTGATTCTTCGTCAGTGTCGCTATCACCAGTTGTGAAAGTCCGTCCTTTTTAATTTTCGCCGTAGCTTCCGCTTGAAGTTATTGATGTCGTTGCAGAAATCTTCATTGCTATTATCTTCAGCACCATCATCTGGAGGAGTGACCTCGTCTTCTATTACTTAATTGAGTTCTGCAATTGTGAGGGGTCTGAAATTATTAAAAATTTTTATGGACCCGTTTAGCCCACAGTTGCAATATTGGAACTTTTGAGAAAGTGTTTTTTGTAGTTATCGTATTTATTATTATAGATGATATATGGAGTTGAGAATTGTTAGAGAAATAAATACAAGGCCAAATAATAGATAATATTAGTTTTAAAATAGAAAATGTCATTTACCTTTTACTAGCCATTTTTTACGAAAAAAATGTCTAACTTTTTCTACACGTTTTTTCTCACTAATCAACATGTTTACTGGAAACGTGTTGCTGCTTGCAAAATCACGTCGTGATTAACAACAAAGTGTGGAATAACATGGAACATCTGCAATACACATTAGCAGAATAAATACACTTTAGAGAATATCCGGATGGATATTGGTAACTATGGCAGTCCAAAATTAGGAGCTTCCTTATTTACTAGAAGGAATTAAAACTATCAATCTCAGAGACCTGTTTGAAGGATTCAAGATGAGAAGGAATGGATTCTGCTCTTGCTGTTGTGTGTGGTGTAGTTACATTCAACCTAAAAACGATAACAGGGCACGCTTTTGTGACAAAGACCTTAAATAGCCAAGAGAAGTCAAAATGTCATCTGCGTTTTTACTGGGAACGTTGTTGATTTTGAGTAAAGAGTCTCGCATTACCTGGAAATCATTGAACTTAGATTGATAATCACTGATGCACAGTATTTAGCCATTTTGTAACTGTAAGGAACGATTTATGAAATGGTACTTTTTCAACGTATTAGGGCGGGAGAAAATTTCCTGTTGGCAGTACAGGTATTTACCCAGTATGTCCTCAGCATACGATCTTATTCTCTCGTAAATATTAGTACTTATATGCACTTTCTCAGAACTTTATATGCGGTGTTCGGGAGCGTGGTTTCTCCAAAGTTATAGAAGTTGGATAATCAATATTATAACCACCTAAAAGTAGATACTAACCCAACACTAAGTAAAACTAAATAGGATTGTGCTCCAAGCTTGCCTTGGTCGCTTATCGTAGTTGGCTACTTTTGGAGTTGAGTGATATTAATTGTAAAGCCTCGGTGGCAAGTGATTTCAGCTAATATAAGGATAATGAGTAACCCGAGACCGCTTACGACCGAGGGGCCTCTTATGATTATGGCATTAATTATAATGTACCTAAAATTGATTAACATATAGCAGCGCCTCGGCCTAATAAGATAAAGTCATAGATTATCTGCTCTAAATTTAGCTAAGGTCGCTTGTGGTCGAGGCGCTACAATTAGTTGACCAGTTTCGGGTTAATATGATATAATATGTTGCGTTTCAGCTGGAAACAACCTTGGAAAATGATGGGATAAAGAGCCGCGGTGCTATAGCTAATATCACAGAAACCCCTAATTAATTAACATATAGCAGTGTCTTAGCCACAAGAGACTTCGACTAAGCTTATTATCTGGTTGATCAGTTTTGCGGAGATATGGGACTAATTGCAATGCCTCAGCTTAATAAAGCTAAATCATAGATTTTCTGCTCTAAGATATACTAGTTTTGCGTTGATAAAATATTAATTGTAAAGATGATATCATATCAACCCGATTCTGGTCTACTATTTTATGCCCTTTTATGTACTAAAAGCATCCTGGTTTATTATTCTTTGATTTCTTACACTCCACTATTAGATGTTTACCAGGATAACTGACACAGTGGGGTTCCATAGCGCAATGTCTTTGTTTATGTACGTATGTTTGGCATCTTTGCACCGTGGTGTGCTAAAATCATGTCATCTTTAGCAACCTTTAGCGGGTCTGGATTGTTGATTACGTGGTACCGAATCGATAGATAATGTTACATTTACCTGTTCCGCCTTCATTATGTTAAAAGTTCGCTGCGTTAATATATAAGAGTTTACCAAGTTCTATCCTTAAAAAGACGTACTTATTTAATGTTTTTGTATTATTAATCTGTATGTGATAAAGAGGTAATCTGAATTAAGTCATAAGATAACCAAATTTGCCTCCACTGAACGTGCTAAAAGACTGATAAGGGACTGATTTTAGATGAATAATCTTGAGGAAATAAGTTTGAATGAAAAGAATAAATTGTCAAAATAATGTATAAATTGACAAAACAATTTTAACTTGACGTTTTATAAATTTTGGTTACGTTTCGCAATATTATCGGTATAAACGCGGTCAAAATTATTGTTTTTGGTTTTCGCAATATTATCGGTATAAACGCGGTCAAAATTATTGTTTTCGGTTTTTAGGAAATGGTGTTAAAATTAAGTAACAAAGCTAATCTTAACACCACAAAAAATGTAGATGAAGAACCAAACGGCGATAAATCTGTTAATAATAAACTCACAGAAAACGGAGAAGTTGATAAGCTAGAATATGAAACAGGCTTGTTACGTGTACACGAAAATCTTTCGGAGTTGCATAAAGTGCTTACTTCAACAGTGCAATACGAGAAAAATAAACGGAAAAGTAAAAAGGTTAATAAGAAAGAAAATTCACAAAATATTGAATCCTCGAATGTGACTAAATCGGTAAAAGATGAAGAATTTTCGTTAACGCAAGAAATATTAAATTTACGCGAGAAATTAGAAATTGTTAAGAAGTATGATAAATATCCTAATAAAACATTATTTAAGACCCAAAATCAAAAGCATCAATATAAGAAGAACCTAACTAATTGTTTAGGATTAATTTATACACTAAATAACAAAATAACGAATACGGTTCCACGAAAAGATAAATGTTTTTATCGTTTTCACAATTTTACTGAAAATTCAAGTCGAAAAACTTAATTATTTTTAAAGAAGTTTCAAAGCTTAAATTATACGATTTATTAATGGGATGTTATTTAATTAACAATTATTTTGTATAATTTGTTATTATATATTTACTACAAGAAATAAAGAAAAATGAATTGATCATTTTTTATTTTATTTTTTTTTTTTCAATTGATGTCATCGACTTTTTTAGTGTATCAATTGCAGCACACAACATGACAAGAGTTGATAGAATTCGGACTTTTTGATACTTTAATTGTACTCCACAAAAAAACCGAAACAAACAGAACGAATTCGAATATCGTCGGAAATTTGGGTCATGTCCACCGAAAATTTGTATCATGTCAAAAGTGAACTCGTCCTTCGGTTCTTTCGGGTGTAGTCGTCCTCCAATACGTATATATGTAAATTTATTCGCAAATAGTGGCCAATTTATGCCGGTCGAAGTGACTGGAAAATAACCAAACGGTGGTGCTGTTTAAAATTTATGCAGTCGTCTTCCCTTTTCCCCCTCATTCGAAAGGAGCGAGGTTAACACTCTTCCTCACGGTTAAGCCTCCAGAAGCTGCCAATTCGTGTGGACTTGCCGGCGTTCTTTATTATACGAAGTCACGATGGAAGGGTATCGAGGAAAATCCTGAAACGGAGCACTACACGTAATTCGACAAAAAGGGAGTCCGGTTTTTCACTCGATATCCGTGTAATTGGATTTTACGATATAATATTAAAGATATAATACTTTTAAACTGAAGGTTGAACTAAAAATGTACGTAACTACAACGCAAAACTTATTGCACGGACGAACTTGTTCGTTAATATTCATCCAATATTTATTAGGGAAACGATTTATAATTAATATCATAAAGTTAAGTAGCCAAGTTGTTATCTTATTGGATCAATCGCGATTAAATTGCATTTGCAATTGAATTACAAATTGCTTACAATTAATCTACCTTTGATTTCCAAGTACAGCTGAAAAAATATTTCTAACCGCTATTAAGGCAATCCTGGGGTTTATATAATGATTTTTATAATGACTTTTCAACACTTAAAACTTCAAACTTTCAATGAATACGAAGTTTGAAATCATCATCGATCATCATTCTTCAGCGCTTAACGTCCACTGCTGAACATAGGCTTCTCTTCTTTTTGTCCAATTCTTTCTATCCTAAGCGCTCTGTATCCAATTTGTCGTTATACTTTTGATATCATCAGTCCAGCGTGTGGGTGCACTCCAGCAGTCTCTTTGTCCATCTTTCATTCTTCAAACGGGCCAAGTGCCCTGCGAAATATCATTTCGCTTCTGCAAACACATCAGTAACTCCTGTTCTTCTTCTAAGATTCTACTTAGTCATCACTCCCGTTTTCTCTATGCAGTTCGAAATTTTTTACAAATTTTTGCGGTTAGGGTCAACGTTTCAACAGCGTACGTCATAACTGGTAATACGAATTGGTCAAATTTATTACGTTTTAGACAGATTGGCAAGTCACTTTATTTATTTTTGTTTTCAATTCATATTTCTGATTGTCTCTCCAAGCTTTATTCGCGCTCAAGATATTTGTACTTTTCTTCGTGTTCCACCTCATTATCTGCAATGTTAGTGTTTTCACTAGAAACTGGGTTACCTCTTTCGTTCCAATCGAGTGTTTTACATGCATATTGCAGTAACAGTTTTAGGCGATAACGCATCACCTTGTCCTACTCCTCTACTCACTTAGGCAAGTTTCGTGCTTTCATGTAGTTTCACTGACATTGTCGCATATTTGTATATATTGTGCATTAGCTGTGTATATCTATAGTCAAAGCAGCATGCTTGAAGTACATCCAAAATTCAGAGTACTCTTTGTTCTTGATTGAAAGTTCAAATGTCTTGTCTAACGGCCTTGGATATTTGCTTATTTGTTGCTCGCATTTCATCCACTCCAGTGTGTGCTCCACTCCTCATCTCTCTTCTTTTCTGTATTTATTTGTTTGATACTATCTCTAAGTTTCTCTTCTTTCCGAGATTTGGGGCAGAATTTGTTTTGGCTCTCTATCAAGGTAGTTGTTACCTTATCATTCAGATCATTAATATATCTTCCATGTTCGGTTCATTTAGAGTACCAGTTTTCTTCATGATCTGCCCTCGTAATTTCTTCTTATTATCCTGTATCCCTTCTCATAAATATATATCTGTATTTTAGCTTGTACAATTCTGTGGTCGCCATTGGTAGCGAACTTATTTAATACTGTGACGTTCTTAACTATGTGGCTCTTGTCAGTTATTGTAAAACCTATTTTGTTCTTTTTGTTGTCGTCAATTGCAATGACAATTTGCAATGTCCATCTTCTACTTAAGTTCTTTTTGAACAAACTATTCATCTAGAAAAAGTTGTTTTTTAGGAAGAACCTTAGATGTGTCCGGCCGCGTTCTATATTGTGTTCGATATAGCGATATTCCTGAGGGGTTAGATTTGATTCACATCTCGGAGTTGAAATCGAAACTTATAAGGGTAAAGTGTGAATGGTGATCATTAATAACAGCTTCAATATCATCGTGGTCTGGTGCATAATTTTAATGTGGTATTTGGCTTTCAATTTGCGAGTCAGACAAATAACTCTCGTTGAGTTGATCTGTTGGCATAAACCGTGTGGTAGAAACTATGTACAGGTTTTAGTTTTATCAGTTGTTCACCTTGTTTTCTGACTTCGCTTAGGTCCACTATGTCCCATTTTATGCTTTCTAGCTCGTATTTCACTTCGGTAATTCTTTCCTTTGACGATAAAGAACGCGCATTGTATGTTCCGATGTATTCTCTTTGCAGGGCTTTTTATTGTCTTTATCAGTTGTTTGTCCTCCCCAGAAACCATGGGACAGACTGATAAATTGTCAGCGCAAAATTCCGAAGATAAACAATTATACTGTGCTGCAAGATTTTTGTACAGTTGATGAATTGAGTGTTTTTAGTTAATTTTGTGTGGCTGATTTCAAATATGCCTTCCATTTTTCTGTAACACGTCACGTTTTTTTTATTCAGGTGTCTTACTGCTGCTGGACATAGGATTTTATAGGGAAACTATAGATGCAATGCATTTAATATTTGGCACCTTGATATAAGGTGAGGAGATCTACCTCTTAGTGGTAGTGTCATGTTTGTACTACTTCCGAAACGGTTACAGAAAATTTTAAAATTTTATTTTATTTTGTTTTTCAAATAAAAGTTATTTAGAATTACATTATGTAACCAACTGCTAAATAAAATTTCAAAGTTTTCTTAAAAATATTGATGTTAGTAACAATTTCCGGTATAACCGGACGTAGTACAAACATGACACTACTACTAAAAGGTATATCTCTTCACCTTATAGCAACGTACCAAATACCACATTCATTGCATCTATAGTTTCCCTATAAAATCCTAAGTCTTGCAGCCGATAAAAATGGAAGGCATATTTGAAATCAGCAACCCAAAGTTAACACAAAGTTAAAAGTACACAAAAAAAGTTAAAATTTGCAGCACATTGCTATTATTCCACCTAACATCTTCATTGTCATAAGGTTTTTAGCCTTTAAACACCATGCTGGATAGATGGGTTGGTGATTTGTGTTTTTCAGCTGTCCAATCTAGGTTGAGATGCTGTTTGTAACCATCTATTCGGGATCAGACGTTGCTGTGTTAGTTTTGTTCAGCCCCGGGTGTTTTTACTTCCCCGGTTCCATAGCTAGAATGTTAGATTGTGAACATAAAGATAGCAGTTGTTGCCCTCTTAAGTGTTCTACACCTTTCACGTTTAATTGAACAGCACGAATGAAACAATCTATGTATCATTTGACTTGACTTTGTCTATCAGGCAAGACAATGTTGTAATGGTTGACATCGACCTGTACCTTTTTAACTAAAAATGTTTCTGTTGTTATAAGTAGTTCATTCAAGGCCTGAGTTGAAATTCCATCCAGGAAATTAGACAGTTGATACGTGGACAAAACAACAAAAAGAAAATAGGGTGTATCACGTTTGTGTATTTTTGGAAGTCCATAGTATTAAGGTAGTCAATATACTTCCTTTCAAGTAAAAACTTTGAAAATATATCTTTACTGTATATTAGAGATCTAATCAGCAAATAAGTTAATTGATTTTTGTATGTACTCTGATTTATTCATACAAACAGTAACAGTACAAAACTTGAAATATCATTTTCACTTTGTAAGTTTCAATCAATGAAGGTTTCAAATGTAAAAAGTAATTCATTTATTTTTTATTTTTTGTATTAGGTACATATTTAATAAAACAATTGTTCAGTTAACACTTCATTAACAGATAATCGAAGAGTTTCAACTTCGAAACACTTTTGAGACATAACTAATATTTCTTGTTGAAAATTACATAAACGATGAAAATCCTGTTCATTAATTTTCGGTGAAAACATATTCACCCTTTTATTTTTATTTTTTAGCGTATTAATTAACTCTAAACAACTCAATAAGTCTTTCGTATATGGATCGATTCGTTTTGGGGCCTTAATAAATGTTTCCTTATATTTTGTAATAACATCTAATATCTCCTGTAATCATAATAAATCGTTTTTTAAGGCTTTTATCTCACATCTTTTCCCGATTTACCAACATTCGAGAAATCTGGTAAATATATAGGGTGAACATTTTCGTTCCTTTTATAACTCTTTTTACTTTTCCTCATCTTTTTCTCATATTCTATTTTTGACGTAAGCGCTCCGTGTAACATCTTAAGATTTTCGTGTAAATGTAACACCCTTCTTTCATATTCTGTTTTAATAACTTCTTCATTTTTATCTGCTGATTCAATGGTATTGGGAGCGGTCATTTTTTGAAGTGTTATGTCTTTCGTTACTTAATTTTTATACCATTTCCTGAAAATTAAAACAATAATTTTGATCGCAATTACATTCCGAAATATGTCCAAAACTTAGAATTTATAAAACGTCATATTATGTTACTCTGTCAACGTATTTGTTTTGGAAATTTTGTCGAACCCAATCGAATCTCATAATATGTTGCTAATAAACGTTTTTTATTTTGAAGAATACATCTAGAAAAATTACCTAAGTATTTATTTTTATGCAAATATGTTGCTGATTTAGCCAAAAGTTTTTGTCTCATTACCAAGTCTATACGAAATTTTTCGTAGAAACTTTACAAGCCAGAATTGACGCTTTTTTATAAATTAAAAGTCCAAAAAAGCTTATTCTAGATATATTATTCAAGACCAAACTGTATTCTTCTGGAAGACAATAAAATTAAAGATGTTATCAACTATTCTCAATTTATTTTTATTCAATCAAATTATTCATTAAATCAGTCATTAAATTTTGGCAATAAGGAAATAAATCATAATCTTACTTACTAAGACATGTAAACTAAGAGTATTGATTTTATTAATATATTACAGTGGTCCATTTAGACGGAGTATTTTTTTCAAATTCCTCCGAGGACTAGCTGGTATACAGTTTTGCCGAATGGTGTCTGTGCCTCTTAAATTATTATTTGATAGAAACTGTTTACAGCTATGGCGACTAAAGTATGGTACCAAGGCTTCATCAAGGCATATATTATTTTCTAACAATTTTTTATTGAGATGCTGGAATAAAGACGCACTTTTACGAACTTTTCTCTTCGTTTCATTTTAATATTATCGCCAGCAAGATGAAAATGTGACATAATATATTCAAAATTATGTCAAGAAACAGCTTCAGACATCAACGCATTTTGACTATCTCTTTCATACTCCCAGTACATTCTCCTTCTCTGCATGTATTCACTAAGTGATAGTAATTAGTGGAAAAATGGTGAAAGAATCGACATATTCTACCAATTCGTATCAATCCAACCTCCTACATTTAGCACACACCAAAAAACTGTTTGAAAAGCTGTTCCAAATTCCAATATCGTTTAATTACTTCAAAGTGTTGATAGAGATATGGAAGATGATGATAAAGATTCATGAAATGTCATGAAGTGTCTAGATATTATCATCGTTATCCAGAAATAATAATAATGTTAACGAAAGTGCTTGGTGATACAAAATATTTTTCTTTAAACCAGATGGACTGATTTACCAGGACTATTACTTATGTCATTAAATTGTTATGCTTAATAAAAATCCTTAATAAGATTATCCTTAATAAGGTACTAAACGGTTTGTTTTTTAGACTGTGGTGATTCTGATACATCCATATTCCAAATATTTGTAGCGTCATATTTATATCCTTCATATTATCGTTATTAAGAACTAAAAGACCGAAAAATGTGGTTAATTAATTTTGTTGAGGGATTAGTGTTGTGTCCGTATTGCAAGCGTCTTGTATCTCATTTTGAAAAAGCTACTCCTTGATGATTTTTGTCCTAGAGAAAGGAATTTTGCGATTCAAATGAAGTACAAAGTAGCAGTAGGTATTTGCCTATTCAAGAACCTCCTCCTAGAACTGGCGTTTTAAGAGGAAATTTTACTTGAATGGGCAAATGTTTTGGAGGTTCTTGAATCGGCAAAATTTTTTGGGGGACTCGTTGGAGGAGGAGAGATGGTTCTTGAATCAGCAATTTTTTTGGGGGGGTTTGGGGAGGAGGTTTATTAACTGAAGGTGTTCATGTTATTTTGAGAAGGACGAGGTTTCAAGGAGAGGAGGTCCTTACAAAATTTGTCATGCATTCTGTCTGACGTCACCCGATGTAAAGTCGTGTTAGAACCTGTATTGCAGATATATTCGCTAATGATGTGAAACTACAATCCCATCACCAGCAACCTTATGTACTGCTATAAATACAAACGTTGCTTGAAGTTGTACCGCAGAGTATTGCGCTTCAGAGCAAGGTTTATGTGTATTTAGTGCATATTAAAAATATCGTGTAGATGTTTGGTGCATTTAGTACAGAGGATTCTAAATCTAACGAGTTAGTAATTTAAATGTAATATAAGTAGATAATATACTAATCTAAATAATATTGATGTGTAGTGACAAAAAGTTTGAAATCTGCCCGAAATATTAAAATGTAGGGTAATTGTAATGAAATAACAGCTATAAATGTATCGCTAGGAAGTGATACTCAAAAAAAGGACGTGGTATTCGATGAAATCAATTTGTACGTTTTGAGTACGTTTTGTCCTAGCAATCAACAATTTAATTTAGAAAATACTGGAAAGTTATCTTTCACAAGTAATGTAGTATTAAATGAGGCAGTAAAAAATAATCTCCAAAAATGTAATCAAGCACCATTATACTCGAGGAGTATGTATTATATATTTAAATAAAAGTCGAACGAAATGGATATCGATTGGCATGTCCGCTCATCCACATTTTGATCCCGTTATAAGCTTAATGGGAAAAGGTCAATGTATAACTTTTACGGAACAGGAATGGAATAATGTGATATCTAGCAAACAATTGATTATGAATAGTTTTGTTGGTGATTTATCGACACTGGATCGACAATGGATAGAAAATGTACGAAAAGTGTTGAAAATGGAAAGAGGGTCTGAAATATTTTACCTCGCTCGTTGCACGAATTGTGGAAACAGCAATTTAGTTTCGCGTAGGGTAGAAGCATTAAGATGTCTGAAATATAAAAATTATTACGATAGTATGATCGATGTGGTATCAAGAATGCAAGGTAAATTGGTAGCTTCCAAAGGTGCACCAAGTGAAGATTTATGCATAACTAAAGAACTGCACGTATATGGTATGGACAAGATATTACTGGATAAGAAACCTAAATCAGTTATTAGAAAAATATTTAGACGTATTATAGATTAAATATATTTATTGAAATTTTAGCATTGTAGAGTAACCGAAATGTTTTTAACTGAGTAACAATTAATTTTTAGTTTATCAGTAGATTTAGGTATAGCTCAATAATAATAGTAGATTTCAGTACATCTTAAGAGCAGAACTAACTTTGTAAATAATTTAAAGGGAATAAAAGCTTAGAGCACTACAGCGGAGATTTATGTCTAGTTTTTAACTATGCAGAAAAGGAAGTAGATTTAAGATATTTACTCTTTACCGTTATGTGACCAATATGTGCTGTATTTGTTAACTCAAATTGGAAATTTTGAACCCTTCGCAGGTAACGACGCAGCACGATGCGTGGATCCGAACGCTGTGTACTATTCAAAGTATCTTCCTCATTGGCCATATTCCATCATGTCTTCAAATATGTGTCGCAGGATCTTTCGTTGGTATGTTGTTAGCAATCTATCGTCGTTACCCAAGTTTTGAATTCATACTCCAAAATGATCGTATTAAGGTTTTATGTATTTGACATTTTGTTTTTCTTGTCAAAGTAAAAATTCTTTTTTGATCTCATCTGTGGGGTTGATATTCGAAGTGACCAATGAGCCCAGTTAACCAAGTTGCAGTACAGATTCGATGTATTGCAATTCCCATGGCTAAGTTTTGCATATGTGATGATGATGGATTTGCTTGTATATGCTTAGCCCAATTTTGTGCGGTGATTTCTCTAGTGAGCAGAAGGCTTCTATCATGACTCTTCTTGACCTTGCAATGATATCAACATAATCACCAAAAATCGGTATTTTCACGCTTTTGTTGATAATTGCACCCATCATGTTGACGAGTATGCATGATAGTGCATCATCCTAGCGTAATCCGTTATTTATTCTGAATCTTGGTGTTCTTACATTTTGCATTGTTACCATCCTCAGTATTTGATTTACTAGCAGAATTCGGCCTTCATTAAAATTTCCCGTAATTTCCTCTTCGCTCCGTTCTTTTTCTGTTCCCAGTTCTCTATCTAGTTTTTCGCCTTGCTCCTTCAGAATTCGTCCCTCTTTGTTTCGCTATATTTAAATTCTTTCCTATTCCTATTTATACTTAAGTTTCTTTAATTTACTCAGTTCACCGTTTATTGCCTCTCATTTTCTGCCTATGAATCCTCTTTTCTTCTCCTCTCTGTGCTTTTTACTCCCCCTCCGTTCGTTTGTGTCTACGCTGTTATAGTTCTCTGTTAGCTTGATTCTTTCTTTTCACACTCTCCGTCATCCCAATCCATTGAATTGTCCGCTGGTTTTCATCTCCCACTTTAAAAGAATGTTGGAAAGTGTTTCAGATCGTTCTACATGGAAAATCTTTTTAGGTAGGACCAACTTGACTTCACATCAATACAAATAAAATACGTTGAGGGTGGAAATAGATAGGATTAAAGTTTCGTTTTCGTTTTATAGAAGCTGTAGACACAGAATAAATTATTTTCAAACATTTTCTTATATAGACCTAATAAATATATGTTTTGAAAACGATTGAAAAAAATATTTATATATATTTTTAATATTTTACACTTCGAATAAAATAAAATCCATTCGAGTCTTTTAAACTGTTAACATTTATTGACACCCGTCACGGATTTGATTGATTATATTTGCGATTTTGGTAAAATAAATAGACCACGTACGGTACTAATTCACCAAAACTCAATATAAATAATTGTAACAACAACAATCATCATTCGTAGTAACGTCAATTTGTATAACCGAATTTGTTTTGTATAACTGGAAGAGGTGACACACGTTAATATATTTACCCCTACAGCGGTTTAAATCTCTTTTGTTCTATACTACCAGCACAGAACAATGGGGTAGGTTAAATAGCTGCCCTGACAGCTTTATGAAACGGTCAAATTTCTACGCTAAGATGAGTTTATAAAGGTGGGATTAATCCCTCTGTAATTAGGAACCATGCACTCGTGACGATTTTATTATCGTTTCTTTGTGTTAAGTGACTCAAAGTCATTTTTTTCCTTTAAGTCACTTACACTCATCGTTCTATAAATAGGGACCCTCCAAATCACAAAAGGGGTGGTGAATTGTGCGGTTGCCAACAGACAGACACACATTAGTGGCTTATTGTGATGCTTAATGGTTGAACAAATAGGGAGATTCGACACGTAGACAGTGTAGTACCCTAGGGGATGCAGGCAATAAATACCTTTTTCTTTTCCTCCCCCATTTATTGTGGGTAAATAGGGGGTGGTTTCCGGTCTATAAAGGGCGGGAAATCGCGTGCGGCTTATTTGGTTTATTAAAAATCCTCCGGTGGCGTCACGTTGTGCCCGGCGCGTAGATTAAATCAGTAAAAGACGATCACCCTCGTTTTTGTGCGTTAGTCACCAACTAAAAGAAGGAAGGGAAAAACGATTAGGTCATCTCACCCTTGTTCAGCCGTAAATCGTCTTTTTACTGTTATTCCTAGTGGCAGTTTCTATTTTGATTATTGTTCGGCGGCGCGCGAAACTGGGAACGAAATGAGAATCTGAGAAAATTTCCCTCTCGCACTACTCCTCTTGCTGTATA
Organism: Onthophagus taurus; assembly: GCF_036711975.1. Classification (NCBI taxonomy): domain Eukaryota; kingdom Metazoa; phylum Arthropoda; class Insecta; order Coleoptera; family Scarabaeidae; genus Onthophagus; species Onthophagus taurus. The sequence goes on along the minus strand of NC_091972.1, from coordinate 36,798,051 downwards.
CCTCCATCGCGATCCTCCTTCGAATAGCGTGATCCCAGTTGGTTGGGCATCTTAAGCTCTTCCGCGATAAACCCCTATCTATCAAGTAAATTCATTTCCTGGTTGAAAGCTGAAGATTTAAGTTCTGATCGATTCGTCTAAGAACTTTAGCTGTCGCCTGTGTTCTACTCGGATTGCGTTAACAAAGTTTTAGATACGTTGAAAATCGATAGATATGCATGCAACCATTACAAATGCAATGGTTAAAATACTATAAATCATTTAATCTTTGACAGATAGGCCGCGACAACATAATTAGCAGACTTCGATTTCAATAAAAGCAAACCAAACAAGATAAAGCTATAAATAAACTTAATGTAGAAATCAGTGCTTGGAATAATCTTGAAAAATATGTCTTAAGGTGATTTTTTGAACTTTGAATACACATTACGGCGAGTTTAATGTCATCCCTTAATGTACTTCACGATAAAGTTCAATCTTTCTATGAGTTTTCAATGCTACATTGTTTTACGTAAAATAAGTAAAGTCGTAAGTAGAAAACACCGTCCATGATAGTTGTCGAGTAAGAGTGTTGGTTGAAGACTATTTTATCAGCTGCTATAGTAGGAACATAATATAGCACTAAATTGTTGAGATGACTTAATCAAACCACTTCATGCCAGACTACTAAGCTCCAAGAATCACCAATAGATTGGGGGGTACTTTCATGCTATCATGTCAACTCATCTTCCGATCACAAACTAAAGTTTTCAAGCACGTTTTAAAGATTTTTTACACATTTTACGTACTCCTCAGAGATTAAGAATGTTAGATTAATACTGATAGTTGGATGAAAACCTCTGATATGTTAGCTTTTGAATAGTATATGGGAAATGATGTCAAACCTAGCTGTTTTTGCTGACACATATGCCACATTTAACTTTATACTCAAATTTTTGAAGAAAATTGAAAAAGTTTGGAAAGAAAGCTCAATGGTGTTAGAATATTAAGATCGTGAACATAACCTTACGCCCTAAATATGACCGAATCGCACGAGAATAGCTTTCAAGTTGATATAGCAACTCATCCAACACGAGCATTGAAATGAAAGCCGCTCCAAAATTCCATTCTACTTAACTCGGTGTTGTATCGTGGATGCATATTGTATTTATGTAAATAGGTCCTTGTGTTACGACTTCATTTTCTGTAGGATTTTACCCCCTATTCAAAACTGAAGAAGGACAGTCAAGGAGTGCAAGTTGTAAGGTAATATACACTTCTATGTTCGCATTGGAAAGCAGTGTTTTTCATAGCATGGTAATCATGCGGTTCAGTAATCGCATGAAGTCTTATGGAGAAAAAAGGTCGAAAGTTATTCCAGTCTTCTATCTAGATTTATCACCTTCATGGAGCAATGCTCTCCATTAGGATCATATAAATGTAGTTTCCGAAGATATGCTTGGAGTAGATTCTCAGCTCAAACTGAAATCAAAACGAAATCACGTACCAACTCGCTAATGAGCCTAATGGGAATTAGGCTCCTGTCAGGTCTACTAAATATCATTTCCAAAAGAACTCAGTAATGGCATATTTATACGTATCCTTCCAATTTGACATTGAATGTGTTCGAAACTCTCTTGGTTCCGCGATTCTCGAGATATCGACCTAGGCATTATTGTTTATTTCCATAATTCCCTATCTTGAGCAATTTGTATCCAGTTAGTGTAGATATGCCTTAAATCGTCATGCCAACTGGTTGGAGGAGGGCCTCTATTCCTAAAAGCACCTTGTCTTGGTCTCCATTCCATAATTATCGTTTAGGTTCTTCGGTCTTTAGCCTCGCAATTTTCTATGGCATCTGTGACTTTTGTTCTGTCTCGTACTTTGGCATTCGGTACTTTATCTCTCAGAGATAGCGCCAAGATTGAACGTTCCTTGGCTCATTGTGCAATTCTAATTTTGTTCGCTGTTTTCTTCGTCAATGTTAGAGTCTCTGCACCATACGTTAAAACAGGGACGCACTGATTGAAGATCGTTCTTGATTTTCAATCCTATCTGTACAGAAGTCTTTGTAACATTACCTGGGCTTTATTGATGCAGTCGGATATGACAACAATGTCGTCTGCACATCGTAGTTTTTTCAGACTTTAGCCATTAATGTTTATGCCTAATTTTATACCATTCTATCTGTTTGCACATTTACTTTAGCAAACCCATGATATCCCATTTTATGATCCGGAGCTCTTCTTCCATTTCTAATAGTTTTTGATCCGATAGTAGAGATCTGGTATTATAGGAAGCTATATATATATATATATATATAAGTTGTATTGTGGTCTAGGTAGCGAATTTTTGCCTCTACCAGATCCGTTGAGGCAGTCCTTGGTTGTCAATTGCTTTCAAAATTTGCCGTTTGTAAAGTGTTTGGCCGTATTATTCCACGCTGGCCATGCGGGTTGGTAGAAAATAAGGGATTGGAAAGGAAATTCTAACTTTGGACAGGAAAGCTAAAAATTGGACATATCAATAGGGTTACAAATTATTGTAAATTTCATTGTTGGTCATTACACAAGAGCTTTAATGTTAACTTTAGCTTTAAGTCTAAAAACATAATCAGCTCTGACAAAATGTTTCCTAAGCTGTCACTTAAGGCAATTTGTATTTTTCGAGCTGCGTCTTAATTCTTCTAGGATAATGTAATAATTTCTGATATCCTCCACATATTACATAAAATTTGGTCTCATTACTTAATGTTCTTCTTACACTATTTGCTACGTTAGCTGATGATCTTAAGATATTTCTGCTTGTTCTCATTGTATTCAAATCTCGATCACTCTGATAATGGATACGATTACGGAAAATCTAGATGCAATGATATCTGGTTACTTTCAATATGTTTACATAACTTTTAGGCATGCTTATAATTTTTGTTTGATGTTTTAACTTTTCTGAAGATCATCCTCTGATTTCTAATTAGTGTTAAAGCATTGTGATGACTTTACATAATGTGTTATGGTTCTCAATGTATTATGTTCATATTTTTAAAGACTTTATATCTTTGCTGAGGAAGTTGTTTTAACATCTTATGATATATCATATAATTTTTAATAAATTCTGATTATGTTCTTATTAGTTTATGTTTTCTGGATTTTCTAGAATATATATCATATTGAAAATAAAACTTAAGCGATTTTTCGAAACTCATCAATTTTTTCATAATAAAAAAAAATATGTTTTTTGGGTCGTTCATGTTTTTCCAATTGATTCGTATTGTAACAGTTTGATTGATGAATAGAGACGACGTTTCATAACCCTCATACCCATAAATCAAAACGAGCCGTTCTACTTTCCTATCAATTTTTAACTTCCAAATGGTTAGCTTAGGTTAGCAAACGGAAGTTTTATATTTACTCATTGCGTGTTTATAGAAAACTCAATCTTGTTCTTACCGTACGTAAAGGAAACGTTACTTCAAATTATATATTAACAAATTTAAAATTTCTTCGATAACTCAATTAACTTTTCTAATTAATTTTCCTTTTCAGCTTTAAAGTTAATTATTTTCGATTGAAAAATACAACTTTGATTTTCCTTTTTCCCCCAATCGAATATGCCACAATTAGCAAGTTAGGCATATAAAAAATTAAAAAAGGGGGAAGTCCCGGTTTTTTTGTTGGTTTAACATCGATATATTTTGACTGAAAAAGGGCGCTCCCATCAATTTACCCATTTCAAAACTTAATTAAAAACTCCTACTCTTGTTAATTCAAGAGCACTTAAAGAAGTTAATGCCACGAGCGGTCGGGATGAAAATTTCATTAACACGAAAACCATTAATTATTAAGGTTTCAATTGCAGAGGCGTCTGGACGATAACTTTTCTTGTCGCTTTGGTTATTTTTTCTCTTACTTTTGGTTTTTCATTTTTATTCTAGATTGCTGTTGAATATTCATGGAGAAATTGAAAGTGATGCAATTTAAACGAAAATATCTAATATTTTTATACCAACTCAATTAATTTCTAACAATTTATGGTTTCGAAAGTTAAACTCTTTGAATTTGCACGACATGGTAAGCGAATGAAATAGTTCGGTGTCTTGGGTATTTAGCGCATTTGCCTCTCCAAAACTTGAGAAGTTTACTCCCGCCGCGACCCGGCATGTTAACAATGAAGCTTTAAATAGTTCCACAAATTAGTGAACGATGGGAGAGTTAACTTTTCGAAATTTCCACACCATTCTAAAACGACTAAAAGATTTAAAAGTGCTCAATTTCAAATTAAATGAGTGAAGAATTAACAGCTTGAAAACTTAATTATCTGAAGCTGAATACAATAGGAATCGTGTATGTATATTACAAAAATGTATTTCAAAAAACGTAGGCTAAAAATAGGGATTTTTACTCCGAACTCAGTCCGGGAAACGAAGTATATTCATGACCCACACTTTTATTTTTTGCTCGTTACGATGCTACACAGCAATCCTTGTGACTCTTCATCTTTTCTCTTTACTGCACATTGAACGGCCTCAGGGCTTTGTGTCTACGCGCATGTTTTAACACGTTAATTATTACTGTACGTAATATTTTTTGTATTCAGCCTACGCGAATCTGAACAAAGAACTTCCATTTTCGTCGACTTAATTTCCTTAACGGTCAACTTATTTACAGTTATTGTTTCTATTTCATATTGTTCGTTAAGCAAACAATGTTAAAGTTTAACTTTTATTTATAAAAACTTTTTTTAAACCATATAATTAATTCATCAAATAGATTAAAAGACAATTTACTGTGTCATTTGGTCAACTTCGTAAATAGACTCGTTAGCGGCGATTTCATTGCGACAGATCCCTTGGCAGAGTTTCAGTAAGTTGTTGGCATCTTAACGCGAATGGAATAAAGCAATTTCTCAAGAAATCCAAGTCCGTAGAAAGTTCCGTGGGCCGCGAGTTTGTGGAGAACTGTTCAAACAGACGCCGTTGCCGCTCATAAAATATTCATGGAGACTCTAAACTTCGTATGAGACGTAGTAGTACTATGGATGCAACTGGGACGCCACAAAATAGTTGGTATACCGTCGATACGTATCGATGTTGTCACTGTTAAACGCTTTATAAATCAAAGAGTCCCGACAACTTTGATTTTGTTACCGTAGCGAAAATATTTCGAAGTTTTAAATCTGAAGTAGTTCAAGTAAGTTAGTGTCAAAGAACAATAATTGAATAACTTTAGTTTTAATATGGTTTCTGTAGTTTCAGTAACATACTTCGACGTTTAAATTGTAAGTTGACTCTGAATAGGTCAACATTTAGCATACGTTGCAACTATGTAATATTATTAATACGATGTAACGTATGAAAAGGTAGAGTAGTTGCTGACATGTGGAAAGAGGAACAATAAAGTAAAGTAATTTATTCTTTAATTTACCTGATACCTCAATCCAAAAAGGAACAACAGTCATCACATGGCGATCCTGACAGGATAATTAGGAAACTATTTTGTAATCTCCTGATTATCTTATACCGTGAAGTTTGAGAATGGATAAGAGTTGGATCAATTTTTCTCTGAAACTTTAAGGATGTCATATTTAGATTTGTCAGATTGTATGTTACTTTTAGGCAACTATTTTCATTCAAAATAGTTGCTTAACATATATGAAATAATACAAATAATGTTGTACTTATTATAATAACACACCTTCTTAAGTAAGCACAACCTGATAACAGGACTTCCTTACTCTTTGTTTTTTGCTTGTTAGCTACAACGTTTTCCAAAGATTTGGTACTCGTTTGAAATGTGGCTACCGTTTCCTTGGTAATTTCATGATCTGAAATCAATAGCACTTAGATACTAATAATAATAATCTTTATTACCCTATTCTAAGAATATTGTGTCTTATGACGATTTACAATAAATGTTCGAAATGACTTCCTTCAGCCTGAATCTTCTCGTCATTTACTGCCGAACTCTTTCAAACTCACCAGGGTCGTTTCTAATTGAGTTACACCCAGCAATTATCCGATTTCGCAAATTCGCCACGGAGTAGCGTAAACGAATGACTTCAGAGATCTCCAGAAAAAATAATCCAGGGAGGTAAGTCTGGGGATCGAGCAGGCGATGCGGGTGGTCCATCTCAACCAATCCAGCGATTTCCGTATGTTGCTGTTAAAAATTACGAGCAACCAAACTGAAATGTGGTGGTGCACCATCGTGCATAAACCACATTGCAATTCTTGTCGCGTTTGGTACATCCTCCAGAAACTCACGCAGCGTTTCTGCCAAAAAGTTGCGATACACCAAACACGCACCTAAATCTTCCTGGTAGCAATACCGGTCCAATTAGATAATCATCCACAATTCCAACCCAAACATTCAAGGAGAATTGATGTTGAAAATGATCTTCACATACCTCATGCGGATTTTCATCAAACATGCATCAAATAAATGCGATCGATAAGACGTTTTTACTTTTAAATATAGTAAAATACTTTTATCTTTCTGTACTTTTATTAAAATGGATGCAATGTTATAAATTCTACCGATTTCGGTCCTTTTATAAAACCATCTACAGGAACCTTGGAATCTCGTCAATTTAATTTTGTCGAGATTCGAGAATTTATAACATTGCATCCATTTTAATAAAAGTAAAGAAAGATAAAAGTATTTTACTATATTTAAAATAAAATGGAAAGAAATAATGATTGCAGCAGTATTTACTTTTATTTTTATTAATAATTTCAACAAATATCGAATATGGTTGTCGCAAATTTTGTACGCCCTGTATCTTCGAAACAAAGCGGTTTTTCCAAAAACCTTCATAGGAAACAATATTCTTAGAATAGGCCAAGGAATAACCCCTTGAATTTTTGCCGCAAGTTTACCTAACACCCTGTATAAAGAAAATTAACACAATCTATTATCTACAAAATCGGCAGCGCGCATGATTCTATTGATAGGCGAATGTAGGCCCCAACTGGTGTTACCCCTATGCGGTGAGAAAGTCTTAGTGCTCCTAGACTCCATTTTTGGTACTCGGAAATTTAATCGACATAGGACTTCAGGTGCTGTCACACGGCGAAGCAGTAAGTTGTTTACAAACGAAACAGTTGCTGTCGTCTTGATTCGAATGAACTGAGATCATATCGCTGAAGTAACGCATGATAGTAATCACTTCCTCTAGGAGGATAATGCCCGAATTCTAGGAAATGTATATATTTAACATATTTCCTCTGCACCCTTTCTATTGCGGAGATGTTATTCTGACCAGACAATTGCACAATACTCCAATTTACTTCTCACGAATGCTTTATAGAGAGGAGACACTGAGCTCAACCTGGCAAACTCGCAACTGTTTCGAGTGATAAACCCGAGGACTTTCAGGGCATCAGAAGACAGCTTACTTATGTAGCCGCTGAACAGCAGTTTACTGTCGAACCAAAGCCCTAGATCCTTAACTTCAGACACACGTTCAAGACTTGTATCTTCCAGCCGATGATCATAATGAATAAGTTCTCTTTTATTTGTATAAGTCATGATTTGATATTTTGCAACGTTCAACAACAACCCATTTGATTGGCACCATGAACACAACTTGGTCAAGTCCTCCTGCAAGCTGGTACAATCAATTTCTGATTCAATTGTTTTGAAAAGCTTCATATCGTCTTCATACATTAATGTTGAACTTTTGAACAAATTTGGCAAATCGTTCACAAACATCGTAAACAGTAAAGGTCCTAAACATGAACCCTGTGGCACACCACTCGTGACCATTATTTGCTTCGACCTGATTCCGGATATCTCGACATATTGCGTTCCATCTGATAGGTACGATTTCAGAAGCAGCGAAAGCCTTAAATCGCAACCAAACTCCTTAATTTTTCGAAACAGAATATCATGGTCGAGTTGATGGAATGCGCGTGAAAAATCAGTGTAAATAACGTCTATTTGTAAACGGCAATTTAAGGCTTCGCAAACGTTTTGAGTGAAAACTGTTAAATTGGTGGTAGTGGAATGGCCTTTGCAGAATCCGTGCTGTGCTATTGATATTCGTGAATTTAGGTTAAATTCCATTTTTGTCACAATGATCTGTTCAAACAACTTAGCGAAATTATTTATAATAGTAATGGGTCGGTAATTAGCGGCACAATGTCTATACTATATATCACTTTTTTTTAAAATTGGACAAATTCTGCTCTGTTTCCAGACCGCCGGAAAGTATGATGCCTTGATAATCAAGTTGAAAATATGACGCAGAGGTGTTTGAAGAGGGATCGTACATTTCCTCTTTACTGATCTCAGATATTCCAAAGGTTGCATTATCAAAATTTTCGGAATTCATAATAACATTCCCCCGTAAACTAGCAAAATAAGAAGCTAATAGATCTACAATGTTTTTGGTAGCGGTCAGTATAGTATCGCCATCCGATAATGTAATGGGAAGGTAATGATTTTTGCGTGATGAATTTACAAACGACCAAAACTTCTCTGGATCCGCATTTACATCTCTCTCCTCAGTAGCGACATACGTTTAACGGTCCAGGCGGAGACGCAATTTACATTCACGTCTATAACGGGAGTACATTTGACGGTGAAACTGTGATTTAGTTTTTGTATACATTTTATGATAATGTTTTTTCTTGTTGAACTAGCGCGTCAGACCTTGACAAACCATGTTGGATGTTTAAATTCAATTGTTCTACCACGTACTTATCCAGCAATTCATAAAGAACTCTCACAACATAGATCGACTGAATGCAGCGTTAATAATTCACTCCAATCAACCCTCGAAACCGCTGAATACAGCCTAATCAAGTTAGCTTGTCGAAATGTATAGCTAGAATTTGACGAATTTGATAACGACCCACATCCTCAGAAGGCATAGTCATATCCATCGTAAGTGCAGGATGGTAACTGTCGCTGCTGACAAGTTCAAATGAGGACTTAAATACGTCTAGTTGTACATCTGAAGAAACAAATACCAAATCGAGTGTGCAGTTCATATTGTTTGTGACATGATTAAATTGATCTAGATTGTTGTAACTAGCGAAGTTATCAAGTAAACAACTAAAACCACACCATGGATCGGGATATTTTGGGATATTAAAATCACCAAGAAGAATTAAGACATAACACATCAGTGATCCTCGAGTCAACCGCCAGCAATACACCACCTCCACGTCGTTAGCTGGATCTGCTCTAACCATTGTGTAAGTATTAGGCAACACTTCATAATCAGGAACAGTATCTTTCAACCACGTCTCAGACAATTCGATAATACTAAAGTCAGAAGCACAAAATCGATCAGTTTGGTATTAAGTCCACGAACATTTTGATAATAAAGTTGATACAGTTTTCTGACTGCTTGCTGGTTTGCTTATATTTGGTATGCCATTCACATACTTGATGTAGAGATCATTTTCTCCGAGTTCGGTACGTCTAGCAAGCTCAGCACCAAGATTTCAATCATATAATTGCTCATTGGGTGTTCGGTCACGATGCTTTGGCATGGTTTTAATGCTTTTAAAGTTCGTGTATTGACGTAGATTTCTTGATTTACTCAACAATAAAAGGACATCAGCCTTACTTTCCAGTACAATCTTAACAACTCTCGGCTTAAATTTTCTTGTTTGACTGGAACCCACCACAACAGACGAAGACTGTGACAAATTCCCTATCCGAAACAACTTTTTGATACGCATTGCGGAGGGGACTACTTCTTTAAAAATACATTGAATCGCATCTGTGAGAATGCTGTCATCCGTTTCAGGGACATTGGTTAAAATTACTTTAGTTGATCTGCGTTCCCGTTCGTTAATTTCATGTATTACATTGTTAATCAAGGAGGAAAAACTGGACCACGGTACGGATACACCAGGAGACAAAGTATAATTAAGCAAGATAGAAAACTGGTTTATTAAACAGGAAATTATTAGGAAAAAACGTTAAATAACGTACTTGTAAGCACAGATATCGATAAAGTCCTGATGAAACGGTGATCCCAAACAAATAGAAATGCAGATTGTAGATGTTTGAGCAATAAAATAGTGCGAGGAATCACTCAAAAACCACAAAATACGAAGCTTCTTACAACGAGGTAGATCCAGGCACAAAGAATTTCAAATAAAATTTTTCTGCTTCAGGTCAATATTTCTATTTTATACAGTATGTGTATAGGAAACTAAAATTATATACTTATACTTTTGTGAGTTTTCTCTAGAATGCTTGTAAACGCAACAGGCAACATGATGATATCGTTAAAGCATTTGTAAACTTTCTTCAAGTTCATAGAAGACATAAGACGTGTCTCAAGATGCTTTGTTGAAATAAAGCTAACAAGAGTTTTTTCAACAAATTAAGTAATATTAAATAACCTGTTCGACTTAGCCACATACCTGATATGGACACTATTGAGTAAGAAAAGCTAGGTGCAAAATATTTCTTCACGTCAACTTATCGACACCGCATATGAACCATTATAAAGCGATTCATATTCTAACAACCTAGCGGCGGGCGGTGGAACTAAACCCAAGAGTTCTGTACGCGGAACGTGGCGCCACTTGGCGGCGGGCGGTGGAACTAAACCCAAGAGAGTTCTAGACAAGAAGTTGCTCCTCATGACATCCTGTGACGTCACGCTCCAGTGTAAAAAGTATAGAGAAACTGACCAACCTAAATCTGGGGGAAAAATATTAGGTTGGTACTAAAAGGAACTGATATAGCGCGCGAAAATTTAAAATTCGAAAATTTTAAAATTCATGTATGTCATGCGGCTTAAACACTTTTGCTAAATACTTAATGTCTCTTCTAAATAACTTTATTCCTGCGATATTCTGGTATGAAACCACAATCATCTGAATCTTCTTTTTTGCATCTGTCATCATACCGCCTTAGGATACTTATTTCCTTTTAGAGGCTGACCAAGTGAATAACAGATGCCATTGGAAGAAAAGAAAGTCTCCTCAACAGTCTTCCTAGATGTCGCACAAGCGTTTGACAAAGCACTGCACGAAAACTTGATACACAAACTAAACAAAGTGCTCCCAAAGCAATAAGTAACATTAACATTTAACATCGTGGACAGACTTTTAAGAGTTAAACACGATGATGAATACTGGAACTTAAAAAGGATATAGCGGGAGTGCTTTAAGACAGTGTACGGTTGTGATACCCTGTATCTGCTATGTGATCCCATATGATCTTGTGTAGTATAACGTAAGTTAATCAACGTTGAAATTAATTAATTACTGCTTCTCGTAGGGAATCTACCAAATCCACAGGAAATCATCGATAACCCCAAGGGCCATCGATACCTCTACCTCAAATGCAAGACCAACGCGTGTTTAGTAGTTTCTGTAATTAAATTAGAAGTGTAAGTACACGAGAAACTTGTTTTGAGGGTTATATTAACAACGTGTTATGGATGATTACAGGTCATCCATGTAGGATGAATTAATAGCTTAGGTTCAATTTATTTAAGGGATTAAAAGTAAGTATAAATATTTATTTAAAATTTGTTGGTTTCGATTCTTATTTCTTTACGTGACATTGTCGTCAGAGCGGGCGTAACAAAGAACCATATGACGCGCTGTAAATCCCCGATTAGAGAATTAGGCTGTCTTTCGAAATCCCATCAGGCAGAAGCGATAAAGCAAGTGTTGCTCCGATTGAAACTACACTTTTACAGCCGATCGTCCACCCAGACCGGACCATCCGGGCCGATGCTAATACAAACGACCATAAATCTAACGCGGGAGCTGGCAGTCGGAGCCAAAAACCCAAACCCCTATAGTACTCGTCCTCCCCCCGAAATCCTACCCCTGACGGCCGTTGCATTCCAGACTGATGAATAGTTTTCGCAATGTAGGCCGAATCGATGAAATTACCGTGCAGGACTGTCTTTTACGTTCAGTCTGTCTCTGTTTATAGCTTCTTTCTTTCTTTTAACCCTTAGTAGGCATTTAGGTTTTATCCCTCATTGTTAACTTTTTACTGAAATTGTCCCTCGTCTTGGAAGTAGTAATTCGATATAACTGTCCCTTTTATTTGACCCAAAAACAATAAATTTTCTGGGGGAAAATGTTCATTATTATGACTTTATTTATGGGGGAATTTAATTACTTCTTTAAAAGGACAATCAATTATATACTTTACCCCGTTATTTTTATTTTTTTTCATTGTTGTAAATTTTTCTATCAATATTTTTAAATTTAAATCGAAATTTCTATATATTACAAGATATACGCCTTCAACCTAGACCACGAATAGTATTTGTACACGTACCTTATTTGAAATATTTACGAATTATAAAAGCTTGCTTTTCAACCCACAACCGACCATCTGAATAAAACATCGACCGTGTAGAGATCAAAGAGTCGAGTCGAAACGATGGCAACGTTTACTTATCCCCGAGAAAAGTTGAAAAGCCCCAGCATTTATATATTCCGAGTTATTGTGTATAGCAAGCCGGATGGGGGAACAACGCTTGAATGAATTGATTAAAAATAAATATTGTCGCAGTCCACTTTTTACGTAAAAAAATTTAGTTCATTTTGCTTCCTTTTTTCGTTTTGCGCGTCATTCACGTTGATGCAATTCCTTTTCTCTCTCGAAACACGATCGTGGTTTGTATAAAAGCGGGATCTTTAATATAGACTTTGGAGGGAAAATGGAAGGAGAAATTAATAAACAGCCCGTCCCCCTTATCCTATTCACAGTTCGCCACCCTCGTTATCTGAATTGCTATGGAGAACCGCGCTATACCGTACTCGTCCTCTATTGTCTTATTTTTGTTACGATAAAATCTCATTGAACGACATTCAATTAAAATTTCATTGATTTTTCCGCGCTTATTAGAACTGTTCCGTGTTTTTAAGGGGGTTTCAATTTTCTACTGTTTATTAACTATTTTGAGCAGAAATTGGAAAATGGGATAGTAAAAAATTATGCGAATCCAATTACTAGTTGAAATTTTTAGCCTTGAAATTTGAGTTGAATTAGTAAACAAATCATTTCTGTAACATTATCTACCCTCCAAATTACAAAAAAGATTAATGACACCTCGACCTTGATACGATGTACCCGAAGAATCGCGATGGGGGTATAATATATTACAATAGTCAATGAACTAAAAATAGCGCACGAAAGGTACTTTTTATTGGTTGCCCGTTATTGATCCGGCCTCCGTCCGGAAACTTGCGAGTAATGATGCCATTACTCAATTTCTTGGTTAATATAAAATTCCCTCAGAACTCACCGTTAAATATCGATCGTATTGTTCGTATCTTTCATTAAATCGAGGATTTCCCCAAAACTTTCGCAATAACCATCCATAAATTATAAATTGAAATTATCATTTATACGTAGTACCGCTAACGAATATCAAAACTGTCAAGGGGAACTTTTGACAAAGCCGTTCGTGCTTCTTAGTCGCGTATTATGTAGACTGGAACGGGAACTCCAAGTAATGAATGAGTCCATTGAATCCCCAAAATTACCTCCACTTCGCTTTTTGTGCGTGGGCGTTTCGCGGTTTCCAGGAAACCAAGTCGTCGACCGAATGGGGTGAGTTCAAGGGTTGGGGAAAAGGGGACTCCCGTTTCTAACCTATTAACTGGGGTGTAAATTGCTTTCCTGTAATTTCTAGTAGTAAGTGGTAATATCCATATTTAGGTGTTCAAAGTTCAAAGGTGTCACTAACACTAAGCCCTCCTGCTATTAATGTTTACTGGTGGAATTTTAATTGATACAAACCTATTAAACGGAATAAATATATACAATAAATACATTAAGTGATATTCATTCCATTATGTTCACCAAAAATAATAATACAAAAAATAAAAAATTACTGTGACTTTTTTTAATTTGAGTAAGCAACAGTTGAGTAACAAATAAATTAAAATGGAGAACTAAGAAACCACTACGGAGGTCATCTTTACATTAAAATACATGAAATTTAAATTATATTCTTCGTTGTAAATTAGAAATACAGCTAATTAAAGCGTCTCAATTATTTCACCCAAGAAACATTATTGCCGCATCAAGGAACCACAGCGAGCTAGTTACAGGAAGTACATAGTTGTTTTAGAACTATATAAGAGAAAAAACAATATGATGAAAAACAAGCAAAAAGTGTGCATAAAAGTGACTTCATATATATACACGTATTAATATAACAACACTAATAAAGTGCAAAAGCATGAAACCGAAGCTAAACTATACTTATAGATCACAGCAAATAGTATAAACAACCCAAGAAACGAGCCAAATATTATCTCTATCGAGCATATCCTACTTAGAGGCAGAGTTGGGTAATATCCGGATACTTCTGTATCCGGATACTTTTTAATTGAGTTTTTTTATTTAATATTCTATTATTACACACATACATATACACCAGCGTGTTTGAAGCCCCATATTTTTTCAGTTTCTCCTACTATTGTACATCTTTTGTGACTACATCAATAATTGTGGCTTTACATGTTGGAAGTTAGTTGTTCTTCTCTTTTATTATTGTGGGAAAATCGAGGGCTCTCTCTCCGACTAAAATTTGAATGCTAAATTCGAAATTCTATCTAAATTTAGAAAAAATTCAAAGAACTCATTCCCTAGCAAGTGTACACTAAATTTCCCCAGCGAGTGACCACTCGGAAAAAATATAGGAGAAAAGATTAGGAGTCACTATAAGTAAAATATGGATGACAATATACAGGGTGGTTCAGTTTTTAATCGGGAAACTTTACTAGGATGTAGTACTTGCCAAAATAACACAAATTTTTTATATAAACATAGGGTCGCAATTCTTTTGTTTTCGAGCTATGAGCGATCAAAGTTGAGAAAAGAATTCAGAAACTTGAGAAAGAATACATTTTGTTTTGTATTTCGGCTGCAAGTAAATCGTAGAATTTGAAACTTTGTACGTATGTACTACTGGTTAAGAACTTATTTTCAACCATACCTTAAACTTCCCCAGCGCCCTCTTAGGGGATGAAATTCACTACCCCCTTATTTTTTTTATAACAACTTTTTAACGCTATGGAATATGAACATAAAAAAATATGGGTTGTAAAGCTCACTCTTTAGTGGTACTTTTTTGTCTCTTTAGTATTTTCCTTAAAGTTAATAGTTTCCGTGTAAAAAAATAAAATATCGTGCCATGCACTGCTATGTGCCGCCATGTTTAGCCAAAATTATTCTAAAAGTTTGCTCTGAGAACTTGTAAGTTTCATTTACAGTGAATCCTCATAATTATTGCTGGTTATTAATAATTTTTGACGGTTATTAAGCCAGAGTATCAATTTTTTAATATTGTTTAAAACAACGTAATTTGTTCAGACAGGCATTAATCTTATTTATGGTTTTTCTTATGAAAATCACAATTAATTGGTGTTATTTAGTTAGTACTAGATCCTAGTAAGTGCACAACTTCCATAGCCACCTATAAAGAAATTTTTTTTTTAATAATAGCAGCGCTTTACAGTACAATGTAGCATATTTTATTTTTTTACGTTAAAACTATTATTTTTAAGGAAAAAACTAAAGAGAGAAAAAAGTACTAGTAATGAATAAGCTTTATAACCCATATTTTTCTTTGTTAATATTCCATGGCGTTAAGAAGTTGTTATAAAAAAATCAAAGGGGCTGTGAATTTCATCTCCTTAGAGGGCGGTAGGGAAGTTTAAGGTATGGTTGAAAATAAGATATTAACCAGTAGTACATACATACCAAGTTTCAAATTCTATGGTTTACTCATACCCGAAATAAAAGATAAAATGTAAATTTTTGGCTCAACTTTGACAGCTCATAGCTCGAAAACAGAAGAGTTGCGACCCTATGTTTATATAAAAAACTTGTTTATTTTGGCAAGTACTACGTCCTAGTAAAGTTTCCCGATTAAAAACTGAACCACCCTGTATTAGTTTAACAATAATTTAGGTCATTTTAAAAGTATCCGAGAATGTATCCGAAAACTGCAGGATACATGTATCGGGATACTTGTATCCGGATACATTTATGGAGAAAGTATCCGTACTTTTTTAAAAAAGTATCCGGATATATTGTAAGTATCCGGTATCCGGTACTCGAATACTTTTTTCCTGCATCCGTCCCAGCTCTGCTTAGAGGTATATTGGGTATATTGGGAAAGAGGCTAAAAAATGTGGAATGCGCTGCTAAGGGAACCATATCTAAGGCAAAGAGCTCCTTAATCGTCAACAAAAACTTAGATAATTTTAGACACTGAATATATTGAAACAGAAACGGAGATTCAACACACTATACAGAGAATCAAAGAGTCAAATCACTATTAGTAACAACGGTGAGAGACAAAGTTATTGATTGGGAAAGCTATGACACTGGAAAATTTTATGGAAGATATCTTCAGAAATTAAAAAAGCCTCTATTAGGAAACAACTTTTCTCAGTGGCTGCCCATGGCTCTGGAGTTTTGCCATGGTTTTCCGCTAATACAATTCATAATGTTCTGTTACATCTTGCCCTGGTTCGGATGGTGCTACCACTTTATTCTTAAAAGAGTTTGCTACTGAGTTGTTTTTTTCAATTTTTTCAAAGTCCTTACTTGAAGGTGTTTTCCCAAGTATGTGTAAAACGGCTTACATTATTCCAATATTTAAATCCGGTGATAAACAATATCAAATTACCGTCCTATTTCTATCTTTTCAGCTATCACCAAGGACTTTGAAAAAATTATCCACGAATATGTTACTCTCTCTATTTATCTCTCTATAATCAATGAACAACATGGTTTCCGGTCTGGGCGATCGGTGGAGTTTAATCTGTTGTCCTACGCAAACTTTATTCATTCTGCTTTAAACCAGGATACTCAGATTGACGCAATCTACGCCAACTATTCCAAAGTCTGCGACAAAATCGATCATACTATTCTTGTACAGAAACTTTTCTGTACAACTGGATTTATCTAACAGAAGTCAAGCGGTCAGGAGCTTTGTAGCTTTGTATCTGGTTACAAATCTATCACATCCGGTGTGCCTCAGGGCAGTCATTTTGGTGCCTTACTATTTGTAATGTACATAAATGATATTTCTTTTTGTTTTAAATTTTGTAAGTTTTTACTCTATGCCGACGATAATAAAATATTCCCAAGGATCGCGTCTAATCTGGAATGCCTTAGACTAAATCTTGACCGCCTGCATGACTGTTGTCGCCGCAACAAACTTTACCTAAATTATAACAAATGGCGAAAAATAACATTTACTTGGAAACTTTAAAGGTAGTGCTATCCGATCCACGGATAAAGTAAAAGATCTTGGCATTATATTGGATTCCAAATTGCGATTTCATCATCATATTGAATTCATGGTGAATAAATACTACGTAATTTAGGGTTTGTTATCAGAATTAGTAAGAATTTCACGAATTTTTTGTGTATAAAACCACATGTTACCATTTGTCAACAGTGTGCTATGTTATGGTTCTGTAATATGGAACGCCATGTATGCGGTGTATTCTGATCGTATTGAAGCTATTCAGCAATGCTTTGTACGTTATTTAGCACATAAATTTCATCTTCCTTACTGCGATTACGATAGGCGTTGCGTAGTCTTCAACTTATTGCAGTAACGTCGAGTTGTTTTTGACTTGATCTTCCTTTTTAAACTTGTTAATGGCATGCTGGATATCCCCGATCTTCTGCCTGAGTTGAGCTTCAACGTACCACAACGGCTTACACGTTACAACGCCATTTTTCGTCTGAATGTATTTAACACCAACCTTTATCAAAACTCACCATTAGCTCGAATTCTTAATTCCTATAACCAGAGCTTCAATCATGTATCTCTCTTTGACGTTTCTTTACGCTCTTTTAGACTGTGTACTAACTAACATATAGCGGATAGTTTGTTGATCGCTTTGTTGTTGTATTTATTTTAGTTTATTTCACAATTTTCATATTAATTTTTGTTATTATGAGGATATTTTGTTAGGGATATTCACCCTGTATGCATCCCGAATATGTAATAAATAACAGGATAAATAATATGAAAACCAATATAACATCCACCGTGGCAATTCAGATTTTATTTAACGTATAGGAAGACAAAGCAAAACATAGTCTAAATTGCGGCACGTTAACGTAGATAATGGAGTACACGCAAGTATATCTTAGCTTACCGTTTTCTTTTATGATTATTTTAGGACAGTAAGATACCAAATTGTAGAAAGTATCAAAATAATTTCCGAAGAAATAATAGGGGAATACCTATGCGCACTGATCAACTGTTTGTGCTAAAACAGAGTATGGAGAAATGTTATAAATATAACAAAGACCTGCATTTAATGTTTATCGACATCAAACAAGCCTTCGATAGCGTAAATCAAAGCAAATTACAATCAATAAATCATTTGCTATTAATAATGGTATTAGACTACGCGATGCATTATCAACGTTACCTTTCAATTTAGCCCTACAATTTGCAATTAGTAATTTGCAGTTAGTTAACTGTTGCTAGGTACAGCTTTGAAGGTGTGGAAAGCATTAGGTATCTGGGCATGTTGCTCAGAAATGATAATTGCATACAATGTATGATACTTCGCTCATAAAAAGGTTATTCCAATCAAAACTGCTGTCTAGAAAATTAAAACTATTTCTATATAAAATGATAATAAGACCGGTTGTCACAAATGGAACCGAAGTTTGGTAATTTACAACATAAGATGAGAATAGCATAAAGATATTAGAAAGAAAAATATTGCGATGAATTTTCGGTGCAAATTATGAGAACGGAACGTAATTACGTCGTAATAGTGAAGAATTAAACAACCTTGGTGGAAGAAAAAATTGTTAGGTTTACTAAAGCTTAAAGAATAACAAGCATGGGACACACCTTAAGAATGAGTGAAACTAGGAAAGTAAAGAAAGTATTTGCGAGCAAATCAAATATGCCAAGAAATAGGGGAAGACCTAGAATGAGATAAATAGATGGTGAATAGACTAACGATATAAAAAAGCTACGAGAGAAGCTTGGAAAATGACAGCAGTTAATAGAGTAGAGTGGAGGCAGATTGTTCAGAACGCCATATCTCATCAAGTGATGAGATACCACCGGATGATGATGTAGATAGCAAAATGTAATTTAGCCTCTGTTGGTCATCAGTATTAATTATATAAGTATTTATTATGGGTAATAAAGTTGATATGATCGTGCGTTTTTGGCTCAGCATTTGTTCATATGTTCGCTGAAGCCAAGATTCTAATCGATCAAAATATCCAGCTTCTTAGTTTTGTAAATTTCGATGTTGACTATATTCCGTAGTTATACGATAACCTTTTGTATTTGTTTCTGATGATCAAATGAAATTGTAACAATGAGTTACAATTTCTGTTGATTAACTTTAAGTTAGGAGCAGTTCAGTTAAGCATGAAGGAGGAGAAAGAAAAGAATACTGTTTGAAGCTTCGTGTTAACCTAAGTACTGTCAATTTATTATAATACTAATTTAAGAAAATGTTTATTAAAACAATAAAACGTTTTGAGGTTATTAAATATGAATTCTTCTTTATAGTTTAAGATTTCTCCGGTTATTCAATGGATAATGATTGCCATCTCTTCGGTTGCCTTCCTGCTGTCCTTTGCCCCACAGATCGATTGCATTTGCATATTTTGCCTATTCAGTCTTCCGTCATTCTCTCCACATGTTGACTCCATTAGCGCTTCCTCTCGTCCTCACCTATCAATATGTATTCTGCATCGCTCTCTTTTCGCCTTGTTTCCTTGTCGGTGTTGTAAAAAATGTTCTAAGATCGATCTAAGGGACTTCATCCCAACCGTTCTTAGTTTCTACTTTGTTCTTTATATTTCTGCTATTTTCTCTGTTGTGTACTTTTCTGTTCTGCTACTTTTAATTTAGATGTATCTGTTTCTTGAAGCACCTTGCGATCTTTAATGCTTTTGTCACCTGATTTGATGCCTCATTGTATAAGTTTGAAGTGATTACATGTTCTATGAATTTCTTTGTAGACGTCACTAATATTTTGGTTTTCTCTGTAGAGATTCTCACATAGTATTTTTTTGATGTTTCACAAAGTTTGTGGAGTTTTGGAGGTCATCTTTGATCTATGCTATAAATAGTACATGGGCTGCATAACATATTACGTTTAGCTTGTAGTTTCCCAGTTTGTGCCCGTCCAGAGCTTTGACCTCTTCTATTATCTTTCCGTTGGAATCCGGAATTTCCTCAGTAGCATTCGAGTACGTCCTTTAAATTGATTCCATCAAAAGCTTTTGTTAGATCGACGAAACAAACGTACGGTGGGCAATTGAAACTTATAGACTTTTCTATAATCTGACGTATCATGAAGATCGCGTTTATCGTTCTTTTATTCCATCGGAATTCCTGCTATTCGTCCGATTTCTATCATTGCCCAATAAAAATTAATAATTGATATTTTATTTAAAATTTGATGTTTCTATAAGTATTCGTTTTGTTGATGTAAACTGTTAAATTCAACATAACTGCTAATTTTTTGTAACGTCATCTTAAGAAAATATTTGGATAAGAAATATTATAAATTCTTAAAGTTAACTTATGGTATTTGTGATGATAAAACAAAAAGCGTCACCAAAAAGCCAAATATACAGATAAAACTAAATAACAATGTATTTATTTTTAATCAGCAAAAAAGCTGCTCTTTGATGATATTAAAAATAAATTACAAAATCAATTTTATCTTTTCTTGTTAGTTTGCTTATCATCGACTATAATGATGACCATTGTATCAAGCTAATGTGACTTTTACAACGTTTTCAAAACATTGCATTAAACATTTTGACGTGAAATGATTTATGTACGATTTTCAATTAAATGATAAAAACTTTAAATTGATTGTACTTTAGTTAATCTTGTTTAGTTTGAATAAAAATAATCGAATACTATTTCGGTTTTTTACCGGTAATCGAAACGATAACGGGTTTTACTATTAATAATCGTAATTAGATCCATTGAACGAGGCGCATCCACCAAAAATAGAGTCCACCGATCGGCGTAAATGCTTCAACCCGCGGCGGTAGACTATACATCACACGCGTTATTGCGACGCGTTATTGGATTTCGTCTATAGGCAACAATGATAAACGAGACCAGCCACTGGAAAAATGGAGATTTTAATGAGATTTTAAGCACCAACCCATCCGCCTGATACATTCCAAACCAACGACGACACCCGATCGATCGTTAAGACATTTGAAAAGAAGGATATCAAGGAGAACGAAGTCACGGTGAAGCTTTGTGTATATTTTCTTTTACTCCCGATATCTTTTATGATGGTAATTTTTCACCGAATACTCCTTAAAAGTGAGCGATAAGAGTTCCAAATAATTAATAACGATTTAAATTTTGTTTATGTTTTCTCAATTAGAAATAAATAATGTGTTATCTTTCAGAATGTGGTTGAGAGGAAATTACTAGGAACAACACAAAGACGTGAGCTTCCGCGAAAATGGGTTATTTGGCGTGAAAATCATGGAAGGTGGTAAGGCGCAATCTCGGTTCTGCTCAAATTTCCTTCAAGGTAGCCTCGAGCACTTCCTAAATCGAATCCTCTTCCCTGGTTTGCCTTCGGTAGGCCAAAGTAGATAACGTCATTTGTTCCATTACCTCCCGGTCAACCCAGTTACAATATCTAAGACATTATAACAACATCATCGTCGTCCTCGCAACCGACAAATTTTCCTCTCATTTTGACTTATTATAGAAAAAAAATTATAAAAAAATTTTCTACGCCAAACTACGATGGGTAAAGCAATTTAAAGAGCAGGAAATGAAATTCCTCACTCCGATAAATGATTTATTGTCCTTTATATAGGTCACGACTAGAAGCACGATATTTTTCGAACGAGGTTTACATAAAATCTTATACTATATACAATAAAATCCTCAAGAACAATTTCATGTTTGCACTTATCTATTGTGTTGTCTTGTTATAAAAGTTATTCATACGGTGATGTATTGAATCCATTATTGGAATTCGGAGCAACAATAAAGGTTTAAAAAAACGTTTGCGTCAGCGTCGGTCGTAAAAATTCCGTGGCGTAAAAATAGCGGAAAAGAGGAAATGCGGAACTGCCTTTTTTTTAACATCACGCTCGCACTTTTCACTTGCGCCGTGTTTACAACTTCCGGTCGAGCGTTGTTCGTTTCGTAAACGTGCTGGGCGAAAACACCAAAAACAAGCCAGGAAAAAGTGAACTGGCAAAAACAAGCAATGACTAGAAATTTGAACGAAGAGCGGTTGTAAATTGCGCCTGAGTTAACCAACATCTTATTCAGCTCCACTATTCCACTTTGCAATCTCTCGATAACATTTGTAAGAAAATCGATCTCTTTGTTGAGATTTTTGTGAGTGTATACAAACTTTGAAAAGTACGTTTGGACACCGAATCCCGATGTTATTGTTTATGAAACGGTCCAATTTCTGGATCGCGTGTTACTCGAGCGTAACGGATAGAGGGAGAACCTTCTTGTCTATACCACATAACTCCAAATTACCACATTATCATATAGATTTAACCGCCGAGGGACACGAATCAAATGCGGTTTCGATAGCGGTGACCTCTATCTCCTTCTGGCCGTCGAACATAAACTGATATGACTTCTATTTCACCATATAGAACGTCCTCCATCTATTATTTATAACCGGTAACCGTTTATGACGGTACAACAGCAATATTTCCTTCGCTTATAAAGAAGTTATCTTTGACAACAAATCTATAACTGAATAAATCATAAACTAGCAGTTTGATTACTTTATTAGTATACACAAAGTTTGCGATAAACTGTAGTGATAACTTATAATTTAGAACGTAAGAATATGTTACGATTGCACTTCTTAATAAATTATAAATAATTAATAATGCAAAGTTTGAGGCATATACATGATTCATTTTAATTCGCAATTTAAAAGCAAGCCTGGTAGTGGGTCAAACTTGAATATTTGATCAGACGCTGCATACCATTAAAAATCCATGAAGAAAGGTTAGACATGAAAATGACCCTGTTCCTAATTGCAGTTAATGGATTAAAATCTAATTTATTGATTTTTTTTCTCTTATTCCTTGCCTTTATCGAGGTTGATTCAGAAGAAGCGGATTCTTTTGAATCATATTTGAAATCTTCATTCTCTGTGGGATATTTATACAGTTCATATTTAACGGTTTACTTTATCAAAATCCTCGTCGAAAGAGGATTCTTAGTATTAATCTATTACCCTAGATTACATTTGAAGAATCATATGAATCACTTATTTCCATATCCACATTACCTATTGTTTAAATGATACTATTTTACTTACAAAAAGAAATTTATAGTAAGAATGAAAAGAAACATGAGTTACACAACTTTCAAGACAAACGCACGCACATTGTTACTGAACAAACAGTTGCCATTGTTGAATAAAAAATAATACTGCCCTGTCCGATGAAGCGAGCTGACTTCGAACTCGTAGCGGAAAACGTGGGAATCTGTATCTGGTTGTGAATGCAAAAAAGAATTTTTAAATTTGTGTCGTTCTTTAAAAAAGTAGAACGTTTTATAGAAGCAATTACGAAGCTTCAGATTTTTTGACTTATTCCTTCGTTTTTCTTCGCCACCAGTCGCACTGTCAATTAAATATGATTTTTGTTTGTAGCTATTCTTTAAATCCCAAAAAGAATTAAATATTCGCTGGCGATTTTATTCTGAAAATGAATTGCAGTTAATGAGGTAGAGATTGACATATAATTTTCTTTCTAGCAACAACTTCTCCGCAATAATTAATATATTCATATTCTTCCATTATCACCCCTTCCTTCTTCTTTATTACCATCTTCTCTTACACTGTTTCCTATTTCACTTTCACCTTCATCGCGTAATATTATTTTTTTTTTCTCATCGTGAAGCATCCCTTCTTCATCGGAATCATCAGTTTCTGAATCGTTGGGTTCTAATTAATAATCTCTATCAATGGTATTATCGGTAGATCCTTAAGTACATTATCCTTATTACTTACTCTTGTAGATAGAATATTATCTGATGTTAAGATACATAACTTCTAACGAGACCTTTCTTAAACAGGAGACCTCAGAACTATTACGATCAATACCAGTAGTAATGTGAAGCTCTGTGCCGTTATGTATAGATATATTAGAACGAGCGCATATTATTGTCTTTATATCATAATGGTTGCAGTGAGGCTCTGGATTTTTATCTTTAATCAGTCTTGCGCATTTAAAAATCTGATTCGTAAAAATTAGCAGCGTCGAAATATACAAGGACATATATTCCTCTTTTTCATACCAATTTACATCGCACTAGCTTAAATCGGTTCCAATCCTTCATCCTTAATTTCAGAATCTTCTGCTTACGGGTTCTTTTCCACCTTCATCTATTCTGGTAACCTTTCACATACTTGCTCCTAACTGCATCTATGTCATCAGTCTTTTAATCCTTGGCTTCTCCTCGGAACCACATCCTTCACAACATACAAGTTGTGTACCAGCTACAAATAACCGCCACGTCAAAAATGTAATATTTTTATTTCCTTTGACTTCAAGTGCTTCTTTATGCATTAAATGTGAACTTCTTTGAGTCGTAAAGTTTTATGTCATAGATTATTGATGAACTGTTATAACACAGCTTTTACACAAATACTTTTAAGAAAGTACCAAGCAATCAGCTTATTACAATATCACCGTTATTGAAGCAACCTAAGAATATCAATATAATAAACTGTATAAAGAATTACATGCAAAGTGGAAATTACTAATAAAATAAACCAAAAAGATAGTTTATGGAAACTTTATAACTGATGCAGATTAAAACGTATTAACTCCTTAGAAATTGGTAAAAAAGTAATGAGAAATTATGGAAAAACATTGCAACATTGCAACTTTGAATATAAGATGCAACATCAGAAAATACCAGATGTATAGACATCATAAGTAGCTCAAAATATGTAGAGGCCAAATAGAGTCCTAGTGAACTACATAGAATACACTATAATAATGCAATGTAAAAAAAGTAAACTTTTTTAAACATTCACAAGTCGAATTAATGTAGTTGCCTAAGACTCTGACTTAACCAACAAAATTCTAATAGTCCAAGGACGATTTCAAGGCTCCACAATGCTTAAATCCAACATCTTTTGAAGATTTATGTTGTTTAGTAGATCTTTTTGGTTCTCAACCCAAGAAATCTTTAAATTTCTGATGAAAACTATTTTGCACGAATATGAAAATCGATCGACTTGAACATTACAAGTCTAAACATGCCATAAAAATAATATCACTCTAATGTTATTCTGGTCATTAATTGTAAATTTAAGTTTTTTTCGACATTTACAGAATTCTGATCTTGGTCTGCGCTGTATCATAGCTATTGAATGCAAGCATATCAAAAAGTAACCATGGTACAGTATCGAACCTCAAGATCAAGGTCACACTGCGTAACCTTCTACTTGAGGTTCTATGACGAAGTTGTGTGCATTTATCCTGACAGAACCTTGAACCTAACACTAGATCTAGACCTAGAAACATTCGTGTTTAGACCTGCGTCTCTTATGTTTCTAGTTCTGCTTTCCTAGTGTCCAAAACATCTAGGAAAAGCAACTGTTTAAATTTGATCATTGTGCCTTTTTTTGGTTCTCAACCCAAGAAACCTTTAAATTTTTGATGAAAACTATTTTGCTCGAATATGAAAATCGAGCGGCTAGAACATTGCAAGTCTAAACATGCCACAAAAATAATGTCAGTCTACAGTCATTCTGGTCATTAAGTTTAAATTTAAGTTTTTTTCGACATTTATAGAATTTTGGTCTTGGACTGCGCTGTATCATAGCCATTGATGGCAAGCATATTGAAAAGTAACCGTGGTACAGTAGCCTTCTAATTGAGGTTCTATGAGGAAGTTGTGTGCATTTATCCTGACAGAACCTTGATCTTGACATTTTTCCGAGAACAAAGAGCAAATGACCTTAACCTAAGATAGTTGTAATTTAAAGAATAGCTTTTTACCTGTCGTCTCAATGATTCTCATTATTTAAGATAGTATTCATTGAATCATTAGTTGGTGACAATTTCAAGTGAGTTTGTCCCCATGTCTAGCAAGTGACCCTCTCATCTCAATCCATATGTTCCCTACTCGTATAGGGCAATACTATCTATAACTCTAAATTTAATCCTAACCCTTACAAATCATGAGAGTTTGAATCATTTCCACTTCTCCCTAGAACTTTCAAGATGCTGCTTACACACAGACTTACGGTAGCAGTCGTCCCTTTAAGTTTAACTTACAATTAGTACTAAATCTGCGATTGGCACTTACAGGTAAGGCTTCATTAAGCACAAATATTGAATTTAATTTAGGTATAATTGAATTTATTGTAACTAGAAAGTAAAACTTTTAGAATATAAGTGAAAACTTTTGTTATTGAGGATAAGAAATGTTCAATAAATGAAGAATAATCAAATGCAGTGAATTTATAATCAAAAGCTATGACATGTAGTTATTTGAGAAAAAGATTTGTGAGAGAGTTCCTAGTAAACTTGTGATTCATTGGTTCAATAATACCTAGACGGGAGAATGTAGAAATGGGACCTAAATTACCTATCTAGGTCGCACATTTCGACCCGAAAGCTGGTCAGCACATTTAAAAATCCCCACAAATGGGACAGGCGCGATTTACTAGTTCCCCAGGCGGCCCTACGTTATCCTTTTCCGCAGTGGCACGATCTCGCGGTCGTCTAACCGAGTATTTCGACTTTGCCTCGCCGCGCCTTTACTGTTATGTAGTAGCGACGGCTTTTTCCGGCACGGATTTATAAGGCGGGGTATAAAAGCTACGTCGCTAACCAAAAACCCTCGATCTCCGCCCCTCTTAGTAGGTATGCAAAAATCGAGTTCGGTCTTTTCTCGTCAGTTGAACCACAATATTCGCACAGAGGCCATACATTATCCGTTCCGAAGGCCGTTCCTTGTCTACAAGCAACCGTCTGGGTCTTCAATATGGACGTTTTGTGTAAGGACGAACCCGCGATAAGGTTCTTCCTTCACCCGGTCCGTGTTATCCTTCGAGACGGACGGTCGATCCTTCGCGGAGACGTAGGAGTGGACATGAACGTCCGATGTTGTAATCCGAAATCTCAAGTTGTTACAGGTTCGACCCGTTTCCTTAATAGTACAAAAGACCGGGTCTAACGGGACCGCGAAGGATTTACATCGTCTGGACGGATCCCTCAGGTGATTAACAGGTTGATTTATCTTCAAGGTCGGACCTAGCTGACCTTTCACTAAAACTTGTGACGTAAATACCCATTATCTTGCCAAAATAATGACTAACAAACTAGAAGCCTGTTGCACCCAGGGATTAACCTGTTTCTCTACGATCAGTGTTAATTTCTCTTGGCGTAATAGATGTGTAGGGTGTGTCTCATAAGTTACATATAGCCACATAATCTTAATGTTCGACATCATTTTCAATTCACCTAATTGATGAGAGTATTGATGAAACTATTTCAAAGGACGTGTTGATGTTTAACTTGAGAAGTTAGTTATTCTAAACTTGAGTGAATGTAAACCAATTCTCGTATTCAATGCATTTCCTGTGGCATTCAAACCGGGTTGGAGTTAAGATAAAGTTTAGGATACCTTATCTCTCAATGCTGTATAAAACTTGAATCGTTAGTTAAAAAGTGTTTTATGTAGTTGTAAAACTGGATGAAGTTATTTAAATTTTTAAGCCGAACTAACGCGCTTTAACGATGTTCGATTTCAAATAGTGAAAATGGATCAAGCACAAAGCTCTGTTCGGAAGCAATCTGCACGGCTATTATTCGGTTTCCTCTCTCCCACCAAAGCATTTTAAATCCTCGGCTCACACATGTTATGAGGTTATCACCGGGTATTGAAGTTATTGACGCGATATTAAACTTCCTATAGAGAATCAATATTGACCAGAAATCTGAATTGTGTAACAAATATTTGTGTAATTAGTTTTACCCATTTGTATCATCTGGTCAGATATGCGTGGATTCTTCCTGATCATTAACACCGAAGCGTACAATTATTACTACTTTTATTATAATTAATGTATTATATTGATCTAAAACTAGAACTAACAAAAAATATACAACAACCAAACTGTGAATAACAACTAAAACTAACACTAGACCTAGACCTAGAAACATTCGGGTTCAGCCCTGCGTTTTTTATGTTTCTAGTTCTGCTTTTCTGGTGAACAAAACATCCAGGAAAGGTAACTGTGTAGCAGCTGCCATTTCATTAGAAAATTTGATCATGGTACCTTTCCATGCTGCCAGATCACGAAGGTATTATCCACGGAACGAAACCATACCTATGGTTTCTATGGACACTTCCTTAACGATTCTTCTTCAAACATCTCCATGTAGAAATTGGCAATCACCGGTGACAAAAGTGATTTCATGGCATCCCTTCGCATTGCTAGTAGAAGTCTCCCTTCCAGCTATAACAGTAATTCACTAGTCCTTTAATATACTGCGGGATACCTACCGGATTGAGTTTCTAACGAAGACCATCCACAATATCTTTTACTGGTACTCTGGTAATTGGAGGTTCCACATCGATATCCTAGGGACCTAACTTTATACTTTTGATTGCATAAGTTCTTGGTGGTACTGGGGCCTATACAAATACCTTCTCTGTTGTTCCGCTACAATTTCTGTAGAGTTCATCTTCTTGATTTTCTTGTGGGTAGTTGGATTCAAAACGCTCGTCATCTTGTCGTCGTCGTTCCTGTCCATAACCACGTTGTGATTCCCTTTTTTTACTGGTAGAGTAATGATAATTGTTTTTTCTCTAATCGTCCGCTAATGTATTATAATTATGATATATTGAAATGTACAGGTGTCCCAATTTCGATGTCTGCATAGGCTATCTCCGAAACTAAAAGAGATATAAAAAAAAGTAGCTTACATGTCATGACCTCGTTTTTCAAGAAAATGCTAATGCCGAAAACTCCGAACAGCTATCGTCTTTTGTTTTCGCCCTATCGGCAAAAACTGAAAATTTTGCAAAAACGACAATCGCGAATATCTCAGTTATTATCAAAGATGGAGTTTTCTAAATAAAACATTATATGGGCAACTTTTTACGCAGAATTCAGTGGCGTAGGTAGAATTTTTTTCCCATCTTTTATTTTCGAGATTTTAGACGTAACTTTATTTTTTTAAATGGAAACCATAGTTGGCTATGACTTAAAATAATTTGTTATTTTCTTCTGATAACAAATATATATAGTTTGTGGGGTATATTTCTTATAGTTATTGAATAATTAACAAAAATTCATTTTGTTCCATCCACAGACTACTACCAGACGACCAACTCCATTGTGTAGATGGCAGTGAGAAGCAAAAATGCAATTGGCGCCAAATTCAAATCTTTTATTTAATTTAAAATTTGAATACAGAAATATTTTTGATCTAATGTGCTTTTTGTGGATCTATTAAGCTATATTTAGCTTGCGTAAGCCAAAATAATTACAGCTTAATAGACCAATAAAAAGCACCTTAAATCAAAAAGTTATAATTTTATAATTTCAATGCAAAATAAAGAGAAATCCATTGGCGATTTAAAATTTTATATTTAAATTACAATACAATTACACTAAAAACCCCTGTCCTCGTCTTCTCCGGGATGACCCTCACAGGTTGGGTTGGGTTGGCCGTTTTTGTCTGTGGTTTTCAATTGATAAAGTACATATAACAAAAAAGCATTATAACAAATAAATGTTGGTTATCAAACACCAACTGCTTCTTACCCTAAGTGACACGGTGTTATCAAAAATTTGAATACTTAATTTGAATACTATTGAAATTAAAAATTAATATAATTAAAATAGTAACCTGTCCTTATTCTTGGGAAAACAAAATAATTTTCCAACTTCATCTTCGCTACATCCACACACAATGCAAAACATTTTTACAATAATTATTCTCGAAAATTATTCGTAAAAAATACAACGCAAAAATAGATAAGCACAAATAAGACAATAAACGCAAAAGGACTGTGTGACATGTGACATACATAAAATGTCAAAACCGCTTAAACAAAGTCAACAGAAGATGACAAAGAGAAAATATCGCTATTATGATGTGGTAATAAGAGATAGAGAATGGCCTATCATTTTCCCGGTGAGCTAACTCTCTGCCTTACTCTGTGGTTCCATCTAAATCTAATATAATATGTATTTAAAAGTTAATGTTGCTATGGTGATAACCATACATACTATGATGGAATATAATGTATCAATTTTTTTCGTTCTTTCTAAAACTATTGTATGTATTTAAAACTTAATGTTGTTATGGTGATAACCATACCATGAGGGAAAGCATTTTTTCCAATTATTGCCAAAGTTTGTAGCAAGGACAGTAGAATCTAACAGGACTGCTACATCCATTGTATTTTTGTAGTCGATTACGTCATACTATTTGCCACACCTGGTAACTGTCTATGTTTTTAGAGGTTATATGATAGACATTAATACGTCTAAAAACATAAAACTTCAAAACTAATATGAATACGTCTAGGATATAACCTCTAAAAACACACAGCAAACGTATAGACCATAACAACAGCTGGGCGTGGAAAATGCTGTGACGTAGTTTGCGGGTAGGCTGTCACAACAATGGATGTAGCAGTCCTGTTAGATTCTACTGTCCTTGAGTTTGTAGTAGTATTTAAAAATTCACTAACAACTCTGGCATTATGTGCTGGTGCTCCGTCATATTGAAAATATATCATTTGAGACATATTTAGTGGCAAACTGTCGACCAAAGGCTCAATGTACTGCCTTAATATATTGAGGTATTTCCCTGAGTTTAAGTTTTTATGGTAGATACTATATGCCAAAATGCTATTATCTAAAAGGGCACACCATACATTGAACCCCAATCTTCTATGAACACTCAGAGACTTCATCGGTCCAGATAACATTTTGAACAAACAGCAGATTACTTAATTTTTCTAAATATCATTTTTCTAAATAGCATTTCTCCGGCACGTAAATAATGAGTTAGCCCTGCTTTGTATGGTTTATACTTATTTTTCTTTCATATTCAGGAGCAGCGGCTTTTGGGTCAGACTTCTTGTTGCAATTTCTCCTTGTAAAATTCAGTTTTGTTATACTTTGACACTTAACATGCTGGTGCATCGTACCAGCACATAATGCCAGATTTGTTATCGAATTTTTAAATACAAACTTTGGCAATTATTTGATACATTATGTTCCATCATAGTATGTATGGTTATCACCATAGTAACATTAACTTTTAAATACATACATTAGTTTTAGACAGAACGAAATGAATGTTTGTTAATTATTCAATAACCATAAGAAATATACCCCACAAACAAATTATTTTAAGTCATAGACAACTATGGTTTTCATTTAAAAAAATAAAGTTACGTCTAAAATCTCGAAAATAAATGATGGGAAAAAAATACTAAATACGCCACTGAATTCTTCGTAAAAAGTTGCCCATATAATGTTTTATTTATAATACTCCATCTTTGATAATAAGTGAGATATTCGCGATTGTCGTTTTTGCAAAATTTTCAGTTTTTGCCGATAGGGCGAAAACAAAAGACGATAGTTGTTCGGAGTTTTCGGCATTAGCATTTTATCGAAAAACGAGATCATGACATGTAAGCTACTTTTTTTCTATCTCTTTTAGTTTCGGAGAAAGCCTATGCGGACATCGAAATTGGGACACCAGTACATATACAGGGTGTCCCAGACCACCCGTACCAGCCAATTTATTCGGAAACGGTGAGTCCTAGAGAGTTGAAATAAAAAATTCGTCAACTAAAGCAGACACCCTCCTTCTAGATAGTGTGTTACGACCGACCAACAACATCCGGAAGTGGGTGCAATTGAGTAGTACTTTAATATTTTATATGTAAAGAGGGGTCAATTACGATATCATCGTAAAGAACTCTTCAATAGAAATCTCTTTCGCTTGAAAAAAATTTTTATATTGCTAATCGTTTTCGAAATAATAAACCCTAATTGTTGGTACTTTTTACCGGTGTTATTTAAGTTGACAAATAGATGTCGCTATTCGTCGTTTTGAAAAATCGTGTAATTTAGAAATGGCTGGTTAATAACAAGAAATTGTTTTTACTAACAAAATGAATAAAATAACAAGGAGTTTTTTTTACCACAGAAAGAATATTACAAAACACTAAATAATAAAACTTAATAAATTAAAGTAAAAATACCAGTTCTTATTAAACAAATGAATAAAATAACTATGGAAAGGAATTATTTGGACGACAAAACGACACAAAACGCTCAATCTAATAAAAAATTAACAAAATCAAGATAATAAAGATTATAAATGTTCAAATTGTCTACCATTTTGAGCAACACATTTTTCAAGCCGGAGCCTTACACTATCTACCGCATTTAAAATTTCTCTTGCACTTAAATTCTGACACGCTTCTTGAATTCTGTTCTTCATTTCTTCCTTTGTTGTTGGTCGATGTTCATAAACTAAATTCTTAAGTCGACCAAAAAAATAGAAATCAAGAGGGGTCAAATCGGGTGATCGTGCTGGCCACGCCACACAACCTCCTCTTCCAATCCATCGCCCAGGGAATTTTTGGTCACAAATCGCACGAGATACCGCAGCATAATGTGCTGGGCAGCCATCTTGTTGTAGCCACAATCTCCTCCTTATTGCTAGTGGAATGTCACCCAACAAATCATGCTGCAATGTGCCAGCAAGAAATTCCGCATACCTGCGACCATTGAGAGTGCCATCAAAATAAAAGGGCCCAATTATGGTGTCGCCCAAAATCCCGCACCACACATTTAGAGACCACAGATTTTGATTGTTCATTTCAACCATCCAATGGGGGTTAACTTCTGACCAGTAGTGGGCATTGTGCAGGTTTAACTGCCCATTCCGATGAAAAAATTGAGTTTGGCCTAATAACCAATTACAAAATTGTAATCGGTTATTAAAATCTTGATCTCTTAATTCTTGGCAAAGATTTACATGATAAGCGTAAAATTTATTTTCTTTTAATATCCGTTGGACTGAGCTCTTGGTGATATCGAATTCCCTTGCCATATCACGGACGGATAAATGAGGGTATAACTCAACACCGGCTATTACCTCCGCTGTTCGATTGTCTTGCACGGTTCTTTTTATTCTGTGTCTGATGTTGTGATTAGGACCAACTACCCCAAATCGCTTAACTCTACAAGCAAGACGACTGAAGACATGACGACTTTGCTGTGGTCGGTAAGGAAAGCGCTCGGCATACAATCTTTCGGCAGCCCGAAAATTTTGTCTGCATTCCCCCAATAACATCAACATGTCATACGCTTCTTCATTGTTGAAAGGCATGTTGATGTTTAAATAAAATTCTAATTAGTTGTTCAAGATAAATACGAAGAATTGATAACTGCTAGTTTCACAAAGTTGACGTTCTGTCAATAACAATTAAATAATTTTATTTTTTTTTTTTTATTTTTAATTTATTAAGATTTATTATTTAGTGTTTTGTAATATTCTTCTGTGGTAAAAAAAACTCCTTGTTATTTTATTCATTTTGTTAGTAAAAACAATTTCTTGTTATTAACCAGCCATTTCTAAATTACACGATTTTTCAAAACGACGAATAGCGACATCTATTTGTCAACTTAAATAACACCGGTAAAAAGTACCAACAATTAGGGTGGATTATTTCGAAAACGATTAGCAATATAAAAATTTTTTTCAAGCAAAAGAGATTTCTATTGAAGAGTTCTTTACGATGATATCGTAATTGACCCCTCTTTACATATAAAATATTAAACTACTACTCAATTGCACCCACTTCCGGTTGTTGTTGGTCGGTCGTAACACACTATCTAGAAGGAGGGTGTCTGCTTTAGTTGACGAATTTTTTATTTCAACTCTCTAGGACTCACCGTTTCCGAATAAATCGGCTGGTACGGGTGGTCTGGGACACCCTGTATAATAAAAAATGTTTGATGATATGGACTTTGGCATTTCTTTTGAATGATGCAAATGAATAAATTAGGAGAAATTACGGTTATAATAAAAAAATAACAATAAATTGTAATCTAACAAATTCGTCATCGTCAACCATTGCAATGTAAGATTTAAACCTTGAGTAAAGGATTTTCTGAGGTAATCACATATGAACGTGAGTGCAAATAATCATAGTCACGCAATACTTTTACGACAGCAATTTTATTTTATCACGAATATAAAATAAAAGAATAAAAAAACTTTTTTATTCAATGATAACTTAATAAAATCTAATCAAACAAATTACATTTTGTGTAATATTAATTTAAAATTGCAATGGTATTATTAAAATTATATTGTTAACTTAGATATTTGTTGTTTTCATATCAGTGCCGTAGTTTGCACGAACGTGATTTATACGCTTTGGAAAATCTAAGGTGAAATATCACGTGACCCTGGGGGCAATTAGAAACAAAGACCGAGTCAAACGCGACGCCCCAAGAGTTCAAAGGCTAAGTACGCATACGTCGCCGAGGGGATGAAAGCGACAAAGGAACCGACGTTAATCTCAATAAGGAAATGGAAACGTCACGGTTCCCAGAAAATGGCTGGTTGTTATACAACGTACACTTTTCTTCGGGTTGTAAAACATAAAAGCTTTCTTTTCAGAGTTTTACAAACATAATTTCGAAATAAGACCAAATATTACACGAGAATATATTACAGTTAATTTTTGGGTAATGGGGCGAAAAATGAGTACGAGAAAAGTACTAAGTTAATTTTAACTTTATGATTTTGCTGAAAAAAACTTTTTTAATTTAAAAATGTCAATATGTGGTAAAAATAAAAGTGAGTTATTCATAGTTAAATTCCGCAATGCAGATGAGAGGGAGTTTCTATTTGCGGCAATTAAAAAGTTCTTCGCAACAAAATAAACGTAACAAAACGTGGAAATGACAAACAGTAAAAATTTAATTCCCATCATAAAATAATTTTACATTCGGCCTTTTCCCGGTGAAAGTTGGAATCAGTTGAGCTAGGATAAAGACCTGGCCGGGTTAGGACACTAAAGTTATTTTATGGAAGTCCTGTCTGTTCCGTGAGGAGAGGACTAAACGCTGCCGAGCCGAACCGCATATTTCCGGCCTTTTACTCTGCTAAAATAAAACTATTATATCCCCCGAGGGCACCGGATGTCCTATATAAAGGAAGGGACTCGACTTGCTTTACACACGGAAATGAAATAACATCAACTTTACTTTACTTTCTCATCAATTTTTTTGATTTACAAATTAATTAATTAATGTTACGTGCAAAATTTGGGAAAAAAGTAAAAGAACTTTTAATATTTACTACTGCAATATTTACTTAATACAAAACAAAACACACTTTCCTATATGTAATTAGGGAACTTGATTCCTTATTGCTTAATGATCCTTTAAATTGATATCATTAACGACATCCATAAATATCATGAAACTATCATGAGATCATGTGTAATGAATCCCTGCAATAAATCTTAAGTAAGAATTTTGAATAACATACACCTTACGAACGCTTTCATATGATAAACATGATCAATTACAACATAATAAAAAACATACCCGGTTTGCAAGAAATGTGTAATACAAGGGTGTTGGGTACGATATCACTAGTGTGTACTCCGACGAAAGCTATAACAGCAGCAGAAAGTTATGAAGTTGATACCTAAAACTGATAGTAATTGTAAATGGATGGAAGATACCGGAAATAAATTAAACCAAGCAATATACCATGAATGATGGGTTAGTTATTGCTACAAACTAAACTAAAGCCATATTGTGATGGAGCAGAAAATGTTGTACAGATATACAGCACAGAAAACTGTCAAGGCACGTATAGAAAAATAAATTTGAGTTTAATTACGGTTTTCTAGCCATTTATTCTTACTAGGGCATGTAATTTGCACAGAAACATCTTGATTTAAGCGCTATAAGCATTAAGAAACACCTTTTTAGTAGAACTAACATACAATAGAAGAAAGGCTACTATGAATGGACTTTGTATTCCAAACAAAGCAACTAGGTAAACTCGAGAGTTACCCTGAGTAACCAAAGAAAAAGTGTGCCAAACTTAATTTCCCGCAACCAGTTACACAATTAATCGTAATTAATTAAAAAATTGTTCCTTCGATTTGTCATCGCTTTATTTATTGGTTATCGGTTGTTTTTACACCGATCAAGAATTTCTGGACGTTTTGTTGAACAGACACTGTGAGGATGAAAAATTAGATGAAATGGATAAATGCCTGAAAACGAAAATATTGACGTAGATGGTAATTATTTGTCCGCATCAGTTAATTTAGATGAAGTGGTTGTAAACTAGATAAGGAAAAATGAATGGTAAAGAATTCTAAAGAAGTCGAGCGGATTTTGTTCTAAATGCAAAGGATTTCAACAACGCAAATTCAGATAATCAAATAGATAATACTGTAGAAAAACTTTGGTCTTAAACATCTGCGTAGTTTTATCACAGCTAATAGTTGATCAAACAAAATTATAAAACCTTAAATTTATTATAAAAATTAAATTGATTATCATTTAAATCAATGATTATTGGTCCAAATATTTTGTAATAGCAATTCCCACTTTAGGAGAAAAAAAGCCATCTGATCAATATCTATTGATACTAAAGCTTCTGCATTTTGCTGATAATTCAAACGTCGATGAAGATAATAGGCTATTCACACTCAGACGCATTGTAGACCATTGCTCAACTACCAAGAATTCGTTATACAGTTTTCAAGGTAGCGATAATCATTTCAGCGGTATATCCCGTCAAAGAGACACCGTTTCGCTACTTGATTTTATAATCTATACTGATAGAAGTACGGTAATAAAGGAAATCGACGAAAATGTCGTAGAAACAGAGAACATAGTCCTTACAACTTCACAGATAACATTTTCAGTCCACTTCGGAAACGTAAAACCTAATAGACAGTTTATGCTATCATTTAAAACTAAATACGTGAAAGGGGTGCTGAAACATTTTACCACAGAACGATTGTTAGCAGTAAAATCGTTTTACAAGAGAGCTGTTTGCCTTGCATAGTTGATCACCTATGCATACAAGTGAGATAAAGATTACAAAAATGATTCCACATAAAGAGGTCGAAGCGAATAACAACTCTTAAAATATAACACAAATAAGCACCAAAAACACCCAACCTATTCTTCTCTAGATATATTAATATCTTACAAGACATTAAAGCATATTACTAATAAATAACATACGTCAAAACATTTAAATCATAACCCAAATAAAAGCCAACTCAATTAAGCCTAGAAAATACATAAATGAATCCGAAAACAAAGTCAGCAACGGTACTGACTCAAAACATTACCCTTAATTTCCATTGAGATGACAAATACGCGTAACATAGTCATTTCCTTCTGCCTAATTTGTACATTTCTTAAATTGATAATTATGTATTTGGAAACGGTAGATTTAAGATCATTCTTTCCAAATGACATTATTTGTACAATTTCCATCATAGTAAAACAATACCGTACTTGTATCGCCAATCTGTAGTTGTGGATATTTCGAAAAGTCTAGGGTTCCGACTTAGATAACTTGTTTTACCTAAATGACTTTTGATGTTTAGAACTCTTTTTGTGTATTAAATAGGCTGCAGCTACCAAATTTCTTGTAACGTCATTCCGCCATTAATTTAGCAATGCCTAACACTCTACCAATCTTAAAACCATTTCAGTATGCTGACTTAAACTGTCACTGGATAAAGTATATGTTAAGTAATGGTATGGCAAAGAATAAGAAAAAGCATACATTTTTTGTGAATAGCACATTAAAAATATCTCATCAAAAATTTCACTTATTTTACTTACTATTTTCTCCTATCACAAAAAAACAAAAACTAATTCGCCTGAAGATTTGGCTTGAAGATAAAGTCATGGAAGAACATATAGTGAAGGCAATTGATGGAAAACATCTGAATGAATGAGGAATCCGACAAAATCTTGCTGAATCCATCTTTGAACAGAGGTATAGATAAAGATCCTGTTAATTAAGATATTCACGGATCAGATTATCTATCTATCTGACCAATATATAGGGTTGTAGCCAAAATTTAATACTTGACATCTTCTCTAAAAAGCTGAGTATTGCAGAAAGTGGGTATGAAAATTATTTGCTATATACAAAGCGGTTTACAATAAGGTCGAGCTTTCATAATACTGCTGATTAACCGTTGTAATTCGGTAAATTGATACCGGATAATTGAAAGTTACAGATAATACCTAACATTTATAAAAATTATTTAAATGCTAATGTTTAATCTTTTTGATTTTCTTTTCATTAATTGCAAATATTAATGTACCAACCTTTAAAATATCTATATAGTCATCTTGCTATTCCATAAAATTTAAAAGAGTTTCTGTATCTGCAACTGACTTTAAATTCTGGTTCTAAGGCGTCATCTACGATGTCATCGCCACTACATTCTTGGAACATTTCGAAGCGTAATTGATTTTTAAAATTGTAAAGGAACATTGTTGTCTTTTGCAATCAGATCCGTCATTAATTTTCTGTACAACCTCTTCATTGTTTCAATTACGGCGTGATCCATGTTAAATCAGGGCGGTAACATTTAGCGGATGATACAAAATAAGGAAAAAGTAAAGAAACTTCGTACTACTCGGTGATAACCACTGATAACTTTATTTTACTCGACCGGTTTCGATATTTATAATACCATCGTCAGGAGATCCGAAGTAAAATAGTGAATAAAAATATTATTAATTCTAAAGACAGGCTTTTTCTAGCATATTATTAATTGATATAACCCAAAAAATCCTTTTCTTTCTTTATACTCACGTCAAAAACGTATAAAAACAAAGTTGAAACAGCATCGTACAAATAAAATAACCAATTATTATGACGAGATTAATATAAATTAAAAAGCAAATTCACAAATGAAGATTATAAAGAGTCGGGTAACGTGACAAAACCACCCTCATAAGCTAGATGTTACGTATTACAATGAAGTGAGCCTGTAAGGCTGGGCGGAAAATTCAAACAATACATACAAAAACACAAATTACAGCTTAAATCGGTCATTATAATGAAAAATTAGGAAAAGGGGGAAACTTGGGCGGTGTAATATGAAATAGTTAGTACCCTTCCGATCCTCGTCTATCTGGTGGTTTAGGAGGGGTGTAAGGCAAACGCAGTTCCAAGTAAAGTGGTCTTTGAACTAAATTCAATTGATCATTTAGACATTCTAATCCTGGATTGTTCTTTATAAACTTGCCAATCTCATGCTCCTCAAATATTTCTAGAAGATGACCTTTATTTTGTTGATGTAATAAACTAGTATTGGATATAACGCGTATTGCGTTATGTGAGTATAATCGAGGCATCTTTGGGCTCATTGGAATTCTTTGGGATTCACCTGATGGTTTGAAGGACACGTTTGCAGTCCACATATTTTTGCATTCCGCTAATTTTAGTTTATCTTCTCCAGTAGTAAGCAACATAACACTGAAATTTGATATTTACTAAGTTTATAGCCAGGAACAGTATTTTTCGTGAATGTGTGACATTTCATGCTAATAGAGGCCGGTCTCATAAGCATGCATGCATTCATAAGCATAGGCAAACAGTAAACTCCTTTCTTTAATCACGTTAGTTTATATGTCTAGGAAAACTTTTCAGAACTGACTTTTCTTTAAAACGTGCCAACCAACCTGTTGAAAGTGCGTAAGTAAGTAACATTTAGCGGAAAATACAAAATACAAAATAAGGAAAAAGTAAAGAAACTTCGTACTACTCGGTGATAACTTTATTTTACTCGACCGGTTTCGATATTTATAATACCATCGTCACGAGATCCGAAGTAAAATAGTGAATAAAAATATTATTAATTCTAAAGACAGGCTTTTTCTAGCATATTATTAATTGATATAACCCAAAAAATCCTTTTCTTTTTTTATACTCACGTCAAAAACGTATAAAAATAAATAAAATAACCAATTATTATGACGAGATTAATATAAATTAAAAAGCAAATTCACAAATGAAGATTATAAAGAGTCGGGTGAGTTCTTTAATCACGTTAGTTTATATGTCTAGGAAAACTTTTCAGAACTGACTTTTCTTTAAAACGTGCCAACCAACCTGTTGAAAGTGCGTAAGTAAGTCCTTCGATGATTTATAACATTTCCGCAAAGTATTATGCTTTATTAAACTAACACTAGAACTAACACTAACAACACTAGAAACTTTCGGGTTAAGCCGTGGGTCTTTTGAAAAAGTAAAGTCTTCATACAACTTCATACTATCAATTTTGAAAAAGTGTTTAACGTTTCGGATGCCATGTTGCAGCTTTTTTCAGAAACAAGTTCGAAATCATCTGAAAGATATCCGAAACGTTAAACGCTTATCCAAAAGACGCACGTTTTAACCCGAAAGTTTTTAGTGCTAGGTCTATTGTCAGTTGTAGTCATAGTGCTTGTGTTAGTTCTAGTTTTAGTTTAATTAATAATTGTGCTCTAGTTGGCACATACGGACCGGCCATTGGCTTTTTGCTGAAAAAACTACTTCACTACCACATTTGCCAGTTGCATCTTCCAGCCACTCTTGACACCTTTAATTGTAATTCCATGTAAACTGTTTCACTAAATCGAGTACGGAAAAATTAGACAAAATTTGTGGTTTACATTAAAATTTAAAAAAACAAACACGGTTAAACTGAACCTCAGTTAAATGGACCACGGATAATCGATACTTTATCGTTACTTATTTTTCAACAGCATTTCGACAGAAACCTCATCGCAAAATTTCGTTATAATAAATATTATTATTTTTGCTGATTTCATGCTATTAATTACTTAATATTTGTGTTGCTAAGTTGTATAATAGTATATAAGTATAATAAATTGTTATAAATGACTATTAAACGTTTAAAAATGAAAAGTCTTTAATTCATTAGATAAGAGTTTTCCTGAATTGTCACATTTTTATCTTTGTTTTGGAGTTGCTTTGGAATATAATTGCATCCATAACACTACTTTATTTTAACGTGTTTTGTTGCAGAAACGCGGATTTCGCATTCATAATTTTAAACTTTCAAACAAGAGAAGTGAGATAGAGAACTGAGGAAAATCGGATTATTCAAATATCCCTGATATAATATTATATATATGGAGGAAGCAGCCGGAATTTTAAGTTTGTTCTTGAAAGTCTATCCGTATTCCGTTGATTTCGAGCGCTCGCCCGTCAGACAAAAGCAACC
This sequence comes from Onthophagus taurus, assembly GCF_036711975.1. NCBI lineage: Eukaryota > Metazoa > Arthropoda > Insecta > Coleoptera > Scarabaeidae > Onthophagus > Onthophagus taurus. The sequence goes on along the minus strand of NC_091972.1, from coordinate 36,756,759 downwards.
AATGTATTATACTTTTCCCATTCCTTTGCGCAACATCACTTGATTATTTCCTTTTATACTTCTATTGTCGTATGATTTACTAGTTTCGAATTCCGTTACGTCCCCAGAAAAGGATAAACCCGGCATAATATGATATATACCGAATGTAATGTTCGCCTTAAATTTCTTATGACGTCATAAAACAAGACCCTGTACTTCATGAAGGTTTTATTATTTTTTTTTCTTTTTGGCATACAGCCACTCGTTGACAGGTTATAAAAATCTTTTAATGTGTACTGTGATGCATTTTATAGGTGCTATATTTGAGTAGCTAAACGTGTATTTATTTTACTCACTACAAGCTATGCATATCGATTGTTAAAGTTTTTGGTCACTCAATTAACCGCTTATTATTTCAATTAATCACAACTTAATTGTATTTTATAAACGAATTCAACCTACATGTAAAATCATATCACGTTACGGTTTAACCAGATTTTGGTTATTTTAATTAAATTCCACGTAAAATTAATGCCGTACCAGGAATTTTCAGAGCCACGTGCACACGACAAAAATAACAAACGTCGAATGTTGAATTTCTGGGTTTTAACGCATGTCCCGTTTTAAAATTTGAAATATGCCCCTGCTATTCCCTGTAAGAGCGACTCCGTGTTTTCCCTTCATCGCAAAAACAATATTCTTCCGATCTCTACCATTTTTTATGCTGCTCTCGTGAATGTGTGTATAATGCTTTTACGTCTCCATATTTCATCATGAATTTTTTATAACATTGCAGTATTCGATGTATTCGTCATGAAATGGAATAGGTAAGTCGAAACACACTCAGAGACGTAAAAAGTAGAATAAAACTAACAATGTTAATGTGTATACACCCCCTATAACATAAATTAAACGTTGTAAATTGAGTATTACAATTCCCCAAGTAACAATAAAGCTTTAAAACCATAATAACTCCAATAAAATCGCTTCCCTTGAAACGTATCATCAGACGTTATAAAAAGGGATCCCAGAACACATATAACCACTATATCACCCTATAAATCGTCGTGCTTCAATTCAGTTTAATTCGGAGCATAAAACAGACGATCAACACTGTTAATAATTAGCCATAACGGTTGAGCAGTAACGTTTACGTATCCAACTATAAAATGGCCTTCATAGACAACGTGGATATAGGGACATTGTGGATGGAGGGACAACGTGGATGAAGGGACAACGAAGAGGGAGACAATGAAGGGATTGTGGACCATCCAAATAGAAAGGGATCGTAGCCGGTAAATCGACATAGAAATTTATGGGGCGCTATATCAGCATTACAACGTCTACCAATGAATTTTTATTTAAATTCGACCGAGAATTCTCACGGCACCGACGACGTTGACGGACGCAGATTTAAGGGCGTCCCGACACCAACGTCGCCGTTAGCCCTTTCTCGATTTGACACGAGTACGCGATTTGCTCAAACCATTTATCAAAAGACCGCATCTGAAAATACTCCCCTCATAAAAAGGGAGCTGGTTTGGTGATTTCCTAAGAGGCGGAAAGTTGTTTATAAAGAATGTTCTTCCCAGGGTATACTTTAACCAAATAAAAATCAAGTTTAGAGGGTTGAACTAAACGTTTCATATTATCGAAGGGGCTCTTCATAATTCGATGTTGTCCTTGATGCTAAAATTAAACAATTTACATTATAATGTTCCAATAATAACCATCAAAGTTCGTGTGATGACCGATTAAGCACAGCCGAAGTAATCCTTTACGCTCCACTTCGTCGTCCATTATACTATTCATAGAAGGACATCCCCCTCTCGTCATCAATAGAGTTGGTACTACTAAAATGCCCCAATTAGCTATTCCGCTAATAAAACAATCCTGTCAGGAATAATCTAGCGTTAAATGATTTCACCATTCCAATTAATTATTACTAACCACCTTGATCCTGTTTCATATAATCCAAAAAATCTTGTCTATGTATTTTTTAAACTAAGAAGTAAACCCCCACAAACGTGAAATAAGGAGAAACCAAGCCGTAAATTTCGATTAAGCGCACATATTTTCCTGATTCAGGTAAACACGCAACATTCTAGTGGAATTGAATGCAATAAAACGGTCCGGATTTGTGTTTTTTTTGTGTGTAGGAGTAGAGCTGATCGCGAAGCCTCGATTTTCGCTAAATTAATTCGGAATGCTCACTCTCGTGCTTGTGTATGGTAGGAATTCGTTAAATCCAGGTAGAAATTCATGTGTATTACTTGGTGGAATATAAATTTCATGGTTTCACCTGACTTAAATTGTTGCATGCAAGAGATTGTTGTCTTATGAAGCTAAAATGTAAATGTAATCTAAACAGTTGTATATTATATACGGTTACGTAATGATTAATATACCTTTGATTATTTCATCAACGGTATGAGCATCTCGCTGGGTTTCGTAAGCAAGTTTCTTATCGTAAAAGAGGGAGAGGAGATTTGGAAAGAGAAACCGTGATATGCTTTGATGGTAATACAGGTGAAGTATGGTACGAGAGTAATGTTGCGAACTACATGTGGTAAAAGGTTAACCTTACGTTATTATCAAGACTCGCCATTACCCCTGCTAGCCGACGCAATGAGGAACAATCCGACTGCATGAAAAACTCTTTCGTGGCTTGCTCGCCAGTCTACGTGACCAGAAAATTTCGTAGTGCATCGGCGACTAATCAATATTCCTCAGAAGACGTGGGTAATTTAAACACAACGATAATACCAATGTGGGATCTGCACAAATTGGAGTCGACCCCACAATGACTGGAAATATTTGTGGATCTGGATATACCATAACGACTTTGGATACTCAAAGTACGGTCTATATGAGGAGTTGGTCATTTTATAGCATAACAAGAAGTCTATCACAGGACAATGAAAGTATTCCAAATAAAAAGATAAAGAAGTAGAACGTATTACATTCATAATTACCATCGTACTTTTCCAAGGACTACATAGGTACATGTTATACTTGCCAGAGGCAATAGCAACTAGCCAGAGAGTAATAATTACCACATTATTCTATATTTGAAAAACATTTTGAGCCAAGGGGGGGTGATTGACACCTTTGATAAGCTAAGACTCAGAACAGGAGTGTTCTTGCATTAAAGTGAATCTAGAGGAATTCCTGCTTGTCTTGAATGACTGTAGGAAAACTGGGAGTTTTTCGGAGATTTAGATGGAGGCTCAATTAGTATTGGTCAAAAAAACAATAAAATCCGATCAGGTTTAGATTGGTGTAATGATACTGATTGATAACAAACACGAGTTCCATTCAGTGATGAGCAATTAGAAACCACAATAACAAATTGAAAACTTCCATCATATACCGCTGTGGAGTGGAGGACATTGAGCTACAAGAATCCGTAGTAGGTGACACGTTACGGAACCGATATTACATAATAATCCTCACCTTATTACAGGAGCGAAGAGTTATTAGAAATAATAATTGATAAAACCAAGTATTCCGTTCAGAAAAGAGTTGCAGAAGACTTGGTAACATGGGCTCAAAACGGAGGAATCAATGTGGTAAGTAATTATTTCGAAAGATAGAAGAAAAGTTAATGAAGTAATCATAAAGGTAACGGACACAATGATCTACAGTATAGGATGCGTAAAGGATCTGAGTGTTACTCTAGTGAAAAACTTCAGTCCCGAAGATCTAAAACTTCATATCTAGGTTGTTCTCCAGAGTCGGCATAGAAAAAGGTACCCTCCGTACCTTTGGACGTCCTAGTCTGGGAGAGAGCAGAGAACGGGAAGCATGAAAGAATTGCTAAGATAAATATATCAGCACATAGTAGATAAGAGGCACGTAAAATTGCAGAAATGCACTGACAAGTACATTTATAAAAATGTTATCAGTACAAACACAAGTTATGGTACCTTTGGAAGCTATCTATATGAAATTAAGAAACTACAGAACACAAGGAATGTGTTCCTCAGTTTTCTGTTGCGGTAGCTTCCTGGAGACATGGCACTTTATATAGGAGTATATTATAGGAGATATTATAAGCAAGGACTCCATGGCACATTAGTGTCATTAGACAGTAGTGTCGATGTGTTAGTGCACAACCCAAAAAGTTATAATAGTTAAAGAAGAGAGAGAGAGAGCGGGAAAGGAAAAGCGTTCAAAAATATAAGTTCAGAAACAACAAACTAAATTTGTAAGTACCATCTGTTCGCAATACCGGCTTCAATTTTCCAAATGCTTGGAAAAGGTTAGGGAGTTTTTAGTGAACAGCTGGGACTTTTAAACAGTATCACATTCCTGGTCGATATGCCATTTTGTTTCTCAACCATTATTTTTAGGCGCCATCAGTAAGCCCGATCAGCGCCGTAATATTATTGTTAGAAAGGAAATTGGTAGGTTGGGTTAATCCTTAGATTGTCGATTGTAGCTCTCTAACAATAACTACGAATCAACATAGCATCGAAACTTTCTAGGTCACTTATCGCCAAGTGAGTCTTCCGGATTAGATATCATCATGCGAATTGTCTTTGTTGTTTGAACATAACTTTACGGTGAAAATTTTGCTCTAGGGTTCAGGATCAAGTTTGTTTCAGTTAGGTAGTTGGTACCTTCTTCTTAATGGCACTACCCCAAAATTACCTGCTGGGTTGGTATTTCTGTGAGATGTGTCAGTGCAAGTATCTACTTGTACATGATGTTGTAAAGGGATTATAAAAAACCTTGAAAGAAGATCGGTTTCAATGCCATTCTCTTAATTATAGTATCAACTCTACCAGAACTGAATAGCTTTATACAGGGGTCGGCAACCTGCGGCTCTTTTGATGTAAAGTTGCGACTCTCCAGTTCCATACGAAAAAATTAATATTTATTTAATTTTTGATATTTACTATCAAAACCCTTAAAAAATAAGAAAATATATTTTTAAGTACCTAATTTCTTCTAAGCTTCTAAGCTTCTATTTTCATAATCGTTAATTACAAATCGCTCCTCTTAAAATGACCGTAATGAGATAAATTTGAACTACTGTTTTGTTATAAATACGAAGGCTTTCACTGCCGGTGTTAATTAAACTAAAACTAGAACTAATAGTAGCACTATCACTAGAACTAATACTAGACCTAGAACTAGAAACTTTCTTGTGAAGTCGTGGGTTTTTTGAAAAAGTGTTTACAACAAAAAGTGTTGAAGTGTTTAACCATTCACAGATGGTGACTACGTCAAAGATTGTTTTATATGTGCATCTGAAGAACTGTTTCGTGATTTTAAAAACAAAGCAGAAATTATGAAAAAATCAAAGATTTGCCATTATCTGCTAAAACAGTACAAGATAGAACTGTTAAAATGTCTACAAATGTAACGCATATGCAAATGAAAGACATTCAACTGGCTTCTGCCTTATCACTTGCAATAGATGAGTCTTACGACATAAAAGATATGGCATAAGTTACCCTTTTCGTCAGGTATATGTCGTCCCAAGGTCGAAAAGAAGAACTGCTAGAATTACTACCGCTCTCAGGGCAAACTTGTGGAGAATATATAGCAAATGCTGTGCAAAAACACCTGGAAGATAATATAATCGATATAAATAAAATCGTTTCTATAGCAACTGATGGAGTCAGAAGTATGACATCACTCCTTGAGAAAAAAATAAACCACGACATCAAGAAGCGATTTGTGCCCAAACATTTCCGGCCGAAATAGTTGAGGTCATGAACTTGGTAATTAATAACTTGGTACCATCGCCAGTTTAAAGATTTCCTTAAAGAAATAAGTAGCCAGTTTTCTGACCTATTTCTGCACAATAAAGTACGATGGCTTTCCAGAGGTAACGTATTGCAACGTTTTGCTTTCTGCTTGAGTGAAATAAAAACATTCTTCAATGAAAAAAGCATTGACCTTCTCGAATTGGAAGAAGACAAATGGCTGCAAAAATTCAACTTCATGCTAGATACCACAATGAAACTAAATAAACTAAATCTAAAACTGCAAGGAAAGGGCAACAGAACCAACGACTTGCTTGAAAAATCAGTTTGTTTCGAAAAAAAATTACTTCTTTTTGTTGAAGACATGGAGAGCAGTAAATTAAAATTAAAAATCTGAAGCAATATCGCGATGAGACCAATGCAACTATGACACGAATTACTTCAGCATAGCCTTACAACATGCAGGATGGTCTCGCTGAGAGATTCGAGTAATTCAAAACAAACTAAAGTACTCTCGAGTTCATAGTAAATCCTCTCAACACAAATTCAAATGAGATTAACATTGAGCCATTTGGAATTAATGCTGGATCGCTTCAAATGCAATTGATAGATTTGAAAACCAAAGACTTGTGGAGTTAAAAGTTCATAGAACTCATGAGCAAGTTGGAAGTCCAGAAAAGCATGCACATCGCGCAGCACAAGTGGACAACTCTAAAAAAAAATTCCGCGGGTTAAGACCCTTATATTCGGTGCATGGAATAGTCTTCCAGAATGCTACAGTAAGGTGAAGATTCTTCGGATCGACATATACAGCCTGATTCAGAGTAAGCGCCTTATTTTTTTTTATCCACACTATAGGTACTACTTTCAAAATATTTGGCAGTAATATGTTTTAGGACACTCTCTACACGATTGTGATACCACATTTTCAATTGGACGAATTATTTCAAAATGGCAACTGTCACCTTTCTTTTTTAAATGGAATGCCAACATTTTTTTTTGTTATTGAGATCTTAAAAACATTCTTTATACGATAGTATTTTGTTTTTTTTTTAAATTCATTTCTTTCCCCATCCAAAAGGAACCTAATATTTTAATCTATACTCTGTTTTTAAACCAGGAGGAGTATTTTAAATTTGTCACCAGATTGACCTTGCACGTGATTGGTTGAATGTGAAGGTTCACACACAGGCAATTTTGAATTTTGATTTTGAATTTGAAGGTTTTTTTTTATTATTATGTTAGGTAATTGATAATTCGACAGTTTCGTATCATTATTGTATATTTTGCGTTCTTAAACCCTTTTTTATTATATTTTGAAATAAATACACTTATAACTTCAATGTTAATTTGTATGTATAGTGTTGACGATAACAAACGAAAATAAATACAATAATAAGTAAATAAATAAATAATAATTATTAATTTAAATTTACCGCCAAAATATCTAGTGATATTTTCTGGTGATGTTTTCCAATGTAAATCTGACTTTCGCGTTTACTCCTCCTGGTTTAAAAACAGAGTATAGTTCTAGTACAAGTGTTAGTTCTAGTTTTAATTGTTATTCAGCGCTAAGTTGTATATTTTTAAGTTTCGGGTTTAGCCCTGTGTCTTCAGCCGCTGCATGTTAGGTAAGGTTAGTTTTGTTTACAAACATTAATTATACCATGAAGTATTCTTTGGCAATTTGTAATGGCAATTATAGCGTGAAGTTTTCTTTTGTAATGTCAATTATAGCGTGAAGGAATGTTCGGTAAGGTTAGTTTTGTTTACAAACATTAATTATACCATGAAGTTTTCTTTGGCAATTTATAATGGCAATTATAGCGTGAAGTTTTCTTTTGTAATGTCAATTATAGCGTGAAGGAATGTTCGGTAAGGTTAGTTTTGTTTACAAACATTAATTATACCTTGAAGTTTTCTTTGGCAATTTGTAATGGCAATTATAGCGTGAAGTTTTCTTTTGTAATGTCAATTATAGCGTGAAGGAATGTGAGGTAAGGTTAGTTTTGTTTACAAACATTAATTATACCATGAAGTTTTCTTTGGCAATTAGTAATGGAAATTATAGCGTGAAGTTTTCTTTTGTAATGTCAATTATAGCGTGAAGGAATGTGAGGTAAGGTTAGTTTTGTTTACAAACATTAATTATACCTTGAAGTTTTCTTTGGCAATTATACTCTGTTTTTAAACCAGGAGGAGTATTTTAAATTTGTCACCAGATTGACCTTGCACGTTATTGGTTGAATGCGAGGAAGGTTCACACACAGGCAATTTTGAATTTTGAATTTGAAGGATAGGTTATTGACAATTCGACAGTTTCGTGTCATTATTGTAAATTTTGTGTTCTTAAACCCTTCTTTATTATATTTTGAAATAAATACACTCATAACTTCAATGTTAATTTGTATGTTTAGTGTTGACGATAACAAATGAAAATAAATACAATAATAAGTAAATAAGTAAATAATAACAATTATTAATTTAAATTTACCGCCAAAATATCTAGTGATATTTTCTGGTGGTTTTTCCTAGTGTAAATCTGACTTTCGCGTTTACTCCTCCTGGTTTAAAAACAGAGTATAGTAGCGCATGAATGTTTTACACTCGATGTTATTTTTGTCAAAATAAATAAATAAGTAGATGTTTATTACAAAATAAAGTTTAATTGTTTCTTTTGTGTCTAGCGCTACTTGATATTTGGACAAAAATAACATCGAGTGTAAAACATTCATGCGCTACTAGATTAAAATGTCTGCTTTTTGATGGGGAAAGAAATCAATTTTTAAGAAAAACAAAATACTATCGTATAAAGAATGTTTTTAGGACCTCAATGATAAAAAAAAAATTTTGGCATTCCATTTAAAAAAAAAAAGTTGACAGTCGCCATTTTGAAATAATTCTTCCAATTGAAAATGTGGCATCACCATCGTGTAGAGAATGACCCAAAACATATTACTGCCAAATATTTTGAAAGTAGTACCCATAGTGTGGCTAAAAAAAAATAAGGCGCTTACTCTGAATCAGGCTGTATATGCGATTCGAAACAAAGCGTGTTTATCTGTTTTATACATTTTTAATTGATGTTTGACTTCTCGTCCTTCTCCATTTTATATATGATTCGTATCACTCCTCTTACATAACCGGAAGAATTTCTGTAACGTTCTAGGTCTTTTCAGTTGCTTTTTATCTATAAAAAATATAAGATTTTTTAAATGATCTATAGGTTTATAAAACGACATTTATTTTATAACCCACAACTCATAGATTTTATATTTGATAAAATATTCAATAAGACATTTAACATTCACAACGCATATCTTATAGTGGTTAAAATAGAAAACTTTTTAAATTTATAGACAGTTTTGCAGTTATGGATCATAAATTTCGTGACAACCATAGCCAGTAATCTTATTAAAATATACGACGTTACCAGAGAATTGCATCCCCAAAATGTGGACCGCGTAACGAGAATTTATCGTCGAATTTTGTATTCGGCACGGCGCCCACGCAGCTTGGGCAATATTATTCGTATAAATTACGCTATGTACAAATAACCCTAATGCGTATTGGGACGGATGCATTATAACGGCTATTTAATTAATATTCGCGCGGCCTGCACGGTAATTCTACCCAGTAAGCACCAACGAAATCGGTGTTCCGTTAGCCTATTTCATGTGTCAGCGGACCATCGCTTATTTTATACGAGCGGTAAACTCACACTTTACACGAAAACTTGCTTTTAATGACCTGTTTACGTAATCGGACCAACACGAATATTCAAAATCCATTAATAACCATAACAAATATTACGGTTTATATTAAAGCATGCTTTCAATCAATTTTAATCTTTTATCTACAAAATCTTAATTTTAATTTATCAATGTAATAAGCAATAGATTTAAAAAATATTCTATCAAAGTATCTTAAAGGAGACGCTGTAAAATAAAAAAGTTCTAGAACGTCGTCACAGCTTTCAATGTCTATCCTGAAATTTTCAGGATCCCCAAAGAACAACGAGTTGGTGCTCTGTTTCTGTGCGGCACTTTCCAATGCCTTTGAGAAATCAACGAAAACGGGAATCTTGGAAAGAAGGAAAGAGAAAGGCTGCTGTAATTCACTCGTTTATTGAATAATAGAGCTGCAACCGCTCCACAGACGCCTGCGGTGTACAGGCTGTTTTATTGTATTGTCAAGTAATTGAAGTATATTTTCTTGACACTAATGAATGACCTAAAAAAATTGTTTATTGAACTATTCGATGGTGCTTCATCCGTTCGAACGAAACACAACAATCCCGTCTACAATACCGTGTTTATTAAACCAATTTAAAATTTCTAAAGAAATATTGAATGGCATCGATTTCTATTTATTTATTTCGAATTGTGTTGACATGTTATTATAAAACGCTTTGTTATTTTTTCGTTATTGAGGAATTAAAAGCTTAACCGAATAAGACGGGCAATGAAATTGCGCTAAACTCTTATCAGCTTCAGTAAAATCCCACACGCGATTAAAATAATTATGTTTAATGAGGTCAATTACGTTGTAGGAACCGTTTCATTCCTGAGTCTCAACCGCTTTATACGGAAATTTATGAAAGAACCATACATAATGCGCCTATTTTAATGAGAAAAGTTCCCGCTTTCTGTGCATCCGTTAATATAATTACGGCATATTCACCATTTTTCAATCAATAACTGTTTGTTCATCGGATCAAGATTACTGCATAACATTTTTTTTGTTGATTTAAATGGTTTCAGTTCAAAAAATTAAACCGATCTTTGTGGTAATGTTTGTTATTGATTTTTGGGTTCCGTTATATTGCAAACAGACGTCCCCCAAAAGTAACTGCATGTTTCCATGCGAATATATCAAAGACAGAGGACGTTATCTGCCGTCGGTTTTTCGTATTATTCTTCCCGTCGCATTTATTTATGTTCCGGAAAGATAACCTACCGCCGTGACCCCTTCATCTTGCTCCACTCTGTACTTTTCGGAATTATTGCCGATGCGGTATCGTAGGTTTTAGAAAAATGTTTATTTACGATATCGTATATCATATTTCGATTATTTTAAAAGCATTAGATCAGTTAAGAATTAAACTAATTAAACCAAATTAAAAATCGTCACAAGAATAACATTTACACAAGATTTACATTTAATGTGATAATTAGCAATGATGCTTAGTCATTAGTTAATAAAGAGATTTTTAAGGATATGTTGCCGATTTTGAACTTGTTTCCGGCGAAAGTTGTAAATTGGCATTCGAAATATTAAACATAATTATAATACTATTACGGATTTATAAAGTAAAGAGACGGCTTGTCCTCGAGTTTAACACATCCTTCGGTTGAAACAGTGTAGTTATTTACCCGTGTGAAGTTACCCATAAATTCCATCCATAAAAAAAACTTTTTTGTTTGTGTATCGATTTTAATGATTAATAGCTCATTAGGAAGATCTCGTAGAGTAGAGCCTAACATAGTTTTGGCGGCGCAGATTTTGGGCGGGAACACCTTAAATTCCGCGAAAACAGTGAAATATATAAAAAAAGTCTCTAACTTTAGAGTCCCAAAAATTGAAAAGTAATTAACATAATATTATCACGTATGATTATCAAATCAGAATGCCTTGTTAGAATAATTTAGTTGATAATTATTTTGATCAACGTTTATTTTAAAAAAGTTGTTGTTGTTGTTTACGATTTTGTCATACACAAGATGTACAAGATTCTGCTTTAAAATTGGCAAAAATAAAATTCCCGCAAAAGCCATAAAGTTCGTTTAATTATTCAAGAAAGTCCATCAGGTTATGGGCCCAGATCGCGGGTTATAAAGATTGAAATATTTATATAGTATAATATATAATAAGGAGATATAACAGAAAGATTTCAAGATGGAAAGCGGAAAGCATATGGGTCAAATAAAGCTATTATCTAACAACAATTATCAGACATGGAAATTTCGAGTTGAGATGTTGTTAATTCGGGAAAATCTTTGGGAAGTTGTTACAAATGAACCACCAACTCCAAAAGAAGATATGTGGGACCTTATAGATAAAAAGGCTCGAGCAACAATTGGATTATTAGTGGATGATACCCAACTGAAGCTTATAAAAGGGAAAACAACGGCGAAAGAAATGTGGTTGTCATTAAAAAACTTCCATGAAAAGTCTACATTAGGAGTGACAACCAGACTACTCAAAAAGTTATGCAAAAGGGAACTCTCAGAAGGTGGTGACACGGAGATTCACATAAGGGAAATGGAGGAACTATTGGAGCAATTAACAACTGCTGGACATATTTTTCCTGAAGAAATGATTGTTATATTTTATTTACAAAGTTTGCCAGCTAGTTATGATCATCTTATAATTGCATTAGAAAACAGAACGGACACGTTGACAGCGGAATTTGTGAAACAAAGACTTCTGGAGGAGTATGAAAAACGAAAAAATCGGGACTTCGACGAAGCTTCAAAGGCCATGAAGACACTGCAGTATTCTAGAGGCATAGAGAAGAAAAATATTGAATGTTTCTTTTGCAAGAAAAAAGGACACATGAAGAAAGAATGTCGAAAGTATATAACTTGGTTGAAGAAACACAAAGCCAAGATAGCAGAAGACAAGAAAGAAAATTCAGACAATGAAAAGGAAGAGTATTTGAGTTATATAGCGAAGGAAAATACCATAATTCATCATTGCAATAAATCCAACACTATAACAGGACAGCGAGACGACCAAATGTGGTACATAGATTCTGGAGCAACGGCCCACATGTGTAACAATCCAGAATTATTAGAACATATTAATAAAAACGGTGCCACAGTAGTTAGTGTAGCAGACGGTCGTAAGTTAAATGTCAGGGGTACAGGTACGTGCGTTATTAGAAGCATTGCTAATGATAGTAGTAATATGGTTATAAAGTTAAACAATGTTTTATATGTACCGAATTTAGATAGCAATTTAATTTCAGTTAGTAATCTAGTAAGTAAAGGGTTAGAAGTTATATTTAATGAAAAGGGAGGTTTTGTTAAATGTAAGGATAATATAATAATGAAATTTAATAAGTTAGGTAAACTATTTGTGTTAGATTTTGGTGAAAAAACATATAAAATATCATTGCCAATAATTAAAAGATGCGTACATGAATGGCATAAGGTTTTAGCCCACCGAAATTTAACTGATATAAAGAAATTACAGTTATTATATCCTGAAAAGATTAATATTACAAATTGTAACTGTTCAGATTTATGTGAAGAATGTTTAAGAGCAAAGATGACGCGACAGTTATTTATTAAAAGTAATAAAACCGAAAAAACAAATCCGATAGATTTACTTCATTCAGACGTTTGTGGTCCAATAGAAGTTGTAACGAATCAAGGTTATAAATACATACTCAGTTTAATTGATGATTGTACAGACTATACAACTGTTTATTGAAAAACCTTGTAATGAAAAGAATATAATTATGATAAATCTGGAAAATAATGAAGATCTACAAGAACCATATCGAATTCAAAAAAATTTGAATGAAGAGGTACAAGAAGAAAAACAACAAACCGAAGAGGAACATAGATACCCAACAAGGAAAAATAGAGGTATTCCACCTAAGAGATTTATTGAAAGTGTAAAGTATGCAGAAAATATATTCGAAGATGATCCAAAAACCTACTGAAGATATGATAGCTGATATACTGACTAAACCGTTAGATAAAATAAAACTTAGGAAGTTTAGGAAAGGTTTAGGTTTAATTTAATTAGAATATTCATTATAAACGTTGAATGAGGGTGTTAGAATAATTTAGTTGATAATTATTTTGATCAACGTTTATTTTATAATAAGTATTTAGATCACTTTACCTGTTGATAATTTATATGTTGTAAGCATAGTGATATAAAAAAGTTGTTGTTGTTGTTTACGATTTTGTCATATACAAGATGTACAAGATTCTGCTTTAAAATTGGCAAAAATAAAATTCCCGCAAAAGCCATAAAGTTCGTTTAATTATTCAAGAAAGTCCATCATGCCTATACTGTCTTCTACACAAAAGTGAATTTTGGTCGTCGCTAAATCATATCGGTAATTAGAAAAGTGCAACAAAGCACGAACCTGTTTCCAGACGTACGTGGCGCCAGGCGGTTCTTTGAAAAGCAAAATCATATCCATAAGTATAACTTTTTTGTTAATAGTCCGATTTAAGTTTGTAATACCTTTTTGGAAAGGGTTCGTCCTGTAGATCATGTCATAGTAATGGCGGCGCGAAATTCTAACAATAAGGGTGATTAAACGATTAAAAACGTTATAAATAATTATATTCTTAGTCCTTTAAACATTGTTAGTAACTGTCCCACTTTTATAATAAGTAAAAACACAGTATATTAATAAAATACTATAATTCATTATTATTAACGACAAGTCAACTGTATATTATATAATTTTTCTGTAAAGATAATAAGTATCTAAAACTAGCTACAACAATTATTTACAAAATGAGATCAATTAAACAAAATTGTATAAGTAGTCAACTACTAAAATCTAATTTAATTGTAGTTACATTTAGTTGCTACATTAAATTGATGGCACATTTTTATTGTACCGTATAGGGCCGTTACCCTCAATCAAATAGAAAGACAGTCTTTCAAAAAATCAATAAAGTATGTAAAAATAGAAGGATTGGTAACATTTTCAGATTCTAAAAATGTTTAATTTTTGCAATAATTAATATTAAAATTCAAAATTCCCTGTATAACAGCTTTGGTTACGTTTACGAGGTTTTCATGTGAGATCAAGAAGATCAGACAAAACGTGAATCGTTCGGATCTCTTCTTCTAGCGCATAAGATTCTCGTGGTATCTCGCTCATGCACCTTTTATTGATTTTTATTTCAACCAACCGCGTGCGAAACGACGGTGACGTATCCAAAGTTTTTTCAAATTTTCATTATTTTTTTTTTTAAACTCTTTGAAAAATGCAATATTAATAGTCCTCTATTTTGCTAAACTATCGAATAAGCCAATAGAAAAAATAATGTATAACGGCCCCATTACAGTTTAAGATCGCTGTCTACAAAATTCAAACCGCTCGTCCAAAATATTTTTGCAGGTATCATTGGCCATCTACGAGCATTGCTTGTATTTGAATTCATTATGAACCTCTTCAGCGAAATAGAGACATTTTTCCTTTAATGAGTTGGAGTTTTTTTAATAAAGTTTCAATAATGATGTTTCTGTATGAACCTGCATTTAATGATTTAAATGGTTTATTTGATAATATACAGTCAATCAAATGACAGACAAGAACTCCACAATTGTATCAATCTGCTTGTAAAGGATAATCTAGTTTTGGAAATTTGTTTTAAATGTTCCTGGCTGTTGTTAAAGGTCGTATTTTCATACTGTGAATTGTATGTTAATGGATCGCGTTTCGCTCAACTCTCTTCTGGCACTTTGACTTTGACTTTTCGTTTATTACACATCTCGTATTAAGTTATATTTATTAGTTATTAGTTAGTTACAGACAATTAACAAAAACGTTATATTTATGGATATGATTGTTTATAACCTTTTTTAATCGTTTAAGTACCGTTATTGTTAGAATTTAACTCCGCCATTACTATGACATGATCTACAGGACGAACCTTTTCCAAAAAGGTATTACACAAACTTAAATCGGACCATTAACAAAAAAGTTATACTTATGGATATGATTTTGCTTTTCAAAGAACCGCCTGGCGCCACGTACGTCTGGAAACCGGTTCGTGTTTTCGTGCACTTTTCTAATTACCCATATGATTTAGCGACGACCAAAATTCACTTTTGTGTAGAAGACAGTATACGCATTCTGATTTGGTAATCATACCTGATGTTATGTTAATTAGTTTTCAATTTTTGGGACTCTAAAGTTAGAGAATATTTCTATATATTTTACTGTTTTTCGCGGAATTTAATTTTTTTTATTTTCGTTGCATATACTTTAATTAGAATGAAAATAACAAAAAAGATCATATAGTATAAGAGCAGACGCTATAATTAAATCTATGGACATTACATTAAAAAAAGGCATTCAGTACATAGATGGAACATGAACAGTACATGAATGCTGTAATAGTAAGGTAACAAAAATAGTGCCATTCGTTACAGATCAATTACTATTTAATGAACAATTTGATCAAATCGCTTTGAATGAAATTATTGCTGTCGATCCAAAAACGTGCCCCGGCTGCATAAATTGGAAAGATGTTGGCAATGTATTGTTGGCAATAATGAAAATCTTTTTTTTTTTTTTAACATTTGTGTATCCCCTAATATATTACGATACATACATAAGCTAACAATAAGGTATATCGTTCCCCACAATAGATACTTATGTATCTGTGTTGTGAGTTCGCAAACTAGCAATGTATTATTCCATCAGCGAACATACATATTCCGGTAACTACTACAAACAAAAAAATGAACAACTCTGCCTACATCAACAACCAACTGAAACAAATGAAATCCTGTTAGAGGCTCCTCGGGCGTTTCAGAGGAGGTAGGGAGACAGCCAAAGTCACTCACACCATACACCAAGGACATCACATCAGCGTCACTGTAACATTGCAAAATATTCATGGACTTCCGTACACGGTACAGATGATAATTTTTATACAGGGTGTCCCGTTAAGCGTACGGAGCGGCTGTATCTCTAGAACGGTAAAGCCAAGAGGTTTGGGAAAAAAATCCTTATAAGCAAAGTGACCAAGAGAAATAGCTGGAAATTATTTTGAAGTTCGTAATTCGACCGCTAGGGGGCGTAACTGCCAATGAGAAACATAAAGTTGCCGCTATCTCAGAAACTTAGACGATGAGCTATAACGTTGACACCATCATTTAATAGCTGGATAATACCGCATCGCTTTTGTTTTGCGATATTTCTCATATCTGTCATAATAAGGGAGGGGGAGGCCAATACGTTTTCATATGTTTACATTTTAATATCTCCTAAACCAGCGTTTCTCAACCTTTTTTGACCTGCGGACCTATAGAATTTGTCCAAAAATTGCGCGGACCGGTCAACTATTTTGAACAAAAAATTTCAATAGGTATTAATGAACTACTATTATAATATTTTTATTATCATTTATTTACAACAGTACGTCAATATAAAAATAAGTGTTTATTATAATTTATAAATAAATAAATCTTTAACAAAAAACAGAAAATTAAAAAAAAAATCACATAATCATTGCATATAAACAAAATAAAAAATCAATCCTAAGTTTAACAAAAAATTAAATATCTAATTTTTGTTTATTTGGCATTAATGTGACGATTGCTGCTGCTCCTCTTCAATTAACTTTTCAATTGTGGGCTCTAAATTAGTCAGGCTAAGTCGGAGTGGTGAAACAACCGAAAGCCGATTTCTAAACTTGTTTTTTATAACAGTCATAGCTGAAAATCCCGTTTCACATAAATATGTTGTTGCGAAAGGAAGTAACATTTTCATCGCTTTTTCGTATAGAGATGGATATTCATTTCTCGTATTGACCCAAAATTTATCTAAAGACATCCTTGAAAAATTTCTTTTCAACATTATGTCTGAGCTAATCTCCAGGACGGACTCATATTCTCTGTGAGTTAAATTTAATTGACTATTGTCATATGTTATGAAAGGGTTTGTTATCCACAATTTTTTTTCATATTTGGTGTTGTCAGATGGAAAATATCTTTCGAAACTACTATTTAAAGATTGTAAGTGATGTGCAATAATAATGTTTAATTTTGCTAGGTTTAAATCATGTTGTGAATTAACAAAATCATAATAATTATTGAATATATCAATATTATTACTATTTATTTTATTCAACCAAAAGTTAATTTTTTTCTTAAACGCAGCTATTTTATTAAACAAATGAAACGCATTTATCGCAGTTCCTTGTAAACTTAAATTTAACTCATTGATATAAGAAAATATATCGCTTAAATATGCGAGTTTTGCAACCCATTCTATATCTGATAAATGTACTTTTAAAGGATTCTTTTTGTCAATTAAAAATATTTCGACTTCCGTTCTTAACTCAAAAAGCCTAGTTAAAATCCTACCTCGCGAAAGCCACCTTACTTCTGTGTACAGCAATAATTGTTCATATTCTGCACCAATCTCTTGACAAAATATTGCAAATAACCTACTATTCAAATCGCCTTTTTTTATAAAATTTATAATTTTTATAGATTCCTCTAAAACCTCATTTAATTCGGTTGATAGACTTTTCGCTGCTAAATGCTGTCGGTGGATTATGTAGTGGGTAATTAGGAAATCAGAATTAGCTACTTCCTGAATTCTTTTCGTAACACCACAATGTTTGCCAATCATACTAGCCGCCCCATCAGTACATACACCAATACAGTTTTTCCATTCTAAAGAGTGTTTAATAATATAAGCATTGAGTGCGTTAAAAATTTCAGAACTTGTTGTGTATGAAACCAATTCGATACAACACAGTAATTCTTCTTTTATTTCTTTAAAGACAAAATCAACGTATCTAACGTAACAAATTAATATGGCCTTTTTAGCAATGTCGCACGACTCATCAATTTGAATTGCAAAAAAAATTGATTCCTTTATCTTATGAATTAATGGAGACTCCACATTCTCTGATATTTTTTCAATTCTTCTTCTTATGGTATCATTAGATAAGGGAATTGTTTTAATTTTGTCAGCAGCGGAGGGTCCAAACATTTCTGAACAAACGTCTATTAAAACTGGTTTTATTAAATTTTCTCCAGTGGTAAATGATTTTTTGGTTTTAGCAATCCGAAGAGCAACTAGGTATGAGCATTTCAGTAGTGACTTATTTTGAACAAAGTTTTGCTTAAATGCCTTTGTTTGTAATCCTAATTCTTGTTTCCTTCGTTCAAAATATTCACATGGTTTATTTTCCAACTCGGAATGTTTAGATTTCAAATGTCGTAACATTTTTGATGGTTTCATAGCATCATTTATAAAGACTTCATGCATCTGTGAAGTTAGCACCTCATTTTTTTAAAACTTCAAATTTCTCTTGAGTTCCCATTGCACCCCATTGAGTTCTATAGTTCTCTACCATTTTTATTAAAAGTTCCGCAAAAATAGGCAAAAACATCGATATCGACTTTTTGGGGTGCTAAGTTCACAAAACGAGATCACAAAATTTGCAATAACTATTAAACGAATGCACGTATCTAAAAACTTTATTAAAATATCTTTTAGAACTCGTGAGGTGCTACCCAGAACTCCTATCAGAACTCCCGGAACTTTTCAAAATTTTCACCCCTCCGGGACATTCATGAAATCTCAATGTGAACACTTGAAATCGCGCACAGTTTCTTAAATATTAGTTTTACGGCTTCGAGCCTTAATCATTTCCGTTAGAACTCGTGAGGTGCTACCCAGAACTCCTATCAGAACTCCCGGAACTTTTCAAAATTTTCACCCCTCCGGGACATTCATGAAATCTCAATGTGAACACTTGAAATCGCGCACAGTTTCTTAAATATTAGTTTTACGGCTTCGAGCCTTAATCATTTTCGTTAGAACTCGTGAGGTGCTACCTTGAACTCCTATCAGAACTTCCGGAACTTTTCAAAATTTTCACCCATCCGGGGCATTCACGAAATCTCAATGTGAACACTTGAAATCGCGCACAGTTTCTTAAATATTAGTTTTACGGCTTCGGGCCTTAATCATTTCCGTTAGAACTCGTGAGGTGCTACCCAGAACTCCTATCAGAACTCCCGGAACTTTTCAAAATTGTCATCCCTCCGGGACATTTACGAAATCTCAATGTGAACACTTGAAATCGCGCACAGTTTCTTAAATATTAGTTTTACGGCTTCGAGCCTTAATCATTTTCGTCAGAACTCGTGAGGTTCTACCTAGAACTCCTATCAGAACTCCCGGAACTTTTCAAAATTTTCACCCATCCGGGGCATTCACGAAATCTCAATGTGAACACTTCAAATCGCGCACAGTTTCTTAAATATTAGTTTTACGGCTTCGAGCCTTAATCATTTTCGTTAGAACTCGTGAGGTGCTACCTAGAACTCCTATCAGAACTCCCGGAACTTTTCAAAATTTTCACCCCTCCGGGACATTTACGAAATCTCAATGTGAACACTTAAAATCGCGCACAGTTTCTTAAATATTAGTTTTACGGCTTCGAGCCTTAATCATTTTCGTCAGAACTCGTGAGGTGCTACCTAGAACTCCTATCAGAACTCCCGGAACTTTTCAAAATTTTCACCCCTCCGGGACATTTACGAAATCTCAATGTGAACACTTGAAATCGCGCACAGTTTCTTAAATATTAGTTTTACGGCTTCGAGCCTTAATCATTTTCGTCAGAACTCGTGAGGTGTTACCTAGAACTCCTATCAGAACTCCCGGAACTTTTCAAAATTTTCACCCCTCCGGGACATTTACGAAATCTCAATGTGAACATTTGAAATTGACACAGTTTCTTAAATATTAGTTTTACGGCTTCGGGCCTTAATCATTTCCGTTAGAACTTGTGAGGTGCTACCCAGAACTCCTATCAAAACTCCCGGAACTTTTCAAAATTTTCACCCCTCCGGGACATTTACGAAATCTCAATGTGAACACTTGAAATCGTGCACAGTTTCTTAAATATTAGTTTTACGGCTTCGGGCCTTAATCATTTCCGTTAGAACTCGTGAAGTGCTACCTAGAACTCCTATCAGAACTTCCGGAACTTTTCAAAATTTTCGGAACTAGTATTTCTTAAATGTTAATATTTAGATTGTCAATGTTAGATGAAAATAAACCGAAACATTTAAGAAATAGGAGTTCTGGGTAGCACCTCACGAGTTCTAACGAAAATGATTAAGGCCCGAAGCCGTAAAACTAATATTTAAGAAACTGTGCGCAATTTCAAGTGTTCACACCGGAGGGGTGAAAATTTTGAAAAGTTCCGGGTGTTCTGGCAGGAGTTCTGAATAGCACCTCACGAGTTCTAAAAGATATTTTAATAAAGTTTTTAGATACGTGCATTCGTTTAATAGTTATTGCAAATTTTGTGATCTCGTTTTGTGAACTTAGCACCCCAAAAAGTCGATATCGATGTTTTTGCCTATTTTTGCGAAACTTTTAATAAAAATGGTAGAGAACTATAGAACTCAATGGGGTGCAATGAGAACTCAAGAGAAATTTGAAGTGTTAAAAAAATGAGGTGCTAACTTCACAGACGTAGACTTCATGACAAATGATACACATCAGACGTACATCTTCGTCCGTAAATTTGGGCCAAAGAATAAAACCATATTTTAAATATTCCTGATTGTAGTGTCTGATAAAAGGTTTTCTCTTCTTTTCTGGTGGACAACCAAGTTCTGTTTCGGTGACTTTTTCTTGAGACGCTGAACTAGTATTTAAAAAATTTAATAGCGTTCCTCGTTTACGGTTCATGTTATTAACCACTTAACCTCAAAGTACGAGCAGAAGAGTCAAAGAAATAAGTGCTAAAAAATGTGTTTATGCTAACGCCTGTATAAATTATAAAAATTATTAATAAACTTACTTGTATTCAAATAAATGCCATCACACCCTGATTACACGACTCCGATACTTAAACAAATTACAACCATAAGCACATCCATCTTTTACCATACATGTTCGAACATTCCCGAACAATCCCGAACATCGCATTATAGTTTTGTTCGTTGAGCCGATCGCAAACGGTTTAATGTTGTGCTAATTGTAAATTATGTAAAATGAAATGATATTATTTTTGAATAATAATAATATCTTAAAAAAAATTTTTAACTTGGGCGGATAAAAATTGTCCACGGACCGGTTAAATTTCTCTGCGGACCGGTGCCGGTCCGCCGGACCGACGGTTGAGAATTGCTGTCCTAAACCATTCAACCGATTTGAATGTTTTCAGTGTTGTTTGAAAGAGCATTTTATGCTCTTTTTAAAGATATTTTCAGTAAGACCGTCTGCTTTAAAACAAATGAGCTAGAGGACGTTATCTGCAGCGATTACATATTTTTGTGATTTTTGAAGAAAAGTTAAATGGAACGATACTATTTACTTCACAGACCCTTAGTCACCTTAAAATTTGCAAAATTTTAGTGAAAACCGCATCTCGATATCGCCACCCGTTCTCGAGTTGTAGAAGAAAATGTTAAAAACTCGAGTGCCATCAATCGGATCCAGTTACCTCATCGAGAAAAACAAATCACATTACCATGGTAACTGTAAACATGTCATTTACTAACGCAGAAGCGTATGATAGAGCGTATGATGATTTATTTTCAATGTTTCGAATATGATCCAACTGCATGGCAAAAATGTGCAATGCAATTACGACAAAGAAAGACATTTTTCTCTAGAAGTGTTTTTAAGATTGACTTAGCGATTACGGAAAACTGGCAACGTGTAGCCCATTCAGACATCTCTATGAATTCGTAAATCATATTGGTGCGCAATATGATCCCACATAATCTGGGAACTCCGAAAACAATTGTCCACAAGAGTTCTCAAGAGAATAATATCTCCACCACGTTGTTTTACATCAGGCCTTAACAGATACCGCTTATGATAACAGACTGAACTATTACCATTGACTTTTAAATATGATTTGGGCAAATCCAAATCTTTTATCACAAATGCTATGGATGCATGAAGCATCTGTCCACAAGCTGATGTAAACTTGCATAATATGCATTCTTGGTTCGAGCAAAACCCACATTGCTTTCACCCCTTTATCTATTGGGTAGACTAAACGACCTGACTTTTCAAGAAAAACCAATAAACAGGGAAAATATGACAAAACACTAAATACCAGTAAAAAGTGTCCAGGGAAGAGACTTAGCAGCGCTTTTTTTTTTCGTCGAAACTAGATTAAATAAATGCATCGAGGTTTATGTAAGACATTTCGAACATTAGTGAGCTATTTTTGCCAAAAATTTAAGTTATTCTAAGTGTTTCGGTTTATTTTGTTTTATTATCATTGTTGATGTTTCATTGATCCGTTGGCTTTTCAACACGCCTCAAAAGTAGTTTTGAAGCAGTTCTAAGCTTGGATAAAGTGTGAAGGAAGGTTCTAGATAATAAAATTTTTGTTATCTCTTATTTGTTTCCTAAGGTAACTTGATCCGAATAAGATATACGAATTTTTAACATTTTCTTTTATAATTCGAGAATGGATGGAGATATCGAGATGCGGTTTTCACTAATATTTAGCAAATTTTATGGTGATTAACGGTCTGTGAAGTAAATAGTACCGTTCCATTTAACTTTTTTTCAAAAATCACAAAAATATGTAACCGCTGCAGATAACGCCCTCTAGCTTATTTGTTTTAAACCAAGCGGTCTTACTGAAAATATCTTTTAAAAGAGCATGAAATGCTCTTTCAAACAAGACCAAAAATATTCAAATCGGTTGAATGGTCCAGGAGATATTAAAATGTAAACATTTGAAAACGCATTGGCCTCCCCCTCCCTTATTATGACAGATATGAAAAATATTGCAAAACAAAAGCGATGCGGTATTATCCAAGCTACTAAATGATGTTGTCAAAGTTATAGCTCATCGTCTAACTTTCTGAGATAGCGGGAATTTTATGTTTCTCTATGGCAGTTACGCCCCCTAGCGGTCGAATTACGAACTTCAAAATAATTTCCAGCTATTTCTCTTGCCCACTTTGCTTATAACAAATTTTTCCCAAACCTCTAGGCCTTACCGTTGTTGAGATACAGCCGCTTCGTACGCTTAACGGGACACCCTGTATACGGTAGTATTCACTTTTGGCAGTTTATTTAATCTGTTAGCATGTGATCTCGTATTATATTCATGATTGATTTCCGCATAAAGATTCCTTTTTTTATGAACAAGCTATTAGTTATATTAAGTGAATTAAGCTTAATATATGTATCTTTTTTGGACGCTACTACTATCAGTGTCATTATACAGTCTATTTGTGGAAAAGGTAGCAGTTTATTGTGTAGTACCTTTATTACGTATTTATTTGTGTTTTCCAAAATTTTTATGTTAGCACTATAGTCTGAGACAGTGCCATAGTGTCATAAAACAACTTTTTTAGTTTGTTATCGAGTATGTTACGAATAGCATAACATTTAGGCAGTAAAGTTTTTAGCTTCTTAGAGATGTATACCGCGTGATAATTCCATTTTAAATGCTGGTCTATCACTGTACCCAAGTATTTAGCCTTTTCAGAATGTGGAATTGTTTCCGATTCACCACTGGAGCTGGCCCCATTTTTATAGAAACTGCATTGATCGTTATGTATTTCCAGATGTAAGTTATCAGGTGGCTTAGCTGCAGCTGTTGGCGAAAATGTTATACAGCAGGACTTTTCGGTGTTTAATATAACGAAGTTACATGGCAACCAACCTTTCACCCACTGCAAAACCAAGTTTGCCTTATAGTATACCCTTTCCCATTCATCCTCCTCCACCAACACCACTGTATCATCTGCATAGCCTATAGATTTGGTTCCCTCGAATCGATCATTAATGCTAAATAAATCGTTAATATATGTTATGAACAGCAATGGAGCGAGGATGGTACCCTGAGGCAAACCCTGATTACATCAAAAGCTCTGCCTCTGATACCAAACTGTATTTTATGGATGAGATTTACAATTATATTTATTTAGTTGCGATTACATTTACCCATATTTTCCAAGGTTCTAAATTTTAGGTCCAATTCTGGCACTCGAGACAGCCTCAACATCACCTGGAATTACCCTCAATGAAATTCCTAAATATATACAATTTCAGGATAAACAATTTAGCATTGTTGGTTGCGTTGGATATTTGGGCAATCAAAATAGTAATACCGCCGTAGGACATTATATAGCAATTTCATATCGAAATAGCATTAAATGGGTTATTTACGACGATTTAAAAGATGTTGCGGAGGTTAAGGAGGTTCAGCCTAATTTTGAAACTATACCAGCATTAATTATATATATTGTGCAATAAAAAACTTGCCGAAAGATCGTGTCTATTTTACTTTTAATAAAATAACATTTTATCTTATTAGTTATTTGTTGTTATATCTCCATTTTAAGTCATAGACGGGGGTCAAGTTAGCTCTACCTCACATATTATGCAACATACTAAAATCATAAGCAGAATTGTTATACGTCATCAATACGTTACTATGGTAATTGTAATAGTAATTCTGTAATTCGTCAATTCTGGTTTGAAATACAACCGTGGTAACGTTTGATGATGTACAACAGTTTTGCTCATGATTTTAGTATGGTAATGTTAGTTTTTCACCATTGAGCCTTACGTCATTAATACGCTACTATCGTAACTGTAAATGGAATACTGTAATTGATCAATTGTGGCTTTAATATGACGTCATACCAATCCTTAGTAACGTTTGATGACGTGGACGAAAATTTAAAGTACATTAGTATGCCTTTAAAGTGCAATATCACAAAAATTATTCATAAAAAAGACGCGACAAATTTGTAAACTTTACGACAAATTACCACAAATTAAGCGACAATTAATGACGTCCTTAGTTTTTTGTAATCTAGGTTCTGTACCATAGATTCCCACTGTCAAGTTAGCACTACCTTAAAAATGCATTATTTCAAATATTGTTTATAAAAAAGGAAGCTAGAAATTTGTAAACTTTACGAAAAAACTACAACAAATTAAGCGACAATTAATGCAATAGTTTTTTTTTATTCAAATCGAAAGATATAGTGCCAACTTGACAGACGTGCGCTTATCTTATTACGTCGAGTGCACTTTCGTGAACAAATTTCTGAATATCCAAAAGCATAATTTGAAGCAAATAAATCTGTAAAATATAAATATAATGCTGCACGCAGTTTGCGATGCAAAAATTTTCTACATCCTTTTCCACATAATAAATACATTCTAAAAAATTATGGTACACAATTACCACGATTCTATGTCAAAAATTAATAAAAAGATTAATAATATGGAGAGATTGGACACTCTAAATTAGGAAAAAATCTAACTACAGGCAATAGTTATAAACATGACTTTTCAATTTAAATAATATCAATATTTTACACAGTAATTCTGCCGGTATGATCTCCGAGGTTCTATTTTTGATTTTAAATACTCTTCGTTATTGATCGTGTTATTTGCACTCGTAATATTAGTAGAACTTCTCATATGATATACAGGGTGATTTATTAGCTCACCATCAAACTTTGACATATGATAGCTAATCCAATTACCAAAAAAAAAAGTTAATGAACCTATGTCCTATTTCAATTATTTACGAAATTATAACACTTTAAAGTTTTAGTTTTTAATTTTTATATCATAAATTACTACAAAATTTTTTTAAAAACACATAAATATTACAAATATTGTTCAAAATAGCCTCCTTCTGCTAGAACACATTCTTCACAACGAAGAATTAAAGAGTTCTTCAGCCGAATAAAAATGTCTAGTTGATTTCTTATTTCAGTAGCAGCTATTTGTATTCTGTATTCACGAGAACAGTTATCAACTGTTCTCGTGTGTTAATTTCCACTTGATACACAATTTGTGACATTTGACCCCATAAGTAGAAATCCAATGGATTAAGGTCGGGGGATCTAGGTTGCCAAGCAAATGGACCATTATTACCAATCCACTTGTTTGGAAAATATTGGTTTAACCACTCAACAACTACTCTTCCGCGATGAGGTGGGGCACCATTGTGCTGGTACCACATATTTTGAATTACATTAAGAGGTATATTTTCAAGTAAATCAAAAAATTTATTGTTCAAAAAAAATCTGGTAAATTGTTGTTAAATATTCCACCCCAAACGTTGATGCTGAAACGTTGTTGAAATTCTTAATTTTGTCTTTAGACAATATTTAATGTGTTAACTATAAGATTTTGTTTCGACATTTATGTAGTGATATTTTGTTATATGAACGTTTAATTTTTCAACGTGTGTGGTTCTATGACCTTCTACATTTACTAGGATTTGACGTTTTGACTGATGATGAAGTAAAACTTCGAAACCGGTATCAATAAATATTTAAACAGCAAGTATAAGAAGTAATTTAATTTTTTCTAATTAATCACCAATTTTAAATATATTGTTGAAATTACCTTCGTCTAATCGCATGCGGATTTTGTAATGCCCAGATATGTTCATATATGTCCGCTACTACATGCGGTCGAATAGCTTTTGCTGGAATCGCTAAAAACTGAATAATATGGCAAATAACGCTGTGGAAATCTTTCGTGATATTTTCGTGCTGATTGTCGAGCATTTCCACTGCAAAACCCATACACGAAAATTATATCAGCATACTCTTCAGTGCTATAAGCGTACATTTTGAGTTTCTTCTTGTATGTAATAATTAAACCTTGCAGCAAAACTGACATATTACAATGATAACTTTGTTTTTGTTGAAAACTTTAAAGTATTATAATTTCGTAAATAATTGAAATAGGACATATGTTCATTCACATTTTTTCTTGGTAATTGGATTAGTTATCATATGTCAATATATGGTATTCATTTTAGTCTTACTATCCACAATATGAAAACATTATGAATTGTGAACTCAAACGGTCGTTTCTGTTATTTATAAACGACTAAATAGCATTGGGTTGAGTATCAAAATATTCGTAAACGTTATCTATCCATTTTACAGTTTACTTATAGTACCCCAACCATATGGAACATTTTTACAAATTGAAGCTATCTTAGCAAACATTCTGTCAAATTTAGAAAGTTTAACAGCAATATTTGCTGTTACCAGATTTATTCCAGATCCTTATCCAGACTACTAGTGTAGTGTTAAGTAGGGCTGAGAATTTAGACAGCATTTCACAGAATACGCACTTAGCGAATCAAAAGCTTTGTCCTGTTTTTTTTAGTTATAATATAGACACTAAACTCAAGAAAACCGAAGTCTTAAATACCTCACTAAACTAAGCTTATGTTGTCCACAAATGTCTTGATCTAGCTATATTTCTAGATCCCTGTTCGACTTTGGTTACTAATATCGACAAGTTAGTAATAGGTAAACTAACTTTGGCAATGGGAGATAACATGTTTTATCTGTTTTAATTATCAATGGAAGGTCTCGGCATTAAAGTGTACTGATATAAACTATACTAATGTAACTACGTAATAAGTAATGTTTTTTTAATTAGAAGTGTGTAGTTTTTGCGATCAGCGTTTAGTCTTGTATAAGGAAGCTCTAATTTTCACTTGATAGTATCTTGTCTGTCTACAGTATCTAATCTTCCGTAAGCAGTATCTAGTCTTTTTCCAATAGTATTTAGTCATTTGCTAGCAGTATCTAGTCTTCTACCAACAGTATCTAATTTTTTACTACCAATATATATTATTTACAATCGGTAAGTAGTCTGCTTCAATCATTAAGAAGTGTAAGATAAAATATTAAACCTATATGTAATCAAAGAATCTAGTCTTTAAGAAAGCTTTAGTATCCAATTGGTAACAACTTTTCTGCTACCACCAACATTAAGTCTTCTGCAAACAGCGCTTAGTCTTCCATTGTAAGTATTTAGTCATCTAAAAATAGTATCTGGTCTTTTGCAAGCAATACCTAACCTTTTCTCACCAGTATCTAGATATATGCAAGTATGTAGTCTTCTACCAGCAGTGTTTACTCTTCTAGAAGAAAAATTTGAGTGTTCCATTAATAGTGTCTTGTCTGCCAGAAGTGTCTAATCTTCTGTAAGCATTATCTAATCTTATTCCAACAGTTTTTATCCTTACCCTACACTCGTCTCTGACAATATTAACACATAAGCATTTGTTTATTTCGAAATTCCATATGACGACTTATATAACAAAAACCATGATGGTGTTGCTCCACTCCCAGTTTACCTTGCTAGAGCATGTGAGCAAGTGAGCCTTTCTCTTTTTCTATCAAAACCTTTCAGAATAGATTTTAAGTTGAGTCAATAATCATTTTGAATCAGAATCATTCTCCAAGTTCACCACAAAGATTTTTAAACAATCAAGTTAAGATAGATTCTTTAGCTGTTTTATGCGTAAAAGAAAGCTTTTTATCTTCATCACACAATTCTTCATCTTATCTCAAACTCTTTTTTAACTAAAGAAAATAAAAATTCTTTCAATTCACCCTACAACTTATTCGATTTCAAACCAACGATAAATAAAGAAAAGAACTTGTATGAAATTTCTGTGAAATTAATTGTACGTTTCAGAAGTTAAACTATTTGAACGGGTTCATAGAACTTCCAGGAAAGATTAACCCAGTAATTATTAAGCCGAAGTAATTGTTACTTTACCGAGAATGTTATTTCCGAGAACGATCGATGATTGAGCACAACACTTCGGTCGTGTCATTTATACTCACGGTATTTAATGAAAAGACAAAGAACAAACAATGTGGGGGTGTAACTTTGTCTAGATCTACTATTGTGGTGAATAGAAAATTTCTAACATCTACCAGCTCCATGACTATACAACTAAAACTTAAAACACTTTCTCTACATCACACCAGTAATTATAAGTTGGTTTTTGCATAATTTAACTTGACCTTGTGTATAACTTTAAACGACTTCATTAAATACTTACGATTAATAACACAAAATGGGGGCAAGAAATTTCGATGGATATCTACAAAGTTAATGCGTGCTACTCCCGTCTACCTAGACAAAGAAGAGAACTGTTTCGTTTAGCTGTTATCTACTAGATAGTAGATGAGTGTAGGTCGGTCATGGAAAATTCAATAACGCTACATAGGTAGCTTTTCTGCCAGAGTTTCGCTCGGTACACAAGATTTATTCATTTCACAAAATACGTTGGACTTTAAACGTCTCTTTTGAAGCGTATAGATCAAAGAGATTACATAAAATATGCACACAATATTGAAATATTGATATCCACTCTTATATTTATTACGAGTCTTTTCGCAATCAAATTAATTTGTTTTAAGTTAAACTTAATCAAATCTATTCGTACAAATAATTCGTAAAAGGGTTTTCAAAGATTCGAATTAGATATTTACGGACGCAGGTTCGAATTCCTTGAACTCAACCAATAAAGTAGATTTAATCAACGTGTTCTTTGTCCCGGAAGGATATATACGGGCTTTTGCGGAATTCAAACGCGGCAAATATATAGTCATCGTATTACGTATAGTGCGGCAAGAGCTCTGATGTCCATTCTACTGATAATTACGGGCCCGCAGATGCGGTACTTATCTTTTACTACTCAATTTAACTGGACCGAATAGGAGTATCACCCTCCTATGGAATATTCTAGAGGCGAGATCGCTGAACGCGCATTCTTTCACTACGACAGCTATTGTGGTATTCCAAAATGGAACGTTATTTATGAGCTACTTTTATGAAAAATTTTTGTAAAGATTATCTTGATGTATTTTCTTTTTAAAATGTAATTATTATCGTTTGGGTTTGATAAATTTAAATTATTAACTCAAATCTAATGCAATTGGACCTATTTTAGACAACACAGTAGTTGGAGCAATAATTCCCATGGGATTACAGATTAAATTACCAGCATGTAGCTGAGGATTTACGTAATGATGATGTATTTGTCGGATACAATCCCTAAAATCGACACATTTCATCAGATAAGATTATGTTCTTCTTGATTAATTGAAATCGGATTAAATGTAAGAGCTAATTTTTTTTTAGTAAAGTTTAAATAAGAAGCAAAATTCTAGTAAATAATTTAATTATGTACTTGCAGTAAAACTCTTTAAAGACTACTTAATATAGTACCTAAACTATAAAGTTTAATTATTATCTGCTGTTGAAACTTGCTGGCTCAACAAGTAGTTTCTATTGACGTATTAACGTGAAAGTCTAACTACCCTTTTCTAGAAGTTTACTACACGATAATGGTGTAAGCGTCCATAATATTTTAAATAAAGCTGGTTATATAACTCACAAGGGATGACAGACTAGTACGAGCATAATTTTCTCATTGTCGTTAAAGTTCTGTTCATAACAATGAGAAAATTGTCCAACAGTCGTAATAGTTGTTCTGAATATGTGGACCATGAAAACCATTGTCATATATTTCCTCCCAACCAACCCGAATTTACGTTTAAAACCCTTCCTTATTACATTAACCTTAATAAAATATCTTACTAAATCCAAAAAAGAATCATGATAAAATTGAAAATCAAAAAGCTGCGGTAGGTCTGGTTGTAAATAGCAATTACAACCACTAAACGCCTCGTAAGTATTAAGATTCACGCTTAGCGACATTGATGTGGTTTTATAAATAGATCGAGGTACGTTCCATGGCCTTTTTGCGGTGTTGGTCGTCCATCCGGCTGGTAATAGCGGATACCATTAATTCACTCTCGCCAACCGGAAACATGCGCATAAATATCCCCCGTTGAATCGCGCTCGCACCAAAAAGAGAGTGTTCCGTTGCCAAAAATTCCTCTCTAACACATTCACGTCTCGTTACAACACGCAACTTTAACCGCTACACCTCGATAAAAAGTCGTATACGTGACGTGATGTGACGTTTATTGCTTTAAAATTGCTCTGTTATTAAATTTTAACCTTTTTCATAAAAACTAGAAACAAAGAAGTTTTGAAAATGGTCGTTTTTATAGAGTTTTACTGATTTATGTTAATAAAATCTTTGGAATACATTGGAATATATTAGAACGAAGTTGAGTTAATCGACAAAATTCATAGAATTACTGGATTCTTAACTGGAATTGTATGGAAACTTTGAAGAATTTTGTATGGGTTATAGGTGAGATTGCTGGGAAATCGCATTAAAATTAATAAGAAAAGTTTCTTTAAGAAATTATGGAGAATTACTGAAAATCCTTAAAACTTTTTTATTCATAAAGGATCTAAGGAAATATAAATTACACATAAATGCTAATTAAGCTTACATAATAAACTATGGTAATATTATGAAATCACGCATAGTTATCATACTCTGACTGAGCACACAACAATAACGGTACAACCTAGTTCGGGAATAACCGATTACTCGGAATATGAAGATATTTCAGAGTACAAGGAAAAGTTTCATATACAAAAGAAAGAAAGGGAAACGGTTCGAAGAAAAATGTCTTGAAAACACGTTGAAATAGGAAATATGGCAAAATATAAAAATAATAAGAATAACATATTATGCATGAAGGCGTTATACATCATCTAACTGAGCATATGTATCTGTAAAAGCACGGGGTAGTTTGGATACAAACAAAAAGTCTATTAGAGTAATGCTAAAAAGCATGTAAAGGAAGTTATTCAATGAGGAGGTATACTTCAGAACACAAGAAACAATTGGGCTCGTAAATATAGCATAGAGGAAAACGAATAAAAGAAGTAACTATATAATTCTGATATAAGTGACGTAGTGAACTTGGAGCTATTTAAGAACGATAAGAAAATAAAATTACTCATGCAAGAGATGTACACTGTGTTAATTAATTATCGTACCCGACGTCATCATTGCAAGTATGCAACCAATATCACAGTATTGGTATTGCAATACGCGATTTGTATATTTGGTTGCATAATTGCTATGATGACGTTGGGTACGATAATTAATTAACACACTGTATATCATTCTCAACCAAATACACACCAGATAAAATAGAGAAAAGTTTCACTAAAAAAGAAACTGCAGGATCGATAGCAAATGACAAGGATTTCGAAGTCACACAGAAAGAAGAAATGTGTCAGAAAAATATGAAGAAGTAACAATGCATTGTTTTAAGCATCCTATTTTTAGGCATAAATAATGCCGAAATAAACACCGATTCTTTTATGTCTCCAAGGACTTAACTAAATAAGTGTCCTTTGCAACCTGGTTCTGCTTCTCAGATTCTCTGAGAAGAACTCATGCTCTCTGTTATTAGACTACGACGATACTGTCAGACTCAGAATACCATAGGCGTACTTCATAGTCCAGATGCAAAAATCAAGCCAACAACGGAGATCAAAGGTAACCTCCGCGGTGACCTCAAAGTTCAAATACTAGATGGTGTTGATTCTGAGCATCATCGGAATAATTCCCTACGCCTCCCTGAACACGGAACGTATCCACTCCGCCGACTTCCATGCCACGGTAAAAGCAGCCACCGATATTGATTTCTCAGGATTATACGACAGGACGTACCTCTTCAGAAATGAGGTCATCTTGTTGATACATTGGTCCATCACCAAGATGGAGAGGGCGCGTCTGACGTAACCTTCTCAGTACCTTCATATTCGAGTTTACTGCATGAACTGAGATCGCGGTGTAGCTTTTCTTCGATTTACTTGAGATGTATTCGGTGATGGAATTATTGATCCTGCTTCTCTTTTCGAACAGATTTCAGACCATGGATCTATTCGTGTCATACGTGCGTCGGAAGGATCTCATTCTTAGGACTCAGACCAGTTTTATTCTTGGGCAAAGATGTTTAGACCACTCGTCAAGCAATGTCGCTATGCATACTTGAGCAATAAAGTGATTATAGCGTCTGATTCCTTGGACCATCCAATGATTGCGGTTATAATTTTTTGATTGATAATTGATCGGTAGACTGTCTTCCCACCTCAATACCAAGGCAAAGGTATCGATCATCTAGAGAAATTATCAACCGTTTGGAAATATGTTTTGACTCCCTTCCCTAGAAATGAGTTTTTTCTGAACATATCGTTTTAGCTAGTAAGGCCATATACACACCTAGAACAGAACAAAAAAGTGATTTTATCTGAATAGAAGTATCCCTTTGATGGTGGAAGACGTATAAAATTGCTTTAGAAAACACTTCTAGAAATTATGAGTCCTGATTTGGCATGAACTTGTCGAATGGTTACCAAGATAACCATTAAAACAGACTAGTTTTGTTGCTATGCCAGTGTGATAAACAGATTTGATTTTTCTATAGTGGAGACTGTCCAATAGGAGACGAGATGACGAGACGTTGGATGTGACTGATAAAGGTTATGTTGAAGGCGGAAATCCATTCAATAGTGAGCGATCATCCATAGTAAGCTTTGTTTTCGCCTTCTACTCCTTCTTGGCTTACTGGACATATTGAATGGATTGTCTTCTCTTTACCGATTCGGATCTATTTTGACTATAAAAACAGCTTCTGGCAGAACTTCTTCCAGCTATTTTCTGTAGTCTTGAGGATGTCTCGGCGCTTATGCTGTCACACGATTTTGTAAGAGAGAAATGTGACTACACAGAATTTGAACCCCTAGTGAGTACATCAATTATTTAGATTCAACGCCTATTAGAAATCCGGAAATTATGCATGATCATCATAATGTTTCCTAGATAACATTATTTGTAACTTCATTTCTAAAAAACTATTTTTATACATAACACTTTTCCTACATAAGAATTATATAACTTTAACAACTCCTTCATAAAGCAACTTTCGTTAACGTTTTAAAATTGTCAGTAGTCTTATCTACGTCATACAATATAATCTTGGGACGCATCATGGTCGATTCCCTAATTACAGCCCATTATGATCGGTTCCCAATATTCCACACTTCTAACATGATTCTGCAGGATCTTTAGAAATTCATTGGTTATTATTGGAGGAGTAGATGCTTAGTAGGACTAGGTATGTTTTCTATTCTAGGTATTCAACTTTAGTAGTACCATTCCTATTTTTGCCATATTTTGCTTCAGCTTTTCCAGAAACTTTAACAAAACATTCTTTAATTACAAATATCCTGTTCCTAAGACTGTTAATTTTTTTGCTTTAATTAGAATATTTTAATACAACCCCAATGCTTTTAGTTGTCTCAATCTTTTACAAACTCTTTTAAAAGATAACGTCGTCACGCAGCTTCTTGAGCAATGAGAAATGATTTCAGGAAAAAGAGAAGCTACGGGAATGTGGAGTCTTTAGATTTCTTAGTGATATTCAGTGGATTGGCGGTCAAAATCTCTTCTGCTAGTTGAGTACTGATTTTCATGTGGCAATCTTGCTCCTTCTTAAAGCATAGGGACGCATCTGCCTTCGGAAGGCTAGGTAGCCATAAAGTGGAGTTTAGTTAACAGATTATCTAGTGGGGAAGAAGTTGGCCAATCAAGTTGTTATGGGGGTGTCGATGTCTTGGATGGTAACGCTGAAATCAATATGTATGCGGATGTTGGTGTCCAATTTCGTCTGTAACATTTCCAACTTGGAACAGAACACAGGAAATTGTCTTATTGCTAATCGTCGAATTGATGGTGGTGTCTTAGCAATTGAAACCATATAATAAACTCTTGGAAATCCACTTATTTATCTACGAAATCAACTCTAAATAAATTCTAAAACTTGTAGTAATTTCAGGAAATTAAACAAAAAGCATTGTTTCTTATATTTATTAACTTATTTTACATCAATTATCTAACAACACACTTAAAACTATAAAAAATTACAAAAACAAATATTAACTTAAACATTTCAATTTATCACTTTTTAATTTCCATAAAAGAAAAGAATGAATGCTTCGACAATACCAGCAATATTATAAAGCAACCCTAAGTAATTTTGAGCGACGAGTTTCATAACTATTTGAACCAGATTTGCAATAACTGCAATGATTAAAGTGAAGATATCTATTTTCGAACCGATGACACCACCGGTTCTTTCTTGTTTGGCTGCTTCATATTCCGCTTCCGTTAAACTGCTAGTCCAAGATAATTCTTCATTTGGAATAGATCTAACAATGCGTTTAACAGCTAAAAATTTAGAAAAATAAAATGGTAAATAAAAACTATTAAAAAACAGTTACCTTGCCTTGCGGATGATAACAAATCCGTGTCAATACTTGGTTTTAAAGCTTTTACAAGAACAGATTCAGTGTGTATTTGATTAATAACTTGAAAAATCACTAGAAAACACAAAACGTATTTAAACATTTTTGTATTGCGTTGTTACATTTAATAGACTAAAATGTACTGCAACTTTCTGAAATTCTCGACGTATTTTAAGCATAATAAGACCATATTTTATGATGAATGATAAGATAATACGTCTCATATTCATAATAATAGAACAAATTTTCTTAACAATTGTGATATTCATAAACTATTTTATTAATATTTATTTTATGTTATCAATTGTTAGAAAACGTAAATATACTACGTCATTTTAAATTTTAATCTTTAATATAAAATAAGATTTGATAACTATTTAAAAATAGGTTCATACTTGAAAACAGAAGGTTTTTCAAATCGCTGAATATCAAGAAAAATTCTCGATTTTCAATTTGAAATCTTTAAGTGGGCCATCCGAAGCGTGTTTTTGGAAGTAATATAGAAGGTCCGAGGTTATTACACGCACGTGCGCCCCCTTCACCGGAAAGTCCCGGTATCCGTTTCTTCCCGGCAAAACAAAGAATCCGTTCTGTGAAAAAACTTTTTAATAAAACCGATCACTGAGGTGGCGTTTCGAAAGGAGGCGCACACGCGAAGAGGAAAATGGCTCTAGAACGGAAACATCGACGTGGCATATTAGAGCCATAACCGGCTTTACGGGTCGGGTGTAAAAATTTGAAACTCTGCCTGGTCTTATGCGCGTAAAGTCTTAGTTCGAAAACAGAGGGTGTGTCGAAGAAGTAGAAGAAGAGTGGAAGGATGTGGACACTTTATCGCTGGTTTGTTGGGCAAACTGCATCCGCGTGTAAACTTTTAGTAGCAATAAATTTTTAGCGGCAGTGAATGCTTAAAAATGTGAAATACACTTCATCCTTAACTTAAGGTCACCGTTAAAAAGTTGAGTTTAAATTGCCACCATTATCTTCTTATTTGTAACTACAGTTAAAACTTAAACTACCACAATTTATCACTTTGAGATAGAATGAACACAATGTATACAACAAATAAAAAAATACGAATTCTTTTTTAATATTGAATAAAATGAATAGGTATCAAAAATATACTTTTACACTTCATCAGTATTTTATTGTATGAAAAACTGCTGCTACATTATTCAATACCATTCGAACTAGTTTATTACAAGTTATAATGGATGAGGATCTAATTGAAAAAGTCATGGAACAATGCAGACCCCAACAAAAGCTGCTTTTTTAATCGAATGACGGGTTACAAAATAAAATTAAATAAATACAGATTTTCATCACAAATTCTGAATTTTGTATATCATTTAAATAGGATTAAATTTACATTCGCACGCTAGTTCACCTTTTATTCTCACACGATCTCGCTGTTGCTAAAAATAACGATAGAGAATGTAAATAATTATAATCATATTTCCCAATAATCACACATATAGGTATTATTATAACAAAAGCAACATATGTTTATTTTATGTATATGTAATTATAAAACATTTAATTTTTTATTTATCACATTGTGGTAACATTAAAACTTCCCTAAAATTGAATTTAACAAACTACAATATTTATTACATGCTTTAACATATATTTACATGGAAACTAATTTCAAGAATAAACAGAAAGTAATTAACGTTGAGTTTAACTGTGTTAAACTGTTGTAGAATCGTTTTGTACCGTTTATTTATCACTGAAGGAGGCTTTTCTGAAAGTGGCCCGTTCAAAATGCAAAGTCATCGTAGATACACTGTACCCGAAAACGGGCGAAACGTGAGGGTAGTTTGTATTCAGGGCACCTGTAAAAGTCGCGTTTCCGGTGTATGTTAATGGGGCCTAAACCGTAGAAACGTCCCACTTGTATTCAATTTATTGGTCACATAAATCGGTTGCGCAAATCTCGGTAGATGGGCCTATTTTTCCACGTCTGTGTGGGTGTTTTTCTTCTCGGCCTCGACCGAACAATGTAAATTTTGGGCCGGTTCAGACGGCGGCCCCAAAATCGATGCGTCAAGTCCCCTAAATTATTTATAACCGTTTGCCCTACCGACAGTCATGAGAATAAATATTTACACAGTTATAATATATCTTTGATATGCAATGATACGCCAAAGTAAAACGATATTTATTCCTAGCAAATATTTAAGAAGAAAGGGTGTAAGTTATGCGGCTTTCAATGTTTTTATATATTTAAACTGAAAGTATCATTTCCTATATATATTCGATATGTTAACCTGTTTCCTATTCATAAATTAATTATGCCATACAAATTTTGTTCGGTCAGATTTGTAAGAACTTTAAGTAAATTAATCCGTTCCATTTTGAATAAATATTCAAGTCTTTACACTTAGTGATATAAAACTATTTTGTGAACTCTTAAAACTCAATTTTAATCATCGCTAATTCGCTGGTAACACAGACACTCACTTTTTTATCTATTTTTAAGATTAAAGAATAAATTAACGTAGAGAAAGTTTGGATATCAATGAAAATTTATGTTTATTTCCAAAAACAGAAGTTAACGTCATTAACATCTTCTGATCCCATTTATGCCTTACAACCTCAACCTTGGCAATATTCTGACTTCTTGAATGGTGTTTACTTACTTCCATGATATCCTCCCCTAAGATTCGGAGTCTTCCACTTTTCCTTTGACATTTAAATACTTTGAGTCTCTGGGCTGCTTATTCTCCATTATTCGTTTTTGGACTAGTAATTTTCTTATACCAGAAGGTAAGCTGTCAGCTGTGGTGACCGTGAGAGCGATTTTTGAATGTAACGGTGCAGATAAAGCAAGTTCCATTTAATTGAACCTTATTCTGCCGAGTGTTGTTCAGTGCGTATCAAATTTGAAAACTCTCATCTAATTTGAAAATGGTTTGGGAAAACGTCATGAACCAAAACACGTCAAGTTGTATTTATTACCTTTAGTTTTTCCGGAAAATGTCAACTGTATGGTATTTAATGAAACTCCCTACATATACTAGGGATGGTAGGAATGTTTATAAAGGATAGATTTAAGTATGAGGTTACTCCAAGAGGCAATGGAATTGAACAATTGTAGATTAAAGTTAAGGTGGGTTTGGAGGCTTTTCATATCGAGAGTTTCATCTACATTAACAGATCTGATAATAACCACCCTTGAGTCCCTTGTGATAAACATTGATGTTGACTGTAGTTTTAGTGATCACAACTATATACTGTGATCTTACGTGTAAATCTCCCTGGAGAGAGCCTGTTTTAAAAACATACCGTGCGTTGGCATCTATTGACATAGATTCTTTTTTGCTTGATCTGTATGACCTTCCCCTACATTTTATTTTTCGTATGCCTAACATTGATGATAAGGTTTCTTTCTTCATATATTCCATTTTAAACTTGCTAAATGTACATGTTCCTTTAATTATCAGAAAATTTACTAAGCCCTACCTTCCTTGTATCACTGCAAATATAAAGTTGTTAATGAGACTTCGGGATAATGCAAAAACTAAATTTAGGCTTTATAAACGTGATATAGATTGGCAAAAGTACAAACGACTAAGAAATTTAACTACTAATACGATAAAATTCGAGAAAAAAGCTTACTTTAGTAATTTGATGGTTGATATTGGTTATAATAGCTCAAGGCAGTTGTGGAATGATCTAGGAAGGGTGGGTATTTGTAGCCGGTCTACACAGCGCTTCCGCCGGGCTTGGATAATCCAGATGAAATAAACACATTTTTTCTTGGTCTAAGCTCCCGAGTCGATTCCACAGATGGCCCAGATTTAAATGCCTTTGAAATTAAAGATCAAATTGAATTTCGCTTTAGAAATGTGAATATTAATGAAATAAGAATAATATTACGTTCAATAACATCGAAGTCTACCGGTATGGATGATATTAGCATAGACACATTAAATCTCTGCGGCAGTCATATTTTACAGTTTATTACTCATATAGTTAAAGTTTGCCTAGAAGAGGGTGTTCTAGAGGGAATCCAGAGGGGCACTACAAAAATGTGCCCCTCTGGATCCCACCTTACATATTTTATTTTTACATTGTAATTAAGTTTATTTAATTCAATAAAGGCATTACTATTATTATTATTATACATAAGAACTCCCTACACAATTCTTCACGCGTACGTGGTATTCGATAAAATCGCACATGGAAAGGCCGCGTTATCGTGGAGAGAATCTCCAAAGCGTGATTTTGAACCGCAGTTCGAGCAGCTGTCATGGAAGCTCTTGCTGTATGGGCAGTGGCTCCATTCTGTTGAAACTACCCTGATGTCTTATTGATACCTCTTTTGTGAAGCTCGAGTAGGAAATGGGTTTAAAACATGTTGAAATATCTTTTCTTCCAAAGCACTTGGTCTATTATTACCTGAATCCAAATTGATAATCTGGAACTAGGTTATCAGTTTCTATTATTAGACTCAGTCTTTTGAGTAGTTTCTCGAAAGGTTTGAGGCTATTTCTAATAATCTAATCTGTAAGATTTAACATCGTTAAGTTATTTTCCTGTCTTTGGCAACATAATAATCTCTCCAACTTTCCAGCATGCCGGTATATGTTTTAATGTAAGGGCTGCGTTGAAGATGTAGGTCAGCATGACTATACCTTCTCCAGGCAGGCGCTTTAAGATTTCCTTTACGATGAGGTAGAATTCTGGAGCTCTCTTAGTATTCGGGTTAATTCTTATCCCATCTGCTACTTCTTTAGGAGTAATAATATTTTATGTTCTGTATTTTGCAATATTGATCACTTCTTGATTTCTTTTTGCTCCGGGTTGAAAGTAAAGAGCTCAAGCAGATATACAGGATATCAGATGTTCTTTCTAATACGATTGTAGTATATATTTAGAAGTTAACGTTTTATAGTCAATGCATATGACTTATTTTGCCTGTTCTACGTAGTTCCAGCAAAATATCAAAGAATGTGTTTTAACATAGTGAGATTAAAAAAAAAGCAATGATTTCCAAAAAAGAAAAGTTGACTTGGGTTAGTTTTATTTACAAATGTCAATCAACTCGCGCAAAAATATTTGGTAATGTTAGGATGGGTCAGTTTTCTTTTGAAATCCCAACTATAGAGTAAAGAAATGTTAGGATAAGTCCGTTTGCTTTTGAAACTCCAATTATAGCGTAAAGAAACCCCAATTATAGCGTGAAGGAATGTTAGGATAGATCAGTTTTCTTTTGAAACCCCAATTATAGCGTGAAGGAATACTAGGATAGGTCAGCCTGTCAATCATCTCGAAAAAAAAATATTAGGTAAGGCTAGTTTTGATTACGGTTGTCAGTTACCTCGGAAAAGAATGTTTGGTAATGTTAATTTTCATACTTTTCGAAATTCATTTCAATGACGACATACCGACTCAAAGGACACGATAAATGACACTCTATTCAGTTAGTCTGTCAAAAACCTCGGACTGGAAATGGATGAGACGTTGCAGGCAAGCTTATGGCTCGTTAAAATTGATTTACTCTAATCATTATAGTTTTGACTGGCACACAAAAAAGCTTTTAGGCGACTCTCTGGTAGTGTCACACTTTAATTACTGTGATAGCATATACGGGGCTTTTTTGGATTCCAGGTATCAGGGAAAATTTCAAAAGCTCGTGCATCAATTTAATTTTGTTCCGTCCGTGTGTGTGTGTGCACGCAATATGCCCCTCTCCAGCGAACAGCATGTCTAAAATCCCTTCTCTTTCTATCATGGTGTATGTATGATATCATTATGATATCATTGTGTACCATGACAGAACTCATGCGGCTCACCTACGCACATGATTTTTTATATGTTGTTGGATGGCCGGCTAATGTTTAGGTTGGCAATGGTTATGGCTGGCTAATGATTTTATTCTGGAGGTCACTGAAACTTTCCCAGTCAGTAGTTTAGTTAGCATGCTAAAAACCATACTTAAATTCTAACCCTGGATCCATTGATATATTTTCTGGCATCCCTCACTATCATTTTGGAAGCTTTTCAACAACGTTCCAACTTCTCTCACTATCTTGGCAGACACTATTTGATACCGTTCATAACTTCTTTCATATAATGATATCTATTAACATTATATATCACATCCCTCCATATGAGATCCGGTCTGTGTTAATATTGTTCCTGGGACCGAGCATTAATTTTCATGATTGAAATCTACATTTAGTCGTCGCACACCCCTGACAAATCTTGGACTAATGATTTTCATAAAAGAATTGGACCTGTATATATTAGTATCAACGTTGAAAACTCCCATATCTATCATTATTATCATGACAAAGTTAAAATAGATAAGTTTTCCAATTAATTTCAATGACACATTTAAGAAAATAAAAATGTTATTTATTATATTTTCACTTCGAATTACAACTACTCTTTCTGTTTCTTTTTCTTTGGTATCTTACTTGGAAAATCAAAATGAAGACTTTCAACATGTATACGTACTCCAGTTGTAGATGCACTACCATGCGATAAGAGTTGTCCCGTCAAGAAATTAATTGTGCAGAAAATCGCGATTCCCTCCCTGTAGGTAACGACCTGCAACGACCAGTACCTGCAGGTAGGATGCCGTTGAACGTCACACAGTCAAATCGCATCGTGACACTCACCGTCGGAATTGAAAGACATTTCGTCTACCGACTACCCCATCCGACGAAATTGCATACGTGGCGGGGACAGGTGTAACAAAGTAATTTAGAACCCGAATGGGTGCGACAGCTTAATTATAAGGGTCGACGACGACGAAGGTATCCGTGTATTTTAGTATCGTAACCTACACACAGAGCAAAACGTGCCGATTTCGAAAGGTCAAATATTCTTTTCAACGATTTTTATTCCAAATAAACAAGGTAATGTAAAAGTTATATCTTATATTTTATCTATTTGTAAACGAATAAAAGAAACGAAAAAACATGTAGGATTTTCTACATTTCCTTTTAGTACTATTTACTCGGTTTACGTGTGCTTGAAACGTGGGGCTTTAGAACATCTGTCCTGCTGGTAGCTGGCTCGCCATTATGCAAACGATATGACGCAAAAGAAGTCAATTTCCTACGCCGCGGCATACGGTTTTGTTTGTTCAATTTTGAATTTGTAATCCGATATGCAATGACGAGTTTATTTGAAAAACTGAAAATAACTAAAATTTTAAAAATACTGTAGTGGCAATTTAACTTGCTTTTGTGTCAATATTGTTATCTATGACATTGTATTCGTGTTCTATGTAAGATAATGGTAATCATCTGCTTTACTCGATATCCGCGAGCACAAACTAACTCGAGGATTGCGTATGTTTAAACCACTCAAATCCGTTTTAATCGAGTTGTGTTTGTGTTGCTGCACTGATACCAGGATTAGATATACATTCTCGTTCCAAGAGATTGATGACTCCTACAGAGTTGTAGAAACAGCATCCCTTAAATCAATACAAAACGTTATGCGTTATGTTATAAACACCTACTTACCTACTATAGTTATAATAAATAATTGAATAATTACAATACAATAAAGCTCTGCTTTGAGATCACTTTTTCACTTACTGGATAATTTTTGATCCTTGATAAAATATAAAAAGATTAAGTAATATTTTAGAGATCACATTCGTTAATGAATTTTTGGCATTTTGCCAAAAATCTAAAATTGAATGCGCAAATACGTAATGGTAATGGTAATTTGCAGTAGATTTTGATAAATAACAGGTGATGTGTCGAAGAATACCAAGTGTACATGTTCCGGTCCCTCAAT
The DNA here is from genome assembly GCF_036711975.1 of Onthophagus taurus. Taxonomy (NCBI): domain Eukaryota; kingdom Metazoa; phylum Arthropoda; class Insecta; order Coleoptera; family Scarabaeidae; genus Onthophagus; species Onthophagus taurus. The sequence continues at coordinate 36,713,520 of NC_091972.1, read as the reverse complement.
CTACTTGCGTAGATTGTTATTAGTATATTGTTAGTATATTATTAGTATATTGTGAAATCGAAGGAGAAAAGTTAAATAATAACAACTTGGTTAAGAGATCAATATAAACATTATCGAAGTGTTGAAGATAGTTAAGTATTGAGGAAGATCAGAGATAATGAAGTAGTAATCGAGACGGAGACGAAGACAGACTTGGCAAGCATAAACATGAGCAATAATGTGATTGATTTGAAATTAAAGGTGGTAAATTCCAGAAGGAACTGGACCTTTGTTGATGTTTATGTTGTTAAAAAAAATATAGATAGTGAAGAGTTTGTGGAAGAATTTTACAGAAGGCAGCTAAGTAGTGGAGCTGAGAGTAACGTTGTAGTAAGAAAGGAAGTAAAAATTAGATCGAGGGATATGACTAGAGCTCGGATTCTTCGGTACCTAAGTCCAGTCGACCAGTTCACGAATGTTGCGTTATTGACGAGCGACGCATAACCAAGGTCCCGAGTTCACTGGTCTGCAGCGTTGTCATGGTAATCCATAGGCGCGCGTTAGCAAGGGTCTGTATTAACGCTAAATAAGCAAGTAATTATGTACTTTATTATAATTTCTCTCGACTCTCAGTTCCTATTTGGTGAAATGATTGAATAATAAAGACTTTTTCTAAATTTACTTCAGAAAATGACGACCGTCTGGGTGTTAAAATGTCTTTGAATCTAGAAAATGTTCTTTCGACGTCACAACTGGTAACTGGCACAAATATAACTGCTAGAACTAACAGGCCATATTTAGAAGATATTTCTTGGTTGCAAAATGCTACTTTGTTGTCAATTAATGTGAACGTATCGCCAAAAATCGCTATTAAGTGTACCATTGGAATATATTATAAAAACTAAAACAATAGAGTAATTCAGTTAATAAAAATCAAAATATTAACTCTTAATAGAAGTAATTTTAAATTATAAAACCTAAAACAACTATAAAACAAATATTCGATGATAATTAAACAAAATATTCAATACACTCCGTTTGAAATTATAAAAACTGAAACAATAGTACAATTCTAATTCAGAAAATGATGGATTTAACGATAAATAAAATGGATATTAAATGAATTGGTACTGAATTCTCTGAACGCAACACGGATAAATGCAAGCCTGGTATGCTTAAAGATGTGTGAGCGATCGGAACGGTAGATCGCGTGGTGAGAGTGCATTTATGATCACGCCCCATAGATTCTGCGCTGGCGACGCTACTGAGACGGTACCGAAATATCCGAGCTTTGGATATGACGCAAGATGGGACAAAGTTGGCGAACCGTGGTGTTGGAGGGCTTGTGTCGTTTAATTGTGCTGTAAGTACTAGAAATATTTTTTCGGAGTAGTTTATTGATCAGATCGAGGACGTTCTAACGGTGTATATTGGGAATAAAATATTACTGTGGATCAGTAGTAGGTACTTGCCGTTATACTAACCTCAAAGTGAAGGTCACACTGCGCAAGCTTGACCTTGAGATTCCAGGAGTAGACACGTCAATTGGCAGAGAGAAGTGAAGGTTAACATGTTGACTTTGATTTTGACAAGACCCTGATCATGAATTTCTTCGAGAACGAAGAGTCAATAACAAGAACTTCGACATTAAAAAACATTCAACTTGATCTGGACCTTAATCTCGCAGCGAAGCAACGGTTCTATTTATTGGTTCTGCATCATCGGAGAGATCTTAAAGTTAAGATGATGTCACTTCACTTTTATTTGTCGATCGATGAATGTTCTCCTGGTTACGCACCTCCTTCCTTGGCTAGTAGTATCTGTAACAAAAAGGCAGGTTGGGTTGGGTTTGGTTTGGTTTGGTTAGGTTGGGTAGTGTATGATTAGAAGAAAGTAAGCTTAATGGTAGACTGAGTGAAAGGAAGACATTGAGTTTAGATAGGTTTTCTGGGAAGAAGCCGTAGGTGTGGAAGGACGAGTTTTCTTTAATATGGACTGGATGAGTTGTTTCATAAACTTTTTCATTTTCTTACACGACGTAGCCACAAAACAGAGTTGCAAGGGTTTTGCTACTATTTCCTAAAATGTTGTTGGTCCTCGAACTTCTGGTTCCCACTTTCTGATTTATGAAATCTTGCAATGCAGAGTAGTGGATTGTTGCTCTTTGTACTGATTTGTATCCATAATATTTTTTCCAGTTACCTCATCAGTTGGAAGTAATTGTAGGTTGTTGCTCAACGTCTACTATCCTATCAGATGTATATGAACCTTGACAGCGTTGCCTAACCCATACCGAAGTGAATGAAGCACTAAAGTCGCATATTGGCGATTTCAACCAGTACTTCATCGGATCATTGCAGTTCCTCGTTTATATTTACGGCATCACCGAGATCTTGTACTGTGAAAAACTGTTATTCGAAGGCATTTGAAGATTTTCTCTGCTAGTGGTGATGACGGATACAATCCTCTTTTTCATCAATCCTCAAATTAAATTACATACTACTAGTAGAAATTAAACTAAACGACACAATACGATGTACGTCGCAAAATTAAAAGAAAAAGAGAAAAAAGAGAACAAAATCAAAATGAAATGAGTTGAGAAAAAAAATAAAATATAATATAATGTATAACTAAAATAAAAGTAAAACAAATTCCTTACATATAATATAAATTATAGTATAATGATTATAATATAAATTTGTAGAAAGAAAACAAATAGAAAAAGAAAAGAAAAGAAAGGGCAGCGAAGGAAGACAGAGAGAATAGAGAATAAGAAAAAAGAAAAAAGAAAGAAAGGGGGAAAGGAACCGGCGCTATTCCGTCTACTCAAAACCATTTTGTTGGTTAAGCAAAAGTTTCTTTACCTCCATCTTGAATCTTTTACAAGATAAACGTTTTAAAGAATCCGGCAGAGAGTTGTACATGTTAGGCACACAATAAGAGAACGATCTTTTATAAATTTCATAATTGTGCTTTGGTATTGTTAAAGCATGCCGATGCTTAACATTGACATTGTGAACATCAGTTCTGTAGCGTATCTTATTATATAGGTAAGGCGGACTCTTAAACATAATGACTTTATGATACAAACATAACGAGTGAAGAACTTTTCTACGAGCCATGTTCAACCAACCCACCCAACCAAGCGAGTGAGATATATGCTCCCATCTTTTTATTCCGTAAATAAATCGCAAACATGAATTTTGTAACTTTTGAATTTTATAAGTGGTTATACTGTCCAAACAAGAATAATATATAGGAGCTCCGTAATTAAATATAGAGAGCACTAAAGTGTCACATAATTGAATTTTTAGTTTAGTGCTTAAAATGTGCTTATTAGAATATAACAGTTTTAAAGTGGAATATGCTCTTTGTAGTAGGGAGCCAGCATGCTTCCTAAATCTCAGATCCTCCTCAATGATCATACCCAGATTCTTCGCACTGTCTCCAAAAATCAGTGTGTGTCCGTCAATTATAATATTAAGGTTAGATTTGACATACCGGACTGCACTCGCAGCACCGAAAACCATCACGGATGACTTAAGCCTAGGTCACACGTAACGAGTACAGTGGCGAGACAGTGTACTCGGCCGAGTCCTCGGTTGGTATAAACATATTACCGAGTGCTCGGCCGAGCGCTCGACCTAGTACCAGGGCGAGACAGTCACTCGGACCCTATTCTATTTAGTAGTCATTTTGAGCCATTAACACTAAGATTAAGCTTTTTTGCAAGTTGAATTAAGTTTCCTACGTCGATATTTATATTTCTTTCCGCATTTAACAAGTCAGTTAGTTCAAAAGAACAGCGTAATTGTGTGTCATCCGCATACATATATGGCGTACAATATTTTAACACATTAGCTAGTTCGCATGTAGAAATCAAATATAATAGTGGTCCCAGAATAGAGCCTTGTGGTACACCAGAAATTATATTTACTACAGAAGATTGAGCATTATGGAAAGTAACAATTTACGAGCGGTCGGCAAGAAAACTTTCAAGAAGTTTGAGAGCCGCATTGGAAAGCCCAATATAGTGCAAGATAGCTAGCAAGGTTTTGTTATTTAAACGGTCAAAAGCCTTAGAAAAATTTACTCTGTAATTTAAATAATGATTCATTCTCATCATCATCGTTGCTTTGATTTCCATAGAAGAAGTTTCTGAACCAATTTGTTATCACCAATCTGCTTGTAGTTATTTGTCAAGACCATGCAAAAATGAAGATTAACTCATTTTTTTAATAGTGGAGGAATACGAGTCTGAAGGATGCATCTTGGTACTCAGCAACCAACATACACGTTTGCAGGGTTACATGAGCAGTAAGTTTTAAACGCATCTTTTATAATATTTGCTAAAACTAACAAGAGTTCTTACATTTAAAAGATCTACCAATGGGCTGCGGAAGACATCATAAGCACTGATACTGTGCTATTAATGCCGTCAGATTTGGCGGGATCACTATCACTGATTAATGCTCGATACCAGATTGTACTGCCTGAGCGGCAGTCCTAGATCGAAAATGAAAATTTTCTGGTTCAGGCAGATATTTGCATGTTCGCAGATGGATCAAAAACGCCGGAAGGGGTCGGAGCAGGAGTATACTGCCAGACACCTTGAATTAAGCAAGCTTACAGCCTGGGTACGTACTGTACTGTATTCCAGGCGGAAGTATTTGCTATTGATATGGGTGCAAAAAGCCTTCTTGAACACACTGCGTTGTGATAACAGACTTTCTTTGATCTGGATCCCAGGTCACTCTGGGCTTGTTGGCAATGAAGCGGCAGATGAGCTAGCACAATAGGGCAGCGCTAAAGCGTTTGTGGGGCCGGAACCAGCAGTTCGTGTATCATTTGCGATAGCCAAATATAGGATTGGACTGTGGGCTGAAGAAAGACTTCGCCTGCTGTGGACCAGTTCTCCTGGAATGAGACATGCTAAGGTGTTTATCGACACTCTCAAATCAGGGAATATTTTAGGACTTGCCCGTAGCAGCATAATAGTTCTAATGGATGTCTTTACTGGGCACTGCCGATTAAAAACACAGCTCAACTTGTTGGATTTAGCCGACGATGTTGAATGCCGACTATGTGCGGAGGAAGCAGAGACGGTTGAGCATGTTTTATGCCACTACCCTGCCCAAAGGATCTCAAAATTTATCTCCCCAAAGGATCTGAATGACCTTTGACCGAGCAAGGTTTTAATGTTCTTTAAGAGCATTGGACTGCACGGTGAAATTTGATAACGATATTTATCGAGGTACAATAGATCCTTAGGGTCGATATGGACCCGATATGGAGTCTATGTAATGTACATTTAAAAGAAGATAAATAAATTGTTAAAAATGTGTTTCTCTGAAAATCATTTGTGGTTTTCGTAATTAATTTCTGGAGTTTGGTGCTGAGGTTACCAAGTAGATTGTGAGTGCACAGAATGCATTTGGTGTTTGTAAACCGGATTTTCTCGCAGAAACACAATTGCGGTCGAGCTATTTGTCGCGATGTCTCAGCTAATTGCAAATTAAATTTAACCAGCCGTCATCGGCGATAATGGAACTGCATCGGCGGTTTAAAATGAAATTTTACACGACAAAACTTGCGTATTAACGGTTGTAATTAGCTGAGTAAATATTTGTTTTAAACTGTATTTCAATTTTCTTAAAAGATACGTTTTGTTTAAACGTTTAAAATTAATTGAGTCGGAGGTTCTATGAACTATCACAATAGAATAGATCATTAAGATAATTTACGAAGGGAATACCATCTAAAGTTCGTCGTAAGCCGTCTTAACTATTCGAGAACCTCGCCTTGCATAACCTCTAAAGGTTACCTGCTTCATTAACAGCGATCGAACGCGGGGTATTATACAACTAACAGAAACTTGATGGAATCGTAACCTACAAATATTCATCGGGGCGGAAGGAAACACCATTAAAAATGCATTTCGTGCCGAAACAAAATCGATTTCGAATTTTTCTTCTTCGCGCGTTTCGTGTCGCCTCTCTCGTTTCGAACTCCAACTTTTGATACCTCTTTAAGTTACCCAAAAGGGGAGAAAAGTGGCGTATTATATCCGACGTCGCCTTACGGTCGAAAATGATTAATGAAGCCACTTTGACACAAGGACAGATGGCTCCTCGTCCGAGGATAAATCTTTTTTATTCCTTTTTGAAAGCTACTTAATTAGATTTTCCCCAAACAAAATTTTTACATGGATTAGATTTTTTTAGAAAATTATTGCTATTTTAAATTAAGCCGCACTATATCATTCCGAGCATGATGTCATTACAGCCCTTCTTGACAGATACCACTTGAGAGGATCATTGTATCACAATATATTTTCCTGGGGCTGACGTTTATATTGACGGTTACAGCATAAAAAATCGTTCTCCTCCTACGATCTTTTATGGGCATGGAGCAACATAAAATTCAAATAACGTTTATGAGGTGTGTAAAAGGACACGTTGCGTTTGACATCTAACGGATAGAGCTTTTTATCGGGTCATTCGTCTTTGGTAGAGAGAAAAAACCAACCCTCTATGAAGAGTGTATCGTGGAGTTTTCGAATTTATATGGTATCGATTATATAAAGATCGTTTAATTCACTTGAGTTGTAAATTACTAACGGATACGATCCCGGACGGCATTACTATAGCCACAACATACAGCGAACGGTTCGGTTATGTTATGGTGGCGGTGCCTGTGGGCGATAAATCATTTGGAAGGGCGCCTTTAAGGGATAATAATAGATATTGTTCGATGAAGACGCCGCATTAATCATTCGGAGAAATCGGTTACGGCATTCGGAATACGTGGCATGCCGAAAGGTTATGTTTACTGCCCGGTAATAAATTCTATTTACCACCGTATTCCATTCCAATAATCTTATTAGTTAATGGTGTTTGATTTCTAGTACGTATTTGCTAGAATCTATAGTAAATTACATATTGATGATGCATCGCATTTCCTGCTTTCTATTAACTGATTTGTAATCAATAAAATGATTAAAATATTAAAACTTTTTTAATTACTTACTCAAATATGAAGAATTACAGAAAATTAATTTTGTGCTTAAAATGAAAACTTCCAAATCATACGAAATGAAATTGTCGACTGGAAGGGGCAGTTTACACTCAGCGTATACGGTATTAATTTAGCGTTACGGTCCGCTATTACGCGATACATATATTCGCAGGGAATTAGTTCTCTGAGCATAATTAAATACGAAATTGCTTTGTTTAGTCGGCCGCCTCGTAAAACCTCGGCACAATTCCAGTTGAACTCGAAAAAATAGTAAACCAAAAAAATCACAACGAACTAAATTGAATTTTCCTAAACGAACATTCATAACCAACTAGCCGATTGGTGGACAAAAAATTTACCTGTCATCCTGTTTTTTTTGTTGAGAATTTACTTTTCATCAAGGGGGGCATGTATTTAGTATTTTTCGATATCATTCAAAACGGTAGTTAATTTTAAGAAAAAAATATGTAAAGTTTTTGTACTTTTAAGTTGGTGTTTAATTGAACGAAAAAACATGAGTCTTACTAGTTTTGGCTATGTGCCATCTTCAAAGACTAGTTTTAAATGCTGTGAAGTAGATTAATATACCAAATTTACATTATAATAAAATTTGAAGTTATAAACATAAAATAAATTAGGTATCGAACCTAAAATATGATGAATTTAAGGAAATCGTTTTTTGAACATTTTTGGATCTATTAATACAACTATGCAGGATATTCATACAATTATTATTAAACAGTTATCAAGTTTACCATCATGATATCCTGAGAAATCACGACCTTCATATAAGATTTCATAATAGCTTTGTAATAGATATTTACTCTAACTCTATCAAAACAAAAAACAAAGTAAGAAGCTAAATATTTAAAATTTATATATAGACACCTATATTAGACACCTCAAGGTGCGAAGACCCTTCGCTGCAGATTTGGAATGTCCGGGAAGATCTTGCGGAAAGTGTAGAAAGTAGTAAAAGCCGACTGAATGAACAGTAATTATGTCATTGTTCGGCATAAATTTGGTCTGCTACGTTGAGAAGGTGACGAAGAAAGATATTATAACACAATTTTTCACAAGATGAAGATGGCTGAAATGCCAATTTGACATTTGTATATTTAAGACATTTAACAATTTCTTTCTTAAATTCTGGTGATTGTACTGTATTGTCAAAGTCTTTAGTTTCGTTTTTTTGAGTAATGATCTGGTGAGTTGTGTATTTCCCACACACTTCCGCAGAACTTTTTTCTCGTGCATTACAACATCGACATCTGCAAAAGTCAGGCATTTGAATTTAAATCTGATGATATTATAAGATGACTATGTCTTCATTTTGGTGTTCATCTTGAGTGTACCTTCCGGTAGCCAGTTGTAATAGCTCTAATGAGTGATTATTATTAAAATATATTAGTACGGTTGTCATGTTTCTGATATGCTTCCAGTCAGAGGAGGACAGTGAAGTTACGCTGTAAGAGTCATTGCAATATTAAATATATGCTATTCCACCTATCTTGCAATAAAGAATGGGTATTATGGTTCTTAACCCATAATTAACGTAATACATTTTACAAATATAACTGACACCATACGTACCATATGTCGTATGGTGTAAGTTAAGGGTTAATCCTCCCTCAATTTTCTGGATACGTACTCGTTTCGACGGCCTACAATTTTTTTACAGTTTTGTATTAATATTTTCGTTTATCTACAAGCATAACATCTTTTATGACTATACTGTTCTTGCTTTTGCAATATATGATCTGGTATGGTCCTGATTTACTACTGTCAAGCTTTGTAAGCCTATAATGAAGAGTTGGCCTCAACTAAAAAGAGGTGCTCTTACCTGGTACACCGATGCTTCAATGACAGTAGGACCCGGAGTAGGCATGGGCATTAGTGGACAAACTAGCCGCATTAAATTACCACCCAGCTCGGTCATAACCAGTTTTCAAGCAGAAGTTCTTGCTATAATAAAAGTATGATAACTCCGTCGCAAAATAAAACCAAAGAGATTTTATGTCTCGGCAAAGGGCTATCAAAGGGAGATCTATGGACGCTCTCAGGTTTCCTGACCGGTCATGCGCCTCTAAAATACCACCTTTTCCACATTGGACAAGCTGAGAAGTAAACTTGTCGACTTTGCAACGACGAGTCAGAAACGGTTGAAGATATACTGTATAACTGCGTTGCCAGAAGCAATCTAAGACACAAAATTTTCGGTAAAGCTGTTTTGACACCTACCGACATCAAGGAACAAGACCATGGAGCAATACTAAGGTTCATTAAGAATCTACATTTGCCCTAAACATTTGGAGGGCTAAAGTTACAATAGATCTTATAGGTCGCAGTGACGAGAGTAATAACAATAAAGCGTATAATAAAATGTCCTGTAAAACCTAATACCGAATAGGTTTTGCTCGTATTTGCGCAAATATCTGTAGTGCTGCTCTATCCACACATTATCTATGTATAGATCAGATCTATGTCATTGGTCGTTACTTTGTTATACGTTATTCGCATTAACGACGTTTTAAATATTTCTCAGTTTTTAATAGTATATTAAAAAACAAGTTTTGTAAGACAAGCTTGAAATGCACGAATTCAAGTTGAAAAACGAATGTATGTAGCAGTACATAACCGTATCTAGTAGCACCGTAACACTTGAAAATAGAAATTTGAATTGATAATTAGAAACTGTCAAAACACAAAATGTATTCACCTGAAAAAAATGTTTCATGTACACCTCCCAAAATAAGAGAAATTGCTCAGAGTTCAATGTCCTTATCATTGTGGATCTTGTATTCGATGCTAAGAACATCCATAGACAAAAATTGTCACATGAAAATTGTGATGAAACTGAAAATTATCACATTGACAACTAGAAAAATTAATGACCCAATGTCACCAACTTGAACTGGTTCCATAAAATGTTCTCATAAAAAATCGGATGCTGTAAGGATTCTTTATTACAGAACCCGTATGAGTACTATTCTAGCTTTCATTACCATCGCGAATTACAAAAATTATATTTATGAATAGCAGTAGAATCGCCAAATGCAACCTCTATCATTTCTGCAGCATAGTACCGCAGCTACTGAACAAGCTATTAGGGTCGACTCACACTGTGATGTCGTTCACGGTTCATTCTCGCTCTGATCTCGGTCTGATCAAATCTCGCTGTGTCTACACTACTAGTGTCACAATCAGTCTGTCTCGATGCATGGTCGACATAGGACGTTGATAAAACTCGCAAAAAAATGGCATTTTTCAGTTGAAGGATTAGCGATAATAGCCATTGTTTTGGATGAACAGGATGCAATTAAAAAAAATTACAACGTAACACGAAGAGAAGAAGAATATGGAGACATCCCAGTTTATTAACGAGAAAAAAGAAGGCGAATATCACACATTATATCGTCATTTGATAGACGACGAAGAAAAATTTTCACAATATTGTCGAATGGACTCCGGAACATTTGAAATGATTTTGAAAAACGACCGATGATACACTGTACACAATGTTTGACCGGACCTAGAACAGATCGAGATCGGAGTGAGATTGAACCGTGAACGGCTTCACAGTGTGTATCTTAATGTTTGTTGTTTTAGAGTACTTGAGCCATTGCTTCAGCAGGAAACCTGCCTTAGTAACTAAACGACTTATTTACTTTAAAATATAACTCTCGTAGAATCAACTCCCACCCCACTCCCCCGCAGTAACACAGCCGCGTCGGCTTCCAAATTATGTATTAATACTAAAAACACTTGTTATTTATTAAGATTTAGGTAAGCTTAAAAAGTTTTCAGTTGCTGCTTCAGCAGCATAGAATTTCTATTAAAAAAGTAGTAGTGTTTGTTTGGTTTGGGTGCTTGAACAGTTCTTAGTCCCAGCGTTTAGTTGCGACAAGTAAACACCACATTTGGATTATAAAATAATACTCTCATCAATCACGCTCCACTTCCTTAACAATACAACCATCTCGGTTTTTAAATAACACATTAAAACTGCAAAAAAATTTTATTGTTAAGGTTTAGTCTTAAAAAGATTTGCAATACAATTTTCTTTCAGGAGTAGCATCAATATTATAATCATATTACTAATACTTCGTATTTAATCGATGCTGCATCAGGGCCTAAAGGCTAGGTTTTAACCTAGGATTTTAATTTATGAATTTAACGTGGTTTTTTTTTTGGTTTTCGTCGACTTACTGTAAGACTATCCTTCAGATCCTAATGAAGCATTGATTAAATGCGAAATATTGGCATGACATTATAGTTTTATTTTGTTATTCGCTTCATCCTACTCCTGAAAGAAAATTATTTTGTATTGCTACCAATAAGGAATTGACAAAATTTCTCCGCTGATTAAAAATGTTTGAGCCTCTACCTCAGCAACAAAGATAATTCGGCAATTACATAACATGTTTGTATTGAACCCAGCACCTTTTATCACCTTGGTAAACTAGCTTTTCTATTGAAAAAAATACAAATTTTTGTTAAACTCAACCACCGTCTGATAAGTTAGCGCTTTTTTTAATCTACTACAACTGTTGTGCTTATATCACACTCAACAGAGATCATGATTTTGATATACCGATTGATAACTTTAATTTTAGGAGATACACCCAACACGGACGTACGTATAAGTATACTTGTGTGTGTGCATATGCGCGCGGAGTATGTTTGTGGGAGGGGAATCGCAAGAGTAGTGGATCGGAGAGCAGTCAGTCGTTTGACATCGTTCAATGATAAGAAATATTATAAAAATACTAACTAATATAATAAATGAAATTCAAATAAGACAAAGCAAATAAAACAACAAATAAAACAAAAAACTAGAAAATAAAATATTTTTTATATTAGGTGTTCAAATAAACCACCATTCTGTGCTAAACAATAGCCCAATCTATCGTAAAAAGTTCGCCTTACATTCGCTAGTATATCTACTAATATCCTGTATACAATTGCGAATTTTTGTTTGTAAGTTATCCAGATTGGTTGTCCTTTCTTCATCAAAACCATAAATTTTCGATTTTAAATATCCCCATAGAAAAAAATCATTCGGGGCTAAATCTGGTGATCTAGGCGACCAAGTTAACGTTCCGCAAATAGATATTACACGATTTGGAAATTGTGCGTTAAGATACTCTTTAACTTGCCGGCTGTTGTGAGCCGGGCAACCATCTTGTTGGAACCAGATACTTCCAAATTGAACATTGTCTAATTGTTGAAGCGATGGGATTACGTCATTTTGCAAAATGTTTAAATACTTATGACCATTTAAATTTCCTTCTATGAAAAAAGGACCGATAATATGGTCACCTACTAAGCCAGCCCAAACATTTATATTTGGGGATATTGTGTACCAATATCGAGCAACGCTGGGATTATGCCGACCATGCAAAGGAAATGTAGATTCATCGGTAAATAAAATGTTTTTTATAAAATCAACATTTCCGTTGGCCATTTCCATCATAGTAAAGCAAAATTCCGCCCTTGTAATATTATCGTTCTCGCAGAGTTCCTGACTTTTTTGTACCTTGTACAATTATTTGGGCTACAGAATTGCCACCATAAAACCATTTTATAATCTGTACCTTTTCCGCTACAGTAAACAACATCTTAGTTTTTTTTTGCTAGGGTTAACTGCAAAGCGATGCGACCAACTTCGCCTCTCAACAATCTATGAACGATTCAATTTGTGCATTACCCCTACGCTTGTTTATCCCCCACTTAACGACACCGAATATACACACACACGTATACTTATACGTACGTCCGTGTTGGGTGTATCTCCTAAAATTAATGTTACCAATCGGTATAATAGAAGGCCAGCCTTCTTGCCTCCGAAGCATGGTTAATCCGCTCGGATATCTGGAAAAAATATTTGGTATAATAAACTTAATCGGTTATAAACCCTACTACCATATAAATTTGATTTGTAGCTTCACTACAATTATTTGGTTACTGTATTTTGGTTTATACTCATTGTGTCAGAATGTGATTCTATATTTGACATCTTGTACAACCAGTTTGCGTCTTATGTTTGAAGTATTCGATTACAGTATTGGTTGTAAAACCGGCTACCCAGCAAATTTGATATGTAGCGTAATCACGTTTTGTGTGTGACTGGTTCAATTACAGTCTCAGTTACTATATTTCGTTCTATACAGCAAAAGTTTAGATAGTTTTAAGATTGTACAGTATCTCAGCAGGATAGTACTTTGGCCTCTATATAGCGACCTGACATTGATCCTTGCACCGTCTACCACCTACACCGCAACATAAAATTTGTGTTGAAAAAAGTATGAATGTTTCTTTTTAAGTTTTTACCATAGATTTCTCGCCTTAAATTTCGTTGGTCACATGAGATCAAAGCGCTGCAAAATAATTTGGAAATACAATGGAAACTTTAAACGATAAAGCGCACTATATGTATATAGATATTTTGAAACACAGTTTGACGACCAATATTACCAACACTATCATCGCAAGCAAATAATCACTTAATTATTTAAACAATCATATTTTTAGTATAATTTTCGGTGTTTAGATTCTTTTTTCAAAACGAATTAATTACAGCAATTATTCGTCTCATATTTGCGATTGACTTTTAGTAATACTACACTTAGTTTTCTATTTTTGGTGAACATCCATCAAAGGGCGTAGTGGTGCGAATTTGAAGTGAAACTGGGACTAATGTACGACCGAGAGTCCCCGTGGTAAGTGACACTCGATAGCAGGAGCAGTAACAGAAGCGGCAGAAAGCTTAATGTACGGTTTGTTGACGGTTTCCTATTACCTAATGAGCAGGGACTATAATTCACGGTTCGCCGGTCGACGATGTGCCTGGATTACCTGGAAATTTACGACGACCGCTTTTAATCGACGTTACAAATGCGCTCCATCTCCAAGCCCTTTCTGTTTAAATTTAAACATCGGGCATAATTTGTATTTTCTATTTTTGGATTGACAACCCTTTTTGGCTTGTTTCCAAAACGGGGGAGCTTTGTAATTGACGAGGCAGCTCACCGCAAATCTTAACGAACTGCGTTTCACCAATTAAACAATTTTAATGACCAACCAAATCAATTTATTATAAGCATAATTAAAATTGAATTATTTTTATTTTTTCCAATTAGTCCATGTAATGATTATTACATTATACTACATAAAGTTTGAAATTAAATTGGTTGGTTCTTCTGGGATCATTCCAATGCGATGCTTTAGGATTAATTCAAATAGAACCTCATTTGAAGGGGTTTTATACATACCTACAGTAAATATTTAAAGGTCGACCAATAATATCCTAAATTAACCGTCGGGACCCGGGCAAAATCGACTAATTATTTATTCAAGGGGGCAATTTGAAAGCTGGTCGTTATCATTAGTGTTCCTATTTGAGTCGACATCAACCCGACGATTTGCATTTTTGAAAATGGAAAATCTCGCAAAGCTCTATTCCCGTCTAAAAAATAGGGTTCTGTTGGGCGATCCTTTCAGACTTTTCAGGATTTTTCGTGACCCAGCCGACCGAAGCTTTCCAGTAACGCGGCATGCGTTTAGAAACTCTCCGGGCGAAAGATGCTTTTAATTTTATTGCGTCCTATAAAAGTTATTAAAGTTCTATACCCTTCGAAGGTGGTTCACCAGGCGAGGGTACTTCTACTTTTTTTTTGAGTGCTTTCAGATTCTTTTGTTACACGTTAGCGAATAAAAAAGTTTTTGAAATGTTGTCATTAATGAAATCAATATTGCAACCAATTTGTTGCTACAATAGAAATGTAGGAAAAAGCACCCAACAAAAAATAAAACAACCTAATCTATAATTAGTTCACGTAAGCTTCGGTTATTGCGTCACGAACCGCTAATAAAATAATATGATTTTGTGATTACCACTTTCCTATTGCCTCTATTCACGTAACGTCCATTTCGTTATCCAATCAAATGTAACCGTGGCGTTGAGTTTAATGTCGAAATTATCGTCGTGCGTGTTGACGACGCCACACTCAAAGACGGCAATCTATCATTCATTCCAAAAGCACAAACTATAAACAAACAAATTATGTTATGCAGTCTTTTCTTCTTTCATCCTTTGGTTGATGTTGATTGAGAAACAAAATTGCAAATTTATTTTGAATCGCCACACGGCGAGAATCAAAGAGAATTTCAAAAAGAAGTTAATTACCAACCACGGCGCTACTGAGAATTTAGCAGGTGTAAAAGCAACAGTAACAAATAAGACAAAAATAAAATAAATAAATTAAAAAAATTATCATAGATGTCACGTGGCGCGGTTGGAAGTGCTTATAATAATAATGGGTTTTCTCCGTATGAAAATTGAGTTTATGGCCTTCGTAGCGTTTTGCCGAAGTTCTTGTTCCGTTGTTCGGGATTATCTGTGCTTGCTGTGAGCAAACGGGGATTTTAGATGCACTTAAAGTCTTGTGAACAGTTCTCCAAATGCACTTCACATTTTGCATTGCACTTAATGGAACTAACGTGAACCGATGTTAGTTGAACGTTATGGAAAGTGTTACTTGGTCGAGATGTGGTTCGGAATTTCTAATTTCCAAACTACAATACATACAAAAACCGTTAGTTTATATTATTATAATAAACAGAAACATTATTACATAAAGACATTTTAGTTACTATTTTTATATTAATTTAGGAAGTGTACATGAGTTTTAAAAATCGATATCTTTGTTTTGGTAAACAATAAGAAATAAAAATATGTGTGTGTTATCGCCGGAAATTAGCAAGGATAAGTGCAAGAATTTACACGAGAGGAAACGTTTTTATCGATCGATGTTTACACGGCATAACTTAACATCAAAAACTTTCTGTCTCAATAACTAAATGAATCTTTCAAAAATGGAGTACTCTATTTTAATATGAACATTTTGCTTTGTAATATGTGAGGGTTCCATATTAATTATTCAAGATTATTATGGGCTTTAATAGAAACTTTAACTTTCTTACACTACTTACTTTGTTAAATGGAAATGTTGATGAATTTTTAAAGTTATTCAGAAATCGAAAGTGAAACATAAGGAAAGATGTGCATTAACGACTTTATTCTAATCATTATTCTAATTATCGCTTTCGTATTATTGGCTATCAAGATTTTTTTCATTTATATGTAATTTATTTCAAACATTTTGTTCATTCACTACTGTTTGCTCATGCTTTATACTATAAAAAATATATTCACAATTTCTAAAACTTTCCAAATGGCCGGTAAATAGCAATCGTCTTAGGGAAGGTTACAGAGCGAGTTGCTTCGCTTTGGACAGTCTAGGATTCGTTACAGTGGTTAGAATTACTTAGGAATACATTTGAATTGTTCCTGACATTCATATCTTTTATGTGAAGCTAAAAAATAAGAAAATTAATAATTAAATAAAATACAATATTTTAAAAAAGACAACAACAAAGTACTTTTTTAAAATAATTTATATACTTTTTTAGGTTCAAATAGATACCAGATGTTTCACTATGTCTATTGGTCTGTTGGAAACTGAAAATGGCCAGTCAGGTTGTTTCCCACAATATATTTCAAATCTAAAGACATAGTGTTTTTTGGCATCTGTTAACACATACAGTTTGATACCGTATTCTCCAGGATTATCAGGTAACTAAACTATAAACCCACAGCGGCCTCGGAACGGGTGTAAGATTTCATCTATTGTTTTCAAATTCTGATAGGCAATAATTGCGATGGCGATTTTCATGTAGATTGGTGTAAAGTTCCCTAATTGGTGCCAATTTATCTAGTTCCCTATTTATTGCAATAAAAATCTATTTATTCCAAATGTTGTTCTGCATATCTACGGTAGGATTAGTGTGTGCGGCGATCAGACACAAAAAAGTAACTAAATTAAACTAAAACTAGAACTAACACTAGCACTATCACAAGAACTAACACTAGACCTAGAACTAAAATCTTAATAAATACATGAAAAGGTAATTAATAACTAATTAGTGTCTAATTGTCAACTAAGTTGTTTTGTCAATTCCGGGTGGAGAAGGTTTCGTTGAGTTCACCAACATCTTCCATGTGCGGCTGAGTTCCCAGCCATCTTCTCTATTCATGTTATTCCCATGTCGATGAATCTCTATCGCCTCTCTCGTCAATCTTTGGAAGTAATGTCCGTTTCTTGCTAGCACTTTGGTTTCTTCGAACTCTATGCTGTGTCCTCCTTTGTGGCAACGCTCTGCGACTGCAGATTGTTGGATCTTCCTTAGTCGGACGTCTCTTTCGTGTTCCTTGATGCGGCACTCGATGTTACGTCCAGTTTGGCCAACGTAATATTTCCCGCAACTGCAACATAGCCGGTAGACTCCAGCTCCTTTAATGGGGTTAGTTTGTCTTTGGCTATCGGAACAGCGTTTTGTATTTTGCTGACCGTACCGTATCGTACCACGATATCATTCTTCTTCAGACGCCTCGCAATTCGCTCCGTCACACCTGAAACATAAGGAAGGCAGATAAAACCGGCTGGCGTCGTACTTACCGAGTCATCCTTCTGTTTGTGTGGTTTGGTGGATCGTCGGATATCTCTCATCGTGTAGCCGTTTTTCTCCAGCACATCTTCTAGGAGTCTTTCTTCTTTTCTTAGGTTCTCTTCTTTTAGTTCTAGGTCTAGTGTTAGTTCTTGTGATAGTGCTAGTGTTAGTTCTAGTTTTAGTTTAATTAATATCGGCCGTGAAAGCCTTCGTACTTATAACTAAATTATTACTTGCGATATTTCGAAACTTTATTGTTTCTTCTATTACTAACTGTAACATCTATTACAAATTTTCTGTTTTTCATTCCCACCAGAGTATTGATCTCATGTTCTGCATATCATCATCCCAGTATCGTTTGTTTTCCAAGCTCGAGATGCGATAGCTCTCGAGCGGTTTTTGTTTATTCCTAATAAGAATAAAATTCCCATTAACGCCATTATTTCGAACCGTGTCGTTATCCTGCAATCCCTCTCTCTTTGAAAAGCGTGACTTTCCCTTTTCTTATCAATGTATACATTCGTGTGTTCTACAATTCTGTTAATCATGTTCAGATCAAACAATTTTAAAAACACGCATCTTTTGCATTTCGCGTAGACCCGGACAAAATATTTACGATATTTTTTGCCTTAGTTTTTGACCGAAGAATTGTAGGCGAACTAAACTAAAAAGTGTCACTATGTTATCCTTGTGACAAAAAAACTTCAAAATCAGATGTCATCGCCAGGTCCTCTTCACATTCGTCTCCTGATTGTTTCGTTCCTCTCCTTCAAAATAGTTTCTTCTTCACCTTCACTAATGTCTGTGAAATCGTAAGGGTCCTCTTTTTACTGCTTTTGTATTCCTCAAGCCGCACTTTTTTACGCAAATAACGAATGGTCTTACGTTGTCCAAATGTGCTTGCCCTAAGAAAAAAGAATGAAAAAGAAATGAATCAACCTGAATGTATACCTGAGTTACGCCAAGTACTCTTTTGCGCATTGCGAGGACTACATTTTACTGCAATTACATGATTTCTTCGCTAGCTGCATATCATTAGACCGGCGAAAGATTGAGGGCGGACACGTTTCGGTTTTCTCCGTCTGCAATACAGCAACCATGTAATGTGGATAAAGAAAACTGAAACCGCGTCCTCGGTTATACTTATAGAAACTTGTACTTACATTTTATGCGTAACACACACTTCACTATAATTAAAAACTTTACAACTTGTTTCATACGCGCCCAGTACTAGATACCGCGCACGTGTGCACGACGACACCTTTGCAGATAAACGTCCAAAATGCAACTGTACAGGCATATTTCTTTTTTATGTCACGTGGTACATTAAGTAGGTATCTCATTTAAAGAATACCTAAACAGTTCAGGGATGTTTCCAAGAAATAACGGTTTTATGACATAAATTAGAAAAAATGCGGTACTCTCTTAAAAAGCGAAAACTTATACTATCGAATATCTTTTAATAGACTTGACGTTAACTGAGGTAAATGACTTCAAGGAGTTTGTGACATTGGATTTGGCAAAGTTTCAAGAATTATTAGACTTGGTTACACCGTTGATTGAGAAAAAAAATATAAACATGAGGGAAGCTCAATTATATTACGATATCTTGCAACTACTAAAGACAACTGCTTGAAATGTTTCGTAGTAAAGTACGAAAAACTCGTAGTACGGTGATGGCGTGGATCTATAATGTGCAAGAGTTGGTGTGGAACTTGTTAGTTGTAATATTTATTAAATCATTTTCAGCAATATCATTTAGAGTTATTTCCCAATTTTCATAATCATCCGGGTTGTGTCTACGAAGATTAGCTGCCAACTCCGATAGCTCATCTACTTTTTTCTATAATTTCGTAGTACTCTTTCGTAATTTGCCTTTGAGTAAAGGCAAATTCGAAAAAAAGATATTGTACCTAACTAGAATTTTTTTTCAGCACAAACAATCGAACAATAATAACAAATTGCCAAGGATTTTAAGACACCTAGATGAATAACACTTGGAAATTAAGAACTTCCTCATTCAGGGTCATCTTACTCAAACTACAAAAAGTTGTGATGGCGGTTATGTGTCAGATGGAGGTGTTTTAGAGAAAACAATATTTGGAAAAAATAAAAAAAAGGACATTAAATATTTCACAGCCGGCCAATTTGATTGGAACCTCCAGAAAGTTCCTATACTTTTCTATAGGCGAAGATGCTTTTCCAATGAGTCAAGATTTGCTTAAATCGGACAACTATCGTTCAACCCGTGCTAGAGGGATGGTCAAAAATGTTTTCGTTTCGCAGTATTTCAAAGAGCATTTCAGTTTGATCCCATTAAAATAAGGAAAATTGCTTTGATCTTTTGTTATTTACATAACTTTTTGGGAATGTCCGGTTCCTACTTTTCTTCAATTTTTGTGGCTAACGAAGATATTGAATCCAGAATAATACACCCAACATTTCAGGAAGTATTCGGGGTGATGTCATTACAAGGTATTAATAAAAGATTTTCACTAAACATTATAAAACAAGCAAGGGATGAATACTATGATCGTTGTAATAATGAGGGTGTAGTTTACCGGCAAGAATAATTTCAAAAACTAAATTTTGTATTCATAATGTCAATAAAAGATAAAACAATACACAACTTACTTGTGTCTCATTATGTTTCCCAAAAATGTTTGTTAGACAATCCTCTCTGCCAAGTTTAGCATTAAAATCTCCGAAAACCGTAATGGTATAGTGTTTTGGAATATCTTCCATAGAAATTTCCTGCAACGTACGTTTTCCTTTATTATATTGGATGAAATCCCAAAACTGATCCACATATTCTTTTGCTTTTTATGAATCCAACTCCGCATTCTCCTTGTCTTTCTTCGTTTCCAGACTTAGTTCCGTTAACTTTCCATTTTATTTCCTGAATTGCTAGAACATCAATGGCTTATCTCTTGGACTCATCAAATAGAGCCGGGTCGCAAGATGGTTCGAACATTCCCGTTTTCAAATCGCAAATACAATTTCGCATCCCTATTTCGTTGCTTAGGTCGGTTCTGAAAAGACTGTCCGATTTTATTCTTTGAGATATTCGTAACAGTACTCTTTTTACGAGATGACCCTACAATCAACTCACAATCTGGAAACCCAGCTATCCTTCTGTTGGAGTTAGTATACCTTAGTGACACCAGTTCGGCACTTACACCACTTACCCCTCACCAGATACTTTTTAAGCCATTCCTTTTTGATTCTTTTGATCTTTTTGCATTCTTTCGTGCAGAGGTGCTCAAAGGTACTCAGGGGGATGGTTTAAATTTATTCTGTGTAATACTTGTAATACTCAAAAGTTTGAAGAATGGCGTACATCGTGTACTTGTGCAGTTCAGCAGGTGATGCATTAGAACCTTCAATAAAGTTCTGCATCGCATAAGTTTGACTTCTTCGCTGTCCATCTTTTACGTTTCCAGTTTCTTATAACATATTTGATGACTAAATTACAATCTATTGAACAATTTTATTCAGGACAAAACCTTTATGAAGAAGCTGTCACATGGTTACAATATTATCAAGAGAACGAAATTCTAACAGTTTTAACACTTCATGATGTGTTGAAGGATAAAATGTATTTCAGTTGTAGCTAAGGTAATTATTATTAATAGGTTATTATCTTGCATCGGTTTTACTTTCCCTTTCTTTTCATGTGCATTGTTATAGATTCAATCAATTCTACTAGGAATTCGACCACTTAGCCTGATCCCGTGCTTAGCAAGGATAGGAGAAAAAATACTGAAGCAAGACATAGATGCACAATGCACTGTGAAGAACACGAAATAATATCCCACGTACAATTTGGCTTCAGAGGCAACAAGCAACTATACAACAAGCGACGAACATGGTGGAAGCGGCAAGGTCCAAAAGCAAACCAAGACAGGCGGCACTTTTAACTCTATTGGACATTGAACATTGATAAGGCCTGGAGAGCCAGCTTAATATTGAAAATGGAAAAAAGTGAATTTCCTGCTTGGCTAATCACAGTAACAGCCAGTTGGTTAAATGGAAGGAGATTTCAAGTACGTTTCAAAGGAGCACTGTTTATATGGAAAATAGCAACAGAAGGACTACCCTCCCCCATCCCCGTGTCTCATTGATGTGCATGTGGCAGATATACCAAAGTTTCAGAATGATAAACTCACAAGAATCTTCCAATTCGCGGATGACACAGCAATCCTCTCTGGTGGCATAAATGTGGAAGGCGCTGCAAATAGGACGGAAAGAACCTTCAAAGAAATTAAGACCTACAGAACATCAAAATAAATGAAAGCAAAACTGAAACTATACTCTTGGGGAAGAAACGACCAAAGAAAAATTTTCTACTTGTAGATAATAGGAAAATAAAGTTCAGGAAACAAGTACCGTACTTAGGAGTAGTTATTGATAGACAATTAAAGTTCTAGAAGCATGTAAAAAGAAGGAAAGTTATGGCCATAGGAAAATTGAGGAGAATTTACAGACTAACAAAATCAGAAAGTAAACTCAGCGTGCCAAATAGAGTAAAGTTATTGAGGACAATCTTTACTCCTATGATTTCGTACGGAAAAGAGGTATGGACAACAGGATCACAAGAAGTGAACTTAAAACACAGAATATTATATGATCAGAAGAGTAATGATCAAAAGAGTGCTGGGAGCAACGTGGTACATAAAAAATAGCGACTTGAGAAGAAAAAAGAAAGTGACCCAAAGAACACCCGGATGATCATTTACCGCAAATTGATCGAGAACTAGAAGGGACTGGCTTGTAACTTTCAATCTTGTATGTCCAAAATATACAAGAACAAAAAGCAAATTTGTCATAGACTAACCATCCGAAATAACTTAAGTAAGAAGAAAAAAACTAGTGGTGAATAATACGGTTTATTTTTCCAATCATCTATCTATTTGAGATTTTTGTGTGCTGCCGAAAGGATTGAACTCGATATTGCACCATTTTTATCGCATTCACAAAGTTTAGTTATGGTTTATTTATTTAGACCATATTTATGAACGCTGGATGTAACAATTAAAAAATAATAACTACACCTATATTTCTATCACGCGTGATTTACTGGAATTTTTATATACGACCCATAAATAGATATAAATAACTTTTCTGTCAGTTCGCGTTTTGATATTTGTAACAAATCGATGAAATATTGCTATGTATATTGTATTAACTTGAAAAATGTCCCTAATAATACAATAAATACCATAAAACCCCATTAACATTCAACTAAATCGACATTAAGTAATGAATTATTGATAAAGGCCTAATAATAATTTGGTGAATTATCAGAGGCATAAATTTTGTTATTGATTGTTTTCTAGCGTAACTTTTTTAAGTTATTTTTAGTGTTTCACTTAGGCGTTTTTGAATTTATCACCTAACGAATAAAAAAATCCCCAGGGCGTTAAGAAAAAGGTAAACCGAATAGAAGGGAGAATGAAAAACACAGCGCCAGTAAATTGTAATTTAAGTAGAAATATTTTCGGAGGCCGCAGGATCCCCTAATATTTATCGCCGGCTGTCTCCGCCTTCCAAGTTTAGCGAGAACGTATAAAATGCGGGTTTTGGTTTCATTTGGCGTGTCAGGCATTCAATCATCCTCCGAGACTCGCTTCGTTTCTGCGCAAACTGAAAAATACCAAGCCGTTTTGTCTCGATTTTCAAAAACCCGAGATTCCTGTTTTTCAAAACCCAGTTAATTGCGATACCTATCATAATAAAATTTCCTCTGAGCTCTTGTTTATCGTTCACTCGCAACCTTTGTGTTCCCCCTTTTGTTGATAGGATAAATAAAACAATTAAAACCGACTATAAAACGTGCCTCCATAAAACGGCCGTTGCGTCACAAAATGTGTTCCATTGCAACCACCGTAATGGCTCAATTGAAATGCGGGTCTATTAGAGGGCGAAATAAAGCACAACGTCTTAGCAATAACACCTAAGCGTGTACTGTAAATCGAGTCATCTACTCGGGGGAACCAAAGCACCGATTTACCGGGATTATCCGAATGGAATGTTCCTCGCCCGTTTCACCGTTTATATGAAATTACAGCCTGAACCGGTTAATGGTACCAAAGTATACCCGGCCAATGGGAAATAACCCAAGATATCGATGGATTAAAGAAGAAAATCGTTGCAAACGTCACATTATTTCTTAAAGTATTACCTTAAAGAAGAGATTATTTGATTGTATCTAGATTAAGGGTAGAAAAATAAGCAATTTAATCTATATGAAAGATTTCGTTGTTGCTAATTTGATTTATAAACGTTCAATTTGAGACATTAAAAGAACCAACAGACTTGGACGAAAGTGTCCTCGCGTCAGCTGGAGTGTAAATATTTGACTATACAGTGGCGAACTGGCAATCGTCGCAAGTTTTCCGTTTCCGTTTCGTAAAAGTTTAAATAGATTCGGGGTCCCGCTTGGCTAGTCGCCCAACCTCCCACCTCCAAACCTTCTTCAGGGTTTGGTATCTTTGCAGCTCAAGGGGTAAATATTTACCGGGGCGTTCAGTTTGCCGAACTTCCGCACTATAAATTTAAACTGGTTGCACCCGTTGCTTCCGCCCCGAAGCGTATTATATGTTAATTTCTTGTTTTTGCTACTTCTTGTACCTTTTACCTTCTTTTTTTCTTAAGTTAACAGAAACCGTTTAAAAAGCCCAACTCATTTTAATTACTATGCATTATTTAGAAAATGATGGTGAGCTCTTCTAAGGTATAACATCTGAGTATAATATTCCTCTAACAAAGGGGGTGGTGTAAAGACCAAAACTTTAACACCCGTAATAGTTCATTCAGTTGAATGTCGTGTTGAAACTGTGCAAACTTTAGTAGACCGATTTGAGCCGACTACGACGACCATTCATTACGAAGGAGTGCGCTTAGGCCAATTTAGGTATTTATAGCCGTGTCTCTTATGAATACACCATCCTCGAACTTAATGCCGAGGGATTGTTGTGTTCTACGAGAAGTTAGAAACGCTCGTTGGGTGCATTATCTGGGTCGATGTGGCCCGGACTTGTTATTTCCTACATTCGCAGTAGGACATAAATAAAATGGAACAACCCAGTCCTCCCCCCAATTTATAAGCCTTTATATTACAATCTGAGCAAAAGCAATTTGGACGTGACATAATACCCCAATTCGTTCATATTTTACCAAAGTTATTTGTTTTCATATCCATAATTTTCAACTCTAATTTACATCTGTTATTTACATGAATAATTAATACCATCATAAAATGTGTTATATTTAATAAATAAACTTACTTCAAGCATATAGACTTAACCTCAAACACAAAAGGCAGATAAGTTGCCTTGCATGGAGTACATTTCCATCCATCTTATTTCATCTAATCTCACCAACTAATTTATAATCTGCTTAATGTCGATTAATCAACAACAATCAAGCATCAATCAATTTTTGGTCTGTATAGTGATCTATAGCAGTGGAAGGGGTGACGTGTATCGAGAAAAGATACCATATCGAATTTATTCGAGAAGTACTTCCATTAAAATAGAGAGGACGGTGATAGTGATGCACATGGAGAGGATAGAAGGACCATGAACGAATGGATGAATGAGGTTAGGAGAAACAAGGTTAGCAGAGACGTGGTATTACGAGTATGGGTGAGGAGACGGCACCGGACTGCGACGTACTTAGGATGGTCGTGGGGAAGAAGACATGATTCTAAGAGGGATTGTTTCCTGAAGTATGGAAGATTGCAAGGGTGTTCTTGCTGCCAAAACTAAAACGTTAATAAAACCTATATACCTGCATTAGGTAAGATGTTAGATAGGCTATTGTACCAACTAAACCGGATAAGTCTGGTATAGACTGGACTGGACGAAAGGCGAGCGTCCGATGCCTTAAAACGCTCCACCACTGCTAAGGGATGATAAAGCCGACAGAAGAGGCCTGGTCCCCAGGGGAATTAGTCATAAGACCAGTCTCTTTATCTATAATGTGCAAATTATGTGTTAAAGACAAATTCTACAAATTCTTCGAAAGAAAAAATTCTACAAGAACAAAATGCTTACACCAAAACAAAAGATTGACTAGAGCTAAGTATGAAGAATGGCAAAGAGAGGCCAACAAAACATGAAGTTAAAAAAACACTATAAAACAGAACAAATAACTAAGCAAGAAAGTAAAAAATCTTACATGTCAATTAAAGAATTCACCAAACGCTATCATACAAACATGAAGGAAATGATGGACGTAAGGAGGAGATTGAAGGTCTCTTTCAAGAAACTTTTAACATCACAAGACGATAGAGACGATGAACAAACTACGGACGCCATAAGTGATGATGTATTAGTAACGAAAGCTATATACGAAGAAAGTGTAGAAACAGTATAGAAGTTAGAAAATTAGAAGTCCTGGAAAGTTGAACATTAAGACAATTAATAGAGAAAATATCCCAATCCGTCTATAAGAAGGGAGACAAACTAAATTTGTTACAAGTACAGTAGCACCACACTGTTCAACACCACCTGCAAAGTACTATCAGTCATAATATACCAAAGTCTTGAACCTTACACTGATCTATAGACCATATTCACACTCTGAGGAACATACAAGACACAATTAATTTTAATATTGTAAAGAACATAAATTCATTTGACAAAACCTCTCCTCCCTTGGATAATGTACAGATAAAGTGCGTGAAAGATAAAATTAAACAATAAAACCTCACAATCACATTGGGTGATAAGAATGCTGGCTGGGTCGTTCTTGATAAAATTACATATATTGTAATAAATATATTGTAAATAAAATTTCACGCACTTAGTAACCTAATTAACAATTTATGCGCTTTAAACTTCACCACTGAACTCGAATCTAATTTGAAAATTAATTTCTTGGATTTAGAGATAAGAAAAAATAACCTAACTAATAACCTTGAGTTTAACATCTTCAGAAAACCTACATGTACTGACTCCATCATTCCTAAATTCTCACACAGTAGTACTAAACACAAATATCCTATTAAATGCCAATGACCACATAACGGAACTAAAGAAAATTCTAAAAATTGGGTTTAACAACGATTATAGTATGTGCGAAATGCAAAATATATATTTTAATGTCTACAATAGATTCGACAAGTCAATAGATTCATTTACCCTCATTACAGAAGTCAAAATTGTTTCATTACTTTACCTTTTCACCCTACCCTAATAGAGTTAAAAAGAAACAAAATAAACATCAACTTAGCCTTCACATCTAATAGCAAATTAGGTCAGCAGTTAGTTAACACCAACCACAAATTCAACAATCCAGTTAAGTGGACTCAATAAAATTACCTGTGAAAATTGTACTAAATTCTATATAAGACAAACAGGGCGTAATTTAAAAACTGGAGCCAAAGTACATTTATCTAAGAACTCATCCATATGTTGTAAATATTTAAAAACTGAAAACCATAATTCTAGTATTAATATCATACACCTAATAAAAAGAATAAACAAATTTAGGGAGCTAGACCTAATTGAAGAGTTTCAGATTTTTAAGTATAAAAGATACAAAGAGGGTCTAATTCTTAACCAAATTACAGACTTTTATAACAACAGACACTTTATAAAATTTATGTCTTCAGATGTATAACCTGTTTATTTGTTCCTTTCGTAACTGGTAGTCGTTATATTGAGTTGTTAGTGCTGTCAACTTTTAATGTGTTTTACTTTATGATTTTACTATACATTTCTGTTTTGATAGTTTTTTAAGTTTTATTTGAGCAACGTAGTTTTATAATAGTGTAATCTCTGCAATTTTTTTCAAAGAAACAAGTTTGTTCACGCTATTTTTATTCTGTTTCATTTTAGTTGTGTTTCTCCCTATTTTATATATTTTATTTTATTTACAGTTCTAGATAGCTCCCTTTTTTAAAAAACTTGATTTTTCTATTTGCTGATTGAATGTGTAATTAACTTACGAGACTGATGATATTATCGAGATTTCAAATTAGATGATAGTAAAGAAAGTACTTTACTAAATTTCTGACGGTAATTATTTTAATATGTTTTTGTGTCATTTACTAATGAATGTTTCTTCAATGTGCCTGATGACGAGATATTTTCTCGAAACATATGTAGCACCAATATCAAATACAATTTAATAAATAATATTTCATACTTAATCCGAAATTTATTATTATTACTATATAAGAAACATTTTTGAATATAACATGGACCTCTATAGCATTTACATAGATTTAAAAAAGAACTGTTTGAAATAAACTGTGGAATCAGGTAAGCTGAGGAGTTATCACCCATCATATTTAATCCCGTTCAAGAAGTTGTCATACGGCAGCTTGGAATGCGGAAAGAGGACTGAGGGAAATATTTACTCAACTCACAAAAATAGTCTGAAAATTAAGACTGATAATAAACAAATCAAAAACAAAATGTACGGACTCCGCAAGACCCCGAAGAAAAAACCCAGGTCATCTTAACGTAGGAAATTAGTCATTTGACAGTACATCATTTGAATTCCATAGTAACAGTAATAAATAAAGTAGCTGAAGAAATCGAAGCTAGAATACTTAGCGGTAATAAGGGCTTCTACATCTAATAATGAGCAAAATACTAGGCAGATAATCCAATCTCAAAATCTATCGCATTATTATAATACCAAGAACAATATATGGATGCGATGCATTAGCCATGTCGAGAGGACGTGAAAGTAAATTAAGAGTCTTTGAAACACGGATCTTGCGCAAGATATATGGATTGATACAGGATGGTGCTGATATGAATGGGACCACCTCATGGATTGTGCAGATATAGAGAATAGCACTACTGGAAAATCCGGAAAGGATGCAGCGAGACAGAGGAGCGAAAAGAATTCTAGATTGGACACCGCAGGGACACCAAGCTGGAGGAAGACCAATGAAAGGAAGGAAGGATGATCTGATGGAAAACGTATTATAAAGCAAGCCAAAACAGAGGACTGTGGTGCTGGAAAAAGAAGAAAGTGGGTTGTAAAGTTGGATCTTGTAATCATAATGATGTACTTTACAAAAAGTCTGTTGTGTTGGATAGGACAATATTTTTGCCTTTTTTTTTGCTATAAATATAGGAATAAATCGCCTGATATTGAGGTTATGCAATTTTTAATCAATAGTAAAAACATTCAAACAGGTAAGCAAATCATCTATACCGGGATGGTTCTAAACTCGCATCTGAGTTGGGGACAGAAGCCAGTTAGAGAAGAATTTAGCTAGTTGACAACTTTTATATCAACCTTATTTCTAGGCGATATGATTCATATACTATCTGCTGAAGAATGAATATTTTTCTATAATTAGTTCTATATTTTTCATAACGAATACGTTACGGTAATTTCGATATTTTTAGCTAAAAAATTTCTTCCACGTACAAAAGAGTCACTAAATATAAAATAAACGCCTCTGTTATACCTATCAGTTTTATAACAAAGTAATTCAGCTTATAGAAAAACAATACAGTAAGGCGTTTTTTTTTATTCAGTTGAAAAGGTGTAAGTATTCGTGTGAGGTCATGAATTTATTAAGATTTAATTTCAGAAATTGTACCTTAAACGATCAATTTTGTTTCAGACCATAAATGATGGAAAAAATTAATATTGATTTCCTAAATAATAGCACGCATTTGAATATTAATTGACTATAAATTACATATTACACCTAAGTACCCTCACCCAACTACATATTATGTTTCGAAATAAATTACTACTTGTCCTCATTTTTACCATTCTTATAATTCTCAGCGCTCTTTGATGTTTCATCATAACTGGTCATCATTTAATTTTTGTTAATCATCTCGTATTTAACTAACCTACTAAAATAAATACTATTATTCTTGCAAACCCCTGTATTATTTTGGGACATAAATAATTTAGTTCATTCGAACAATGTCGGACTGTTAAATTATCTACGCCCAAGTTACGAATAATCACGATATCTAGGTCCCGACCGGTTCTAGGGAGGTTAATCCCATGGCGTTTCATGAATATCTTACCAAAGGCAGGAAGACAAATTGTAGGGCCTCGTGTACTGATTTGATTTGGTTCAAGTCTTACTAGTTTCGGATGAAGCGAGAAGGCTTATAAGGGACCCGCGTTAGACATCATATCGGCAACGCTATCAAATTTAATGGCTTTTCCATATCTCCATTTCTCTATTGCCAGTTCCGGAAACACGATGATGTCGAAATTCCCGGACTGAAAATTGATCCGAGCATACGACAAGAATGAATATGTAAACCAAATCTTCCTAGTTTACATACATAACTTATCTGTAACGTTATACTTTATTATTATTTCTACACTAAAGTTGACAAATCAATGTCAAGTTACGTTTTGGTCAAATTCTATGATAATTAAAAATGACCTTCGTTATACCTTCTATAGAGAGTTATTTGTTGGTTTTGCTTAAATTTAATTGGAAGTTTTAATTAACGGTTTTTGTAGTTGTAACTTCTTAACTCTACAGTGGAGTAATATTGTACAATTCCCCGTCATACGGAAAGGCATTGTTTCACGTATACATCCAAAACTAGTTCGGTACTTTACGCTATATGAATACAAGATTTAATTATGCGGTTCCCTGTAATTATAGCGACAACTAAAATTGCAACAACACCGGTCTAATGTTTACCCTACCATTTGCAGCGACGCATTTTCAAACTATAAATTGGACCAATTGGAAAACGGTTTTGTTACGAATAAATTATTTTAGCTCGTCGTATTTGTTTCTGATTTAATTGAATAACTTAACGATTTGGTGTTAATAATAAAATAAAATATACTAAGCTATTTATGAAAATTTGGTTATTAACAATTATATAATTATAAATATAAAATAATTTAATTATTATATTAAAAGTATATCTGCTTTAACCACTCTAAATAAGTGATTAGATTAATATTCTTTATTGTCAGCGTTAAAACGAATTCAATTAAATTAACCAGCGCATCCGCCATTTTTTCATTGAAGATATACAAGTATATCTTGGGTTTATGTACCGTATAACAAAATAATAAGAATTATTTGGCATACAGTTATAAATTCAAAGTAACTAATCGATAACGGATGGGTTCAACAAAGGGAAGCAAAAAAAAATAAATAAAAAAATAGTGTATAAAAGCTAAAAGTTAACGAGAATGTCGGTACAAAAAGGTTTATTATTCGATACACAAAAATTTTATAAATAAATATAGTATTCTCTTAATACCTACATTCAATGTAACTAAAAAAGAGGAAACTGTTAAGTGGTCTTAAAACAAATTATAGTAAAATATCGACAAGTTAGTAGAGTGTGTTAATTAATTATCGTACCCGACGTCATCATTGCAAGTATGCAACCAATATCATAGTATTGGTATTGTAACACGCAAATCGCGTAGTTGGTTGCATACTTGCAATGATGACGTCGGGTACGATAATTAATTAACACACTGTACGTTTAAAGCGAAAACATTCAACTTTGAAATTTCTACAGCCATTTAAACTACACTTTATAGAATTTGTGGATCGTCCGATTTCATTACATTAAGAAGAGTTACTGGAAGAGTGAAAAGAAAATATTACTTTGATTGAGCACCGTACGCAGTGAATATAGACGGTGAGAAGGTGGTAGAACTTTATAAGTTAGAACAGTGGCTCAAGGAGAATTGAAGAATTACAGAAGCCATTAATATAGAAGATCCCAAAAATTAAGTATAAATGATGTGAAAGAAGGAAATATGGAGACGATATGGCGAAGAAATGGACCACGAAGTAAAAGATATCGCGAACATGTAAACAAAAGGAAACGGTTGTATGGAAGCTGAGAACTTGGAATATTAGACGCCTGAAAGGAAAGGAAAATAAATTGGAGAGAGAGTTTGAGCATATGAATATAGATATTTTAACCAGTGATCTGAAAGCGCGAACAACTAGTG
Organism: Onthophagus taurus; assembly: GCF_036711975.1. NCBI lineage: Eukaryota > Metazoa > Arthropoda > Insecta > Coleoptera > Scarabaeidae > Onthophagus > Onthophagus taurus. The sequence continues at coordinate 36,682,065 of NC_091972.1, read as the reverse complement.
CCAGGGATACTAAGATAAATAGGACAGACTAGGTACTAGAAGAGTTGTCAGCTAAGAACAACTTCCTTATAGTACATTCATGGTAGACCTTACGATAAGTGGAAGACATGGAGGAACCACTGATTCACCATGAGTTGGAAGGGGGAAGAGAGGAGTGGATGTAGCGTGATTACATAGACGCTGAAACGACTCGCTGCCGGGTGATTGATCCAGATTATCTGACAAGGGCAATAATAGTGTCTGCTTGCGAGGAGACCCTGACTAGAAGGAGAAAGGGGAAGAGGAGAGCAACGTCACGAAATGTAAGGAGCAGCTCTGGAAGAAGCTGTGTGAGAACTATTTGTAGGACTTGGTTATTAATAGCGTATCGCTAACCCATAGAAAATTAATGATAGCAGTTTTACTTGTCGTATGCATTCAACACAGTGCCCTGGCAAGAAGTAAGGAAGGCCATGAAGAAGAAGAAGTTTAACGTTTGATAAGACGAATAGTGAAGTCTTACCTCTCCGGGAGAAAGACAATTTTATCAGGAGAAGACGAAAGAAGTGTCACCTTCGGCGTTTCGCAGGAATTAGTGGTGAGGGGACCTCTGTGGAATATATATACATAGATCATAATATTATGATAGAGTATTGCAGATGAACTTGGAAAGGGGAGGTCATAGTTGTGAGGTATACCGATGACGTGGTGGCAGTCGTCGAGGGTATGAATGGGGATGAGATGAAGGACAGAGCGTCTTTCTTTTTCTGTCAACTTTTTGTTTTGTTTTCTGTTCTACCCTCTTCTTGTTTCGGAGTAAGGTGCATAATAAGTTCTATCCTGACTTTTGACAAATTTTACACGGTCACACCTTTATTCATTTCAATACATTTGAGAAGATATTTTTGAAAGGAGATGATGATATCGCCGAATTGGTTCATCGCCCAGAGCGTTTTAGTAAAGATAAGTACCATTAGACTACAAAACGTTAAATGATTCATGTACACTCAATGTTAGGTGTCTTTTGGTTCCAAATAAAATTTCCATTAAGTGTATATAGTATAAATGGAAGTCTGAAGTAGATAAAACGTACTACGAGAATGCCGCTGAAGTAGATAAATGATGGTGAATTAGTATCTTTTTTAGGTGTTGGACAGTGCAGATAATAATCAAGTTCAACTCCAATAGGACTTTTTTTATTCAATACAACTTTATTTATATCAGGTTTGTCATTAGTAACGTCATTGCAACGATCCCATACGATATATAAAATCTCTTGTTGTAGTATCGTCTAGTTTCCTTCTCTTCGCTTATAATTCATGATAACATTCATTACTAACAGAACTGTCGCTGATGTATCGCCCTTTAAATGCAAAAAACCGTTTTGAAAAATCACTTCCAGTTCTTGAGAAATAAATTTTTGAAATGATCGACAATTTTTTCGAATTTTATAATTTTCGCCGATTAAGTTTTAAAAATTCGTATAAAATCCATTTCTTGGAATATGAGTATAAAAATTGCCCAAAGTGTTAATAAAAGTGTCCTCATTCTAATGAACCAACCCGTTTTGAAAAATAACTTTTGGTTTTTGAGAAAACAATACTTGAAGTTGTAATAAAATTTTCGATGTTGCAATTTTCATTGATAATTTTCAAAATTCGCTATAAAATTAATTTCTTGAAGAACCCTTGTGGAAATATCACCAATTATTAATTAAAGTATCCTCTTTTTAATCCAAAAAGCCGTTTTGAAAAATCACTTTTAGTTCTTGAGAAATAATTTTTTGAAATGATCAACAATTTCTTCAAATTTTGCAATTTCCGCCATTTAAGTTTTAAAAATTCGTATAAACCCCATTTCTTGGAATACGAGTGTGAAAATTTCCCAAAGTGTTAATAAAAGTGTCTTCTTTCCAATGAACTAACCCGTTTTGAAAAATAACTTTTAGTTTTTGAGAAAACAATATTTGAAGTTGTGATAAAATTTTCGATGTTGCAATTTTCATCGATAATTTTGAAAATTCGCTATAAAATTAATTTTTTGAAGAACCCTTGTGGAAATATCACCAATTATTAATTAAAGTATCCTCTTTTTATTACAAAAAGCAGTTTTGAAAAATTACTTTTAGTTCTTGAGAAATACGTTTTTGAAATAATCGATAATTTTTTCAAATTTTGCAATTTCCGCCGATTAAGTTTTAAAAATTCGTATAAAACCCATTTCTTGGAATATGAATATAAAAATTTCTCAAAGTGTTAATAAAAGTGTCCTCATTCTAATGAACCAACCCGTTTTGAAAAATAACTTTTGGTTTTTGAGAAAACAATATTTGAAGTTGTAATAAAATTTTCGATGTTGCAATTTTCATTGATAATTTTCAAAATTCGCTATAAAATTAATTTCTTGAAGAACCCTTGTGGAAATATCACCAATTATTAATTAAAGTATCCTCTTTTTAATACAAAAAGCCGTTTTGAAAAATCACTTTTAGTTCTTGAGAAATAATTTTTTGAAATGATCAACAATTTCTTCAAATTTTGCAATTTCCGCCATTTAAGTTTTAAAAATTCATATAAAACCCATTTCTTGGAATACGAGTGTGAAAATCTCCCAAAGTGTTAATAATAGTGTCTTCTTTCCAATGAACCAACCCGTTTTGAAAAATAACTTTTAGTTTTTGAGAAAACAATATTTGAAGTTGTAATAAAATTTTCGATGTTGCAATTTTTATCGATAATTTTCAAAATTCGCTATAAAATTAATTTCTTGAAGAACCCTTGTGGAAATATCACCAATTATTAATTAAAGTATCCTCTTTTTAATGCAATAAGCCGTTCTGAAAAATCACTTTTAGTTCTTGAGAAATACGTTTTTGAAATAATCGATAATTTTTTCGAATTTTGCAATTTCCGCCGATTAAGTTTTAAAAATTCGTATAAAACCCATTTCTTGGAATATGAGTATGAAAATTTCCCAAAGCGTTAATAAAAGTGTCCTCTTTCCAATGAACCAACTAGTTTTGAAAAATAACTGTTAGTTTTTGAGAAAACAATATTTGAAGTTTTGATAAAATTTTCGATGTTGCAATTTTTACCGATAACTTTCAAAATTCGGTATAAAATTCATTTCTTGAAGGATCCTTGTGGAAATATCGCCAATTATTAATTAAAGTATCCTCTTTTTAGAGTTGCTGCGTGAGTTAAAGTAGCAGCAAAGAAGTTCATTTTGTATTTTGGATCCAAATAAGTTGACATATCTTATCAGTTTTCTTATTACTTTCATTTTTATTCAAATATCGCAATAATGTGGCAATGTACGGTATCACTTCAAATATGCACCAGAAATTGTAACCATAATGGTCTGATAGATATGCCCAATATCCGGTATCCGGCTTTTCACAAAATCACTATCCGTTCCATCACTAATGATTGTGCTTTATTTTTTAGTTAATAACGATTATTTATTTAAATTATATATTAATTTGATTTGTCGGTGTTGTCTCATTGCTCCCGATGATGGAAAATTACTGAAACCATTCCAGCTTAATGTAATAAAGGATTTTTTGATTACTTTACAAATGATCGACACCGTTTTAATTCATACTTTATTATATATGTCATTTATCTTTAACATTGTTAGTTTTTTTTATTAATTAAATGTTTCAGTTCTCTTCTACTTAACTTCTTCTCTTGCTGATTATACATCTCCATAAACGCGGAGACGCAAAGTATTACAAATATATAAGAAAATAGATATTACTTTATCAAATATTTTTGTGTAGAAAGTAGAAAAATCCCATTCTGCGTATCCAACCGCGTAATAACGTTGATATGAAATTTGAAAATCGTGCTGACGGAAGAGAATGAGGACACTCCGCTTATATTCATAGGTTGGGCCTAGCAAACCCGAAGCGAAATATAATTAAGTAAACGTCACGTCAGAGAGATGTTGGTTGGATGTTGTACCATATAGCACAATATCTGAGGTGAAACGTTGCATCCTTGCGATATTATGTATTAAAAAGTAGCGAGGCGCTGCGGTTCCGCTTTCACTTGGTATGCGAGGTTTCTGAGCTAGTATTTTATGGAAAACCCACGGAACGCTACAAGCAATCTTATCTTTATTAAATTAAACATCAAACTTATCTAAACACGCGAAAGCTGCACCTAACCTAATCTTTTATGAATGAAAGTATTAGAAACACTAAATGACGTTATACGTTATCTAATAGCTTTTCTGCACTAAAATTCTTTCCAGTTGATATCGCTATTAAATCCGTTAAAAACGAACGATTCGTTGTACGTCTTCATAATTAGATCAGCAGTCGTTTTCCAACTTTAGTTACATTTACGTTACGTGAACATCAACGGATTTATAGGATACTAAAAATCTAAACGACAATAACCTAGATATTGAACTTTTATTGATACGATGCATTTTGAAATTACGATGTACAAAAAAAAATTATTTTTGATAATAATTGTGTTTATAAATGAAATGTTTTAAGTGCTTTAAATTACAAAACTCTATCTAAGAAAGTTAATGGTGTTAGTGACTACAAAGAGTCGACGTCAAAAATGTAAAACGTTCGTCGCTAAACAGGGACGAAAATGGAAAAATTAAAGTTTACCAAAGAGATGGTGTAATCGGTTTAAGTTGTAGAAGGAGGCCTGTTATAAGTTTTAATTACCTTTAACCACCTCGTCAGGGCTATTCCCGTGGAAAATGGGTCTCGCAGATGGAAAAGTTTTGCCAGAGCTTTCTGCTTTGACATTGGCCAACGGCAACGATAAATAAATAATAAAGGAAATTCCAAAACGTAAATCGAGAGCAGTCGCATTCTATCCACCTTGCCTTCCAAGCAAGAAATTTTGAATACAATTACTGCTATGCCTAAAGAAATTCCAATTATTATTACACATTTATGTGAAATGAAAAACTCTTAGTTCACTTTTAAGTTTATATCACCCTAGATCATGTAGTCACCGGCAAACTAGGAGACGAACTTTGGGAAACTAAGTTTAGGTCTTACTTAAAGCCCGTAATTGTCTTGTCCGAAACTTAGGAGTAGGTCTAGACGAAAAAGTGTTGACGTTAGGAAATATAATGGGTCGCAGAACCCTCCCGGTGCTATAACGTCGACATTCACCATGGTAGCCACATTATTCCAGTTTCCACCCTTTCAGTGGGGTTAATGTGAACTACGCGCAGACAGGCGAGGCTGTAGCTTGCGGCCCGTGTAACCGGTATTAGGCATTTAAACTTTCCTCATTTTCGCGGACGACGTATTTACATTTAAATTCGTCCATTCTCGGTATAAGTACTGGCACCAGAAGAGGACTCTTGAAGAGAGATTGCCGTGTTCGGGTTGGAATTCTTGAAAGGGCTCCAACGGATTAAGTTATTAATTAAGTTTTAGATGCGTTGTTTTGGATATGCCACGTTGTCGAGTGTTAATCCTCTCGATTTTATACCACCCACAACGGTTTTATGTGATTCTATCCTATTTCAAAATTTAATCAACTCTCTCCATTACGTAATTAAGATTTAACAGCACAATAAAACTGTATACAAAAAATGTAACTTTAAGTACTCAGAACAAAATATTATTAAATTTTTGGTCAATGAATGAGTATCTCAAATAAACTGCATAAATTCTTTCCATTCCCTTTAAGGTATTATAGAAGGTAATAACACAACAACTTTCTGAGTAAATAAGGTTTGTCCAACCAAGATTTTATTTAAGGCTGAAATATGTGATAAAATAACATATTCTTTTGTCTACAAGGCCGAACCAAACCCAATTATCCCAAATTATTTGTCCTATTTGTAGTGGATAAGATATTATTCTATACTTCATTAAGGATTGTTCGCGTGATTTTAAATCATTTAAGATGCATTTCTTGCCGCTGTGCTCTTATTGCTGTTATACCAGCTAACCATCTAGTTTCTGAAAGATAACCTGTTTTTCTGGCTCTAAAACTTCTTTTATTATACATCACCTGTGTGAAACTGAAAAAAGGGTATACATTTACTGAATAAATTCAAAGAAATCACTTACTTCCATATTACACGAAACTTCATGTTTGTCCCTCTTCCGGTAACGCTCCATCAGTCGTACCTTTTTCTATATTGAGGTACGTATCCAAAGCTGTCTTTTAGCAATCAATTTTAGAGCATCCTCATCACATGCATATCAACTGTTTGGTTGATAATCGTCAATTCTTGCATATACCCGATATATATGATCGTTCGTCGTCTAATTTCCTCATTTGGAACATGTTCCAGTCTTGATAGGCTGCATGCGTTTCTTAGAAGTTTATTTCTACCGTCTCATGTTGTTTCCTGCATTTTTTGATCCGTATGTTAAGTTGAACATATGAACACTTATTCGCCCTTGTGACGTCATGTTTTGGATATCTTTAGTAGATGTTGCTTCTGCCGAAATTATGCTGCGCAAATATCTGTATTCGTTGCACCATCCTATTTTGTTGTTTATTTGCACTGCCGATATTCTTCCAGGAGTTTTCTGATCATTAAGGTCTCTTCATTTGCTGCAACAATTTGGTCATCAGCAAATAAAAGGATTGCCAGGCTTCAATCATCTCGATACCCATTTTCGAAAGTTGTATTCTCTATGTTATGTCACTCTGCTTAAGATCTTTCGTTGTCGAAAAGGAGTCAGATAACAAGTTTCCCGCCCTACAGACACTCCTGGGATTCCTATAAATGTCCTAATGGACCGCATATACACCCTACTAAGACCAGTCTTCGTCAGGATCTATGAAGACTAAATGGGTGGACAAATCGCTGGCTTAACGTCTTTCGATTACTTGTTAGAAGACGAAAATATTATCAGTACAAGACCTTCCTGCAGGGATACCACTGTGGAGGATAATCTGGAATACTATCTCTTTCCTGCATACACCTGTAATATACACCTGTCAAAGAGTGTTGCCACAAATTAGTGTAACATCTTGATCCATGCTTTTTCTCCATTTCCATTTTTTGATTTTCTTAAAACTGCCAAAAGTTTATATTAAAATAAGCTCAAAAATCTTCAATACTTATTTCAGAAACATGGTTAGTGTGTTTTTTATCTTTATTCTACAACGATACAGTCTTAACGGTATGATACGGTGAACAAAATGTTGTATTAATGTATATGAATCAGTTTTTATCCGAAATGACACTCAGATATTTTCGAGGCATTAAAAGCAATATCGGGCTTATTGTCATGTATTTTTATTAATGTATTCATTTAATCAGAGGGGTCTTTAGTCCCGAGTCAAACTCTTAAACTAGAGGCACCTCCAATCCATTAGCATAAAATGTAATAAAACTGTAATATAACTAAAACTGTAATCTATAACTAGACTATGTCACGTCTTGAAGTCACGTGACATAGTCTAAACAGGGCTGCTTTTTAACGTTTGCAGTACTAATTTTAAAGAAACTAACATAATTTCATATGAAATCCAGTTTTATTACATTTTATACTAATGGATTCGACGTGCCTCTAGTTTGAGAGCTTGACTCGGGATTAAAGACCCCACTGATTAAATGAATACATTAATGAAAATATATGACCGCGCAACGACAGCAAAAAACTTTTGCCTTTGTTTCTCTACCGACTTTACTTGCTGATCCCTTCATTGTTGTTTTAGATAGAGGGAATATTAAATTCACCACTAAAACGCACCATCATTTTTGTTTTTAGTTTTCTCCTATTCTAGCTGGCTTTTTGACCTGTTTTTTTCACGTTAGTTTTGAGCTGTCCATAAAAGTTATGCTTACGCCCAAATAAGTGCAGTCTGTTACTTATTCTGCCACGTGGCCATTCACCTCTAGGTTACATCTGCGCGGTTCTGTAGTTATTACCATAGTTCTTATTTTGATAACATATATCTCCATGTTGACTTTGCCGCTTGTATTCTAAGTGTGTATAAGAACTATTGTAGTCCATCTTCTGTGCCTACAGTCAATGTTGCTTCGTTCGCATAGCATATAATTTTTAATTTGTCTTTTTCTATCTTCTATTCATTAACCTGTTGAACAGTAGTGGGCTCAGACTGTCACTCTAACTCACACCCATATTCAAGAGTATTTCTTCTGTGCTATGTATCTTTGTGTGGTGATATCGTTTCTAATAAGTGGTTTGATGGTTTTAATTTTATATGGGAGCACTACCTTACGTCTCTAGTCTTTTATAACGTCCCGTAGTCGTATCATGTCGAATTTTGTCAAATCTATAAAGCATAATTATATTATGCTTAATTAAATTAATTAATGCTAATTAAAATTCTTCGGTTATTCTCTGGGTCTGGTGATGTTCCTTTCTTAATTAGTGAAGTAGTGATACTATTTCTCGAGCTCTTTAGCTCATTAGGGATATTGTCCGGATATGGTGACTTGCCGCTTTTTAGTTGTCTCATTGCAGCGTTACTTCTTGCATTGTTAATTATTCTATTTTCCCAATAATCTCAGCATCTGCTCTCTCTAGTCTTTGTCCTTCATCATATGTTATATTACCTTTTCTTTCTGTATCCAGATCTTGAACGTGGCTGGTTTAATTGTCCGCTAATACGTTACTTTGTACCACTGTTTCGTTTACTTCCTGTTTTATTCCCTGTTTGCATGAGTGGATCAGTATATCATTGTTGTACTGTATTGTACCTTTGCCCATTTTTTCGTCCCCTTTTTTGCACCCTTTTTTTTCTGGTGATGCTGTGGTCACGAGAATAATTTTGTGATCCTTCGCATCAAAGGAACATACTGTCCAGCATCCCAGTTCCAACTCATTCTCTTGTCGCTTCCTTATCATCTTCCTTGTCTTTGCCTATTTCGACAACGTTGGATCAGTTTTACTCCAATTCTCTATTTGAATTTTATTTAGGTTGTATTTTGTCGTGTATATTGTAAATTGTATTATAAGGCATTATTATTATGATCTTGAATTGAGAGAATTGAGAATATCGTATTTTAACTTTAAGGAGAATAAGTGGCTCAATAAAATTCATGTTTTAACTTGTTATTTTTTACACTTATTCAAAGAATCAGTTTTTATTAAAACATTTCTTTATAGTAGCAGTGAATGTCTAAAATAATAATAACATTAACATTATTTTAACAAACGCTCATTTATACAACCTTCGTCAAGTATAGATATGATTTAAAGTTTTATAATGAATGGTGTAAGAACTCGAATTTTATTATTATTATTTTATACAGTTTTACTAATCACTGAAGATTATTTATAGATAAATTAAAATTTAATTGTAATTTCCGTTTCAATTTTTTTTAATACAAAATCCAGTAAAATTTCGATCGCCACGAACATATCCATTTGGTACAATGCAGATAGAAAAATAAAGCACTGCTATTTAAATTAGTAAACAAACATTTATTTACTCTTTTTCACGCAAAAACCGAGGGTGAATATTTTTGAAATACACCGAAGTTTTTTATTAGAATTGGTCTGTTATATCTGAAATTGTCAGAAACAATATTTTTCCGTTAATAATGCTATAGAAAATAAAATGTTCGTTTAAAATGTGAATTTGGCTTCCTGAAATTGCGTTAGCATTGAACCTTTCTATTTAGAAAATACGAGTCATCAAAAAGTTGTTTTGGTGTTTAATTTAATAATTTTTGCGAGTCGTTGAACACAATTGTTAAAAAAAATGTTTCAATAATACCAGTTTTGTACCAACCCGTATTTTATCTTTACCCTGCAAATATTTTCGGAATTTATTGAGTACACAAACCCATATCGAAACAATAGGATCACGCAATAACGTCCCTTCATACAATCGAGGTTTATAATTAATTTGGGATATTGTCTGTGCGGTTACGTTTTGAACTAAAATAACTATTTCAAAGGCTGATGTAATAAAAATAAATACTTTATTATTTCCTTCCTAGAATTCAATATTATTGATGGTCGTTTATAGATTACAATTAAATTATTTTAGTGCAGAATGCGTTTAATTTTCCAATGAGTATTCAACTTCAAAATAAATTTATTAAACTGCTATCGGAGTTTAAATTATAACATAATAGCAGAATGTGCTTCGTGCATATGCAAAACTATTACATTGTCTCGCTCCCTTTTCCGTAAACGATTATGGTCCCTGTCTTCGGGTTGTGTCCTTCCTATTGGTGGTAATGTTGTGCACAACTTGTCCCCACAAGTCCATCGTACCGAGGGATGCACTCTCGTATTTCCGTGCACATGATCATGGAACGCGTGAAACTTTATTCAGTGGCAAAATAGTTTTCGGGCGTCCTCGTTTCAATATGCACTTCTCTCTAGTGTTGACCTCATCGTCCTAATAGCACAGAATTTCCTAACAAATTTAAACATTTGTGATGAATATCTACAAACACATATCGTATGTATTAAAAATAATATATTTTAATTATGTTAACGGAAAATTTGTATGGTCAAGATTTGTTTCCTTTTTTCTTCACTTATCTCGTTTTCATTTTGTATAATTTCATCCATTATTAATTAAAGAATCAAACTTTCTGCAAACTTTTCATTTCAAAGAGAATCATTTTAACCGCTTAATCTCACTCGATGCTTAATCTCAACCTAGATATCAGTCCTAGAATATCACAAGCAACCACATTATGTCGAATCTAAACCAACTCTAAGACCAAGAATTCCTCAACCAGATCTAAATGTTTTACAAAACGTAATCTTAATTGAATCCCGGCATAAAAGATAGATCAGTGATTCTTTCTTTCTTTACAAGTACTTTCTTTTATTCCAATTTTTACACTGTTAAAATGATGAAGAACTCGGACGATTCTTCTTCTTCTTGACCTTAATCACCTCTTTAAACATTTCGAGAGCCGATATTAGAAAGAAATCAATGTTAGCGGAGAGAGTGATATTGAAAATAATGAAGAGGTGTAAAGATGGACTTTTGCAAAAATGCAGCCAATGGAATTAATTACATTAATCAAATACTCAATGAAAATATTTAAGAGGAGAACACAGAATTTAGCAAAGTTTCGGCTATGTTTGAAGATTGCCTAATAAAGAGGGGTGCAAACTTTAATGTCAAACTGATTCTATTCCATAAAATGTATGTAAGACATATGTGTACACAAGCAAATCTCTCAACGCAGAGTTTACAGAAAAAACCAAAGTTAAATCCGAAGAATTCATGTTTGTATCAAAAGGAAATGATTTCAGTCAAATGGATGAATAGTAAATATGTTTGTTATGAACCAATTTTATCCAAAAAACATAATCAAGGTATTTTGAACATTGCTAACATCACAGACGTTAGGACTATTGTTTATTGACTTTATTGTCCTATAGTCATAGTAGAATATAAACGAATAATGGGTAGTGTCGTCATATTTGACAGGGAGATACCTTTATTTTTCTGTATTACACTTAGCTCCTTTCTGCATCTTTTCTTCTTTATTTTTGCTCGCATTCAATTTATTTTGCTTCTCTTCGTGGAGTTTTATTGTTCCCTTTTTGGTACTAGCCGAATTTTTGAAATGTTTTTAATTCGATTTTTGTTCCTTTTTTTCTGTCTTTCTGTTATCATCTTGCTACGTCATCTTTCATGTTCCTTAATAATAGCAGTCATGAATTAGCTTGAAAAGTGGTTCAGCTTGAAAAAGTGTCTCGAAGAAGTTAATATGAGATAACACTTTGTCACTTTGAGATTCGCGCAACACAAATAATTTTATGCCAAACCAGGATCTCTTTAGAGAAATACACTGTATAAAGTGTAATCAGCCTTGTCTCGTGTACATTTTGTCTGTTTTGGTGACTCGAGATAATTCAAGTGTGCATGTGTATGTTCAGTATTCTCCAGTCTGAGCTAAATGTTCATCAACTTCGACGTTGATGACCAACATGGTGGTCAAGGAAATCATCAAGGAAATTGACACAAAAAGTTGAATTCATTTTTCTTGATTCTCTCATCTCCGGTCGTTTCATAAATTATTTTAATATCATCCAGTATATGCAAGGTATGGAGATTGAATAATAACGTTCAATCTGAGAATATTTGGGACGGGGAGCTTGAACGAGTAACTTTTTGGACACTAGTAATATTTTTGACTGCTTGTCCAAAGTGATTTCTTTTCATAAAATTTTTGGTGCATACTAAATTAATAGCACTCAATATTAATTTCGAGTAAAGGTGGGTTAAAACGTTTTACTTCAGGCTTATCCACAATTCAACGCATCTTTTACAAGGCTTATGTGAAGCAACGAAGTCGGACTCTGTCAATTGATCAGGTTTTCTGGTAGTCGCAGGCATTTAAAGAGATCTGAAAATGTGGATAAACTTGGGCGGAGTTATTTCTAAATCACGGATGGGATTGCAAATACTTTGGGTCTAATTTGTGCCATGCCTTCTTAACGGTACATAGTCTAGAGGGAGCTCAAAATGGCGTGAGGAATGGCAAATAGTCCAAGACTATTTATACGGATATGATCATGTTGGAATATCTAGATGGTGTTTGCCATATATTGGAAGGACTTCTGATCCACAACAGCTTTCAGAATAATATCTATATAAGTTTGAGTATTAATTTTCCTTCGTCCAGGGACAAAAATTAGCAATTTTATGGGAATGCGTCCAAGAAAAGTCAATCCGTGAACTTTGTTTGTTAAAAATTTGTTCAACTATGAACATTTTCTAACTACTATGATGTCAGTGCTTTATGAATCATGCGAGATTTGACTGCAGAAAGAGTAGAGTTATTCATAGTAGCTGACATAACTCCGTGATTGTAAGGAAAGGAACTGTACAAATAAGTAAAGAAGGATATGTACAATACGTTGCAATTAATGTACAAGAATTCCTAATTTATAGCAGCATACGATGTGGTTACCTCGTTTTTATTGCTGGTGAGGGTTGTGATCGCGCAATCGTTTCTTGTTCCTACAGTGTGGAGCAAGGAAATTATCACATCAATATGTTATTAACCTTGGTTATGTTTCGGTGGTCATAGAATTCTATGAGAAGTATTTGCATGGCGAAGAACATCAAAGTTGAAAATTTAGACGATTTGCGCAATCAAATAATTGCTGGGTGTAACTCAATTACAGACGACCCTGGTGTGTTTGAAAGAGTTCGGCAGTCAATGACGAGAACATTGAATGCTTGTATTCAGGCTGGAGCAAGTCATTTCGAACATTTATTGTAGATTGAGCAACTTACGTGTACTTTTTGTATCTTCGAAATAAAGAGGGGTTTCAAAAATTATCGTAGGACAAAATATTCTTAGATTAGGCTAAGGAATAACCCCTAGAATTTTTGCTGCATGTTTACCTAACACCCTGTATAATTAAATATCTTTTAAAACGTTCCACTTTAGGCAGTCGGCTTACCGTGACTCTACTTTAAGTAAGGTTTCATCCCATTTCATCCCCCTTTTAATACTACCACGAAGTACTCCCAACTTATCGAGGAAAGTATTTGAGGTTGGATGAAGAAATCGATCAACGATTTCGGTATTCAAATTATAAAAAAGCACGACAAGGTCGTTGTATCTGTTATATTATAACATCTCCAGATCTGTCAAAAATTGATTGATGATATTTGCAATATCTACTTTGGGGACAACAGGGTTGATTGACGTCTTCTCTGATCCATAGTTGGGGTGGATTCATCTCCGTCCGAAGATAAATCCTACTGTGGTAGAGTTTAAATTTTCGACTAACATTTAAATATTTTATTAACAATTAAAGATTCAATGAAGTTATTGGTGATTTTGGTTTTGATTACGACTTTAAGTTAATATTAAACTCTCAGATCAAATGGACCCTATTGTGGTCAAAGATCGCCAGCATCCCGCAATTCAAATGGTTTTGAATTTGTAATAAACTAATAAAACTCCTAAGATGTAATTTGGAGATCTGATGACAAGCGAGTTCAAAAAGGGAGCACTATTATCAGATTCGGTCTCGATGGTGAACTGGATGTGGGGGTTGATAGAGTTAAATTCCCTTTGCACAACCAATAATCTGTCATACGGAACGGAGCAGATAATGTCGTCACCATATTTATAAATGAAGGGCAGTTCGTATGGAAGCTTGGGAATGCAACCATCCAAAATTCAGTCCATGACAATAGTGGCTAAGATAGGACTGAGAGGACTGCCCATGGGTGTGCCGAACTTTTGTTTGTAGAACTTATCACGAAAGGAGAAAACCGAGGAATCGAATAGAATGAATAGAAACTCGACGATCTTGAGAAATAAATCGTGAGGGATCTCCGTGTGAGGTTGTATTAAGTTCCACTTCGCCGATAACCTATCAATCACCAGTTGTAGGTGGATGTTAGTAAAAAGGGATATGACATCCAAAGACACCAACACATAATCCGGAGGCAAGGTAAGATTTCTCATCTCGTTAGTAAAGGCAAAGGAGTCACTGAGATGTATTCTTTATCGAGCAATTCCTTGCAGAGCTTGTTCTGTTTCCTCTGGATGATAAAGGTGTCAGATAATAACGACTTATTGACATGATTGGTTCAAAACCACAGTAACCTGTCCCTTATCTGCAGGAACCACCACAAGTGGATCAGGTCTTTTCTCCTTAAGAAATGCAACAGACCGGAAATCAGATCATCAGGTTATCGGGAGAGCCGTTGTTTTGACAAGGTTGGTAATAAGGTTAGTGACACGTGCCCTTTTTAAATTTAGAGACACCTTGGGAATAGATCTGAACGCGGATTCAACATCACAAAGTACTTGTGGGATTAAAGAAGAGTCCATTGTGACCAGTAAGCCAAACTTACGGCCCAGAGAGAGGAAATTACAGACGTCCTCGGGTACATGACAATCAGACTGGTTGGAAAACCATTTGGAGTTGTCTTTAACTAACTTATCAAACTTAAATTCAAATGTTAATTCATTGAACTTCTTTATGTTACGGTTCTTAATGTAATTAAAGATTTTTTTGTGACTCCTACAAAGGTGGTTTTTTAATTCACCATACATTGGGGGGGTAGGGTGGTTAATATTAGCTATTCTCGTATGTAAACTATTGATCTCTTGTGATAAATTTTTAAGAGCTATAAATGTACTAGATAGTTCTAAATTTAGAAACTTAATTCCTAACTTATGGATGAACGCATCAATCCTTCCTGACATCCGTCGGGAACATCCATCGATGGTGTTGTAGCTGTTTCCAGTTATCTTTAATATGCTATTAATGAAAGCTTGGCCCAATTAAAGGAGGTTTTTTGATTCCTTCCCCTTTTTGGTTGAATTCCCAATAATTTAAACTTAATTATTCTTATTCTTAAGTTTTTTGTTTTACCGAATTGACCAAATATATCCCCTTAGAGGTATTGATTACAGTATGTTATTGAACCGATTTGATGTAGTGTCACTGTCAACACGTAGAATAACAATCGCTGTAAGATTTTTGTATGGTTTACTTCACGGTTTGATTGACTGTTCACAGATTTTATACATTAACGTACCAAGACTTAATGTTAGATCGACGTGTGTTTTCTACTGCAACTTCAACAGAACAGTGTTGTCTCAACGCTCCCAGTGTCGTTGATGTGTAGTTATTATAACCAGATTTCCGCTGAATGGGACATTTTTACCGATACCTGGATTCATTAACAATAAAATCATAGATCACTTCACAATTATTAATCGCTAATGTACCTTTTCGCCTTGATTGCCATTCATTATATGTACAATACTATTTTTCCATTTTGATATATTCATATATCTTACAATTGTTATCATTACTACCTATTGTTTTTTGTATATTACTACATTTGTATTTTTTCTTGTTGTATTCCTGTAATTGGGTGGAGACCTGTTGGAATAAAGCATTTATTATTATTATTATTATTATAGATGCTTTTATTTATAGATTAATCGTAGTTGAGTATGCGATCGAAACAATTACTTGGAAACAATTATTCCTATTATTTGAATGACCATTGAGAGAAAGTAAATTAACCGCATACATTAAAGACTGAAAAGCAGCTTGATGTTGGTCGATGGAGAACATTCAATGGATAATGGTTCAATTTGCATAAATTGCGTTATGCGAGGAGGCTTTCTCGAATGATGCAACGGTGGCGGACCAATGTATTAACGGATACGTCGTTAGTTGTGTACATTAATTGCACGGAGCGGTTGCAAACCCTTCATGATGGTACGAATTTCGGGAAACCAGAAATTCCGGTCCACTCATTATTCTATCAAATATTGGCAACCCTTCTGCAATAAACGACCATCTTCGGAAAGGGATTATGTACAAAATACACAGAGAATATGGAAGGAAGGTTACAATGAGTTTGTTTGTATTAATACAAAACAAACAAATTCAATGAAATATTTTTTTCTGGAACCGTTGTATGTTATGTTTGATTATGTGTTGATAAACTCCGGTACAAGTTCTTGTAGGAAAAGGTAGTTTAGGTCCGATGAGTATCCCGGTCAGATCCCGGTCAGTGGGCGTCCTTGTTTTCGTTTTGCTTCGGGAAACTCGGGGAAATTCTCGCTTGGGGCACGGTGAAGAAGCGCCCGTCCACCGACTCGGAAATCTATTTATTTGTAAACTAGCTTCTCTTATACTGCGTTGGAAGCGGCACCGCTGCAAGAACACCGAGCGCAAAACCAGCCTCCAACAACAACAACAACTACTACTCGTAAAAGTTTTACACCCGTGAAAACATTGCCAGAAGTCGAGGCTACGCGAAAACGGAAGCTACAGTCGCCTCTTGACGATAATTTAATCGCCTCGCGAAAATGGAAATAAACGAGACAACTTTTCGAGTCCTACGCGTATGAAAAAGCTCTCCTTTGTTTTTAAACTGTGATAATCCTTTTTCAACATTTTCACTATAAATCTTGTTGAACTTAATATTTAACAAAAATATATAAGAAATATTTGAAAATTTAGGTCTTCTAAATCCATGCAATTTGCAAAGATGAACATAAAAAGTCCGTATACGAAAATTTGCTTATACATATAGAAATCTCTCATATAAATTCTCGTTACGAGGCTTGGGCTGTTCCGGACATTTTTCTCGAAGGTCTAAAAAGGCGTAATGGGAAACGAAATTCTCTCGGTCCGTCGTCCATTAAATTTCCGCTTTCTATGTACATAATCGACGAGGGCACGCGGAAATAAATACAGCTTAAAAAAATGGACTTTTGGAATAAACGGAAGCTACGACCACGGTGTTAGATCAAAAAGCGGACGTATTCTTAATATCCTCGCTAATATTTACTCGGCATCGCGACGTGCATTTAGAGCACCAAGAGTGGTTCTTCATGTTCTACGTCCCTCTCTGTTCTCAGTTCGCTGCTGCATCACGGTTTCCACCGGATGCAGCAGGAATTTTTATGTGCTGCTTTCGGTGTTGCTTTGGAAATGCAATTAGATCGGGAACGGAGAACGAACGATTGTCGAGGGAGGCGTCTTCATCCCGAACAAGTAAACTCGAAGTCGGATTTTATCGTCCTTCCAAAAGTAAGTAATATAATATATAATGCAATATCCCGGGTTTGATCCCAATAGGCTTTCGTATTTCCAACGAATGAAAATATCATTACGTCCACGTCGAAAGTAATTTTTTGCAATAACTTCAACGGGAATTCTTAAATTTCTCAAATGGACCAATGAAGTCGGTTTAATCTCGTCTAGAAAATTTCAAATTTTAATATCTACTTTAAAAGTTCTCAGCACAGGATGGAGGAACAGAAAAAGTGGTAAGATTGGAGGAAAAGACCGAGTGGAGACCCAAGATAAGGACTTGTTAGTAGCTCTAATTGCGCACTTCTCCTCAGTGTTGGAACCGGCATACGGCAAAGACAAATTACTCTAAACATTTCTGCTCTACACCTTATTAAAACTTCTCACAATTTACAACAAAGAAATTATTTCACATCAAATCTTTCATATCAAATTATCTCCAAATTGATATAAAGCCAAGAAAAGCCCGGTAAATACAGGAATGGTGAAATAAACTTGTTGATACTTTCCTCGAAAAAAGGGGATAAAACAGTAATACACGTTAACCAGTGTGAATAGCGTTCCCTTAAGAGACCCTTAAAGATAAATCGGTTGACATATTTCAAAATGTGGGTGGATCGCGCCCCACGAATCTCCATATAATCGATAACAAAAGAAATTGAAGATAACAAAATTCCTAGAGTACAACAATTGATCACACTAACAATCAACGTGTATCCAGGCCAGTATAATGTTTCCCTTTGTAACTTAATGTAAACGTCACTCAACGAAGCACTGTAGACACGGTCACAAGGCGTAAACCGGTTATCGAGGCCCGAACAAGGACCAATTAGTCCGAGCACATGCTGTTGTCTTAACCTGGCACGCTCGAAACGCTCGAAACGTATACGGCATACAACTCGGGGGCTTCGCGATCGAAACGCGTACTCCAAACAACTCTCTGGCTTTGATTAATGCGCCGGACGGCGTCCCCAGGAGATGCAAACAAGCCATGTCATCATCATGAGAAATCCGGAAATCGAAAATTATGCCATTTGCATCCATCATCCCGACTACGCTTATTGAAAACTAACAAAGCCATGTCGAGGTCATCTGTCATCTGTTCGCCAAGTTTATCAAAGGTAAGTATCAATATCAATGTATAACAGGAAATTTCCTATACGTCAACTCCAATGGCTGAATTTGAAAGGTTTGGTTGGCAATATTACATTTTCAACAAAAATAAATGAACATAAGGACGACCTATGCGAAGTTAGCCCCCAATTAGATAGTATTTTACATGTATAGTGTTTTGATTATAACAAGAGAACCAGTCAACCGATTTCGATAAACAATGTCTCATTCGAAAGCTCAATCCTTGGCCAATTTCGAAATGCCCGATTCGAAATCTCTCTCGAATTCCGCTAAAACGCCAAAATAATGAGAAGGTACACGAAAATAACACAAAAATGACCTTTTTTAAGTGGTGATAACTCGTAAACGATGTACCCGATGATCAAGATCTATACCTCATTCGATTCGTCATAGTTTCTTCTATCGAAATCACAAAATGCCCGATTTCAACTCTCTCCCGTTAACCTTGCAGAGCCCACGGAATGACACCGTGTTCGGCTCGTTGTTTACGCACTTATGAACGCCCGAAAGTCTAGCCCCCAATATAAAAAAATTAATTTAAACTAAATCGACTATAATAAGAGAACGGTTTGACGGATTTTAATGTTTTATATGTCAATCGATAGCTTTCGCCTGGCTGAATGCAGTTGTCGAAATGCCCGATTCGAAGTATTTAAGGATTTTGATTAAAACACAAAAAACGAATTAATCTAACACAGCAATTATCTTCTTAACAAATCGACCAATTTTAGTCATCAACATCTCGATCGAAAGTATGATCTACAATGAATGCGAAGGTGGAAATGCCCGATTTCAAAATTTATTAATTACCTGCGTACGACTATTGAAATGACCCCGCGAATCTAACGACTGGAAATCTTAGCCCCCTATAAGAAAAAATTAATTTTGATTACATTCGCTATAAGTAAAGAACGGTTTGACGGATTTTAATATTTTATATCTCAAATGAAAGCTTACGTCTGGCTGAATGCATATGTCAAAATGCCCGATTCGAAATATTTAAGAATTTTGAATAAAACACAAAAAATTAATTAATCAAATAAGTCAAATATCTCCTTTATTATTTGATCAATTTTAGTTGACAACATCTCCATCGAAAGTATGATCCATGGTGAATGCGAAAATGGAAATGCCCGATCTCTAAATTTGCTAATTAAGTACGTACGGTTGTTTAAACGACTCCAGTGACTTTACTGCCTGGAAGTCTTACTTACCTAAAAAATAATTTTTTGTAAACGGATTATTACTAGAGAACAACTTAATGTGAAAATGTTTGAAATATTCTACTAATCATAATAAAGTATGTAAACAAACGAACAAAGTAATAGAGTGATTTAAAATGTATTTGTACTATATTTTAACTATTTTTGGTTTTAGTATTTCTACCTTTAGTATAACTTATTGTTGTTCTTACTAGTTTTCTACTCTTCTTTTTCAAATTTTATATTTTTAGCTGCATATAGTTTCACACAAAAAGCGTCCCAACCCATAACTTTGTTGTTTATATTGAAATATAAATAAAGTTTTCAGGGGCAAGGTGCTGATTTACATTTGTTTCAATTTTTACAATTCTTTTAAAATTTTCTATTATATCCAATTTTTCTTCAACTTTTCCAACTTTTCCTTCAAATTGTATAATATATTTTTCTCTTCATTACAAAAGTTAAACTGTTTTCCGAATATTCCATAAAGAATAATGCATAAGTGACAATAAAAATAAAAATGTTGAAGAATGTGATCAGACCACTCACTGAGTTGTTTAAATAACCGTACGCATTTAATCAGCGAATTTTGAGATCGGGCATTTACATCATTACATTCACCGTGCATCGTACTTTCGATCGAGATGATATTGACTAAAATTGGTCAATTAATAAATGAAATAATTTACTTATTTGATTAATTAATTTTTTGCGTTTTATTCAAAATTCTTAAATATTTCGAATCGGGCATTTCGACATAATTATTCAGCCAGATGCATGTTTTCGTTTGAGATATAAAAGATTAAAATTGGTCAAACCGTTCTTTAGTTATAGCGAAATTAATCAAATTATTTTTTTCTTATTGGGGGCTAGACTTCCAGTCGGTAGCTACGTGGAGTCATTTAAATAACCGTACGTAGGTAATTAGTAAATTTTGAGATCGGGCATTTCCGCCTTCGCATTCATTGTGGTTCATACTTTCGATCGAGATGTTGATGACTAAAATTGGTCAATTAGTTAAGGAGATAATTGATGTGTTTGATTAATTCGTTTTTTGTGTTTTAATCAAAATTCTTAAATACTTCGACATCTGCATTCAGCCAGGCGAAAGCTATCGATTAACATATAAAACATTAAAATCCGTCAAACCGTTCTCTTATTATAGTCGATTTAGTTTAAATTAATTTTTTTATATTGGGGGCTAGACTTTCGGGCGTTCATAAGTGCGTAAACAACGAGCCGAACACGGTGTCATTCCGTGGGCTGTACAAGGTTAACGGGAGAGAATTGAAATCGGGCATTTTGTGATTTCGGTAGAAGAAACTATGACGAATCGAATGACGTATAGATCTTGATCATCGGGTACATCGTTTACGAGTTATCACCACTTAAAAAAGGTCATTTTTGTGTTATTTTCGTGTACCTTCGCATTATTTTGGCGTTTTAGCGGAATTCTTAAGAGATTTCGAATCGGGCATTTCCACTTTCATATTGGCCAAGGATTGAGCTTTCGAATGAGACATTGTTTATAGAAATCGGTTGACTGGTTCTCTTGTTATAATCAAAATACTATACATGTAAAATCCTATCTAATTGGGGGCTAAAAAAATTGGGGGCTAACTTCGCATAGGTATAAGGATGATATGTAATATATTCTGTATGAATTAAGTGTTATGAAGTTGGTGATAAATGCATACTGAATGAATCATAATGAAAAACATAAGTTAACTAGAAAGTTTTAAGCCATTAATTAGAAAGAATAAGATGAGTGATCTGGTTAGTGTACTATAAAGTATAACAAGGTATATTTGATTTTTAAAGTACTTTTCCTCACCTTTAGAGTTATTATATAAAGAGTAGGTAATAAATCCCTTTATTTCCATAATGTTTACATGCAGAGAAAACAGTCAAACAAAAGAACCTTTATAATTAAGTAAATAACATTAATTAATTAATTACAATACCAATAAATTTACAAATTCAAATACAAAAATCAAGTACAAAATAAAAAATGTTAATAAACATATTTCTGAAATATTTTCGAGAAAAAAATCATCTAACCTGTATAAAAGCTTTCGCAATTAAGAATTTTTTCAATTTTTGTTTTAAATACATGTGTTGGTAGCGCTTTCCAATTAAACGGTAAGTAATTGTTCAGTTTTACAGAAAAATATAAAACCAACGTGTTTTCCCAACTTAATTTGATATTTCTTTGTTTCAGTGTTTGATAAATTCAATCATAGAGAGGTACGCAATTGAGAAGCGCCGATTGAAGCCTTTTGCGAAAATGGGCGTTCAAATCACAATGCATTTCGTGCACTTCGTGATTTTTTTGGTCAGCATAATCGACTAAATGTGTCTACAATAGGGAGAATTGTGTACAAATTTCAGCAAACCGGGTCTGTAGGAAATGTGAAAACACCCATTGCTGTTGTTCGCGATAGTGTGGCAGAAGAGCCGTCAACCTTGACTCGTCGTCGTGCCCAACAATTGAACATCTCACGAATATCACTGATGTGAATTTTGAATAAAGATTAGAATTTACACGCTTACAAGGTTCAATTGACTCAAGAGCTGAAGGCTACTGATCATTTCAAGCGTCGTCAATACGCCGAATGGTTGGTTGAACAGACAGAATTGAATGGTGACTTTACAAAGAAAAACGCTAGGCGGAGTTTTTGATCGCAAAAACTGTTGACAATACGGTAGGATTAGTGGGTGCGGCGATCAGACACAAAAAGTAACTAACTTATTACTTGCAATATTTCGAAACTTTATTGTTTCTTCTACAGGCAATTACTAAAAAAAACCACCGAAGTTACTACATGAAAAAACAACTTTTAAATTTACTTACATCACAGTTAAATTAAATCGGGGTAGTTGATGTTCATCAAAACAATTCTTGACTACTCATTAAGACCAAAAAAGCCACAATCATTTGACCATTACAAAATGGATGAAAGTTAAGAACTTAAAACGTGTATGAAACGATAAATGCGTCGAAAACAATTTTTTTTTGAACCGGTTAAACAACTTTACGTCTGCGCATCATCCACCAAAACAATCAAGTATATGATTGTCTCTTTTTTGGTCTTAATGAGTAGTCAAGAATTGTTTTGATGAACTTCAACTACCCCGATTTAATTTAACTATGATGTAAGTAAATTTAAAAGTTGTTTTTTCATGTAGTAACTTCGGTGGTTTTTTCTAGTAATTGCCTGTAGAAGAAACAATAAGGTTTCGAAATATTGCAAGTAATAAGTTAGTTACTTTTTGTGTCTGATCGCCGCACCCACTAATCCTACCGTATTGTTTACAAAGAAAATCATCTTCAGCGACGAGGCACACTTTCATCTTAGTGGATTCGTTAACAAGCAGAATTGCCGCATTTGGACAAATGAGAATCCACGAGTGATTGTTGAAAAGTAGATACATCCACAAAGCGTGACTGTTTGGTGCGGTTTATGGGCTGGCGGCGTCATCGGGCCGTACTTCTTCGAAAATGAGGTCGGCGAAGAAGTTACCGTGATGGTGTTCGCTATCGCCAGATGATAACGGACTTCTTGTGGCCAGAAATTGAGGCTATGGACTTGGACGACATGTGGTTCCAACACGATGTTGTCACTTGCCACACAGCCAACGAAACAATGGTTCTTTTGCCCGAGAAATTCAATAGCCGTATTATCTCACGTCGTGGCGATGTTAATTGGCCGTCAGGATCATGTGATTTGACACCATTGGACTTCTTTCTTTGGGGATATTTAAAAGAAAAAGTATACGTCAATAAGCCAAGAACAATTCAAGAGTTAGAGGATAAGATAATTCGGCACATTAACGACATTGAACCTCAATTATATCTCACAGTCATTGAAAATATCGACCATCGGATAGCCTATCGAGCATTTGGCCGATATTTTGTTTCACACATAATTGTCATAGATCCTTCTATCATAATAAAATATATTAGGATAATTCTCTGAAAACTATTTGTTTTATTTACAATTAACTTCGTGGGTTTTGGTTGGGCCACCTTTAAAATAAACAAACATGGGATCGTGAGAATATTGTGTTCTATGAAATCAGCTCTATATGAGTTACGCGAACCTAAACCGAAAACTACATTTCCCCATAAAATAACTCCATATCTCAAACGCGATTCAACACACGCATAATAAACACTTAAAGCGACTCTTGCACCTACATTTTGTGACACTGTTCGAAGCGCAAAACATGTTCTGGATAAACTAGTTGTCAACCCATCAATGTGTTGACTCTAGGAAAGGCGGCAGTCCATCTTTGGTCAACCGAGGAAGGTCAACTCCTGTTGATAGGTGAGTAATTGTCCTCGAAACATTATTTGCTCAGGTGTTTTATTTGCAAAAATCATAAAAATGGATTTCATGATTCACACACTCGAATGCTTTTGTTAGATATATATCTAACATATATAGTGATATCATTTTCATTGATACCTGATGTGATTTTATCAAGTATCTGAAAAATTGCACGTGACGTTGATCGTCCTTTTATATACCCATTTTGGGTATCATTTAGTACTTTGTTTTTAATTACAAAATCCATTATTCTTCTCAATGCATTTTTTTTAAATATTTTTGCAATATTTGATATCAACGCAATAGTTCATCTATTGTTTGAAAATACCGATCGATCTTCATACAAAGGTTTAATTACTGTTTTTTTAAGGCTTACTGGAAAAACGCCCATAGAAAAGGACAAATTGATAACATTACTCAATCAGTTCAGAGAGAGCATCAGAAGAGAACTTCAAAAAGGCCACCGGAATCTCATCAAAGCCTACCGCCTTTGTATTATTTAAAGATTGCATTATTTTTTGAACTTCTATTACATCACTTAAATAAAATGCGAAAGTTTTAGATATTTATAAATTTCTTGTTCTTAAGGTGTTGTTCTTAATATCCATATCATTTTCATACACTGGTCGAAATACGTTTAGATCAAAATAATTATTTGATTTTTTGCATCCCCTGTGTGCGTTAATGGTTGTCCACGTAGCTTTACCTTTATTTGACGCATTTTCAATATAGTTAGTATACGAAGCCTTTTTTGATCTTTCAATTTCTGTCTTTAGGTACTGACAGAAATAATCAGTACCAGAAAATATGAAACAGAAATAATCAGAAAAATATGAAAAGGCTCCAATTACATAACTGTGTGGGCCACCACTGATAGCTATGGGCGTCATTGCAAGGATATTTATTCATAATAAAACTATACATTTTAGTACTCATTTTTAATTTACTACACTAAAAAAATTTTTTATGTGCTGAATTTTGACACAAGGGATGTAATACCTTGTCTATTCCTTACGTGTTTTCATCTTCTTTGGAACAGCAAACAGCGCAACGTCCTGCATCAATTGGTTAGATTGTCTATCAGTTAGATGAAAAGGGTTTGGAAATTCTGTTGTAAGGAAATTTTCTGACTATTGAGCGATTATCTTTTCTCTAAATAAAGAGTTATTTGAATTCCACCGTTTTTTAAACAACACTACACTTATGCATTTCAAAGTGCTATCATAAATGTAAAAACATTTTTTAATACTTTTTCCCCTACTTTCTGGTAATCACCAAATGCCGGTCAAACGCCCATTTTAATTGGGCGTTGTGTACCCAATTCAGTTTGCACCATCATGCAGCTATGGACAAGGGATTGTAAAAACAAATCTTTCTTACTTCTCCATCTCATCATCATGATTTTCTCTTTTCTATACACACAATATGTATGTATTTACGCCGAATCTCAATCTTTCGAGTGACATGTACTACATCGTATTTTAAGTACGGCCATATTTTGTTCAATTTGGGATTGGGGTTGGTCCACTCAAAGAAATCAGCGTTATTGCTAAAATGCAAAAATTTCTTTAGCAATAAAAACCATCTGACACAACACAAAAATTATAAAAATATTCTCAGTGCGTTGATTGCCTTTGGATGCCATCAGTCGCATCAGTTGCAGTTCTTCATCCAAAAAGTAGTGGAAACATTTATATTTATCTTTACAATTATTTACTGCTTTAGGAAAGCCTCATGTCGATGTAAACTCAAATGGTGGTTGCAAAACTTCTTCTATACAATTTATTTCTATTTCTGAGAACCTGTTTTCTATTTCGCTTTCATGTTCATCTTATGAAGCAGAAAAATTCTCATTAAACAAAGGTTAAACAAAGTTGGTGAGAGTCTCCACCTCTTTGAGAGACTCCAGCACGTTCACATTAATTCTTACGTAAAATGTACGTTCTTAAAGATATAAGAGACGCATTGCACTTAAATACTCACCCAATCCTAGACATAATAGTTTAAATTTTAAACCCTCTTACCATAGGAAATCAAAAGCTTTGGCATATTTTCGAATTCCCTTTTGGCAATCTTAGTAATATGTACTAATTGACGAATTCTTGAATGAGCTGGTTGAAATCTAAATTGGAAATCTAAATATTAATATTTCTACTTTCTCCAAGATGCCGGGAAATAGCCGATTTTTATATTTAGTGTAAGGTCATGCCCCAGAGCCTCTTTCATGAAACTGATCTAAATTTTTGCACGCTATCAGCAACAGCCAAGGTTTTCGAAGATACATGTGGGACGAAAGTTGGCTAGAGGTAATCAGCACCGCATTGATATCCATCTTACTTGATTGTACAGATCTTTGTGTATTTTGCAATATTCTTTTGGTAGGTTAGGTTAGTACACACATTGGTAATTATCCATATTACTAAGAAGATTTTGATAGCAACTATTTTGTTGAGAAGTTCTTGTGATAATGCGAGTTTTCTTTTATTAAATAAAGTATATATTTAAACTGTAAATTACAATTTCTACGAACAGGTTTAGGTGATTTAATTGATGTTTGAATGACTTCCAGAGCTGAGTGTCGGAATCTGCAAACCCGTCTAGGAGTAGGAGGTTTAAATGTAAGAATTTGGCACCAGAATTTGCATGTTGTGTACAGTTAATCACATTTTACTTTGGAATTTAAATCATCAATTAACGTAAGAGGCCCTTCTATATTGCTTATATAGTTTATACATATCGCTAGGAGCAAAATTGAAAACAGATTTTTGAATTACAACTGAATTGCAGTTTTAGAAAAGTTTTTTCAACAATTTCCAGAAAGGTACTACTTAATTCGCAGGAATTATGTTTGATTTAGCGTGTAGTTATAATCGCGATGCCTCCTAAAGCAACTTGATGAGACTCTCTAGTTCTGTAAATAGTATTACCGGGAATTCTTTAATTAAGAGAGCTTCAGTAATACATAAACAGTCCTCGATTCTGTTTGCTAGCTGATTTTGTAGACTATGATTTTTCTTTTCAAGTTGTATGATGTACGGAGTATGTCTCTACATACGGAGTGTATTGCGGAGCATCCCCTTTTTCTTCTTACATTGAGTATTTTTACGGTTTTCACTACATCTCACACATAGGTTGTTAGTTAGCAATCATTCTTTGTATGGCCGATATCTATATCTCTGACTATTAAAGTATTGAGGAATGACCTGATGAAGATAAGCTATCTGCCCTTCCACCAAATATCTTCCATATCTGATTTCAAGCTAACAATAAGAGTGTTTTATGGTTCCATATCTCCTTCTTCTCTAAGTCCTTGTTTAGCTGAATATTTATGAATTTTATGATTATGTATGATATATATAGCAACTATGGCAAGGAAGATTAACCGTTGGTGATAACATCACGATGTTATGAACTTGAAAATTGAAACTTATAATGCGGCAAGGACAATTTTTTAACAGGATTTATTTTGATTATTTTGTCGATTAATCTCTAAAGCAGTGCTTACAGATGTAACCATAAAATCTTTTTACAAATAATAATTAAATTAAAACCATTGAGGTATTTAAAGAAAGCTTTTCCCACTAAAATTACTCCCCATACAAGCAATTCACAACTTTATGAATTTAATCAGAACTTTATGCACACATTACACGGTGTTATTAGGAAGTGTTAAAACAAGTATTAATTAAATTGTTAATTGTAAGTTATAAAAAAGTTTATGTATGAAACGTATGTATAATAAAAGTTGGATTTTTGAGAAATACAAAATATTTTGGTGACAATTTTAGCTACTAACCATGACGGGGTGAGTTGGCTAGCTTCGGTCGCAGCACGAACTACAGCTAGTATGCGAACTATTCAGCCATAAATCGTCGAACACGCCGCTCTCTGCATTACCCAGTAATTGTCTAAGACATTAACACGGGCCGGGGTGGTGGATTGCGAAGAAAAACTGCCCGAGAGCCTAGCATAGTTGCTCCCACCAGATAATATAATTAGGCCGTAAATTTGATCTAGTACGCCGCCACTTTGACATGGTTTGCCGTAATGGTTGATTTACGTTCTTGTTGTGTTAGACAAGAAACTCAAATTTACCTTAAAGAAATCATTAAAAAGTTTTATAGCAAAATGTTTTATGTCAAACCTTTTTTACCTACAAGTTTTCTTACAAATAGAACCGTATAACGGTATAACAAACGCGTTGTTCGTATTGATTGGATCATAAATCCTGTTCCAATCATCCGATACATAAAAACGAACAAAATAAAAGACCATTGTTCGGTTGATTAAGACCGCGGATCGATAATAACGGCCGCGTATCAAACGTGAATATCGGAAAGATGGGGTCTTAAATTATCTTTACGGCCCTATACGTTTCTCAGAGCCAATTCAGGCAATAACGAATTTCGAAAAGAACACGGAACCCAGCTTTCGGGTATAGGGGGGTATTAATCAGGCTGATTGCGCATTCGCAGCCACTTGTTTTAATTAGAAAGTTAGAGAGGAAAGCGATTTTTCTCCCTGTTGGACTGCGGTCCACCAAAAACATTTCCCTTTTAGAATTTTTCTCTTCCGAAAATACTTTTGCGTCCTCCATTTGGCGGACCATTTAACGAAATCGCTTTGCGGCGATGTTGTTATCCTATCGGGTTCGAGGGGATGCTCTTTTTTTTTTCGAGAAGGATATCAACGTCATCAACGTTTGTCAGAAACCACAATGGAAAAATCGATCACCCAGGAAAACGTTTTTTTCAACGTTCCTTTTTTCATCCCTTTTTCGTTTTAGAACTGATTTTAAAATTTGACACTAGTTATTGTTTGAATGTGGCGATTTATTGAGGCGTGTTTTAATCGTTTCATATAAATCCCGAATGAAAACTAGTCGACACAAAAGTGCCAATTTTAAACGCGACTAAAATATTACGAGCAATTATCAAATTTGTTTCAATTTTACATCAAATTCGAACAAATAAAATCGCGCCAACGTTAATTGCATGTGCTAATCGAATTTACGGTGTACAACATATGGGTAAATCACATTTGTGAATGGTCCAATTGTAATTTATAAGCAGTCCGCGGAACAGCTGGAGGTATTGATTGAAATTTGAAATTAAATTAAAGTAAGCATACACAAACGTTTTCTAATTTATACACAATCGTTAGACATCGCATTTAATAACATTTCATACTTCTTTACCATAGTCGCACACGATTTCCGCTACAAAATCAAATTATATACTTCCTTCGATTAAAAGAATTCGATTTTTGACAGCTTTACAAAAATGATTGTAAAAAAATGTTGTCTATCATAAAAATTCAGGTTGATTTAAAAACTTATTATCTCATAAACGATTACAGATATTCAAGTACGGTTTTGTTCATGATGAAGTACATACTTCTCTTTGTAAATCGCGAATGCTTCATAATTAAGGATTCGATTGGTGGAGATTTATTAAAATGATTGTAAAAAATTGTTATCTTAATAAAATTCCAAAAATTCTAGTTTATTTGACAAATTATTATCTCATAAAAGAATAGAGATTCTCAAGTACTGTTTTGTACATGATAAAGCATATACTTCTCTCTATAAATCGTGAATGTTTCATCAAGGTATCTTAAGAATTCTATTTTTTGAGATGTATTAAAGTGATTGTAAAATTTGTTGTCTTCATAAAATCAAAAAATTCAGCTTGGTTTACAAAGTTATTATCTCATGAACGAATAGAGATTTTCAGGATCGTTTCGTGCATGATAAAGTACATACTTCTTTTTATAAATCGCGGATGCTTCATAAAGATATCTTAAGGATTCGATTTTTGTCGGAAGCGTTAAAGAAATAGTGGCCTAGGTCATTTATTCTCGTGTATTAAGGAGGTATTAACTTATGTACCAGAATCTACTACGTTAGAGAGATAGAATCCGGGTCAGTTGTGGCCGAGCCCTTCCGATCTCTTGTATTATGGAGTTATTGGCTAAGGTACTACACTTTACAGCGTTACAGAGATAATAGTCGAGGTGGTTTGCGGGCGAGGTTCTACTTTCTTCTGTATTAAGGAGTTATTGGTTGAAGTACTTTAAACTAATTAAGGATAAATTAACTTAGGTACTGGAATCTAGTTCTCAAGCGTAATTAAAAATTTGTATTAAACTTTAACGCTGAAGAGTCAGTCCAAGATGTAAGATGTTAATATCTCTACGTATTATTTTGGGAGCATTTGATTTCATTTGTACATCAAACCTTCATGCTAACTTTATCAAGGGCTTGTGCGACATCTAGAAACACTTTCTTTACGTCTCACTGTAGGAACCATTCGTTCCTAGAAAAATGAAACCCATTTCGATTCAATCAATATGTTGCAGAACCTTTCAATAAATGTATGTGTACTCTAAAATATTCAGATTTTATGTCAGGGTTGCTCGTTTGTCACAATTTCGGCACAAATTTTTATTTTTCAGTCTTTGTTCTATCGATAGCTTGGCTTATTTCGATCATAAATTCATTGTCATACAGGGTTTTGACGTTTCTTGATAATATTGCAAAAGTACACAACATAACAGTTGTATCTTCTTCTCCTTGATGGTCCGTTGGATGTCATTCGACGTATAACCTTCTTACATCCTTTAGAAGTTGTACTTCATTCTTACAACACTCCATTGGAGTGAGGAATATGAGGAAGAACCTAATTCAATTAGATGGATATTCCACAGGAATATATGTATAGGAATAAGCCTGTTTATACAAGGATAAAAAAGAAGTAATCCACGATGATATTTTTATTTTTCTTATTTCAGTACTAGAATAATAGTAAAAGTTAATTATTACTAGTTGACGGGAGTTTAAGTTGAACAATTAAAAAAGGAATAAAATGATTTTACCGTCAAAACTAAGAATGATGTAAAGTTGAAAAAACGATCAAGTGGAAAATTCTTATTTTAAAACCGACGACGAACCGATGATTAATAAAATATTTAAAGATTAAGTGAAACTTTTGAAAACAACGTGGGTTTTACCATGTTAGGTTAAAACATCAAAGTTGGGCGATAGGTAAAAGTTTGTAAAATGCTGAAGGCAGGCGTAATTAAAGCAGTTAAGGGTGAAGGCGTGTTAGAACAAAATTAATTTAAGCGTTAAAGATCTAGTATAAAATTAAGTTATTACCAAAATTGAGTCGTATGCACATATCGATTGATTATAACGGACTGAGGTCAGTTAACAGAGGAAGGTTGTAAAGTGACAACTTAGGAAAATGAAAAATTGGTATTAGCGGTAAACTTAAATTTACATGAAAGGTGTGAAATATCGTGAAATATATTGTAATTGTTTCATTCAAAACACGTTCGGGGTTATTAGCGTGGTGTGATTTTATGTAGTACTCCTCATATAGGTCCATTTTTCAGGATTTATTTAGTGATTTAAGAAGTTTAATCTTGGAAATATCAGTTTTGTGTTTGTTCTCCTTTAAGTGTTTATAAAATGTAGAGTTTTCCTTATTTAGGTGTTCTCTGAATCTGGTACGGATATTACGGCCAGTTTGGCCTATGGAAAAACAGTCACAATCGTTACAGTCAAGTCTGTAAATACCACTTTTATTGATTCTTGAATGATGAATGCGGAAAAATAAATTCTGAAGCTCTTGAGGGGAATATACGTTATCAAAGTCCAATCTGATGATAGTATTAATTTCCTTGTTAAAATCAGTATGGGTAAGTGGAGTAGTTCAAAATTATATAAAAAAAAAACCGAAAAGAAGCTTATTTATGCTGATATGAAGAAAAGGAGGTTTTAGGAATGAGAGTATTGGTCATAGTTGGTTTTCTATAAATGTCGAAGAGGATTCTGCTCTCGGAGACGCACCTGGTTATTTTAAGGTCAAGAAAGCAGATAGATGAACATTTTTCTACTTCGTAAGCAAATTGAAGGTTATTGATATTGTTAAACATGTTATAATAATAATAATAACCACTTTATTGATGTCAAAAGAAAACAAATATCATTTTACAAACGAAAGGCAATTTACACATTGTAACTAGCATTTTGACATCAAATAAATGTATTGTATTGATTGACATCAAAAATAAAAAGAGAGAACAAAAGAAAACAAAGAAAAAAACACAAAACGAAATACAATAAGATAATAAAATCCAAAATGGCAATAGATCACCTGTATTAACAATAAGAGATCATTCAAGAGACAAGCGGGTGAAACTCAGAGGTCACTGGTTCGCACAAAATCAAATTACTTTTGCAGAATAGACTTATATATCTTTCTAAAACTAAACCGGCTAAGTAGTGTGTAATCAAATGGTATACTATTCAGAATTGTAGCTGCTAAATAAGAGAACGAACGTTTAAATAATTCGTGACGGTGAGTAGGAATAAAAATCACATTTTTGTGTCTTAAATTCAAACTATGCACATCAGTTCTATAGGTAATTTTTTCGTACAAGTAAGGAGGAATCTTAGTAGTTACTATTTGATACGAGTCATGTTCAGCCAACCAGCGTACGCAATCATATGAGAGATCCCATCCCTCCGCCCAATACCGTAGACAAATCAAGATTCAAGACTTCTGCACTCTCTGAACTCTTAATGAGTCAAGCAGTGAGACAAGACCCATACACCAAGTCACAGTGATTAAATAGAGAAAGAATTAGCGAATCACACAATAACAACTTAGTTTCCCTATTCAACATCTGTTTACTTGGGTATAACATTTTCAATTTACCATACGACTGTCGTATCAAATTGTTGATATGAGTTTATCCACGATTGGTAAAATAATCATTGAAAAATAAAAAACTAACTTGATCTCAAGGCAACTTCAATTCCTGACATGTCAGGTCCAACTGATTCCAAATCTGTCTTTCCCTTACATAATTCCAGGGACTACAACTCCTCCAAAGTCCGAAGACTGTGCTTCCGTTTTCCGTCAGCAACATAAACCACATCATCATGGGTCCATACCATTTTTTTTACCAAAAAACTTTACTGCTTGTTGAAAAATTGTATGACGAATCTTAGATAAATCTTCAGCCACAAAAAAACTTGGTCCCTTTTAACCTCGAACGGTTGCCGTTTTATATTTATATGACGTAAATTTCACCAAAATTGCTTTATTCTTGAAATGAGGCTTCCCAAGTCGATGGCAACGATCAATGTAATGTGATTCCAATTTAACATTTAAGTTATTTTCACAGAATTCACCCACTAACTGTTCAACATCTTCACCATCCTTCTCACAAATACCCATTCTTCTAATACTGTTTCTTCTTGTATACTGTTCCAAATTATCAAATTTATCGCTTAATACTTTGATCTTATCTTCTAATGAAGTAATTTTCGCTTTAAAGGTATTCAGGTCCAATTTTTTCTCAATCTATTCAGTGCTATAATGTGGGATTTTTTACAGTTTTATAGCAGAAGGATATCATCAACGTATCTTTCGTAAAATGTAATGTTTTTGGTAAAAAATGAATACTTTTCCGAGAACAGAATCCCCTCGAAGTGGTTGACAAATATATCAGCAATTATGCCTGAAATGGGGGAACCCATGGGGAGACCATCTTCCATCTGGTAAATCTTGTTGTCAAAAACGAAAAAATTTTGATTACATACCAACTTTAACAAGGAAATAAAGTTAAACATGTCTAGATATTGAACAATGTCATATATGTAAATGTTATCACATGTTTATACAAGCACAAGTAGAACCAAAGATTGTACTTCGACGAGCAAAACAAGGATGTATTTGGTTCTTTCATATTTAGCATTTCGGGTCGTATTTCGTTCTTATTTCTCTGGAGTGTTCTTATTATAGTCTGCTTCAATTTATCATCAAAGAATTGTTCAGCTATTTAAACAAAAATTAACCAATTGTCCATTGTGATGCTTCTATGACTACCGTGAGCAAATTTGGTTAGTTGCTTTCTGTTTGTCTAAATAGGCATAAGTATTTACCATATAGTGTAAAGACGAGTCGCAGATCATCACGATTTTTATTGCTTACATTGGCGGTTTATTCGGATTCATCAAGTGTCAAATAAATGTACTTTCGAACGTGTTTCTGAAGAAGGTGCAACATGAATTTGGCGCTTATCTTAGAATACTTCTGCTAGGTGATGTCATATATTTTAATTAAGTGCACATAACTGATCTATGGAAAATAACACGCATCAGTCATATCGAACCTATCTGGATCTTCAACGTTTTTGGGCTAGCAGTCATTTTGTCAGATTTGATTATAAGAATACACGCCAACAACGGAACCATTGTTGAATAGAAACTTTCTGGACACCATATAGCTGGAACCAACGTCACTATTGATGAGCAACTTTATCGTATCGTGGTGACAGTAGATTCATTCAGCTTGGTAAATATACAGCGAAAAGAAAGCTTTTTTTATAACATTATAAATATGGCTGCATTTGCAGCATTTGTGATCTTTATGGAAAATAATCTGTATTTGAAAACACAGTTTATTGAACAATTAGTCCTACATATAATCAAAAATCGTTGTGATAATATCTAGGACCCACTAGTCTGCAAAATCTGCAAATACACCCTCAAGAAGAACGTCACAATTCTGGCAGAATCAAGTAGAAGCTAAATTGTTATGCCCTAGAGGAAGGTCAACATGAAGGATTTTTTTACAGATAGATTGTTACACCGTTATTCGTATTATACACAGTCGTCATCTTGGTCAAGTGTATCCTCCGAACTGTTCACGTCTACAATCTCATTTACATCTCATCATCACTGTCATTTTCATCAAAATCACTGACAATGTCACTGTAGTAAAGTTCGATCTATAATTTATCTGTCCCTTTCCAGTCACAATTTATAAGAAGAAGGGTATAAACATTGAGTACACAGAGAAACGTTGAACAAACAATTGTACATGTATTTGGTATTTGCTAAAAAAGATTTTCTAGATAAATATCGGATTTAAAAATAACAGTTGCTTTGCTATAATCAAAGCAAAATTCAATTAACTTCGTGATTCGCCCACCTCCATAGTAGTACTCAGTTAGATTACGGAATTAATTGTTCCAATGTAACTGGCTGCAAAGTAATCTGTCGTGTTGTAGGCCGCAACTGAATGCGATTAGTTGTGCGCTTGCAAATAACGAGCGCGCGGCGTTTTCCATCAGCCTTGTCGTTGCAGCTCTTGGAAAGGTAACCGCAGACAAAGTTCACCAAGCCTGCAACGTTAATTGGCCCGCTACGAACGCTGACGCCTGCTGTCAGACCTTTTACGTCTATTCCAGATTGTTTTCAGCAGCTCCCAACCTGAATACCACTTTCGGCTTGCGGCATATGATGCAATTTACATTTAATTTGTTCTTTATACTTACCCTCATTGCATAAATTCCCACTATTCCTGAACCATTGCGGTGAGATTTTGATTTCTATTGTTTGATTTTTTTTCGGGTGATTATAATGTAAAAAAAAAAAACTATGGAACGTGGTTCATATTGTGAACCGTAAACTGAAGTAGTCGTTGAGACGTCAACTCTTAAACGCCCTCGGTAATTACGTTTGATGGGGTGGGATCGTAGAAAGATACAAGGCCAGGGCCAATTACGGGGGTCTCCATTCCTTTCATATGGTTATGAAGTCGGAAAGAGGCTTACGTAACCCTCGGGGACTGAAAATATCCGAGGGGTGAATTTACTGATCGATAAGAAAGAGCGACGTTGTACAGTCTAACTTAATCCAATTGAGTCACCCTTTAGATTTGACGTACATATTAAATTAGAGAGGTCAATAAAATGGGCAATTTGAAGAAAAAAAATTGTAGTATTAAAGTACAGTGGAGATTTAAATAAATTGGGATTCCATTATGTATAAAATCGATAAGTACTTGAAGCTTCATCTATAATTATATGCCCATAAAAATGTAATATTCTCTGGGTATATAGGACGAAGAACCTAATTAACTTGCTGGTTCAACCGTATAGTTCAATACTTTATGAACTCATACTGTAAAATTTTCCTCTACCATTCATATTTTTCATTTACGGTCATTTCACACCTTACTTTTTGCGCTACCTTCAGCGTGTTAAAATTTACAGTGCTCAGAAGGTAGCGGTATAGTTTCAAGCTATATTGCACCTCCTGACCACCATATACCTCAACCATTCTCTTTCATGTTCACGCGTAAAAGGGGAAAAGTTAAATTATACCCCGTGCTGCTGCATGCTGGTATAAATTCAAAGCCATCAAAAACGAACGGTTTATGAGATTGTGGCTCGCCTTCTGCAAGGCTTAGTGTAGCACGTTTATTTTGTATGTTCTTTGTGATAGTCAAATGCTCCGGTTATGCGTACCGCTTCTGTAATGCATTCAATTGCCGTCGGAATTGGTGTGTGCCCGAATGGGAAATAATGAAGGAGAGGCGAAGAACGTATAATAGATCTCTAGTTTCGTGATATTACGAAGGAAAATTGAAAACACGGAGATTGCCCTCACTTTAATCTCAATATCATCATGGGGTAAAATGAAAGGATAAATATTTATGCGGAAATATAATTTAAAAATTAAAATTTTTCATTCAACGTATGTCTCCTAAGTCGAAGAGGTCGTATTTCTTTTTGAAATTATAATCCTTACAAATAACGTTCCAAATGGAGAGAGCGATTTGCGAACCGTTATAAATCGACCGGGCGACGAATGAAGGTACTTAACACGATATAAGGTCGTCGGCTACCGGAAAGCATTAGGCCATTTCCTCCTACGTAAAACCAGATTCAACTAAAGAGCCACCCAAATAGCAAATCCAAATGGTAATTTTGAAAGCCTCTCCTTTTGAATCCACATTAAGTTAAGTAAAGAACACAAATTTAGAAGATTTATAGGACAAAGTATTATCGATTTTCAATAAATTGTTAAAACATTAATTATATTATTAGCCTATATTATAAACCTACACTTATAATGAAACCAAATTGCATGACTACAATTCAAAAAAATACAACATTAGTTGATTGCAGAATTTCTGTAACTTTCTGGGTGTATTTTATCGATCCGGGCTGTAGATGACTATCTTCTTGTAAATATTTCTTAAAATGATTAGATAATTTTGGCATTCATACTTTCATCACCTCCAAAAATCGTGTGCCATCAGTGTTGACAAAAAGCATGTATTTTTTAATTTTATACAAACGTTTTGTTTGAAACGTTGTTTTTTGTTTTAAACATGTTTTTTTTTTGTTTTTAAATTTTACGCTTTAAACAAATAAAACTTAGAAAAAAGCATTGTTTAATCATATTTTTTCAAACATAATAACAATATTAATTGAAAATGTTTGATCTATTATTCTACTAAATAATAGATACCTTATTTGAAGTCCGACTTTGTACTAAACTCAGGGTTGAAAAAAACATGTATTTTTTAATTTTATACAAAATACATCTTTTTATTTGTTTTAAACATTTTTTTTTTGTTTTTAAATTTTATGTTGAGGAACGACTATTTATAAATTCACATTGCAAGTTGGCTATTGCAGTAACGCCTACTGTAAGTTATTTTGTGTCTGTGGTGTTCCTTTTTTGAAAAATGTTGTCTACGGGAAGAAAGAAAGATGCCATTTGGTCATATTTTGATGTTAAAGATAATAACAAAAAATCAGCGACTGCTAAATGTAAAAAATGTAAAGTAATTATGGCTGGACTAGTGCGGCGTATGAAGAAACATACTCAAATATGTGTTCCATCTGAAAATTCTCAGCTACCAATGTCAACTATCTATGATTCCAAGTCAAATGAGGATATAACGCTAGATGAGATATCCAAAACCCAAAAACATTCAAGGGATACAAAAACCCAGGTAATAATACAGGTAACTTTGAATTTAAAATTTTTATTTTTTCGGTATTACGGTGTTGTTTTTAACTCTCAAGGTTAGGTTAGGTTAAACCTAACCTTTTAATTAAGATTTGATTTGACAAAAATGACTGAATAAGTAGCATCAATCAGCATCAACTATCTCTGTTACTGATAGCACTTTATGTATAACTGACAGTGACGTTGTGATGGCACCAAACCCGTCTACTTCTAAAAGCAGCATTTCAAGCTTTGTTATTCCAACCAGCCAATTAGAAACGAATAAGTTTGATCTACAAATAGCCCGATATTTATATGCAGCAAACACATCATTTCTTGCAGTTGAACATCCAGAATTTAAAAAGATGATAAATGCATTACGTCCTGGATAGAAGCCACCAAATAGGAATTCTGTTTCTACCGACTTGCTTGATAAGGTTCATAATTCAGTACAAAGAACAATTAAAAAAAATGTATGCAACAAGAAGGTTTGTTTAGCGCTTGACGACTGGAGCAACGTTCATAATGAACCTATAATAAGCGTATGTGTTACATCCATTAATACGAGTGGGAATAATCACACTTCTGAGTATTTATTACAGCTACTTAAAAATTTAATTAAGAAATGTGAAGAATATAATTGTAAGGTAACTGTATAGTCACAGACAACGCTGCAAATGTGACCAAAATGAGAAGGGATCTGTTTGAGGAATTAGACAGGAAAGATATAATAACTTATGGTTGTTCAGCCCATACATTAAACTTATTTGCCCATGATATAGAAGTTATAGAAGTGCGAGGAATAAACAGTAATATCACAAAAATTTGTAAATATTTCAGAAATGTACATTTTGCAAGCGCAAAATTCCGAGAAGCTGATAGTTCTGCTCTTGTATTGCCTCAGGATGATCGTTGGAATACTTTATCGGACTGCTTGGAAAGTTACTTGAAAAGCTGGTCAATATTATTTGACGTTTGCTCAAAAAACAGAATAAGTATTGATAAAGATATAATAAAGCTTGTAAACGACACCAATTTAAAGACAAATGCCTAAAACTATTTAAAAAAATTAAAGTATATCGCAGTTGCTTTGGACAAAGTCCAAAGAAATACTTGCACTATAGGAGAGGCTACAGAGATATGGCTAGAACTTTTGGAAGCATTCGAGACTGAACAAGCAAATGGAGAATTTTCGGTAAGTGATACCAATAAAGTCAAGGAGCGTATGGAAATGGCTGTGACACCAGCTCATTTTTTGGCATATTTGCTTGATCATCGCTTTAGAGGAAATAAACTTAGTCAAAGCAAATAGAAACTGGCATGGAATGTGTAGATACCTATCATCCAGAAGCATTGCCAATTATTATTAATTACCAGGCAAAGTGTAGGGTACACACTTTGCCTGGTAACTTAAACCATATATGTTTTCTAAACATCTAATTGGAAATGTAAAACCATTGGCATGGTAGCGTTATATGAAAAATATAAATACGACAGCATTGGAACTTGCTCAACAGCTTCATACAGCTATTGCTTCTTCAGCCAACATAGAAAGAGTCTTCTCATCATACGGTCCATTCAAAACTACGTAATCGGCTAGGCAATGTCAAAGCTGCTAAGTTGGTTTCAATTTTTAAAGAGCTTAATTCCATCAGTGATGACGTGACTGATCAGATATCAGATTGATGACTTAGATGACTATGAGACTGAAAGTGTGTGAGAAATTTGTTAACGCTTGTATGCAAAATGTTTTAAGTTTTCCAATTTATGTTGTGTTCCTATTATTAATAAATAAATAATATGTATGTTAAAAAGTTTGTATAATGTATTTAAGAATGTTTCCTATTTTTATTCTTTGTAGTATTAATAAAGAAAATGAAAAAAAAACGCTTGTTTAATTTAACTGTTTTAAACCTAAGCAAATGTTTAAAACATGTTTAAAACAGTTGATTAAAGCAATATGTATAAAACGAAACAACCCTGTGTGCCATTCCAACAAAATAGAAAATAACCTCCGACGATGGATGTAAACAGATGTTCATGGAATATTTTCTACTTTTTGATTACAAATATAAATCCTTTAACACACATAGATAATGAAGGGAATGTTATTGTCATTAACAACAACATTAGAAATGATGATTCATTTCACTTTCCCATCATTGGATAAGACTCATTTTCCCTTCTTCTACGTCTTTATAAGATTGAAAGCAAGATTCATTTTCGATAAAATGATTTGTACATGAATCGGGTCTTGTAAGCATTAAAGTTTTGGGAGAGGTAAGGCAGAAGGTTCTGATATGTTATTAGCTTGCTTATAAACAATATAAGATAGGTCTATGTCAATGTCATCCTTTATATTATTACTAATATAATAGGATATGAATAGATAGAAATATGCTAGAGGTATCGTTATTAGTTAATGATAATTTAAATACAAAGTTTTATTTTATTGTTACTATCACACTTCTTAATAAATGTACTTAGTATATGGTATGTAAATCTCTGGTAGAACCACACTAGGAAATTCTGATAAGATATAAAGCTCCATAAAATGTTGCAAACTTGCAATGTTGTGACATGTGATGATATATTATCGGAGTATATCTCGGCCGCAAGCGACCTCGGCTTACTTACTCTAAATCATGGATAACCTGTTTCACAACGTGAAGTAACGTACAACACAGCTGAACAATTACTCATTACTCAGTTTACGTTTCTAAATCATCTATTTCTTGTCTTACAACGTGATGTAACACAGCTTTAATGGAAAAACATTTTTAATTTAATGTTATGATATAAAGCCCCACACATGCTTGCAAGTTTTCCTATTTTGCAGTAGACATAAAGCCTTGGCTACAAGAGACCTCGGCTTACTTACTTTTTTTCAAAAATTCCTGGTTTTTCAACGTGAAGTAATGCACTTTAATGGAAAATCATTTTTAATTGAATGTTCTCAGATATTGTACATTATGAGATTGTTTGTGTTTAAAAGACTTTATGTATACGTGAATGAAATTTTTCATTTCTTTTAAATAATGGACAATATACCATCTACAAGAAGTATAATCTTGTTGTTTTTACGAGCTCGTCGTTATTTAAACGATTCCCACTTTATAAGACCACAAATACGAGAATCTTGTAAATACTTTATCCAGCTATATTTCAATAATTTCTAATACCTTGATTATTTCCGTTGTTGCTAGAAACAACGATCAACGTATAGCGAATTAGATTTTAGAAAATTTTAAAATTTTGCTTACATTTCTTTCTTATATTGTTTTCATTAAAATCTGTTTGTAATAAATTAGTGTTTCGATTTTAATAAACAAAACATGTAATGAAAGAAAATGTACTTAGAAGGGAGTTTGTAGAAGTGCTTACGAAAGCTCAAAAGAGGTGGTGCAGTCATCGATTCTGGGGTGGATTTCTTTGCGCAGATTGAATTGAGCCGTGAAAGACAGACGAAAGCGAACTGGGAAAAAATGTTTAAATCCCTCTTATAAAGCAATAAAACTTCGTTTCGTATTCAGATCTTTTTTAAGCTTTACTTCGCTCGATTCATTTTAATTCCAACCATAAAAAAACATCCTTCGGCGCGAGCCAGCAATTTTTCACCTCGCAAAATAAAGCGCCATGATTTATCCTGACAAATATGGGCCCTGGGGGGTATCGTTGTCCTTGCGGAGGAAAGTTTGGGATGCAAAGGGATGCTGTCGCTGGAAGGATTCATATATATTCTGTACAGGGGGTGAAGTCCCTTTCGCCCGCGGGGCACCACTCTCCCAGAGACCGTGGAATTGTCAATTTCGGAAACGTATTGGCTCTGGCGAGAAATGTTTCGGAAACTACCCGCGAAACTTGTAGGTGGATCATACGTTACGGTCACGTCGGGACAGGTGGTGCTGTTTGTCATATTGCCAGACGAAACGGCGCGTGTCCGTCTGACACCGCACACTCCGCACTGCAATTTGTTCGATGAAATTCGGCATTGTCACGTACGTTTCCTTGGCGTTTCGAAAATTGATCGAAACGAACAAAAAAGTTACTGTCCGCAGTTACTACAGCATTCAATTTTTAAAGTTTGTTTTTAAATCCACATCAAACAAGTTTTATAAAAACATTCCATCCTGCCTTTACAACTCTTAATGTCCATTAAATAAATTATTTCCAGGGCACAAATATTTATAAGTAAGGGATAAAAATAAATAAAACTTGAGCATCTTCTTCATCTTTTTAACATTAAATTAACAACTTATGTCACAAATCACGTTGATTTTTTCTTTTTATTACAGCGACCCTCGAAACCCCAATTTCACATAAATACGAAATCGAAAATCGAATCATAATCCTCTGATCCTTATCACTTATAAGGGAATATTCATCTTTTATTGAAATCTAAAATAGTCTCAAATCCATACAGCCAATTTTTTCTGTAAATAATTGAAAATGCTTAGAAGAGAATACCAATTCTCACCACGGGAAAAATATGTCAG
This sequence comes from Onthophagus taurus, assembly GCF_036711975.1. Classification (NCBI taxonomy): domain Eukaryota; kingdom Metazoa; phylum Arthropoda; class Insecta; order Coleoptera; family Scarabaeidae; genus Onthophagus; species Onthophagus taurus. The sequence goes on along the minus strand of NC_091972.1, from coordinate 36,639,601 downwards.
GGTTGCTGACAATTCCCAGCATGCAAATGAGGCTACAGAGTCCTCCCCTTCTTCATCAATCACAATGTTAGCAGCAGATAAATACATATTATAATGTTGTCAATATCGCTATGGTTAGCAATTTCAAGCGTCGTTAGCAGCTTCATCTCCATTTACGCGATAATAATACAACATGCAAACAATGCGACATCATTTGAAATGTGCCAAACTATTGAAAGACGACTATTGTAAGTAGTTTCTAATGATCCGAGTTTTGTCACAGTTAATGGTCTCATAATGTAGGTTTTTAAAGGATATGCCGCATCGTCTTAAAGGATGTAATGCAGTTCAATGCATGGTTCACCGCCCAGGGATCCTCGATCTAGTTTTCTGCAAACGCTGCTATGCGATTATATCTCTTTGCCGTAAATATCAACATTAATTGTTACCAATTTGTAGTTTGAACCATCTTGCACGATAATAGAAAAAAAAAATTCTTACTGTTTCGGTACATTCTTTCTAAACGCTATGGGTTTCTTCTTAGAATATGTTTGCCATCAATGTAGCCCATACAGTTCAGAAATCACCTTTTATTCCAAAACTCTTTCCCTACAGTCTTCACTTCTTCATCATTAGAAAACGGCATATATAAATCACACAAGTCATCCCAAATAGCTTGATCATTTCCATTGTTATTTTTCCAAACTTCAATGATTCAAAATGAGTATCCCAGGCACTTAAAATTGCTTGTCGGAGCGGACAACAGCGACCAACAGTTCTTATTAAGCGATTCCAAAAAAAAATTTACTGTACGATACAAACTCCTATGAGATTTTATAGAAAAGAACGAAATTGTTTTAAGATCGTACAATGTAACACCAACTCAGTTTTCGTCAAAATCATTATCATCATACCACGTATGGAGCCTCTTCTCTTGCAAAATAAATTTAACCCAGCACTTCTTCTGTTTTGCCATTAAATAAAACAATCTACTACTCATTTTGTTTAATGCAGGTTCGCGGACAATACGTCAAAGTCAGCTATTTTAAATCGATTGCAGTGGCCGGTTAGTAGTTCGGTTCCACAGCACGGACAGTTTAGAGATGATACACATAAAAGAAGCGCCGTATTTAATTTCTTATTCGTCTTTGATGTTGGGTCTCGGATCCATCTGTGGGCCATCTATGTGTTCATATTTATAGTCATTCTTCATATTTCGTACACTTTTCACCCTTTTTAACACCACTTCCTTTATTACTACATTCCAGTAGATTCTTGATGATTCTTGAAAGAAGATGGGGTATATCTTCTTTTTCTTATGGTTTCATATTAAACATTTTTTTTTGGTATTTTTTCCTCATCCACCGGCGTCAAACGGACTATCTTGTAGTTTTTTCAGCTAGCACGCACTATTAAATCTTCTACAGGTACTATTTAGTCATCTGCATGCACTATTTAGTTTTTTGCATGCACTATTAGTTTTCTAATACTAGTATTTAGACTAGTAGTATTAGCAGTATTTAATCCTCCATGAGCAGTATTTAATTTTGTGTTTCTAATATTTAATTCAAGTGTTATGTCAATAGTACCCAGTCTTTTGCATGAACTGTTTACTGTGAACTGTTCTATTTGTAGAAATTTATCTAGTTATTACAAACAGTCTTCTGCAAGCAGTATATACATTTTTATTATTATTTACTAATAAGTAAGTAGGTACTATTTATTATTTGAAAAAAGTATCTATTTGTTACAAACAGCATTTAGTTTTCTGCCAACAATATTCACCCTTTTGCAACCTCTATGTAGACTTCTATTAGTGCCATTCTTTCAGTAGTATCTAGTTTTCTACAAGCAATATTTATTTGTCCATCATATTTAGTTAGCCATCAGCGGTATCTAATCATCTGCAAGCATTAGTTAGTATGTACAAGAAGTATCTAGCTATTACAAACAGTATCTACATTTCTATTTGCAGTAGTTAGTTATCCATTAACGAAATTTATCTTCTCTGCAAGTAATAATTGTTATTTGCAGAAAGTATTTAGTTGTTACAAACATTCTTTTACTCTCAGTCTTCTACAACCTGTATTTCGACTTCTATTGGCGATATCTAATCTTATCCAAGCAGTATCTAAAATTCTATTAGCTGTATTAATTATCCATTAATGGTTGTTAGTCTTCTGGGAATACTAATTATTGTTTGCAGAAAGTATGTAGTTATTACTTACAGTATTTAGTCTTTTGTAAGCCTTCACTTAGACTTCTATTAGCAGGCTTCTATGTTGCTGCGTAGTAGTCCTTCCGTGATTTCAGTATATTTTTACTGGTCATTTATAACTTTCTATTTTGCTTCCTTATATTTCGTATTCGCTTTGCACTGGCTCTTTCAGTTTCTCGACAGCCTTCAAAAAGAAGTGAATAAGTTGAATAAGTTCAAAGTGAACACTACGAAATGAATAAGTTCGAAACAACCGAAACGTCAAACACTTTTTCAAAAGACGCACGCCTTAATCCAAAAGTTTCTAGTTCTAGGTCTAGTGTTATTTCTAGTGATACTGCTAGTGTTACTTCTAGTTTTAGCTTAATTAACACCGGCTGTAAAAGCTTTCGTACTTATAATTCTGGCTTCCCTATAATTTTCACTCAACTTCCTTCCAAATTCTTCCTAAGGTTCCAGTTATTTAACTTGGGAACTTGGTTATGAATGGCTATATGATTAAATCACGTGTTTTCTATTAGTAGCTGATTTATTCGTTGCAAAAATTTGTCATTCTTTCGCCGTTTTTGTTCAGCCTCTCTTTTCCTCACAGTTTAACTTCACCACGCTTAAATTATAATCAACTAATTGGATTGAGCAGGCAACTCTGTTCTTATATACTTTTAGCAAGATCCTCCGGAACATTCCAAATCTGTCGCGAAGATCCTCTTTGCTGAAGCATGAAACCTCTTTGGTTTTCTCTTGCGACGGAATTATCATACCCTTCGCCTGTCTGTGTCCTGGAAGTTCTTTCCATCACAAGGCTTCCTTTGAGTCCTTCCATGTGCTAATTACCTGTTTTAACTGGCTTTTTTGTAGTCCACAACCGGGTTAGGGTCCAATAAAGGCGTCCTCGCTGCCTCTTTGGCCAGCTTGTCCGCCCTTTTATTGCCCTCAATATCTTTGTGATTTGGAACGTTGCCGACAACGTTCGTAATAAAATTCTGCACCGGCGACTTCACTTTTATGCAGGGTCAAATAAAAACAAACCACACACAAAAATCTAAACATTTTTACCTTTTCACTTTGTTTTTTGCTTAATTGGAGTTACACGCCTATTAATATCGTGCTATTTATTAGGACAAAGATAAAAATAATCAGCTTTGTTTTCCCCCCATAGGATACAGGAAATAATAAACACTGTCACCTATTCACATAACATAGAATGCATGAAACCGATTTAAACTCATAAATATACCCGTTACATATTCAGTGAAATTCGCCACAGAAACGTGAGATTGCAAATTAAATTACTACATCATTTATGATCGTAAATAACTTGGTACGTGTAACGTGCGTGTTATAGATATGCACACGCATATCGTATTTTATAAATTAATTTCAATGTGGTTTTGGGCCACCCATAAGTTTATCTAAAAGGAAATTGTTGAACTGTCGTAAAATTTTTCTTTAATTTAAAGTATTATTCGGTTCGATTCACTTTAAATTTCGAAAATTCTCATTCCATTCCCACTAAAACTAAATACACATAGGTTCCAATTTACTCAACTCTAAACTCGACCCCAATATTCACTCAGCGGGGTTCAGGGAAAGATAGTAGTTGGCAGGAAATTTAAAAGCGCAATTAACTGAGTACTCCGCCGTTTCTTACGCTTCGGAATTGGAAAACTTTCTTGCCGTTGAGAACGTGTGCTGGTCGCTTGCGAGTAATCCTGAGGCGACATTAGGCATTCTTAAGTTCTAACTTTTGACTCTTCCCTAACCGGTAGATGTTTAGTCAGATAAGTCACGGAAAATCGATTTTCGCTGTAAGCGACGAGTGGATATTGGCTAGTGATATATGACGTAGCTCCTTCGTAAACCGTCTCCTTTTCTATCGAAATCTCTCTGCATCGACTTGAAATCACGTTACGCGTGCTACAGGCCACTCTTGCACGTCTTACACTTTATCTTGTTACAAATCCTGCAAATGTGAATTCTGCAACGTACATTTTTTATATCGGCATGTTATCAACTTGTTTAACTCACTTTAAAGAAAGTTATTCTTTGTAAAAACATTTTATAATTTATTTTTAACACTTATTATAAAAAAGCCTTAAACGATATGAGAGAGAAAAGGGGTATCCTGTCATGATGAGATCATAAATTTCCCGCCCGATCTTTTCATATTTTACAACGACCGCGTAAAGTTTAACCATCCCCCAAAAGAGAGAGGAAAAGACGCGATTCCATAATAACCGGCAACTTTAATTAAGCAAACCTTAATTTTAACGAGAGAAAATCTGAGGGTTAAATGTGTCGTAAGTCGATGCTTTGGATCGAGGTTACACATAAAATAAAACCCCCAAGTATGAGATTGGACCTAAATTATGGTCGGGGTGACGTGCCTCTTTTAACCAGACGTCACTCAACTTTGAGAGAAAATCTTATAAAACGGTTCCCCGTGGGACACTGTAACGAGTACTTTTATGTTCAAAAACGAGCCTACCAGTTTATACGCCTGTAAAAGTCTTTTTGAAGGTAAATGTAATCAAGATCAGAGACAATTTTGAAAATATATTATTAAAAACATGGTAATTTAAATTTAAATTTTTTAAATCAACTTTTAAATCAAACATAGCTAAGAAATGACAGAATAAGTTGAGTTTAGAGCTTTTAAAGCAAAACGATAAATTCTGAAAATTCTTAATATTCTCCAAACTAAAGTCCTTTCACAACCTCAATAAGATTCATTTTTTTGTCACATCACCTTAAAAAAAATGAAACAAATAGTAAACAAATAACAGATTTTAGAAAACGTTGAGTTTCGACGAAAAGTTCTGAAAATTCGTAATAGTCACCAAACTAAAGATAGCTATATATACTATCAGTTTACAGCTTTTTCTGCCAAACTAAAAATTCTAAGAATCCATAATATTTATCAAACTAAAGTTTAAATTTTCTTTTATGACCTAAACATGATTCATTTGTCAAGTCGCAACATTACTTTTCAAAAAGAATTAAATCAAATAGCAAAGAAAAGACAGTTTTTAGAATAAGTTGAGTTTAGAGCTTTATCAGCGAAACGAAAAATTCTAAGAATCCATAATATTCATCAAACTAAAGTTTAAACTTTCTTTTATAACTTAAACATGTTTCATTTGTCAAGTCGCAACATTTCCTTTAAAAAAAATTAAATCAAATAGTACAGAAATGACAATTTTTAGAATAGGTTAGATTTAAAGATTTTTGAGCGAATCAAAAAATTCTAAAAATCCATAATATTCATCAAACTAAAGTTTAAACTTTCTTTTATAACATAAACATGTTTCATTTGTCAAGTCGTAACATTACCTTTAAAAAAAAATTAAATCAAATAGCAAAGAAATGACTGTTCTTAGAATAGGTTGACTTTACAGCTTTTCCTGCGAAACTAATGATTGGAAGAATCCATAATATTCACAAAACTAAAGTTTCAAGTTTCTTTTATAACATAAATATGTTTCCTTTGTCAATTCGCAACATTACCTTTCATAAAGTTAAATCAAATAGTAAAGAAATGACAGATTTTAGAATACGTTAGGTTTAGAGCTTTATGAGCGAAACGAAAAATTCTAAGAATGCATAATATTCACCTAACTAAAGTTTAAAGTTTCTTTTATAACATAAACATGTTTGATTGTCAATTCGCAACATTACCTTTCAAAAAAGTTGAATCAAATAGCAAAGAAATGACAGATTTTAGAATAGGTTAGGTTTAGAGCTTTTTGAGCGAAACGAAAAATTTTAAGAATCCATAATATTTATCAAACTAAGGTTTAATGTTTCTTTTATAACCTAAACATGTTTCATTTGCCAATTTGCAACATTTATGAATTACCTTTCATAAAAAATTAAATCAAATAGCAAAGAAATGACAGTTTTCAGATTAGAGCTTGTCCTGCGAATCTAATAATTGGAAGAATCCATAACATTCACCAAACTTAAGTTTAAACTTTCTTTTATAATATAAATATGTTTCCTGTGTTAATTCGCAACATTACCTTTCATAAAAATTAAATCAAATAGTAAAGAAATGTAGAATAGGAGAATAGGAGTTTTTAGAATAGGTTAGGTTTAGAGCTTTTTGAGCGAAACGAAAAATTCTAAGAATCCATAATATTCATCAAACTAAAGTTTAAAATTTCTTTTATAACACATGTTTCATTTGTCAAGTTGCTACATTACCTTTCAAAAAAAAAATTAAATCAAATAGCAAAGGAATGACAGTTTTTAGAATAGGTTGAGTTTAGAGCGTTTTCTGCGAAACTAATGATTGGAAGAATATATAATATTCACTAAACTAAAGTTTAAACTTTCTTTTATAACATAAACATGTTTCATTTGTCAATTCGCAACATTACCTTTAAAAAAAAATTAAATTAAATAGCAAAGAAAGGGCAGTTTTTAGAATCGGTTGAGTTTGGAGCTTTTTCTGTGAAACTAATGATTGGAAGAATCTATAATATTCACCAAACTAAAGTTTAAACTTTCTTTTATAACATAAACATGTTTCATTGTCAATTTGCAATATTACGTTTAAAAAAAATTGAAATCAAATAGCAAAGAAATGACCGATTTTAGAATAGGTTAGGTTTAGAGCTTTATGAGCGAGACGAAACATTCTAAGAATCCATAATGTTCATCAAACTAAAGTTTAAACTTTCTTTTATAACATAAACATGTTTCATTTGTCAAGTCGCAACAATACCTTTAAAAAAATTAAATCAAATAGCAAAGAAATGACAGTTTTTAGAATAGGTTGAGTTTAGAGCTTTTTCTGCAAAACTAAAAATTGGAAGAATCCATAATATTCACCAAACTAAAGTTTAAACTTTCTTTTATAACATAAACATGTTTCATTTGTCAATTCGCAACATTAATTTAAAAAAAAAATTAAATAACAAAGACATGACAGTTTTTAAAATAGGTTGAGGTTGGAACTTTTTCTGCTAAACTAACAATTGGAAGAATCGATAATATTCACCAAACTAACGCTTAAACATTCTTTTATAATCTCAACATATTTTCTTTTGTCAATTCACAACATTATCTTCCAAAAAGAATTAAATCAAATAGCAATAAAAACTGTCATTTTTCAGAATACGTTGAGTTTTGAGTTTCAGAATACTAAAAATCCTTAATTTTTGCCAAACTAAAGCTTAAACCTTCTTTTATAATCTCAACATATTTCGTTTGTCAATACCCAACACTATCTTTAAAAAATTAAATTCAACTGCAAAGAAATGATAGTTTTTAGAATAGGTTGAGTTTAGACCTTTTTACGCGAAATGAAAAATACTGAAACTCTATAATATTCACCAAACTAAAGCTTAAACCTTTTTTTATAACCTCATTATGTTTCATTTGTCGATTCCCAACACTATCTTAAAAAAAAATGTCGCAAAGAAGCGACAGTTTTTTAATTACACTTAACGTAGAGCTTTTTAAGTGAACTGAAGAATTCTGATAATCCATAATATTCACAATTCTAAAGTTCTTAATCCATCTTGTATAACATCAACATGTTTCATTTCTTAATCCGCAAAACTTTCTTTAAAAAAATTTTTTAATATCATACTTTGCAAAACAGGAACAGTTTTTAGAATATGTTTAAGTTATAGCTCTTTTTTTAGCGAAATGAAAAATCCCGGATATCCATAATTTTCACCAAATTAAAGCTTAATCCTTCTTTTATAACATAAATATGTTCCTTTCTTTAATTCTTAATATTCCCTGCCAAAATAAATTTTAAAAAAAAGATCCCAAAAATTAAATGTTTTTGGGTTAAAGATTAAGTTTAGAAATTCTTTCCGGGGAATCTAAAAGTTATTCTAGAAGTTTAAAAGTTTCACGTAATTGAAACTTCTTCCTTGACAACCTAAATATGTTTCATTAATTTTTAATATCAATGTATATTATATATAATATATAATAGAAGTCAAAAATTGCTAGTTTAAAAGATGAATTAAATTTAGATATTTTTTCCATATCCATAATTTTCACCAAATTAATGATTAATCCTTCGCTTACTACCTCAAAATCTTTCATTAATTAATATCCAATATTTTGAATTAAAAAATTTTGAAACAAAACTTGTAGGAATAATCTTTAAAATTTATCCAAACAAGTATAAAACTTTTGTACTTTAGTTTTAAAGATTATAACCATCAACTGTTGTTCTTCCTTTTCGAAGACATAAAAGTAGTAAAACCTGGCTACTCCTAAATCGCTCGATGCAAACCAGAAAGTTTAGTTTCGAAATCCAATTCCGTCAAGACTTAAGCAGATTAAAACTTATTCCCTGTAAGCCAATGCAAAGTGCCGCCGTTTTTATTTAAATGAGCTAATCGTTAATCGCTTTCTAAGAAAACTTCTTCAATCCTCGGTATTCTAACAAACCGGATTATTATCTATTTATTGCAATTACTTATTATTCACATAATGAATTCCTTCGTTTCCTTTCTTTTCAATATTTATTGATTTTTTAGACTTTTAAGTTAAAATGCAATTCCTTAAAGAAAAAAAGGAAAACAATGAGCACCACAAGTTTGGTGAGAATGAAGGAGTACAAGAAACAGGACTTTTCTTAGAGGAGTAAATGGAAAGTTTCGTATTGAAAGTTTTGTACTGAATCCGGGTCGAGACGGAGTTTAATTGGAATTGGAACTCGTCAATATCAATCTCTTCAAACATTTATAATAGATTCTTGACGAATGAGGGAAAGGAGCTGGAATATATCCGTTCCTTATCGAAACGACGATAAGAAAAGAAAGATTTTCAATTGAAAAATTAAATTGTTACTTTGATGGAAGAGATCTAAATTGAAACGGAGTATAATTGACCGTAATTAAAGTTATTCAGTGGTAATTGTAACTTACCTTTCCGGTGAAAATCCGGGATTGCTGCGAAGCTGTCGGATTTTACTGCTTGAATTCAGGCTGATCAATATTTTAATTAAGCGAGTAATCCGTTTTGGACAAATCCAACAAAAGCGTATTCGAAACAATGGTGCGAATTAAATAAAGCGAAATCCGCAGTTTTACAGACCTGAGCTTCCGTTTTCCATTCACTGAGAAAATACCGTCTGACTGTTCCAGTTGCAAATGCATTAATTTCAATTCTGCGACTAATGACAGGCGAGAGATTACGATTCGCTTCCGGATAATCCAGGAATTAACTCATCGAATATTACTATAGTCTATGGGTTGGGGTGAATAAATCTGTCGAGGTTAATACGGATTTTTTTGCTTTTTTTGCGACGAACTGGCTACGCATTAGACTTGCAAATGCCTCTTATAAGTGGATTAAAGACGGGCCGTATGCAGATGGAAAAAAGAACAAAACGACTCAAAAAACCCAGCGCGATAATCTGGCATTATACTTTCAAATTTTCTTTAATTGATTTTCAGCTAACGGAAATAGTGTCTTTTTTCATCTTTTATATTTTTAAACTATTTAAACCCAAATCTAATTGTTGAAAGGAAAATTCTTAATATTGGTTTGATTTTAATAAAGAATTATTATCTCAGAGGTTAGATTTTATTCACTTTTAAATAAAAAATAAACTACAACGATATAATTTTATGATTTTTTTTTGGCAAACCGGAATGTACATACACATCGTTTTATACACAGTTCATCGCGCACTTGTCGCGACTTCATATTTACACGATAAACACTGTTTTAGGGTTTAAACTGTATTAGTTTCTTTTAGAATCACAATCTGCTTTATGAAACAGGATATTTTTTAATTAAAATCACGTGTTGGGATACACGCTGAAAAGCAAAACCAGGATGGTTAACATCGCACTTGTAGCAATGTCGACCTTGTAACTTCCGTTTGCATGTTGCATTGCTGCCGGTTTCTCTTCTGAAAAAAGAAATTATAAAAAAATCACATTTCCTGTTTTACATTATCGCTTAAAATATTAAAGTTAATAAAATCAATCATGTTATTCATCAAATAATATCTTCAAAATACCTAACAGAAACTTTATTGCGTATTGTATCAACCAAAGATACCAAAAATGGACACATAAGAAGAAGATCGAAAAATAAGTTATTTAACTAACTACATCTATTTACTTGAAAGATTGTTTAATCAAGAATCCTAACTTATCTAAGGTTGATAAGGTATAATCACAGAATCTTAACGAACTCTTTTGGAAAGAAAATAAATAAGCCTGGTTGAGCATAGTGAATCAAATAAGAAATAGGGAATGTATGCCGCCTTTAATGACTCCAAGCTAATCTGTCTTGCAAATACAATAGCAAAATTACTGGAGATATTCATTTGAGAATAACTACAAGATGAAATTGAAAAGATAGGGATGATCCAAGTGGAGCAGTACGACTTTAGAAATTTCTATTCAAATGGAAAAAGGTATAGTTGATAGAATCGTAATAACTATAAGTAGAAATTCAAGTGATAGATGTCAAAGTTGACATCCAAAATATACCCAACTCCGCTTCATGAACAAAAATGACATCACATGTTTGGTAGCCCCGAGATCGATTTTGGGATCGATATTTTAAAACGTTTTCAAAGACCTTAAGCCCATAATTACGAGAAACAACAAATAAAAGTAGAAGATTGAGTCTTATAAGTAATAGACTCTATAAAAGTTAAGCTGATTGCTTAGAAAACAACTGTTACCACTACAAGGGAGATGGTAACATACAGTCGTAAATTAACAGATGCTCGACAAAGATGTGAGAATAATTGAATTGAACCTTACAGCAACAACGAGGCAGCTCCATTTTTTGTCAAAACTGAGTTATATATATTGTTGCTACTATTCCAATAAAATAGTAGCCAACAGTTGGTGCAACAACGAGACACCAACCAAATGGAATCCTGGTAGGCAATGTTAAACAGAGCTGCCATCACCTTTAAATTATAGCAACAACAAGGCAGTTCTTGTATGAGTTATACTTGAAGACATATGAACCTGCAGTATATAGTGACATGAAAACTAAATAAAAAAACGAAAAATTACGCCTGTGATTCTTTCGATTTATTTTATAGATATTTTAAATCAAAAACTATTCTTTTGGTCACCTTAGAAGTGACACGTATCAAATTTTTGGTAGATCAGAAAATAGGATTAAAAATAAGGAATTAACCGACGATCAGAAGAATGAGCTAGAAACTGAAAAATAGTCGCATCTCAATAAATGCCACGTTTTTTATGATGATCTAAAAATTAAGCAGACTTTGGCGAGAAATGATCCTACAGTTGACACACTTTCGTTTGATTTTCAACAGAATGCTTCACTGCCTAAAGTCCCTACTGGCGATGCGTTCTACTTAAGACAACTCTAGATGTTTAATTTCTGTGTATATTCAAGCAAATTCGGAAAGCCATATTTTTATATGTATGTATCATGAAGCTCAAGGTAAAAAGACGCCAAATGAGCAGTGAACTAAAAGGAATCCAATGTTCAATATCAGCTAGTTTGCTGATTCTTAAGGATTTCCAAATAGCCAGAACTAATGGACACATCCTTTTAGAACCGTCAGCAGCTGCATATTCTTTACCACTGCCATTAAAATTTCAAAAATTGAACAATGTAATGCCATTAGCAAATATGTATGTACCCGAAAATGATTTACCATTTTACAGATCTTTAAAAATCTGATAATGTGGTAGAAAATCATGATGACATTGATTGATATTTATTGGTTTTATAAATGTGTAAATCTATAAAATACTAATAAAGTAGTTTTTTTTGTAAATTGGTAGTAACAACGAGGTAGCTCCAATACACAACTATGAATAAACAAATGCTTGAAAGTTTAATTTTGCTAAAAATGATTATAATCGGTGTAAAACTTTGATTATACCTAATAAAAAAAAACTAATTGCAAAAGACTTAGGGTATTGTTACGGAAAATTTTTTTGTGCCTCCTAAACAATTTGTTAAACTGGAGCTGACTCGTTATTGCTGCACGGTCTTCAATTTCTCAAGCACGATAAACAGCGGAAAAGGACACAAAAATAAGCAACAAGTTGCGTCATATAATATTAAAGTATACGTCAGGATATTAAAGGGTAGTAACAGCTTATTTCACGTGATGTCATCTCGAAAGTGCACACAAAGTCATTAGTGCATTAGTCAGTTTAGTACGTAATAAACGGAACAGTTGGGATAATGTCACTATTTCACCATATCTGCTGCAAGTCCTTCTAGCATTAGGAAAGCTAGAAGAAGGAAACAGTATAAAAACGTTATATTAAGCAAATGGCAAAACTGATGGAAGACTAAATAAAATTTAGCTAAATTTTTTATTAAAATGATGACAAAAATATGAGAGAGATTAAGAAAGACTAAGACGGTAGGGTTGAAATCACCATTTGATTGCATGATGATGAAAATCGGCAGGTCACTTACAGAGAAATATGTGTATGTGATCCATAATATTAAGATGAAAGCTATTTTCAGAAAAATACAAAAAGGAAAACTGAAGAGAGGAAGAACAGATGACGTAATAGAAGCAAAACCACACAATAAGTAAAGAATAAAACAAAGTGTTATAAAACTTATTACTGTTTTCTCCGTCTGCTTTTGTGTTACGAGTTCTTTACCAAGTTACAACTTCCTGTTTGATAAAGTTCTGGAATGATTTTGGTTAGTTACAACATCAGCGTATCTTAATGTTGGTCTAGACATTAACTAATGTTGATTTTGGGGATGAAATTATTAGCTATCCACACGTTAAATCTGCGATGTTGAGTGCTGTATTGTTGCATCTATCAATCTTTTATTTGAATAAGGAACGTTTATGCAATATTGGCCGGTCTGATCATTTTTTGTCGGTGTTTATATAATTGGCAAAGGTGAGTTCTTATCAAAGAATAGGGTGGAGTTCTTTTGATATGCAAAACGTTTGGTTGAAGTCATTCGTCGCTAAGCCCAATCTTAATTTTGCCAAATTATCGATTTCTTACCCACCAAAAATTTCGTGCAGATCACCGTAGAAATCTCGGAAAACGTATTTTGTACATTAGCCCTGTATGGCATAAATCATCAATTCTCACTGATGTAGATGTTGTCTCCTGATACTTAGCGTGTTTTCCTTGTACCACTTATTCCTTCTTCAAAACAACTAAATTTATGTGAAGATTAATGACTTATAAGTGATTTGATGCAATAATTACATCTTCTTTATTTTACGTTTGTTACTTCTTCATGTTATTAGAATACCAGTGTTTTCTTTTTATCAGTTTTAACGATAAAAATAAAGATAACATAACTTGTAAGTTTTTGACTTGACTTAATGTTTTCTTATCAATAGTACCAAGTTGTGTATCAAGTTCCATGTCTTCATGCTATAATTGACTATAGTTGTGATATGAATTTTGCAAGTAATTTTTATAAATTGCTTGATTATGAAATTAACTCTAACAGTGGAGAGTGGTGATAGAGAATACTTTCTTCCTGTTAGATACTGCATCAGGAGAGTCGTACTACTTCTACAAATTGAGTGACAACGCAATGTGATTTTTGCCAAATCTTCTCAATGTCATAATCAAGAAACTCAAGCAAGTTCAGGTTAAATGGCGAACTGGATCATAGCGATCAGATACCGAGTTATTATTACATTATTATATCCCCATAGCGAGCTTTATGTCGCAGGATTGTATGTGTGGTAGATTTTGTCAACAAATGAGGTAATACGCGTCCGAATAGTCTTAGGCCTCTTGTTAATCTAAAAACGAATATTTTAAACTGTGCTTTAATGACACTTTATAAGCACTGGAATAAGAATAATTTTATACCCGGGGCAGAAATTTAGAGAACATTCAAGACGAAAATCATCTCCAGCAGTTGTATTATAATCAATAAATTATTGATTGATTATTGAATTATTGCTTATAATCATTATTGTTAATTCATAAACAATTATAATCCAATGTGGCCTAATGTTATTTCATAGTTTTATTTACATCCAACATTTCCAGATATGTACGCATAAGTCTTTTTTTGGCATCCAAAACATCAAACACTTTTTCAAAAGGCGCACAGCTTAACCCGAAAGTTTCTAGTTCTAGATCTAGTGTTAGTTTAGTTTTAGTTTAATTAACACCGGCCGTGAAAGTCTTCGTAGTTATACATTTTACTTATTATACATATTTCTTTTATAACCCAATCACGATATCCATATTTTGAAGAAAAATGAGTTACAATAAGATATAAAAGATACTTACCAACTGTTGCATTTAACACATGAACATTGATTGAAGCTGGTACTGTATTAGAAGGTTTGCAAGTATAATTTCCATTGTGGCTTTTGTCCGCTTCTGATATCAGAAGAACGCTTGAAGAAGTATCCGGTAAAACTTGTACTCCCGGATCGTAGTTGATCATTCTTTGTTCGTGATACCAAAAGTAATAAGCTGGTGGTTCGGTTGATTGCTTCAAAGTGCAGACCAATCGTAGTAATGAACCAGCTCTTAAATGAAGATCTGGAGCACCTTGAATTTCAGCTATTGCTTCTAAATTATTAGAAAAAAAAATAGTGTTAAATGGCGACTTAGATTTTATTAATAAAATGTTGAACTAACCAGTCACTTTTAATTCCAAAAAAATGCTTGTAGGAGGATGTGTGGAAACTTGGCACTCATAAAGACCTGCATCTGATGGTTGGACATGTTTAATAAGTAATCCCCAATTTTGGAGATGACGAACATGTTCAACCATAAATCTATCGTCAGCGTTGTACGTTGTTAAACCAACTGTGAGAAGGTGCAAATCGTTTTTTCTGATCCAAGATACCTAAATAAAATTTTATATTACTATAATATGTAATAACCTAAATTCTATAAATCAAATATTAAAGCGGTTTTAGTGTTATTGTGTTCACCCGAAAGCAAATCGGTATTTTATGTAATATAATGGAATCATAAATCAAATTGTGGTTAATAAACTAACAACCACAAACGTTTATATTAAACTATGATTTTGTGTTATAATTTTAAAAAGAAAAATTTATTTTAAATGATGATAACAAGATGTCGTTATAAAACTGAGAAAAGAACATAAAACGTTACGAAAAGAATAAAATATTTCTTATTCTCAACAAAAAGATACAGAATACAGAAACTCACGACTCCATTGTTAAATTTTCTCACGACGCAGGGTAAAGTTGCTGTCCCACCAATTTGTGCCACCACCACTGTGCAATTTTCAGTGGCAAAGACTCCAGGTTTCCCACTACCACCAGTAATTTCCTTTGCCGTTTCCTTTTGTTGTGTGACCTTCGTTTTCCCTTCCATCGGTTTGTGTCTCGTTTCGTAGCTTCTCTTAGTTCTGTTTGAAGTCGTCTGCTCCGACGATCTGTAACCTGGAAAATCAAATAAACGAAAACTCATTATAAACCCGCACTCAAAGATTCATATAAAGAAAACGTTTTAAGTAATTCAAATACATTTCTGTTGAGTATACCATGAAAACTTTAGTTTTCACTGATTACAACTTTGGAAAGCAACAGGTATGTTATGGGTGATAAGTTAAAAGTAATGTGATGGTAGGATTATAAATTTTTAAATTGTAACCAGTGCAATTTCGTTTCGACCCGTGTACGAAAACAAACAACTTTCAGCGCTAACATAATTTTTCACTGGTATCTGGGTCGCACGAACGTTGAAGAGCCTCGCCTAGTCCTAAAAAATTCATAGAGTTTCCATAGAACGGAAGAGTATCCATTTAGTAAATAGCAAAGGTTTTGGTTCCCCACGGAGTGAAAGATAATCTTAGACGGAAAACAATGGAGAGTTTGTAATTTCATTTTCATAAAAAATTACCTAAAGATCAGATCTTAATTAGATTATCGTTCGAAGAACTGAAAAAATTTATTACGATAAAATATATTCAATGTACAGGTAATAAAAATTTCAAATACTCGTAAATTTAACAAAAAAAGGTAACTAATCCACATAGATTTCACGGTAAATTTGATGTCGGTCCGATTCTATATGTGTGCGTGAACCAAAAAGGTCCCAGCATAAATTGGAGGTTCGGCAAGGGACTTGATGCACGATCTGCCCTCGTTATGAAGACAAACTAACAATAAAATCGCGGTTTTAGCGTACCTCCACCGGCGATTTATCCGGCGGTAATGGTGCATAAATTTTATGTCGCATGCCTTCGCGGTTCCATTAATCTTACACTTCCTTTTTAAACTATTTTTACAGACGCGATAAATTTTTACTAATTTCGACCGTTTTCAACCGGCGAGAATTCAGTTCCAGATAAAGCTATTTTATCGGACCACGTTTTATTCTTCTTCCAGCAATTTCTATTATTCTCGTTAAATCCAATTTGGGTTAAAAAATTACTCAACGTTTATATCCTTAAATAAAAATAAATTGAGTCTAGTCTTTATTTTTACATAAAACATTTTTGAGTTTACATAAAATCAGATCTTAAAACACTGAAAATTACATTACAAACTTTACATTATAACTTTACATTTCTATGGAAAAAGGTTTGTAAAAAACCTGTTCGATTTAATGACGTCTTGGAAACTCTTCAATTGCGGTATATTACGGACGTATCCAACTATATTAATTCCATAAAGTTTTCTGAATTATACTACAGTAGAAAATCGATTATTCGGACCTCGTTTATGTGAATCAAACTTTTTCTTGATATTCCAATTATTAATATATACTATACACATATAGGAAAACAACAATGACAACAATATTTTAAGTCTGTAAAATTATTAAAATAGTTTACCAAAAAATCTGCTTGGTAAAATAATTGGAGAGAAAGGGTATAAAAGTATGATTAATTCTTTAAAATGAATCAATATCAATGACAGAAAAATGCAGAATATTTTAGTCATAAACGAAATGGCAAGCGATGACGATGCCATTAGCTTCAGACGACATTCTTCATTCTCCTTCATTCTTCTTAGAAACAACAAGGATCTTGAAAATGATGTGGCTACGACACTGTGATTTAAGAAAAAAGTGTGATTGATGAAGAGTCTCAGCCAAGATATTTGTGCTACAAACAAAATGGTCAGCTATGGTGCAGATAACTTCTTGTAAATGTTAGGAATAATCAGTGTCTGCTCAGAAGTTGATATGGCTTCAGCACTTCCTTGTTTTTTCATGGCCATTTTCCCACTTATCTTCATCATTACTCCTCCATTACTACATTCTGGATTTCCCCCGATTTGGTAACTTCAAAATTGAGCGTTTGATAGTAATAATCAAGTGATGATTGATGGTAATTTTTTATAATTCTCTCATACAATCAAATACTAGGGTGTGATTAAGGACGTTGCGCGGCTTTAACGGAGCCATGTTACGTTTGAATGCAGGAAGTCTGTCTGCAAACTAATGTGCTGAAAATAATTGCAATATTTTAAATACATTTCGAGGTTTGTTCTCATAAAAGTTATCTTAGAACTTTGATATTTGTTAGGCATTGTAAGATCGGTTTGATTGATTCATGAACTGTTTGAAGATTTCGTTCCAACTGGCATTTCTGAGTTTTTCTATAGAAACCTTAAACTGCTGGGCTTGGCGACCTTAAATTCGGACTTGTGAATGAGATCAAGAGTTAGCTAGCATCTTTTTGTTATCCAGTTTTTGCTAAAAACCTATCAAAACCAAGTATCAAATCTTTGATTCCTCAGATAATGAAAGGGTACAATCTCCGTACATTCCAATGCATTTTTGCACTGTATCGTTAAATTGGTTGATGCTGTCGATAAATGTAATGTGGTTCATCCTACAAGCAAAATACTCTATGAAAGCAGATCTTGTTGGTTAATTTAGCAGAGATTGTTGTAGCTTAGATCCCTGGTCAACACAACTATTTCGCTATGGATGAAAAATCCAGTCCGAGTTGTGATTGAATCAAGTTTTGATATCGATCGCCGACACCTTTCCGACGATCTGTCCGATATATTATTAAGTTTTGAATGTTCAGATGTTAGGATGATAACAGTAGGCGAATCTCATTGATTAGGATTACGTACAGTTGGTCCCTTTGGAAAATTGCATCTATTGTTCATTCAGAAGCTTTAGGCTGTTTTCGTTCCAAAATGTGGTTTTCATATACATAGATGTTTACCGTGACTAATCATTGTGAATAAAACATTACAGTAGAACTTTAGAGTACTCACTATCTCTCACCAGTTGTTGTATGTCACACAACTCAGGCTGTAATCATCAATGACTTTAGTAACTTTGTAAAATAAATGGAAGGAGTTTTCAGCAGCTGTTTACTATGTCATCTTTAGATCTCCTCGAGGCGGCATCTTTAGAGGAATTGATCTTGGCAACCCAGTAGGCTTTCTCACTTGTGCTAAGTTTGAACGTAGAGTTGGTGGGTTGTTTGCGGACGTCTTTGCTGATTTTTGCGATAGGATTTACTTTTGCGGTTGAGGTATTTCTATCCTGATTCTTGTTACGTTTATTTACCTCCTCGAGATAATGTTGCATTTTGTTATTTTATTAATAAATTAATAATTTTATTAATGAGCTCCAGTTTTAATGAGTTAATTAATACTTTCCTTTTTTTTGCAGTCTTAATCAAAAACATACATAACATAATTATCATTAAATTGTTATTTAAACACACCTGATATAAATAATTAATTAATGCGATGATGAATTAATTTGCCTCTTTTAACAAAAGTTATTTACAAGTTATTGATCATTACTATTGAGATGTTCTCCACGTATTCTCCACAGTCAGAAATAATTGGACGGGTATTGACGCATTGAATGCGAAGTGTATTGGCTTACGTGTTCGTGGGTTATACGCTTATTCAGGTTGACATGTTCCTGTTGGAATAAGGTTTCTAACTTGAACCATATCTTAAAGTTTTGGACTAATAAAAACATTGTTTATCGTCAAACTAAAAATAAAATAAACTGTATACTCGACTAGTTTTCAAGTCCTTTGAAGACACCTATTGAAAGAATATTGTATCTTTTATTTGTTGAATATGGGTAAAACGTAATCAATATTATTTGCCCGTAGTGTTGACGATCGTCTATTTAGGTTGTTTGTTGGTTTTGTTTCTGTGTCGTTATTCGCCTGTATCAGAAATGTTGGTAACAATCGATGGTTTGTGTGCAATGTAATCGTTCTTACACCAATGCATCATAGTTTCAAAATAATGTAAAAATGTTAGGGTACATTGCGTTATAGATACTATCAAATTTTTAGAGGCTTGTATGCTGTCGTTCATTGAAAAAGTAATATTTTTACAAATAATCTTTTTTATTGAAAAAATGCGATTTTTCTTTCATAGAACGGAACAATTTCTTCTTTTTTTTGTTGACAACTTCATCACAGCTTCAATTTAACGAAAAATTTACGTAGAACATAAATAGATTTTGGAGTATCTGATTTAAAACCAAAAGAACAGATTCTCTCACAAAATCTTCTGGTGGCATAATTTAGATCAAGTGGATGTAAAATTTGTAGTGCGTATGGCATCTGACTAAAAAGTGGTCTGTAATGCTCTTAAATCGCCTTCTCTTTAGTTCTCTTATTCTAACATAAACAGGTTTTTTTGGATATTACGAAATCCTCCACGTCAGAATATATATTTTAAGAAAATTATGTAATGGACTCTAATTCTGCTCTAAAGATTCATCTAGCCTCTAAAGATAAACTTCAACATAAATAAAGCGATACTGAAAATTAATCAACTTATTTATCTGTTTTGAAATGTTTCATAAATTGAATTTAGGATAAGAATCAGCACGAATATAAATATATATAAAAAACACTGGCGTTCTACAGGATTATCGAAAACGACTTTACATTAAAAAGTGGATACTTTTATGTACAAATAAATAAATATATCTTTACGTCGACGAACGAATAAATAAATCGCTAACAAAAATAAAGAAAAAAAAATTATATTTAACGAATACTATGACGTCACCGTTTTTAAAAAGCAGATCCTTTAATAAATAAATAAATATATCTTCATGTCATCTAACAAATAAACAAAACTGTGATAGAAATACATAACAAAAAAAGTGATAATATTTAACGCAAACGGTAAGGTTTCGGTTACCGTTTATAACAAAATATCTTAAATGAATGTTAAATAACATTTATGCATCTTTATTTTAAGATTATTAGAAAATGTCACAAATTGAAAGGATGTGACCACAGCAGAATATAAAAAATGTATAAATCATGCAATACTGAGGATATATCATCATAGTACAAAGTATAAGGCAATTGGCGACTCAGTTCGACAATTTTCATCAAACAGAACGTGAGAGAATATTGAGAACGTGAGATCAAGGTAGAGCATAAACCTAAGAGCAAGATATTACTTCATACATGCATGTTCTTTTCAATATAAATCAGAGGCTTAAACTTAAAGATGATAAGGAAATAGTAAGGAAGTCAAAACTTTGGCATTTTTTGGTATATTTCTGGCTTTTCTGCTTTTTATGTGGCATGAATGTTTAACGGTGTTAGAAAGCAACCGATAAGTAGGGAAAATTTGTAATAACTCATCTTCATTTTGTAAGCTTTTCCTTTATTCGAAAGCACTTAGGCTTAAATTTTTATAGAAATATCATAAACACGGCAAAATAAGCCAACGAACATTCGAAATGAGTTTGGCAATCTTAGTCTTGTTTCCGGCTCGATATAAGAAAGTTAGCAAGAAAGCAGAAATAGTCTGTAAGAAACTTAATGTATCATTAATGATATCACCTATTATTTATTAACTAGCCATCGACGATATATTCAGATAATATCCTCTTTGATGAAACTTCAGAAAATGCATTAATTAACTTTGATTTTAGATTGATTTTACTTTCTTTCATTTCGCTTTCCAAACTCAATTTCTTATTATGTGGTCGAGCATCAGTAATACCGAATGTTAATCAAATTGAAAGATGGTCGGAATACACACCATTTTTGGCAATAGTGGTGCATTAAAAAAGGTAGACCAACTAAATTAGGTTAGATCAAATAAACTAGGTTGAAATTATCTAAATGAGATGAATCACAAACCGTTGTGAACAGTACTTTGTTGCTGAGTCATTCCTAAATATCGTTGGTGTCACGTTTAAATTTCAGCTCACATATTTAAATCAAAATATGTAAGGGATTCTCCAAGTCAATGTGCTAAATGTCTGACCTATTTGACTTTCATTTTAAATAAATGTTCTCTGCAATTTGTCTTTTACGTTCTCAATTATGGCAGTTCTATGGTAGCTCTATATACTCTATGTGTGGTTGTAAAACACCGCCTCTTGCTTGAAATTGCTTTAATAAATTCCATTTATTAAATATGCCTCAGCAAGATGAGATGGGTGTAGTAATTCTTAACATCTTCCTTAATACCTTTAGGTACCTACTTATTTCTTATTACATTAAGTTTTAATTCAAGTAATCACACCGTAATTCTTCTTTCGAATCATCTTCTTTAAATTCTTTAAGAAGATTTGTATATTTATAGCTGCTCCAATTTCTACATTTCCTTGTTGCTGAAATGGTGAAGATGAGATATGGCAAAATTGATATACTTTAAAAACCAGTTATGCTTCTTGATTGAAAAAAATCAATAGAAAATAATTAGGGATATTCAAATATTGATCAAATATCAAAATTGAGGAAATTTATTACAATAATCCTTCATAATCCAAATATTAAACTCAATGGTGAAACACATTTTGTAGGAATATTGGTCATAATGATTCAAAATATATAACCATAAACAATTCAACCTTGGTTGTGACCATTTCCTAAGTAGAAAGCAAATATTATAATTACCCTTAACCTTGCTCTGACGGCTTCCTAGATATAAAAGAAAAGAACCCTAAATTGTCGATATTTGTCGTTCAAATCCCGATATCTCAAGAACTAAAACCGATAGATAAATGTTGCATAGATCAAAATAGTCTAGAATGAACCCAAAATGTATTCCCATAAACAATTCAACCTTGATCGTGACCATTTTCTAGGTACAAATCAAGTTTTCGCCACATTTAAAATTAACGGAATTTTGTACAACAATCGATCAAACACAAAAATTTAAATTTTAACACATTAATGATTTAAAATGACACTATCTATAATCACCTCAAATCTAGCTCCGTCCCTTTATTAGGTAGAAAACAAAAGTCTCAAAATGGTCAGTGTTTATTGTTGAAATTCCGATAATTCATGAATTAACATTGATAGAGGAATCTTCCATGGCTCTCAAGATTCAGAATGAAGCCAAAATATATATACATGAACAATTCAACCATAACCATGACCAAATAAGGTACAAAATAAATGTTATCCTAAATTCAAAGTTGACCAAATTTACTACTACAATCTACAACAATATTATTCACAATAAATTCAAAATGATATCATCAATAACCACTTCCTAGCACAATTGTTCAGCTTCAGGGAGTACGCAACTTAATAAACGAAAATTTCAAAACGATTTAGGGATGAATTATTAGATTTGTAGTAGACCCCAATTATTTAATTTAGTTCAAATTAAATTTAGTTAAATAGCTTTTAAAATTCACTAAAATTTATGAGTTAAAAATACACGTCACGTTCAAGTTAAAAAGTTAGTCGAAATGTAAAAAATTTGGAGTACGTGCTTTATCACACTTTATAGGGATCAACATTTGTTTGAGCATGCATTTTAAGTATCGCAATTAAACTTTTATGAAAAACAACTACCACTAAAAGTTTTTATATGCTTCTTACAACAGGATTTTTTTTAAGTGCGATTATTTTTAATTTAAGAAGATTTATAAAATTAGATTGAAGATAATAAATTTTTACGTTCGTATAAGGACTATGTGTTATATAAAATCTTCTGAAGTTTTTACAAAGGAAGTGTGTTAAAAAACCAACTCAAAAATACGCCGTAATTTTTCAGAGAGACATCTTTATTCACGACGCCGTATTATTCGTATATCAAAGTCCCCTATCCACTTTGTCTAAGTACTCGCGTTTTCCCTTCCTCAGGGCGTTTAGATTTCCCTTTGGAACCTGACCTCTTTGCCCATCCCTAAAGTGAAACTTCAACCTACCGGGTGACATTGCGGAAATTTTATCATCGAGGAACATTGAAAATAACTTACCTGAGTTTGAAATTAAATAGAACTCAAACAAAAAATGTTATTAAATTTGCGGTTTTAATTTTTTTAAAAATCTATAGCTTTGTCATAGTTTGACAAAATAGCACGTCATCAGATTTTATCGAATAACGTGACCGGAGGGTTTTGGAAATCCGGAATTGAGTTTACGTCTCGCACACTGCACTGGGGATTCCAGTAGATACGAAATTCTGCAGAAGTTTCAGCTCGATCCGGGATAAAGGGCGTGCAAATCCCGGCAAGACAACGGGGTTTGTTCGGGAAGACGCAGAATTCTGAAACCTCGCGGATCTCGACGAGTTCCGTGTTTACAATCGCGCGCACAATAACTCTTGTTAAAATTGATCCGGCATTGCGAAGTTCAACTTCGACGAGATTCAACGAAAACGATGCCGGAGAACAAATAATAGGGACACTATTTGACATCTATTGATCATTAAAAGTTGTAAGTGCAAATAATCAAAGTTTAAAGAGGTTTATTTAAGAAAAATTTTAGCAATTGAAAAGTAAAAATTTTTAATGAAAATTTAATAAAATGAACTTGTTAAAGTTTATTGAACGAAGAGAGATTAAATTCGTGCATTTGAAAAGGTATTAAACAATTAAGTTTTGGAGTACTTCCAAAGTCTTTTAATGAGATCGAAAGATTCAATTTGTGTGAAGAGTCTTTTAAAAATACAAATTTAATAAAATCTGCATTAATAAATTAATAGTTGTAATTAAATGACTCCCATACAATCGGTGCGAGCAGCAACATTGTTGATCTCTTGAAATATTGAGTGCGGTGATATTGTCCCGACTTCCTTAGCAACATCCATCAACATTATATATTTATGGAAACATAGTTAATGGCCTATTTATCACCAAGGGGTTTTTGTAAAACTACCACGAAAGATAGATGCTGTTTTTACCTATTTAAATTATTTAAAAGTCGTTAAACACACCTGCGTTAGTAGAAACTATGTGATAAAAATGTTTAACTTCAGCGTTCAGTGTCTTACAAACTGTTTCATTATGATATCTTATCACCATCTTATCTCAACTAACGATTTGGAACAGAGATACTTAACATTGCATCCATTTTAGAATCAGCAAAGTAAACCAAGATATCAGATGAAAGAAGTACATCCAATAACGATTGTCAATCGAATGAACAATTTCTGAATGAACAACTTATCAGAAGTGGAAACCTCGCCATTACTTGGTTCACCCTTGATTTAAAAATCCAATCATACTAAGCATCAAAAATATGAAGCGGCAGATAAGCTAGCACGAGATGGCAGCGCTGAAGCGTTTGTGGGACCGGAACCAGCAATTGGTGTATCATTTGCGATGGCCAAATATAGGATTGGACTGTGGGCTGAAGAGAGACTTCGCCTACTGTGGACCAGTTCTCCTGGAATGAGACATGCTAAGGTGTTTATTAACATCGCCACTGTCAAACCCGGGAATATTTTAGGACTTGCCCGTAGTAGCATAAAAGTTCTAATGGGTGTTTTTACTGGGCACTGCCGATTCAAAGCACACCTCAACTTGTTGGGTTTAGCCGACGATGTTGAATGCCGACTATGTGCGGAGGAAGCAGAGACGGTTGAGCATGTTTTATGCCACTGCCCTGCCGTTAACCGTATCAGATTCTCGATTTTTGGGTCGCAGTTTATCTCCTCAAAAGATCTGAATGACCTTTCGCCGAGCAAGGTATTAATGTTCGTTAAGAGCATTGGACTGCACGGTGAAATTTGATAACGATATCTATCCGGCTACAATACATCCTTAGGGTCGCGGTGCAAGGTTGGTTGGTCCGCCTACCCGATATGTATTCTATGCAATGTAATGTAATGTAAGCATCAAAAATGAATTTGTTAGGGCTTAGCATACCATTCATGACCATTGCTTACTAAGGCTTTTAGTTTTAAAAAAAGTGCACAACATCCTTTACCAAAATCGTATCAAAATAGAACGGTTAGTAGAATGGCGAGGAAAGGGTTAACACCAACAACTGATATCCAATTGACTATAATATCAATTCGTTCAGTTCGGCGAAATGTTTTAATTATTACACTACGATATTCGATCAGTGCTTTCCTCACTGCTCTTCACCACTTCTAATCGTCGCCTCACTATGTTTTTGCCATAACTAATGTTTATTACATTGTTGACCATACGTAACTTTTATTACCTGAGATTATTAGGCTTTGTAAACAAACTAGTTTATATCCAACATTCTGATAATAACTTTGAATTGTTTTGTAGTTAAGTTTAAGCTTCATGGTAATATTGACGTACTTTGCAGTTGAGTTACTTTGTTGATCAGTTGCTTTGGGATCTTAGGACTTAAATTAGTCATGGTTATGATCTCTTGCGGTTGGATTAACTTGATTTAGAGTTGGATGGCTTTATGATTAAGTTGCTTTAAGATTGAGTTGGGTTAATTTGGGGTTGATTTGGCATGCTTTGGAGTCGAGTTACTTTGTGATTGAGTTGCTTTACAGTTGGGTAGATTTCTTATGCGGCTGATTTTAAATTGCTTTAGGGTTTGATTAGTTGTCTTAGAAATTGGAC
Organism: Onthophagus taurus; assembly: GCF_036711975.1. NCBI lineage: Eukaryota > Metazoa > Arthropoda > Insecta > Coleoptera > Scarabaeidae > Onthophagus > Onthophagus taurus. Next base: position 36,613,705 of record NC_091972.1, on the reverse strand, counting down.
TACTTTATGAATACGCTTCCTTGGAGTTGGGTTAGCTTGATTTGAAGTTGCCTAACTTTGTATCAGTTTCTTTGAGGTTTGAATAGCTATCTTACAACTTTAAGGTAAATAATCCCGTTATGCTTCCGGTTGTGATCTCGTGGGGTTGGATTAACTTTATTTATAGTTGGATTGCTATGTGATAAAGGTGCTTTAGGGTTATATTCGGTCACTTTGGAGTTATGCTGGCCTGTGTTGGGTTGGATTGGCTTTGGGGTTGGATTGGATGGCTTTGGAGTTATGTTGGGTTGGTTTGAACTTAGCTTGGCTTGGTTTGATGTTTCTACATGTCAACTTTTAGTTACGATGAGTTGAGTTGAATTATGATTGGTTTGACATACGTTAATATCGAGTAACTTTGTGGTTGAGGTAACTGCAAAGCAACAATTGGATTTACTGTTTGTTTAATTTTGAGCTGTTAGGGATTTAATTAGAAAATTTGATTACTTTGATTATATTACTTTAAGTTTACGTTCCCTTGGGGACAATAGGTTGCATTGCTTTGTGGTTCAGTTGCTTTAGAAGTAGAATCGATCATTTTGGTGTCGGGTTGACATGTTTAGAGTTTATGTTTGCATGTTTTGAAGTTTGTTTGCACTGAAGAAAAGTTGACTTGAGTTGGTTTGAAGTTCGCTTGACTTGGTTTGTAGTTGAGATATACTGTTTTCTATTTAACCCAACTACTTGGCAACTTCTAGTTTCGAAGGATTGAGTTATTCTACTTTGGGTTTGGATTGAGACTTTGCGTTGAGTTGCTTTGAAGTTGGACCATCTTACTTTATAGTTAAGTTCGAACTGTGAGCTTCATTTGACTTGCTTAGTTACTGTATAATTAAGTTATTTCGGGATTTGATTCGGACTTTATTCACTTTATCATAATATTTTCTTGGGGTTGGATTAGCTTGATATGGAGTAGGATTCCTTTGTGATTAAGTTGCAGTAGCGTTGAAATTGATCATTTGGGTTATACTTTAAGTTACATTTTAGCTACACTTTGGATTTGGATTGATTTTGTGTTTTATGATTGATTTGGATTGCTTTGGACACAACCCAACTACAAGGCAAGTTTAAGGCCGGGTTTATACAGACGATTTAGCTGTAAATTTAAATTAAAAAATTTAACTGTAAGAGTTAAATGTATTGAAACCCCATGTATCGTTTATACAAGGCTGTAAGATTTAGCTGTAAACATAAAGTTGGTTAACTTTTCTAAATTTACAGCGTCACACATGTGCAAGACGACCTCAATGAGGTGTATACAATGGTCGACCGGTGTAAATAGCGTGTTCTAACCTAACCTCAACAGTTGTTTATTTCTGTGCCAACAAAATGAGTGAATTCGAAGGAAAATTAATTAAAATTGTTGAGAACTACCGTTATATTTACGATAAAAAATGTTCTGAACATAAACATAAGATATTGCTAGAAAATGACAACACAAAAACCAGTAATATTTTGTTTCTTGAGGTTGCGATTCTGTAAATCTTAAATTCTGTATAAATCAATTTTTTTCTTAAAGCTAAATAAAATCCTTAAATCTAAATCTTTAAATTTAAATTTACAGCTAAATTCTGTATAAACCCGGCATTAATTACAAACAATTTAGTTGGGTTGCATTAAGGTGGGTTTGGTATACTCTAGAGTTACTTTGTTGCTTTTGTCAGTTGGATTGATTTAATGTGTAATTGATTTTGAGTTGCTTCGGAGTTTTATTAGATAACTAGAGAATTAGAGTACTTTATGGTTACCTTTTCTTGGAATTGGATTAGCTCCATTTGGAGTTGGATTGCTTTATTGCTAATTTACAATAAGTTCAGATTCGGTTACACTGGCGTTGGGTTTGGATTGGCATGCTTTGTACTTGTATTGGACAGTACCCAACCATTCATCAACTTTGAGTTGCAATGAGTTAAGCCAGGTTCCTTTCGAATTGCATTAGCATACTTTGGAGTTGTGTTATTTTGTGGTTAAATTGGTTTGGAGATTGATCGCTATGTGGTTGAGCTTCTGCTTTGTATTTAAGTTGGTGTGCGGTATTTAGACCTATGACATGACGGGCGTTGTATCTGAGGTGATCTCTGCTGAAGTTAATATAACGTCATGAAACATCTTGTTCAACCCAAGCATATATCAGGGAATTTGATTACAATAACTTGAATTGGGTTGCTTTTGCGGTGGATAGGTATGCTGTGAAATTGGGTTATTTCGTGATTGAAAGCCTTTCAAATGGGGTTGATTTACTTTGTAGTTGAGTTTGAGCTATGAGGTTGGAACGGTTTATATTGCAGTTGACTTGCTTTGTAGTTTCAAATGAAGAAAACCATGATTTATATCACTCCTTTTGATAACTTTTGTTAAATTTAAGATATTTCACTATGTGATATCAGAAAATAAAGGTTAATTAATAAGGAATTCGCTGCAGTATGACGCGTAATTTTTGAGTTACTCGATATCTTTAAGGTCGGGTTACTCAGATGAGCTTCATTCGATTAAAAACTAGGTTTGGGTATTCTGTATCATATGGATAACTTGAGATATTTTCATGTATGATATCTTAAAAGAAATCTTTATCACTTATGAATTTAGTGTGGCAACTTATTTTAATGCATTATCTGAATCGATTATAATCGAGTTAGAACTTCTACATCATATGGTCAGATTAAGATATTTTGATGCTTAATATCTGAAATGAAAGCTTAATTAATAAGGATTTCAATATTTAATAAGGTTACCCGTTATGAGTTATCGCGTTACCCATTATCGAGTTCGTTATGGAAAGAGGGGTGGGTAAAGCTGATAACACGGTATTTGGACGTAGTACATTACGGGCGTTGTATCTGAAGTGGTCTCTACTGAAATTAATATAACGTCCTGAAACTTCTTGACCCAACCCAACTGTGTCAGCGTTGAGTTACGAAGAGTTGAGTTGAGTAGGTTAGTTACTTCGGAGCTTGTTTCACTTAGTACATGGTTGGGTTCAATTGCTTTGTGGGTAGATTAGCGACTTGGATTATTTAATGATTATGTTCCCTTGGGGTTGGATTAACTTGATTTGGAGTTGTATTGCTTTGTGGTTTAGTTGCAGTAGGGTCGAATTCGATCTCCTTGGGTTTGATTGGCATGCTTTGGATTTGTGTTGGCATGTTTTGTAGTTGCCTTGAGTTGATTTGTAATTGGCATGGATTTCGTCATTTTGGGGTTGATATCGTATGTAATTTGAGATCAGTAACTTTGAGTAATGAAGATTTGAGATGGATTGCTTTGGGGTTGGTTGGCATACTTTGGAGTTAGGATACTTTAGAGTTAAGTTGCTTTGGAATTAGATGGATTGACGTAAATTTTAAAGAAATTTTAATACAAATCTGTTCATTGAGATAATGTATTAAAGTATATCTTCATGATTTATTTTACTAAATTGTGTAATAAATTTTTATTACTTTATGTTCGAATGTTTCTTTTTAGATTTCGTAAATATTCGAAGTAAATAAGCAAGTAAAGGACAATCCAGGTTAATCTTTCCCGTAAACACCGGATTAAGCAAATCCCGACACGATGAAATTCCACCATGTTAAACAAAGTTATTAGCATATTCTAATGGTAAAGGAATTACTAATTGTACTAAAAAACAAAAAAGGCTAAAAAGGCTTTTGTCTTGCATAGCGTAAACTAAGAAAAAATGTGAAAAACGATTAAAACTGTTTTTCCATGCAATTCTGCTTAAACCGTTGGAGTTGTAGAAATTCGCCGTTTACTTGAAAATTACGTTACGTAACAAAGGAAAATGTTTACTTTCATCACAGTTAATCCGTTTCACTTTCGTAATTTGTTTTCCGCTCCCCTTTATTTCCTGCCCGTCATGTCATAATAATGAGTGATTAAGGTTACCGGGATGGAATGCCTCAAGAAAAATAAACTTCGAAAAAGTAGTTAGCCGACGGCCCGTATAACTTTATATTAAGTTTAAGCACTGTATATCAAGCTAGACGGTGCTCTGCCGTGAAATTGGATGGCAGCAGTGGGCAACTGGAAAAGTAACGCGGCAATAAAACACTATGCCATCGGAAAATGCCCCCGGTTAACGTAACCCAACCCCGCGTGTATTTCGTCTGCGTTTTTCGTCTTTTCAACTTGGAGAAAATGCAATCGTCCTGACCCCAACATGTACAGCGTCACAGTACATTAGTCCATCCAACTTTCTTGGACGAATGCGATCTCTAAAGTAAATTAATAGATTATACTTGTCCCAACTAGATCCTTGAATAGTGCAATGAAAATAAAAGACTTCTCTTCTGGGTTACTAAGATACAATTTAACTTGTTTCCTTTTAGGTTTCCTTTTACTTCACATTCATTTCAAGATTATTTAAGAATTAATATTTATTTAATTTTCTTTTAAAAAGATTTTTATTCTGTCGGTATAGTTAAGATTTAAAAGGATTTTCGGTACTAGTCGCAGGTTGTGGTTCGCGTGAAACACGCTACATCCTGTGCGGGCGACTGCAGCCCGCAAACATACGGTCCGGTACACAGCAGGAAATTGAAGAATGGGTCCGGTACCGACAACCACAGGGAGTTGGAATTTATGTAAATATTTTAATACGGTATAATTGGATATGCAAATGTCCGTACTGAAGTCGACACTCGATCCTAAATTAATTTAATTTTTGCGTCGTTGCTCGTCCCGACAAAAAAAAGGACGATAATTACTTAAATTGGCGAACGACCCTAATTAATTCAATTTCTGTTTTTATTTCATTTCGAAATAGATACGATAAAAAATTCAATGAAATAAAATATTATTTGTAAATAATAAATTTATATACTGTTATAATACATTTTGGTAAATTAAATTTAAAAAAATTGCATACATGAAATATATTAAATTAAATCTAGAACTAAACTAACATAGCGCTATCACTAGAATTAATACTAGAGTTCTAGGTCTAGTGTTAGTTCTAGTGATAGTATTAGTGTTAGTTCTAGTTTTAGTTTAATTACCACATGCCGTGAAAGCCTTCCTACTTATATACATGAAATCAATTGGATCTTGAGAATTACAGTGGGCAGCTGGATATAAACTGAGTTGCATTAGAAACGTTTGGAATTAAATAATTTTCTTAGGTTTTTAGGATTAAGTTATTATGTAGTTTGAACTTTGGGATTCTTGTGGCACGCTTGTTTAAGTTATTTTCAACTTCAGTTGTCTTGGGGCTTGATTATTTAATGATTATCTTGCCTTGGGGATGGATTAGCTTGATTTGGAGTTAGATTACTTTGTTTTGAATTGGTTTTTGGAGTTGGATAAGTTTGCTTTGTAGTTAGGTCGGGTTGGTTTGAAGTTGGCCTTGCTTGGTTCATGGTTGGCTTGGATTCCTTTGGACCCAACCCAACATAAGCAATGCAACTCACTTGTTTCCAATTCAAAATTGATACGTAATGTTGGATGTTGTTGAATATGGTATTGAATTGTATTGCTTTAGAATTATGTTTGGTTGGTTTGAGCGTGATTTGGCTTGGTTCGTCATTGTATTTAGTTTGATTGTTATGCACCTAATCCGACCCCGTATCAACTTTACGATGAAATGAGTTAGGGAGTTAGATCTGCATGGTGTGAAGTAGAGTTACTTTGCGTTTGAGTTGTATTGGGGTTGTTTAGTTACTTTGTACTTCATTTACTATGGATGTGATTAGTTAGCTTAGAACTTCTACTACTTTATGGTCATATTTTTTTGGAGCTGTGGTAGATTGATTGGAGTTGAGTTGCTCTGCTTTATCTTCGAAGTACTTTAGGGTTAGATTCAGTCATATTGGAGTTGTGTTGCGATACATTGGATTTGGGCAAACTTGGGTTAGTTTGTAGCTGTGTTCATTTGGGTTGGTTTAGTACTAATTCCACCACGGATCAACATTTTGAGTTACGATAAGTTGAGTTGAAATTCTTTGGAGTTAAATTGACTTACTTTGTAATTAACTTTATGATATTGGGTTCAATTGTCTTGCATTGCAGTTGAGTTACTTTGTAGTTTATTTGCTTTGGATTTGATTAGCTAGCTTGCGAGTCTATTAATTTATGGTTAAATTCCTTTGTTTATGGTAGTGGGATTGCTAGCTTTGGTTTGATTTTGGGGATGGATAAATTGTTTTATAATTAGGATTGGTTTGAGATTGGTTTCGGTTGATTTGTTGTTAAATTAAAATGAAATTAATATCATATTAAGCTCAAACTGTTTAAGAAGTACTGTACCCTCAGGTGGAAGTGATCTCGTTTAATCCTAAGGTTACACACAAAAAAAGGGAATTAATGCCTTTTGTAACGATTTGCAGTAGTAGTTGTTTGTTTGCAGTTGTAGCTAGCAACTTCTGTTAAACTCAGTATCAAGAATATAAGATTTTGCGCAAGCTAGCCGAGGTCGTTTGCGGCCGAGGCTCTGCACCATATTTACTCAAAATTGGAAACTATATTGCACTGTCTCGACCACAAGCGATATTGGCTAAACTTATGGTGGAGAATGCATGATTTTTCTTCTTTAGCCGGGCGATTGTACCGCCTCTTCCACAAGCGATCTCAGCTAATTTTAAAAGGAGAAATGTATGACAAAACTGATTGACAGATATTGTAGCGCCTCAGCTGCAAACGGTCTTCGCTAAACTAAGAATAACGAATTCTGAGATTTAAGTAAGATTTTACTTAAGCAAGCCTTCTTGTAAACAGTTTAATTCATTCCAGTCTATTTGGTCCAACCCAACCACACATCAATTTGAATTACAATAAGGTTATGATTGGATGCAATCACTTTGGGGTTTGGTTGCATGCTTTAAATTTAAGTTTACATGCTTTGAAGTTGGGTTGGGTTGGTTTGAAGCTGACTAAGCTTAGTTTGTGGTTGGATTAGATTGCTTTGAACACAACCCAGCCACGTGACAACTTTGAGTAACGAAGAGTTGACTGAGATGGATTGCTTTAGGGTTGAATTGGCATGTTCTGATCGAATATGATGAGCTGATCGGGAATGATTTGGCCCGCTTGGCAGTTAAGTCAGTTTATAATTTTTACCTGTGCTGCTCCCTGAGCATTGTTTTGGAATTCGATTGCACGGGAAGCATTTAACATCAAACGGTTTAACAAACATTAAAGGAAAATCATTCTTAGGCAGTTCATATAACGTCCTGATATAACCATGTAACACTTAAGGAACATTGTCGACCTCATCCGGAGGAACAGCTCGAGCGTATCGTTCATGTACTGATAGAAAACAGGGAAATGACACAGTATCACACTATTTTAATGATGATTAATAGCAATTTTAATAATAATTTATTTAATATTACGCTACGAGTTATCTCGTAACTTCTTCACTTACTACTCAATATTTTCTTAGATAAATATTTCAGGGTTTTTGGGATTTTCTAATAACAAATTATCAGTCGCATTTGAAGTAATTTCGAAGACAACTCATCGTCACAACCCGTACTTGAATTCTCAGAGTGGACATAATCGCTACTTTGCGACTTTACGTTGCTTTTCAGTAAGTGGTCTGTTCTTATCTATATTAGGATTTTTATAAATTGATTAAAAAATACATTCAAAAGACATAAATGCTATGTTAACTTTAACGGTCATTAGGAATTAGATAAAATCAATAATTAACTTACCTGTATCATTGGACGGTAACGGTAAAACCATAAAGAACCAAAACGTGACGAGTACAAGAACAATTTTCAGAGAATGTTGTTGATCACCCATTCTCCCTAAATTAAACTATTTTATCCGTCCATTTCTTTTAGAAAGTTTCGTTTTATACCTCCAACACCGCTGCTGTCACATTTTCGTCACTCGTGTTACCTGCAAAGAGAATTAACAAGTTTATACTCCTGACTGACAACGACTAATGGCTTAATGCCGACGATGCAAGCAAGCACATGTTAAGTTTAACGGCTCAGCAGTAAAGTCACGTTTCAGAGTACCTACCACCATTTCTCCCCCTGCCCTAGAAAGTAAATATTAATATGCCCCCTTTGTTACTGACGGTCTGCATAAACATCCTTAAGCGGCAAACAACATGCCTTCGTGATGACACATCGTTTGGTTCACACAACTCGATGATATAATAACGAATTTTTAATCAATTATTTATGGATAAAAGTAAGAAGTTAAATGTGGTGTATTAAATAATGAGATTGTATTCGATTTGTTACTTAAAATAGGTTTATTAAAAATTTAATACACCTAATAACAATGTAGAGTAATGGAAAAAGCTTGTAGAGTTCGCTTTACTGTCAGAGACAATTAATCAACTTGAAATTGTAACTTCGTTTTAAAAAAACGTAAAATTACTGAAACTTTAACTGTGTTAAAAGCGTAGCACATATTTCTCCAAGTTGAATCGATTTTCTGTCACTTATTCTAGCGTTCCTCCTTTAGGATTTGTCTCAATTGAACGGGATTGATGTAATTTGGTGTAATCAAGAGGAATTGAAAACCCAATCGTTTTGATACGAACAAATGTAACCTACTTTCGTGATTTCTGCTCGACGTACGAATCGTAAAACATGGATTCGTTTAATTGACCGCAAATAGTATATATTTACCATGGAATTTTAACAGATAATTAAAACGACATTGTAGGTATATTACAACAATTGCCGAAATTAATTTGTAGTTAACTGGAAATCAGGGTCCGCATTCGAATACCTTTTTACGGCGAAATTCCATTTGGGACCTAATTGATTGACAATTATGTGCCAGAGGTTAATTTAAACATACATAGAGAGGTCAAACTTTACGTCGGCTTCAGTATACGCAATATAACAATAATGGCTAGCGAATTGTATCATTTTAAAATATCGTTTGTAAAATAGGTCCGTACAATTTGTATTTCACGTTTCGGCGTTTGAGCAATATTTTTAACTTTATTCAATATTTCCGCTTTGTGATACCAGTATACATTAAAAATATTTTTTTTTAACATTTTTTATTTATGTCGTCGGCCATACGAGTCATTTTACGTGTGATATTTGTTTTATTTTATTATTATTACATTGATTGGAATTTATTAAGACAACTTAAAAAATAATGTTAACAGTTTTAACTTTATGTCATGTATTTTTAGATTAAAGAAAAGTTTTAGGATTCTCAAAAACCTCAAAATATTTTATAACATTCCCAGATGACTATTTTATGTTAGAGAATGTTAAACCGTATAGGTATCTAGGACAAATTAAGGACGATATTATTGACAGTGTTGATGAATTCCAGTAATGATGTTGAAAGATATCATGGATGATCTATTGATCGAAAATATTGATGGAGACCGTATTAAGTGATGTTAGAAATGAGATATATTAACGGTATTGTTGATAATTAAAGAAAAATATGCTTGTAATGATCTTGAGAAATAACAAGGGTGATATTTAATAGATAATGAAGATGTTGTGAGGACTCGGTAAAATATTTAGAAGTACTCCCCAACAGAAAAGTAGGATAAATTTGCTTGCAGTATGAATGGAATAAATAGCAACATTAGTCTGACATCTTAGCTATGAGATGTATATAGGAAAAATTGGTTAACAAGACGTACAATGAGTGGCGACTTTGTGCGGATTCAACAAGGTTCATTCCATCTAATGAAATGCGTATCCTTTATCCGAATTTGAAAATATTGAGATTTATTATATTGTTGTTCTTTTTTGTCTTAGTGCTCAAGATATTAGTAAAACGGAATCTGATTTTGCGAATTTAATGTAAGAGCGTTTGTATAACATTTTCAACTCCTCATCATCCATACTTAGTCTTTCAAATATTTTACTAAAAACGAACAGGAAATCAAAACTAAACTATTTGAACAGCTTATCTTTAGGGAATAAACACAATTAACAAAATATTCATAATACCCATTTAGGGAAACATGCTTATGTAGAATTACCTATATAAATGATATAATCAGCAGTGATTATCCAGTAGTTAATTCAAAAAAGTTAACTACTAAAATTCTTGATTCTCATATGTGTTCTTCGTACTTCTTGTTGTACTTTTGATTCTTTCCTTGACTGTTGGGATGTTTAAGAACCTATGTATATCATTACACCTTACATGTGGTTTTTGCCATAGTACGTAGAAGTTTATTTTAGACTGGCTGTTTTATTTGGAAATAAATGGAATACTTGGAAACTATATAACCATATAGGTTCTATGATCTGATTGTGTACCATAGTTTTATTATACAATAATAGGTCAGAATGTCTTCCTGTTAGCCATTTACATTATGCTTTTTTTTTCACTATGAATCTTGTACCTCAACTTGGCATGAAGTGTGCTAAGTATTTTGAACTGTTTTCGTACGGAACAGAACTATTGTTCCGTAATGATCAAAGGTGAAGGGTTAGATAGATTTTTGTTTGTAAAATTTATATCCGTTGATTTTGATTCCTTCCATTTTATGTTCTATCTTTTGATCCACACCCATATACTATCGCTAGCTCCCTAAAATGCTTAACCTATATCGCCTGTGAACGTAGCAAGTGTTATATGATGTAGGTCTGGTATATCGCTGGTATACAGGACATAAGGTAGAGGTATCTCTTTGTTGGTTACGTACGATGTTACAACCTACATAATTTTTGGCAAGATTTTGTTCAACTTATAAATCAGGCCTTTTTGTCAGACTTTAGCAAGGCTGGTGCTACGTTTAGGAACAGTACAGAGAAAACTTGTTATCTTTCAAGTTATTTTTACCGCTATGACATCTGTAATACGATGTACTCGATCGATTCTAGTCGATCATATCTATATAGTATTGAGTCAGCTATTAATTTTGTTGAATCATCGTTTTAGCAACGCTTTTCAAATAGTTTGGAAACTATTGGCTGGAGTGATATTGGTCTATATGTTTTGGCGTCATGCGGTTTACCTGGCTTATATAGCATCATAATTTCAGTAACCTTCCAGTTTACGAGAATGAATGTTTTTTGATCTAATACCTGTGTTGAATAAATAAATTAACATGACTATAGCTTAAGCTTAAGCATTTTTCCTGGGAAGAGGTCGAAACTCGTTGCTTTTTAGGATTTAGATTTCGGGCTAATTGCAGTAATGTTTCATGCATTTAAATTATCTATACCTTTAAGTTTATTATCTTGGGTTAGATTCAGTGTAAAGACGTCTGCTAAACTTTCTGCAAATGTCAACTTACTGTTTGTTTTCTCTTGCCCTAATTCCTTTCTAATGGGATGAATTGACGCAATCGGGCTTTGGTTGCATCAATTGCAACCAATGTTAAAGTTCATATAAAACTATTTCTTTTATATTTGTGTTTTGATTCCATTTTATCATCCTGTGTGTTAAAGTACGATTGTCATTTATACACATTCATTATCTCTTTTATGTTTTACACAATCAAGTTCTGCATGTTTATAACTCATTGGGGGAAAGCACCTGAATATATTTAAAATATCTTAACGTTATGTAACTAAATGTATAACTGTTTGTAATTTTCAATTTCGATTTAATAATTACTTATAATTAATACGTTATCATTTTTATTTTAGTAACTAAATATAATATAAAATAACCTAATTATGCAATTGCGCGTAAATGCACATAAAACAATACGCTACGGGGCTACAATTTACATGAATACTATTTTATGCCATTATGAATATTTAACCATACGACTGGCGAATGAAATGAAATGAAATGAACAAAGGCTCGTTTGAAATGATCGTTTTATTGGCTTTCTATAATTTTACAATGAGACAGGAATTTGTTAAATTTATTACATTACGTGTTAATGTTAAATCGTTAATTACAAAACAACCAGATTATTTTGGTTAGATCAATAGTTGTATAACATCAACATCAATATATTTGGACTTATATTTAATAATTTGGACAAATACTTTATAATACGACGTCTGATAAATAATACATAATATTTGATCAAACTAATTTCCATTAGTTACTAAAAACTTTGTTGATCACCGTATTTATATATCGGTGCACTACCGTTATACATAAACTGGGGTATTATCTAACCGCAGCACGGTGCAGAACGGAGAATGCCGTAGGTATAAAGTCAAGAGGGCAAAGTTAATTTGAAAACACGTTCAATAATTCAGGTCAATGTATAGCCCGGATAACAGAGGAGGACGTAGGCGTAAATAAAGGAACCGGAGGATTACTTTCTGGAAACGGAGGTTATTTTGCTGTCGGAATACCAAAGCAGGGCCTTCATTGTACACTCTACCAACCAAACGAACGAATTCTAGACAATGTTGAATTATAAATTATCGGGTCCAATTCAATGTTCTAGGAAACACCGATATTGTATTAACTAGTTTCGACTAGGTTGTATTGGATCTAAATTAGGTTTTATTGATTCGTGATTTGTTTTGAAATTGAAGAAAAAGACAAAATAAATTTAAAAAGGTACCCATTTTAAAATGTATCCAATCATTCCAGTTACTCTACAAATTGATAGAGGACTTGAAAAAGTTTGAAATGAGGAAAAGAAAATCCATAATTCCATTACCATCCCGAGTTCCTCTTCATTCCCTTAAACCCTTCACGTGTCAAATTAAGCGCCACTTTTTCCGGGGTTTCGGAGTTGCATTATACGTCCGTCTCGATATGGCGATGGTGAATTTTCCGCTTTTCCGCAGACAACGTTTGCGAACAAAAGGGTCCCAGATGGGACGGACAAAGACGTACCCGTATAGATGAACGGGTTCCCGTTGTTGTGCCCGAGTACCAAAGTCATACATTTCGTATATTCCGGCTATGTGTTGTTCATGGATCGCCAAATATTGCAACCGTTTCAACAGTACGGTTGGGTTCAAAGACGGATGGAAAGGTTTTTGGTTCGATGAATGTTTGTCAAATACAAATTTAATTTTAACAAGAGTATTGTGATTAACAATAGGTTCTGTATTGGAAATTCTAATATAAATATAACAACGGAATGTGAAATGAGTGATGATTTAACGTGTAAAATAATATAGTTTAAAAATACAATTCGATGAACAATGCAAAGTAATGCTTGAAAATATAAAATTGAAAATAAATGAATAATGAAGTAATAACAATGTGAAATATTTTGCATTTCTACACAAAAAATTTTTTCATTTTTATAATTCCCATTTTAACAATTTTGTTTATACATATATAAAAATAAATTGGTTAAGTTTATAAATACAGCAATTTAATTTTTTTAAGCTACTCCAACTTCATTCAAGTTATTCGCGTTACACTCGTTTTATGTTATGTTTGAAACACATGTTCACTTAAACCAGGATGCTCCTACTTTGGAAGTACCTGGCAAGCTTAGTTTTAGAGGTTCGGGGTTATATCCTTAAATCAAAAAACCACTATTTCAACGTAAGTATTCTGTAGATAAAGACGTACTCGGTGAGGGATATTTTAAATTTACGAAGTTTAGTGTTGAAACACTTCCGAATTATTCTAGGTGAGTGTTTCTGAACTTGATATCATCTCATAAACAATGTGTTGTGAAAACATAAAAAATTCGTCAATTTAGAAACATCAAAAAGGTCGCGGTAGCAACATCCGTACATCTACTGAACAAATACTGCGTTAAAGGGAGGTCGAAACTAGATACTATAGTGTATTTTTCAATGTAAGTTAAGCTTAGGTCGTTTGCGGCCAAGGCACTACATTTGATACCATTTTCGGTACAATATTGGACAAGATATATTGCAAAGCCGTGGTCGCAAGCGAACTGACCTTACTATAAAAAATCTGCTATAATACCTAGTTAAGACGAGGTCGCTTGCGGCCGAGGCAATACATTTGATACCACATCGATACAATGTAGAACAGAACATATATTGGATTCGCTAAGTTTATACTTTATAAGAATTCGAAAACTTAAAATTTTATCTTAATTTTTTAAATCATCGTAATTGTATTATTAATTTTATTATGATAATTGAAGCGTCTTAGTGTTATTCTTGTGAGAGATTCGCAATTTAACAATTGTTTTCTTAAAGAAACCACATCATCTGGTGCTATTGCACCTACTGAAACTATTTTGTCACAATCAATTAAAATAAGTAATGAGATTGATTTACCCGTGCAACGACCGCAACAAACTTTTACCCTTGTTTTTCCACCTACTTTACACGCTGATATCTTCGTTAACTTTAGAGAGACAGAAATATTAAATGCACCACTAGAAAGTCTGATCTTTTCTTCATCGCTGCATAGAGCGGAAACATGTCTATAAATTCTATATTGCCTCGGAGTTTTGTCCGTAACATATAAGAAAGTCATAATCTCGAAAGTGAGGAAATTCAAAAAGGCATTTTGTAAAAAGAAATGCAAAGAAATGGTTTTAAAATCTCATATTTCCTATATGATAGATACTGCTTTAGTATTTTATTCCTACCAAACAAAAGATTTGTATTGAAAAAGATCAATCTATCGATTCTATGTGTAGGGTATTTATTAGAGGTGTTTTATAGATTGACCAGACTAAACCCGGATTTAGATAGTTCAAAGTGTGTTCTTTTCAAATTGATGAAACTTTTCTTAATGCTGTTCCATAACAACTGCACCCGGGCTTGTAGTTTGATAATTATGAAGTGTGTTTGGCACACGGAGACATTCTTTATATTTTTTCCACTGTTAATATTATGACATGACACTGAGATTTTAGATGAAAAAAAGACCAGGCTTTCTCGGGGTGTATTTAATATTCCGCTATCTGTAAAAGAAACGAAGATATCGGCTTTTAAAGTAGATGAAAAAACAAGGGTTAAAGTTTGTTGCTAAGAGGTTTGTTGCACGGGTGTTTGATTTGGACTTTTATGTAGATAAGACTGGAGCTAATGATGACATGGAATTAAAGTCATTGATTAATTCGTATCACGAAAAAACATATTTTTAAGGGAAACGCTGACAGTACGATCAAATCGAAATGAGTTAAATAAAAACTCATGGCGAGAATATTCTTTCTATTTAAAAGAAGCTTTGTGCAAAACTTGTGTACTTTTAAGCGTTCATTAAAAACGGTAATTATGAATATTATTATTCAGAAAATTTTAAAAGATCAATAAGTGGACCAAACAAAAAATAGATAACATAAAAAATAGAGTATTATAGCAGCAAGTTTTAAATTTGTAATAGAAGAGACACGGAAAGATGTCATTCAGTAGATATTTATAGTAATGTTGATATTCATGATCTCACTTTTCAGGGGAAGCAACCTCAGTCAGGAAATTTTGTCAACTTATTCAAATTTAGAGTTCAAGCAGATAATCGTACGTTGCGATATCACTTTAATTCCTGTCGCGGTAATGCAAAGCATAATTGAGGTCATAACCAAAATGAACTAATACCTGCGACCAACATCTAAGGAAACGTATCGTTAATGAAGTATAGAAATAACACGGTTTTTTTGGTTTAGGCTAACGAAAAGCCTGACGATATATCAGAAAATTTCTTTCATTTAAATGGATGGGCAACAACGGTTTGCTTTTCTAAATTTGTTATCAACTAAATCCAACATGCATTACACATTATTCATAAAAAGAAGTTCTCAGCTTTAATGTAACACTAAAAATCTCTTCTTAATAAACCTTCCCTAATTTTTTAAATTTTGTACTTGGTTTTAACCTTTCTTCTGTAAACCTGGGTATTTCCTGTCCGAACTACAACTGTTTAGGCAAATAATTTCTTCATTTTATATAAAAGAATATGTATGCAGAAATAAATTTTTCGATAAGCTCGAATTACTAAGCCAGGGGCCCCCTGGATATCTGCTGAACTAAGAGCAGCAATGCAAAATCGAGATAAACTGCTTCAATCTTTTAAGCGCTCACGAGACCCCGCGCATTGGCAGCTATATAAAACGGCGCGTAACTTGGTTACAAATATGCATCGCAATTGTAAACAAAAATATTTACAAAATTTTTTGGATTTGGGTAACGGTGCTAAGACCTGGCATACTTTGAAATCCACGAAATTAATTAAGTCCAAACATAGATCGCTTCCTAACCACTTTCAAGATGCTTCTATTATTAACGATTTCTTTATTGATTCGCTTCCCAGCACTAATACCACCGTTGATAATAATATGTATTCCAACTTAAATGAACGTGTTGTAATCCCTCTCAGATTTTCTACAGTGTCTGAAAGCGATGTTCTGAAGATTTTGAAATCAATTAAATCTAATGCAATTGGTACCGATGGAGTATCGGTTAAAACATTAGAATACTGTATGCCATTTCTACTGCCTTATGTCACACATCTTGTTAATTTTTGTATTCAAAATAGTGTATTTCCTTCTTTGTGGAAAGTAGCAGTCGTGCGCCCGATTCCAAAAGTTGCTAATCCGATCCTCGTTTCTGACCTTCGTCCAATAAGTATACTAACGGCAATGTCAAAAATCATGGAAAAAATTATTAATGGTCAACTGCAGCATCACCTGGAAATTAATAACATCCTTCCTTCGGTTCAGTCTGGATTTAGACATGGTCACAGTTGTACGACTGCTTTAACGTGTGTAATCGATGACATAATGGGTGCAACAGATAGAGGGTACATGACTATACTTGTTCTATTGGATTACACGAAGGCATTTGATACAGTAAATCACAACCTCTTACTAACTATATTAAAGCACTATGGGCTGGAAGATTCAGCAGTTGCATTCTTTGAGAATTTCTTAAGTGGTCGTCAACAATACGTGCAGCTGTCTAACCATCAATCTAATGTACGCCTTCTTGGGTCGGGTGTGGCGCAGGGTTCTGTGCTCTCCCCAACCCTGTTCTCAATTTACACAGCACCTTTAAGTAATATTTTTAAGTACTGCAAAGTTCATTTTTACGCAGACGATACTCAGGTGTATATATCATATAAACCTCAAGAACAATAACATTATCTGAATTTATTGAATATAGAATTGTCGGATCTGGTGTCTGCCGCCAACCATCACAGTTTAGTAATCAATCCGAATAAATCAAAAGTTATGATATTTGGCCGAAAAATGGATATTTTGCGTTATGGTGGAGATGTCAGGGTAACGGTCAACGGATCAACGCTCCCCATTGTATCTGAAGCACGTAATTTAGGGTTGGTGATGGATTCGGATTTGAGATTCCGGAGTCACGTGACAAGTATGCTTCAGGGTGCGTTTGGTAAACTAAAAGCTCTGTACCCCTCTCGCCATCTTCTCACTGTCAACACTAAGATTCTACTTTGTAATGCGCTGATTTTATCAAAATTTAATTTTGGAGATGTGGTGTATGGGCCGTCTTTACTTAGGGTCGATGAGCAGCGCATACAGAGGGTTCAGAACGCCTGTCTGCGATTTATTTTCGGGATTAGGAAGTATGACAGAATTTCACATAAGTTGACAGAGGTAAAATGGCTTAATATGGTCCGTAGGAGGCAGCTGCATTGTTGTGTGTTTTATTACAACATAATTCAGAGAGAAAAGCCTCAATATTTATGCCAAAAAATTCAATATCGCACTGACATTCATAACTTGAATTTGAGATTCAGGGGGGCTCTGTCACCTCCTAACCACAATACGGAATTATTTAAACGGAGCTTCAGTTATCAGATTGTAAAGATGTACAATGATTTACCCACTGAAACGAAACTGCTAGCAAGCGTCTCCTCATTTAAAAAGCGAGTGTTTGGTTGCTTACTTGATCAACAGACGGCCATCCTAACTATTTAAATGTAAGGCGAAGGTGGCATTTATTAAGTATTAGTTTTCTTTTTTTTTACATTTTTTTTTCCGTTTCTGTCTGTACTGGCAGAGGTATTTCTTTAATAATTTTCTTTATATATCTAGTTTGTTCGCTTGTTGCTGAACGTTTTGGAATTTTTTGAATATTATTATAATGGAATTTAAGGTTAAGTTGAGCAGTGTCTCGGCACTGAACTTCGCCATTTCGTACTATTATAATTTACTAGTGAATTTAGTATTTTGTTTTCTTTTATTTTTTTTGTTTTGTATAGAATATTTAATTTGTTAATTTGATGTTGGTACGAATAAAGACATTATTATTATTATTATTATTATAATTTTATGATTGATTTATCAAGTTGAAGGTTTCGAACATAATCATGAATTGTTTATAAAATTTTTTGAGTGCATTAACAGGATGAAAAAACGGCCCGACCCGAAAGACCCACCGTTACAGAAGGAAGGTGTAAAAAAACCGTTTACAGACGAAGGGTTAATATTTTGAAACAGATAACAGGTTATTCCTAATTTGACAACACGTGTTATATACAATTTTAAAGAAAACATCTTCAGCTTTTATTTATGTTCTTAAGATATGGGGTACCCCGTCGACTAATACCTAACAAAGGTGTGATATTCAAACTATACAGGATGTTTCTGTAAGTCGTGGCATACTTTTAATCACATACACTAGAGCGAAAATGATGACGATTCGTGTAAAAATTTTTGATCTAAACCCATAAATGGCTAAGATATGGGCTTTCAAAATTAAGAAATTTTCAAACATTGTTATCATAATAAATCGTTTAAGATCACTATTGAAAATATCGAACCACGGAATCAATGCTATACACGATTATCGTTGTTTATAAGAGTACGAATTTGCGGCCCATCAAAAATTCCTCCTTTTAACTTTTCTATACTGAGACCAGGAATTAAATGGCAAATATATTTGAAGCAATCGCCATCCCTATCTAGAGCTTTATCAAAATGTTTTAATAGCCCAAGTTTTATATGTAGTGGCGGAAGAATGATATTTTCTCGACTGATCAACGGTTCATAAACGATATTTGCTTTTCCTACAGTCATGTTCATTCTCTATGGCTAGCCTTTCCTGATCCAGTGTTCACTTTATGCACAACTGTCTCACAGACAAAGAAAACTACACACACTGACCACTGATGATGATGAAGTAGAGTTTTTCTAAAATAAGTTTAATATTCTTCCTTAAGAGTAATTGAGCTATCGGAATTGAAGCTAATTTATTATTAATTATGCATATTATTAATTATGCAGAAACACACCTTACAAAGTTTTTTATAAGCTATCTATGAAAAGTTGCTTGTTTATTAGTTGTTATACTCTTTTTGATCGTTAAAATATGGAAGAATATGGAAGAGTATGGAAATCACTTTCGCTATTGTTTTTTCTCTGACTATTTAAGATTTCCACATCATCCCAGCAATCGTCTAATAAGCAAACAAATACCTGTATTAGCAAATCTTCACTATGCAGCGATTGGTTGCTTAGTGGATTGTACGTTGGTGTAAATCCAAGAGCGTTTTTTGTATCGGTTTATACTTTTTACATTAACAGCACAAAAGTAGCAATCATCAAGGTGATTTCTTGGCTAACTCTGTCCATGTCACCGGTATTCCAAGCGGTAGCCCTTTTCGAAGTGATTACACGCAAGTTTTACAAACTTTGTGTGGGAGCCAGCATTTGTCTTGTTATCCAAGTTGTTTTCTAAAACATGCCCTATAAGTTTGTTGTACTAAATCATTTATGTTACTTCGTTGTTTTCTTGACAAAATTTACCACATATGTAGCAAAAATGGTCGGTGTTATTACACAGGGCTTCTGTGAAAAATTCATACATTTTATAACAATAACGCTCAATAAATTAAATAATATAATCAATTGGGTTTTTTAACACTGAAAAATTATGAAAGTGCTATTCGTTAAAATCGTGGGCAACGATAAGTATTTGTCACGTTATACTTCGAAAAAGAGACATTAATGAGGGAACGTTGTTAAAAAACCTGTATTTTTTGTAGAACGCTTTATCATGAAAACCAGAGTCAATTCAATTGAAATAGTGTGTATTGTATAGGCGGAGTACTTCATAATTATATGTATTTAAATTGACTCCATAAACTTATGCCGCAAGAAAAAAATGTTTTTTGTTCCCCTGTGTTATCTAATGACTGTTGTGCAATTGGTTACATCTTGTTTGCTGGGAGATGCATAGTATTAACCTGATAAAGTCTCTCAAATAATTTGGTAGGTGGAGAGTCACAAGACATTATCTGTGAGACTAAACAAATGCGGCGGACGTCTAGAAAAACAAACTCAATTTGATTTCTAACAACGATATGGCTTTTATCTCAAGAATTAAAACCGGTAGATGAGAATGATAAAAATATTTATAATGAGTCACAAAGATATAATCCATAAACGTTATCTTTCCAACACTTTCTCATTTTTCGTAATAATCCATTAAAACTCAAAATGTTTAAGTTAACGTTTTCAGATAAAAGTTTTGATTATAACATGAAAATTTAAAATGTTAGGAAAAGATATCGTGGATGAAAATTGTTTGTATTGAACCAACATAAAGCTATTGGCTTATTATTTTATAACTAAACAACGATTATTACAAAGCTAGCGAAGTTAGAACCCGAAACACCTTTTATTTGACACATTTAACAACATGGCTTTTATCTCAAGAATTTAAATCTGTGGATGAGAATGGAATTAATAAAAATTATTCATAATAAGTCATAAAAACATAATTCTTAACGATATATTTCGTATCTGGTTTTGTTTATGCGAAAAAGTAAAAACTGGAAATCTTAAAACCAATTGAATCTTTTAAAAATATTCTTTTAATAATTAATCGCCAAAGTATTAATAATTATAAACAATTTTAATCAATCTACTATATTTTATTATTATATTTAATTATATTTATTGCGTTTGATAGTAATTAATCGAAGCGTAGAAAGACATATAGTATAATTATTAGTTATAGTTCGATCAAAAACTGTTACACACTGTAATAAACACAATCCTATATTGATTGTTAATTAAACGGGTATACAGGTAATGATGTAATAAAAGGTGCATTGAAGAGCTCAATTTGGCTTGGAGAGAAGCAACGTAAATTCCCCGTTTGATGCGGTCGCGTAATTGTTGCGATTATCCGTTAAATTCCTACATGCCCGTGACGGGATTGTCAGAAACGAGGGTGCTCTAAATTAAATTGAAAACCAATTTCGACATTATCGAGTTGCGACGGAAAGTTTTATGGGACTCCCGTTTCAGAACTAATTGGAAAATGTCGTCGAGAAGTTAACGGGTGTAAACGAGCCGAGCTTCCGTTATATTTTTCATTATAAAAGTTCAAAATAAACAGTATTTTTGTCATAACATGAAAGTTATTTTTTTTTCTGTAACTCCTATTTGATTTTTATTTAATATTTGTGTGCAATACTAAAGTTATAAAGGGTTGCAAAAACAATTAAAATATTTTTATTGAAATGTTCTCTTTGTTCTTTTGTTGTAAATTTAAAGGAATAAATAATTGAAACGTCATTGAATTGATATTTTAAATCCAATAAATAAATGTATTACATTTTTAGTGCTTAAAAGTTTATGTTATAAAATATTTTTAATTGCATGAGCATTAACCGTCATATATCTTCGTTAAACCGTTGAAGCGTATTTTTCCCACCAGGCATTTCAAAGCAAAACGTGTCAAATTAATTCCGATTAAATTTGTGTTTACACCTGCCTCGATATTTTATGGGTGCATTTTATAAATTTTTTAGTTTAACCATTGATTTAGTACAAAAATAGCCGGCTCCTCCGCCATTTTTGAGTTTAAACTCAAACAAAATTGATCTTATAAATTTTAAAAGCAATTTTCACACACATCGTAAACACACACAAATACACACATCCAAACTCATGCATCATGCATAAAAAACATCGCTCTAGCACGTTTCCATTAACTTTACCTAAACATTCGCTCGCGAAACTTTTGATCACCGGAGCGCGACGTTTCCCTCGGGCACAACCAAAATTTCTCCAAAAAGAAGTAAAAAGTTACAGTAAAAAAAGATGTTTCGAATTTATTTGATGTGTTATAAAGTCCGTGCACGTTACATTGATATAAAGAATACAGGTGTAATTTTCACGATTTCCCCAGACCCGACGCTTTCTTTTAACTTGTTTTCTCGATCGCGCGAAGAAAATCTACGGGGACTATTCTCCCCGGTTAGTTTTATTTCGAGAATCGGCGCAAAGTTACGGAATTTGAACTGATTCACGTTGAAGAGTAAACCGCACTGAGATGCGAAGCGCCCTGTGCGGAGAAACTCCGAAACAACGGCGCTTGCGTCGTTATTGGCATGACACTGTTGCTGCTGCTACTGCAGAGCATTGTCACGACGTACCTTTAACACTTTACAAGAAGGATGACAATACCTGCAATTCCAGCACTTCTTTTATATTCTACAATTGTACCTTTGATTTTTTTAAATATTAATTTAATTCCTTCAACAAATCTATTGTATTTAGAACACTGTTAAGATGAAAACTTTATTATTAAATTCATAATTTTAATATATTTTAACATACAAGGGCGTATCTGAATTACTTGGGCAAATTTCAGCAATGTGGTGTATGGAGTAAAACTGTAAAAAATGTTCTTATAAACATATATCTAAAAATGGTTTTAGAGTAGAATACAAAAATTGTGATTAATTGGTAACAATGTGTATTAAAACAACAAGAACAAATTTCACATCCTTTATTTAGGATTTTGCTATTATTAGACGTTAGAATAAGTGCTGAAAATGTCCATCTTCGAACCATTGATTGATGAACTCGTTCAAGTATTCCGAGCTATCCTGGACTGCCCAAAAATTATGACCGATTCGGCCGCCCACTTCGTCTAAAGTATGAATCGGTGTAGAGTACACAAGTTGTTTTAAGTGGCCCCATAAAAAAATCTATCGGAAAGTAATCTGGAGAACGTGGTGGCCCGCAACTGGCTCACCTCTGCCAATCCAATGATTTGGAGAAGTATTATTTAAGCGCTCCCTAGCAACAAAGCTGGAATGTGGTAGAGCACTATCATGCATGAACTATAAGTCACTTCGTCTTGCCAACGGAACCTCATCATGTAAGTAGATCATTTTCCAAAAAATTTTTGTAAATTTGCGCATTTATTTCGCATCTGTCTGGACCTAAGAGTATACCAAACAAAACAAATCCTGGAAACTAAAGATAACGAAAATAAAGGACGAAAATGGGAATATAGCCTGAGACAGAACACGAATTGTAAAACTCTATGAAATTATATGCTTCTGCCATACCAAAACTGGAAACTGGGGTCAGAGAGGTTTTAAACGTCGGTGCCGAGGATCTTCCTGAAATGTCGATATCCGACATTAGACATACCGTTCGACAACAGAAGAACAAAATTGGGAAGTAATACCATTGAAGGAGGCCTAAAACTGCTTTTAAACAAATGCCTGCCATTATAGACCTATAGGTTTATCACCACTACAAATTACTGACTAGAATTATAACAAATAGTCTTATAATAAAACTAGGTTGATATCAACCAGTGAAGCAGACCGGTTTCCGGCAAGGTTTCTGTACTGTAGACCACTTGCAATCTTTAAGAGCACTGTAGTGTAATAATAACAAATTGTTAAGTAGGTTAAGATAGTTAATAGTAAGCACTTGATGACGCACGTTAGGTATTGTCTAGCGACGGTCATCGCTCGAAAAGAGAGTACGCTTCCACTGCTGAAAGGTGACACGTCGTGTAACCTAAGTGTGTCAATAAATGCATTAATTAAGAGTAGCTATTATGCGTTTATTCTAACCCGGAATCCCATCTTTCACACCATCATCAAGAACCATTACATGGCGATCCTGCCAGCGCACCAGCTTTAAGAATATTATACGATT
Organism: Onthophagus taurus; assembly: GCF_036711975.1. Taxonomy (NCBI): domain Eukaryota; kingdom Metazoa; phylum Arthropoda; class Insecta; order Coleoptera; family Scarabaeidae; genus Onthophagus; species Onthophagus taurus. The sequence goes on along the minus strand of NC_091972.1, from coordinate 36,589,965 downwards.
AAACATGGGAAAACATCATAGCAAAGAGTCGAATACCAACCAGGAATTAACTAAAAATGGTGCAGTTAATGCAAACTTCGTGGTGCAAGAAAATAAAATTAAGATGGATGATGATGTTACTGTAATATTCTACATAATGTTCATCATGATGGTGATTACTTTTGTGTTACGCCTGGTGAAAGCTTATACGCACCATGTAAAAAGAAGAACCTTAAGAAGAGCCGCATCCAGAGCTGAAGTTTAACGCTCTTCACATCACCACGTCCCTATTCAAGTATCATCGAGGAGTGAAGAAAAGTTGTGTAGTGAAAGACAAAGTGCAATAAAAGCAATTAAAGGTGATGAGTGAAAGTTATCCTTATGTCAACCAAGAAGTGGACAGAGTTAAAAGAAGAGTTATTGTTATTTCATAAGAACTTAAAAAAAGATTCAGTTGAAAGAAGGACTAATATAGAATTACTCAATCGGAAGGTAGGAAAACTAAATCAACTAGAAAATAAATTTATTGCTTTAAGGAAAGAGTTTAGTAGTAGTGCTCATGAATCAGTTTTAGTTCAAGAAGTTAAAATATATGTAGAAAAAATAGTTAAACTTATAGATAATATTAGGGCAACATTAGAAGATAGATTAGAATATTGTCAAAATCAGATAAAAGGATCAGAACAAAAAAATTTTAAAATTTCGGAAAAGTTTGATCTTAGAACCGCAGCGTGTATGCTACCTGTTATGGACGGTACTGAAGCCGTAACGAAACGCCTCATAGAAGCTATTGAGCTTCATGATTCACTTTTAGATGCTGCAGGTAAAGTTTTGTTAACGACTTACGTTTTAAAAACTAGATTAACGCCAAGTGCAAAAATTAGATTAAAAACCGCGTATCCCTCGAATACAGATTTAGTTAGAGATATAACTGGATATTGTTTAACTAAACAGTCTGCCAGTTCTTTGTCACATAAATTAAATACTGCTAGACAGGCTGGAAAGTCAATAGATGAGTTTGGCAAAGAAGTGGAAGATTTATTGGTTAATCTTACTATTAGTCAGGCTGATGGCGACGTAGAAGCAATGCAAGTTTTAACCACCGTTAATGAAAAGATTGCTATCAGTGCTTTTGCAGCAGGTTTACATAATAGTGAACTCCGTACCATAGTAAAAGCGAGAAATTATTCGTCATTGGGTGACGCTATAAGAGGAGCAAAAGACGAAGAACCGTCAAGATCCTCAAATGTCTTTTACATGCGTGGACGAGGTAATTTTCGTTCAACGAATCGACGACAGTCGCAAAGTCATTTCAATCCAAGATCAAACACTCAATTTAGAGGTAAAAGACAAAAAATATAATGTCCCTTTACGCTTAGCATTCATCAACTATTAGAAAGCCTTTGATAGCATTGAGGTTTGGTCATTTCTGGTAAGTATTAGAAGATGCTAGAATAGATTCGCGATACACTGCCATCATCAAAAATATCTATGAACAGGCGACCTTTCACATCAAAATAAATGAAGATACAAAAAAAAGAAAATATAGCAATGGTAACGGCGTTCCTGCCGGACTGGCAATATTTCGCCCAAGTTGCCTTGAAAAATATACTTAAACAATTGGATTGAGAAAATATTGGCCTGAATGTGGATGGTGTACCCTTAAATCACTTAAGGTGCACAGACGATATGGTACTAAGCAGTTCAGACATAGAGGAACTGGAAAATATGTTACAAGATTTAAATGAACACTCAAAGAAAATGGGACTAAAAATTAACCTCCATAAAACCAAAGTAATGAGCAACAATCAAAATTATGTTGGCATTGACAACGTCTCCTTAGAGAATGTAACCCAGTCAACCTAATCGAGAAACCTAAAACGAAAGGTGTATGATAGCAGCGTACTGCCAGTGACAACATACGGACTTGAAACTATAACCTTGATAACAAAAACTGCAGAACAACTTCTGGGAGCCACTCTGAGAGACAAAATAGCGACATTCGCAGAAGAACATCAGTGATAGATGTTATGAGTTGATTGTGAGGCTTAAGTGGCAATGGGTCGGGCTTGTGACAAGAGAAAATGCAGAAAAAAGGACACTAAGAATAACCTATTTTGGAAACTACGAAAAACTAGGAGAGGTGCAGGAAGACCGTAAAAGAGGTGGACCGATGATGTGAAAACTGTGGCGGGGAAAGAATGGATAAGAACAGCTAAAGTCAGAAATAATGGAGACATTTTGAAGAGGCCTATAGCCAGCAGCGGATGAATACAGACTGAGGAAGAGAAAGATAAAGAGAATCTGTCTGGTAAAAACATTGGTCCTATTAAATAATCTCCAACAACGTTAGTCCAGATGTTACATGAAAAACTTTCTTGATGTCTTGATCGTCTAATTGCGTGAGGATTTTCTGCAGTAAATTTTGCTTCGTCCATAAAAACACAAGGATTGGAAATTCGGAGTGATACACTGCTGTAGAAGCCAGTTACAAAATAGTATTCGTGGTAGAAAATTAAGACCTTGCGCTCGCTCTACGTGGTAGTGTACTCTGTGAAGCACCTACTTCTAAAGATAATTTTCTTGTACTGGTTTTAGAATTCTCCGCAATTCGTTAGTAAAGTACATATCTATTTTTCAGAATGTAACACTGTTTTTGTCTAACAATTAATTGTTAAGAAACAAAAAGGTAATACCTAATTGGACAACAACTAACTTGATTACTCGGATAAATGGTTGAAATAACAACCCAATTATTAGCTTCTATTAAATTTTGAAATTCACGCGTAACTTATTAAATAAGCATTTTTAGACACATGTTTATAAGAACTTTTTTTACAGTTATTTCTATACATCACGTTGGTGAAGTTTGACAGTATTACAGATTCACCCTGTGTAATGTAATTAGATTTAATAATTAGGGATTAATATTTCGGCTTTCATTCTTTAATTTAATGAAGTTTAATTATTTTGTATTTAATCGGTGGTTTCCATAACCATCAAATTCAATTTAATTTCGTACTTATTGATTTTTTGGTTTTCATTATAAAGCCCCGCTATGATTATTATCACGACATCGGAGTACTCAAACAATGCATGGATTATAATTATAAAACCTCAATTTGTATTGATGAATTAATTCCTTGAATTCTTCCATTATTTGGTTTATAGTCCATCTATTGTCATTTTTTATGTTTTTACATCCCTTTTGTGTTTAATATAATCTTTCGGAGAAGTTATTGAAACCTTTTTAATATATTTATGAGAAACTAGTGCAGTATACAACGTGCAATGTGTTGTAGCTTCATGTGAAAACTTTAGATACCTTTCGAATTCCCACTAGTGCAATATTTCATCTGTGGAAGTTTTCGAAGCGACAACGGTATCACATCGATTTTTAAAAATCGATTTTATATAACCTAGAAAGCTTCGTTTACATACTAAAATATTTTTTTGGTGATTTAAGCTCATTTTATTCTATAACACTGTGTTTATACACCGTGGAATTAATCAAAACGTAACCGAATTACAAATTTATGTATTCAACATTTAGTAAATTTCAACATCAATCTAATATTTACAAAGCACCTATTCAATTACGTTTATGCGTAAATGTGTCAATTCATTTATCCAGACAATACCTAAACGTTTTTTCGGAGTTGCATGAAAGTTATTATTAAGTTTTAATGTAATAATAGATTAAAACTTGATATAATTTCTGAGATTAGATTCATAGCGGTACAACTTAAAAAATTGGATTTCAAACATGAATGGACATATCATCATTAAATAAAAACAATTTAAAAGCAATTTCGTTAATATTTAATGAGTTAAAAATTATTTCGACTTTCCTGCAAATTGTTATGCTATTTTAATGAATGTATGCATATATTATGATAAATTTAACAAACTTTGAAAAATCATATCTCAGCAAGTAATTGAGATATTAAAGAGAGAGATTAGCAGGGGAATCGACAGATTAAATACGGCACTGGTGAAAATGATTTTAGACAAAGCAAGGATTTTATTACTAAGAATTAAGGGAATACTGAAATGGAAATAACTCCAGAACTCGTGGAAAATAGTGATTGTGCGGAAACTATCCCAAACCCGATGGAATATTCACATCCCGAAAACTACAAGGAACTAAAAGGAGAAGTACCATTCTTTTGGCAGGGTTATCAAAAATAGCGAAATGAATTTTGCTGGAATGACTGCAAGATGATGTCGAAAAAATGGCATCTCCTGCAGCCCTGTTTAGGAATTTGGAAACGTAGAGGAACTGTACAACATGTTGCGTATCTCATCAGTACGTTAGAATTTATCTACCACGCTATTGGAAACTACTCGAAAAAATAATCGATCCGGCTCTATAATTGACAATATCTTTACAAACCTAGAATCATATGAGAGTAAAATTTTAGTAACTGCATTTTAGTAACTGCATCAGATCACTTCGCGCAAGAGATACCTTTTTAATCAATAGTGGGATTGAGAAAATTAAAAGAAAAATAAAGAAACGTTTTCTAAATCGAGACATATTAACGCACATACATCATGTTGTGAATGCCACAAATTGGTCATTTACAAAAGACATGCAAAATGCTGAAAACTGTTTTAATAATTTTTTGAGCATTATTCGAAATAGTTTGGATAGACAGAGTAAATTTAAAATTGTTGATATTTCATCTCCAAACAGAAATAAGCAACAGGTGAAAACATGGTTAACAAAATAAATCAAAAATAAAACAGCGATTAAAAGACAGTAATATGAAGGAGTGTTAAATGGGACTGTTACTCCTAAAGCCTATAAAAATTTCTGTCAGTACCTAAAGACAGAAATTGAAAGATCAAAAAAGGCTTCGTATACTAATTATATTGAAAATGCGTCAAATAAAGCTAAAGCTACGTTGACAACCATTAATGCACTCAGGGGATGTAAAAAATCAAATAATTATTTTGATATAAACGTATTTCGACCAGTGTATGAAACTGATATAGATATACTTAATGCTGCTAATGCATATTTCATAAATAGTGTAAAAATTTCTAATATGGTTCCCTTAAGAGTAAGAAACTTACAAATATCTAAAACTTTCGCATTTTATTTAGGTGATGCAATAGAAGTTCAAAAAATAATGCAATGTTTAAATGATACAAAGGCGGTAGGCTTTGATGAGATTCCGGTAGCCTTATTGAAGTTCTCTTCTGATGCTCTCTCTGAACCATTGAGTAATGTTATCAATTTGTCCTTTTCTATGGGCGTTTTTCCACCAAGCCTTATAATACAGTAATTAAACCATTGTATAAGAAAGGAGATCTTACAAGGAGAAATTACATCAGCTATTAATGAAGATGGTATCACTATATATGTTAGATATGGACCTAACAAAAGCATTCGATTGTGTGAATCATGAAATCCTTTTGAATAAAATGGAAAATGGTTTTCCGCGGCGTTGTCCTTGATTGTTTAAAATGCTATTTATACGGCAGAAGCCAGTGTGTTGTCTCACACAGCGATTTGGGAAGAGAAGTTATTTCTGACCTTTCTTGTTTCGTCTGTACATTAATGATTTGCCTGATGTACTTGACAGTTTACTGGTATTGATTCAACTTCTGTTATATCTGAAAAAAGTGAGGAAGCGGTCTTAAGAATGGCCAAAGAGAATCTAACAAAACTAAACGAATGGTTGTTAGGAAATAATCTACAGCTCAATATAGCAAAATCAACTTTTATGATTTTTGCAAATAAAACACCTGAGATGGAAATAATGTTTGGAGGACAATTACTCACCTATCAACAAGAGGTAACCTTCCTGGGTTCAAAGATGGACTGCCGCCTTTCCTAGTGTCAACACATTGATGGGTAGACAACTAGTTTATCCAGAACATGTTTTGCGCTTCGAACAGTGTCTCGATGTGTAGGTGAAAGAGTCGCTTTAGGTGTTTATTATGCGTGTGTTGAATAGGGTTTGAGATAAAGAATTATTTTCAAAATTCACTTCAAAAGAAGTGTGTACGAGCGGTTTTCGGTTTAGGTCCGCGTGACTCATGTAGAGCTCATTTCATAGAACAAAGTATGATCACGTTCCCATGTTTGTTTATTCTAGAATGTACACTTTTTGTTATAACTAATTAAAGCGCTACCAACACATGTATTTAAAAAAGGATTGAAAGAATTAATCGAAGCTTTTTAGCGAAAGCTTTTTACAGGGTAGATGATTTTTTTCTCGAAAACATTTCAACCGACTAAGAAATATGTTTATTAACATCTTTTATTTTGTACTAGATTTTTGTATTTGAATTTGTAAATTTATTGGTATTGTAATTAATTAATTAATATTGTTTATCCACAATCACCTTATAATTGAAGTTTTATCCACACTTATGAACCGTATAAAGTACCACTTTATCCACTAGTGGAATACAGTTACTTTATTCCACTAGTGGAATAATGAAAAATACAATCTTAAATCAATCACATCCTTTTTATTATTTATATTAACATTAACATTTATATTAATAGACATTTCATTCTTTGATTTGTCATATCACTTTCTTTCATTTCTCAGCAACTTTACCTTTACAACCTTTACAACTTTCACACTTTTACAAATATGTTACAAATGGAGTCGATAAACAATCGAAAATAAATAGCAACAATTCAACACCTTCCAATGTTTTTTTAGTTAATTGCAATGATTTTTGAGGTGACAGCCGCTGTCAGAGTGAAATGTCAAAACATTTTTTGATAGCATCAGATGAAATTTTGGCGATTCTGATTCTAAATGAGTATGATTGTGGATTAAATGTTGTATTGCATGCGTGTTTTAGATGCATTTTATTCGCTTAAGAAAATTAAACAACATTCTTTCGTAATAACTATTACTTAATTGTAAAGGTTCTTTTGTTTAACTGTTTTCTATGCATGTAAGCATTATGGAAATAAAGGGATTTATTATTTATTATTATTATTAGATGAACAAACGCAATCTGGAACGAATTTTGAAAGAAAACATTGGTTTCTTTTTTGAAAAATACATTTAAGTGGACAGAATTAAATAAGATCTGCAGTGAGGTTCCCCCTATTTATTCAACTACATTATACAGACGTACATGATAACCCAGCAACAATGACAAAACTTCAGGAAAAAGTTTGTACGTAGGACCTTGTCCAGAAAAAAAAATACAAATGATCATACCATGCTATTAGATGTCGAAAAGGCTTAGAACTCCGTTTAGCAAAATGGACTTCTCGCAAAGGTTATCAGTGTGAACTTGAAAGTAATCTTGATAAGGACAACAGTGACTACAGGGCAACAACTATTATTATTATTATTGCTGCCGGGCTGAGGGGAGCGGCCCCTCTCGTAACCGCGACCTATAAGATCTATTGTAACTTTAGCCCTCCAAAAGTTTAGGGCAAATGTAGGTCCTTGATAAACCTGAGCTTAACTGTTGATTATTTGTTTTAGGTGGCTTTTTTGTAGTCCACAACCGGGTTGGAGTCCAATGAAGGGCGTATTCGCTACCTCTCCACCCTTCGCCCAATCATCCCTGCTTCTAAATATGACCTTATACGGCTGGTTGAAATTGTATTTTGTCGGTATAAGATCCGTTTTAATTTCAATCAAGTGATTTACACATGGGTCCTTGAGGATTTCGAGGTGTCATCTCAGATTACCCTGCATCAACTTGAGTGAAGAAACTGTTTTCTGTGATAAGGCAATTGAAGCTGCCTCCTTTTGTATACATATAATGTGATAAATAGAGTAGTGTGAGACCGAATGCTTCCGAAGCAGCTGTCAGACAAGATCTCATTGCACCCGTTATATTAAGACATGCTAACCGCTACATTTGTGCCAGTTGTTGTTGTGCTGACTTATGTTTTGTTTTTGGCCATCAAATCAGTGAGGCGTAGGCGACCTTGGGTATGATTATTGCTACTAATAGAGCAACAACTAGGTCGGTAGAATTAAATAAAGTGTGTCGCAAGGCACTCCCTTGTATCCTTTATAATATAACACAGTCCTAGATAACATCCCGCCAATGATGACGATGGAAGAAGAAGCTAATACTTTGGATCTTTTCCAGAAGAAAAGACTAGTCTTGCTTTCAATTTCGAAAGAGCTTACGATTTCATTTGGCAATAGTGACTGTTAATAGATGTGATTGCTACCAATCTGGACTCTTGATAGGGACAACCATTTCTTGTCTAAAGGATATATCTAAATAACTAAAATTGATTAAAATACCATAAGGTACTGCCTTACATCTTCTATGTTACAACATTGTCAAACATGATCTCCAGCAACGATGATACGGGGATAGTGACTAAACTTTGTCTTCATTCTGGTTCAAGTTTACGACTATAAATTTACAATATGAGGGTATTAAGAGGTTGATTAGTAACCAAACTAAAAATATGTACGTAACTTTAGATTTCATGGTCTTAGTTCTAGTGATTTTGTAATGATTAATGTCAACTTTTTTTATAATTGCAAATTAATTTTAAATTCAATTTAATTTTTGTGTTATTTGTATCAATTTAAGTTACACAATAGAAGAGTAAATAATGAATCAAAGTACCATAACTAAAAATTATGTGTCTATTAACCCTTCATGTTTTATTAATTTGTATGTAAAATCGCACTCCGACTATTTTGAATGCAAATGAGATTTTGTTTCAATTATTAAAATTTTAAGCACTAAAAGCACCATTTGTTTGATATAATATTATCTTTGATTAATTATCTTTTACATTTAGAACAAAAACCGTTCCGTCTTAAAGCGTTTATGAAAATGAAATTTTCTTCCAAGGTAAAATTTTTCATTTGCAGATAACCGGAAGATGACAAATAGGGTTTTAAGTTGCTCTCAAGCGTCTCCCTTAATCCTTTTAATCCAATAAAATATTATCGTTTGGCGGCACAATTAAAATTATTTGGCCTCAGCCGTAAACTTTCCAATTACAAAAGAATCGGAAGCACCCCCATACCTTTTTGGTGAACGTGCACGCCCCGGTTAGAATATAAATCTGGCGTGACCTGCAGGGATTTGTCTGTTCCTGCGAGGATTCCCCTTATCCCGGCTCCCCGTGCCGTTCTAATTAAGGACCTCAAGTTCTAGTTGGTGGTGGTGGTCGGCGCTTTTAACTTTTATCAAAAACCTTTATCGCTGACTTTCTTTCGACTTCGTTTTAGCCCCGGTTTTCTCCCGTCCCTTTCAGTCGATACGGGAAATCCAGAGGATTTTGGCGCGGCATCAGGTTTATTTTGGAACTTTACCAAAACTCTAGATAAAATAGTATATGGGTATCGTTAGTATTTATTATAAAACCCTTGTGTTTCAAGAGATTTCATATAATAAAAGGTTTCAAGTAAGTAAACCTGTTAAATTGGTTGAAACATAGTTTCTTTTACGACTCGTATCTCATTGATTAATACCATCACGTATATACTCGTTGTAATCGTTTCAGTATTTAATACTTCCGACATAAGTTCATATGAAATATTACACCAGGTTATTTTTCAGTGAACGTTAACACTTAAAGAAACGATATCCCGTAGTTGGTCACGTAACGTCTTCAGCAGAATTGCATGACCTCAATTGAATAATTGTAATCGTAAATCATAGAATTTTCTTTTGTGTAACATGCCCCTGTAATCCGAACAAGCTTTCGTTACGTAAATGATTTGCATAAACCTTTTTTTCAGTATTAAATACTGCGACCGACTCGATGTCGTAATAGAAGTGGTTATATTTAATGGATAGCTTATTAGGTTAAGCTAAACAACTTTACGTAAAGGTAGGAACGGAATTTTCTTCCTTTTCTACGTTACATCGAGTAACTCCAGCAAGGGTTAGCGTGTTGTGGTGAAATAATTTTTATTTTAAATTTAAAATAAATAAGGTAAAAAGAGCATCCATAAGTATATAAGGATTATTTAGGGTTGGAAAAAGCAGACAGTAAATTATGCTAGTCGCGTAACAGATTGTCTCTTTCGATTTTCTCTGTGTCAAATATTTCTTTTTTCACGTCAACAAAAAATAATACATCCTTCGAACTTTTCTTTCTTCGTTTGCCGCGGGTTGGATATTTTATTTATGAAACACGGTCCTGGTTGGGCCGAAAAAAAATCAACAAGTATATATTGGGGAAGTTTGCGAGGTATTAACATCAGCGAACGGTTCAGACTAGGATTTATTGTGGATGAAGGGCGGACGGCACCAGATGCGCGAAATTTTTGGGGCCAACCGACGGGATGACCGCATTTTGCCCCCTTTTTGTCTTCACCCACACACGAACTTTCTGTTTATTTGCAAATTCACTCGCCGCGCTTTCGATTAATAACTGAGCTTTGTGTAAAATGCATTTTATACGACCAAAAATTAAGTCGATCTCTTCGTTTTTACATAAGGGTCAAAGTTAACATAATATTGATTCTAAATGTGACATGTACGATTTACGAACATCTTATCGAATATCACCAATCGCATTAGTCTTTTTATCAACGACCCCACAATATTTCTTTTCTTATCTTTAATCTTCTATACCCTTACATTACTAAGGGTAGATTTAAGGTTATCTTTTATTTAGATCTTTACGAAAGAAATGTTTTTCAACCACAATTTATTTTTGAGTCACAAAATGAGTTTTTCGAAATAAAACATCAATGTTTAGAACAAGCAATCGATTAACTACAGCTCTATAAACGATTTCTGTATTCGGTCTAAACGCATATGTACATTTAATTAGCGAAATTCACACTCGAATGCACTCTCCATATAGACACGTGCGAGATCCGGCGAGATTCTCGAATCCCTCCAAACTTCAACGAAGACATTAATCCCATCAGGCCTTGAGAAACGATTCGATCTGAGAAGATAGACTTCCGGCATCGCGGCCACATTCACGCTTTCATGTACTAAAGTAGCGTTGCGCCATGTACCATCGTATTCAATTAGATTTGAACTAGAGAAAGCGACTGGCTTTTCATCAGCATGAGAAATGGTGATATTGAAGCTGTTCAAGAATACATAAATTAGATGTAAGTTTTCTTGTTGTTGGAATTACATTTATGTTTGTAATTTTCTTTCTAGTTATGTTATATAGAATTAAAGAGGACATTTTAAGATATAATTTGTATCATTTTATAATATGTACTCTGACATATCTAGCTCATTTATCATTTTAATTTTGGTTGAAGGGAATGAAAATAAACGTTCCCCACGGCTCATTATGTATATAATTAATGCGACACTTTCCATCATTTACCTCCAATCAGATTTAAAATTACTCTGCTTCTAGGCAGAAATGCTTTTTAAGAATTCTAAAATATTTTGGTTTATCACTACTTGAAAGAGCAGTTCTCTCTCTCTCTCTCTTCCTCCAACAATTTAGTTACCGCGATTCTTGGGATTCAGTAGTGGTAAGTAATTGTTTTGCAACTTCCGTTTCCATGGTAAATTTGTACAGAGAGGCTGTTTTCCATGCTGCCATCCACATAATGAAGCCATGGCTGTAGTTTCTGCGGACTCTTTCTTAATACTTCTTCCTTAAACATCTCCATGTAGAAATTAGCGATTACCGATGACAAAGATAATCCATCTGATCATCCAGCTAAAATATGTAGATGTTAAACAGTACTCTACCAATCCGGTAACATACTTTCGAATGGCCTCCGGTATAAGTTTCTGATATCCTGTGGATTCATACTTCATACTGTTTTTCCTATGAAAGTAGACAAACTCTTAGAAAGCTGTTTTGCCAGCTGATACGTTGGAGAATTTATGAATATGTTTTTTGTTACCTCCTCTGTTAATGGAATGCCTGATCGGTTGACGACGACCGTTTTAATTAGTAACTCGTTATTCTTCTTTTTGTGGTTGCGGCAAACCAACGACTCGAATTTCTTAATTGCCTTGTCTCTGGTTCTTTGGAATTCACGTTCTGTCTTCTCCATAGTTATTCCATTTATGGTTAGTCTTCTTTAGCCACAGAATTTGAAAGTGCGAAGTGGAGTCACTTATTTGCTGCAGAACTTTGAAGGTTTTGTGTATGCTTTCTCTTATTAGTATTTGTTCTGTCCTAATCAAGGTCCTATGTGCCGCAGATGAGTTTATATAGTGCTTCACCTTGAGGAAGGTTGGCGTTATTTTTTTCTCTCTGCATCTTCGTAGGAATGCCAAGCTGCTCAACAGCTTCCGTTGTCAAATACGTGAATTGTCAACATTCTTGATTTGTTTAGCACGAATTCACGGCCGGTATTAGTTATCACTAAGTTTAATTTTCATATTAAAGTGCACCTAGATATTATATTTAGTATATTGTGCTAAAAGGTAGCATTCAGCGAGGATTCTAGAGTAGGAGGACATTAAATTGTAGCATGTAGGAAAACGATTATTATTATTTTGATTAAGGAGCAACCGGGTAAAGATATGGTCAAATTAGTTATGGAACCAACAGTCTGAAACTCAAAATAATAATTTAAGATATTGTTGATGATGATGAAACAGTAGCAAAAGTGGGAAACTATTAGATTGAAATAACATTTCTAGACAGTGGTTTTGTTACATAATGTTTTCAGTTTCAGTTTTAAGTAAGCTATAATTTTTTATTACACAAACCTATCTTGAAAGCGTGAAAAATCTCACTCAGCCATCATCCTTCTGGGCACTCTGCATGTTTGATGCATCGTAAAACGTATCGGGAATCAGCAAGTAGACAACACGGATTCCGTAATTGACGAACCGTTGCTGCTACCATATTTCAAGGGGTGCAGTACAAAAATCCTTCACAGGGTACGTGCTTTTTCCAGTAACTATCGACATCAAGAACGGATTTTTACAACACTCAATTTAAGTATAATATTAAACGATTATCTCAACGGTTTTTTTTTCACTTAGAGCACTAGTGGTTTTACCCGTAGTAACCCAGGAAATCCTGAACAATTTACCACCAACTCCAATTGAGATAATTAAAGATTTCACCCACAAAAAGTTTATGAACTGGTGGGACAGGGTTAAGGGCTGCGATCTGTCTAAGGAACTACTTCGTTACCCCTCAGTAGAGGCAGCCTTGTCTTTCGTAAAGCTTGGTAGAAACGGTCTACGAATTGTAACGGGACTCGTCACGGGTCACTGTAAGGTAAACAAGCATCTTCATAGCTTTAAGCTTGCTGTTAGTCCTCTCTGTCGCTTTTGCGAAGAGAGCGAGGAGTCTGTTCGACATATCTTGTGTAACTGCCACACTCTTCAATACCTCAGATTGAGAGACTTCGGAGAGGAATGGCCGAGCACGGATGGCATCAGGAATACACCTCTGAGTTGTATCCTAGCCTTCGGAAATTCCTTAGGCTGGTTGATGTAGCCGGAGAGAGTGCAGGAGGATGTACAAATGGCCCTATACATACATACAACATCCTTTTCGGAGTCATCATAGCTTAATTCAACATCCATCGGTTCACCCTCTTCAATATACTTTTTCGAATCTATTTAATACATCTCAACCTACCTTTCCTAAATACTTTTTGAACGCCCCTTCATATCCTTATCTTCTACCACTACCACTACTTCGTTTAGCAAACTATCCCTGGTCTTAATATGATTTCTATCTCTTTCATTGTATTTATGAACACTATTTTCAAATATTTTCGCGTAGCTCCTTCCATAACTCGTAGTCGCCGGTTTATACAATAGATCTAGATAATTCCTTCATGTAGTATTTGTGTTCTTAATGTTCTTATCTCGTGTGTTTAATCTTTTTATAGTTGTGTTCCCATATGTACTCGTTCATTGATGACTCCCATTTATATTTTGGATCTTCTCACAATCTGTTTAACTCATTTCTTTTTGTTTTATTTTGTTACATCTCAAATTTCGTTAATTAATGCGTAATTAATTTTTATATTTAACTAATTTTGCATAGATATCTGTAAAGAAAATGTTGGTTGATTTATATTATGATTAAATTGAAATTGCTTAATTCTTTTTTGAAATGCTTAATTTGAACATTTTTAGATGTATGTACAGCGGGTACATGTAGTTGTGAGAAAATAAAGGAAAATGAATGTGGACAAGAAAAGGATCGGGGGTAGATTGGACATAAAGCTAACCGTAAACCTAATCAGGGAGTCCTTTGTCAATGTAAAGACGACCGGAACGATAGGAATTTCAAATTTGGGTTCCGTCGGACGTTGGAAACTTGGGATCGTCGCGAATCCGGCGATAGTAAATAGTTGGAGGGTGTGAGTTGACGCTGTCTCGTAGGGCTTGATGCTTCTGCCATGTGTTTAATAAAGTAGGTATTTATAAAATTACGTGGTGTACATATAAGTGAAAATTACAAAAATTATATTGATTTTTGCGTATATAATATAGAAAATTAATTTTGAATAATAAATTATATGATTAATGAACACATTCAGTAAACACACATTGATAAATGATTTAATTATATTTTTCATTAACATGTTATTTGAATACGAAATTTGTTTTAAACATTATCGAAATTAAATAAACATACAAAACGTTTATTAAATGCCAGCTGTAAATCTTGCGCCAATTAAATGCCAATTCCCAGCGGTCTAATTTGCGAAATTTCCACACGTCCATTGAGCCAATTTTTCGCACATCGAATAATAAAATCATTATCTCGTACCGCAAACGCGCCCCGGTTAAATCCTGGACAATGGGGAATTTGCCATATTAGTTTATCTATGCGCTTTTTGCGTCCGGGAAACAGCTATTTATTTATTTAGCCTATCCTGAATACCACAGACAACGTGCTGTGTTAGTATCGAACGGGATCCGAGGATGGTTTCCGAATTTATTCGCGGCACGCATTAGTAAATTAAAAGTCAGATTGTGTAAAAAGCACAGTTTTCACGTATGCTTGTAAATCGTGGCCGTTTGCGTACAATCAATCGCATGTTGACCAGATGAGTGTTTGCTCGAACTCTTTTTTATTTTCTCCTTTTGTGTTGTTTCAACATTCAACGTTGAAATGAACGTTCATGGCTCGCCTCGTTGACAAGTTTTCAATTAACGCTAATTTGTTAGTGTTTGAATTCGTACAACTCAATATAAACTGTGATATTACATATTAAAATAATTTATTGAATCTATTTTGACAATGTATTTATAATGTATGTAAAATAATAAAATTAATAATATGTGCTTCTAAATTATATTTCATTAATATAAACCTGTGATGGACGTATTTTAATATTCATAAATTACATAAGTTATTATTGTTATATAAATTGCAAATTAAACAATATTTATTAAATCAACGAGGTTAAGTAAAGCCCAATGCACCTCGCCAGCGAAAGTATTAAGTTGCACTATGGCAATCGGTGCGTGGCTACAATAACGCTGAGCAATAGAATTATTGACGTAAATGAAATAAATGGGCTAGGCATATACAGTCGATTTTCAGTCGGCCTATAGTTTAGTTTATTGACATAAATGTATTAAGTTTAAATGTAAAAATCGTGTTGATATACAGTTGTGTTGTGTATGCACCTACATTAAACTTAATACATTTATGTCCATCGACTAAACTATCGGCCGACTAAAAATCGACTGTGTGCCTAGCCATAATCAGGCAATAATAATTATAGGCGAGGCGTATTCGTAGCCACATAGTAGAATCAAATCCAATAGTAATGTAATATTAAGTTAATTATAAATTAGCGTAATCAATATCAAAAAGTACCCAAATGGGGTTAATACAAACGAAATAAGGGAATTATATAACATAACTCTATCATATATAAATTTATTTCAATAAATTGCTTAAAATAAAATTCGCGTTTGAGAATTTTGCATCCAAAAAGAAATCTGTGTTTCTACATTCCGTTTGGACCAAATTAATTGTTTATGTCTGTTTCAGGTGGAATCTCGCAAAAAAAAGGAATTTTGTGGTGACGATGTATGCAACGTGAGATGTACTTAATCCTATGGATTAGTAATAATAATTTATTGGCATCTTCGGTTGAAGAAGACAACTTTTAGTAGCGAGAAGCGTCAAAAATTATTAAGTAAATCTGTCTTTTCCCGGAACCTCCATCAAATCTTTTCCGCGGAATATCCGCGGGTGAACAACAAAACAACTTCAGTTCTTTCAACCGTTTATATTTTCCTCTTAGTATGATTCGGAACTGGTGGCGGCCTCCTCAGCAATTGCTAGATCATTCCATGAGTTGGATTTCACGGAAGTCAACCACTGCACATGAGAATATCTAAAGAAGAATGGAGAAGGAAGGATACGAGAAGATGTCTTGGAATTAGGGAACACCCGATAGTGGGATAGTTGAAACTGTTGAAATGGTGTTTAGTAAGTACTCTAAAGATTTATAGTATCCACAGACAAATGTCATAACAGGTTTATGTACATGATGGTTTTCGATTTCAAGCCTCCACCATTTCATGATTGCCATCCAATCTTCAGCTGTCATTTTACAGTATGCTGAGCTCACATTGAATGGACCTTTTCTTCCAATTCTGCCTATATGGTTATTATACTGTTATATGCAAATTCCCAAACAAGTTCAATCAATAGAATTGATTTGACAGTGATATCGATGTATAGGAGATAATCGAATAACTTTGTGGCTTCATTCATTGGCAAGTTCATAAACTTTTTTGTTGAATGAGTTTTGGCGAGTGAATATAATTCTCCTTTTAACATGTTTGGATTATAAATAATCAAGGATTATTAAACGTGGCGTATTTGAATAAGGAATCAAAATAGCTATTTACCTACCATGACACGTCCAGGGTTATCTGTTCCCATAACATTCAGAAGCTGATGAATCAGGTAATCGAAATCTCATCATAGTCTGTTGTTGAAATGCGTACTCTGCTTTTCGGAGATGTGCAAAGGACATCAGAAGAGGTAACTCACTTTTAGACTTCATTTTTAGCAGTAATCTTGATTTACTTAATCGATGCTTCGAGCCAACTATCGGTACTACTAAGGGCCAATCAGTTATCAATATTACATTAGGAAGGTATGTCTCGTGTAACTATAAATGAAAGGTAAAGTCTAAAGTATCAAAGTTATGATATCAATGTTTGATCACTTTATCTCGGTAAAAGTATTAAGTACAACCACAAGAATACCGATGTGGATAAGGTTCAATATGTACTATCTGAGTATTTGAGTTAACTCTGCCCAATATGCATATTTAATGACATTAATCGATTTCTTAACAACTCTGGACGTGTCATTTTTTGATACAATGAGCTCAGCAACATCATGTAAATTACATTGAAGAAAGAACAGTTTTCTATTATACCTCGACTGAGATTCTGTAAACATATCATCTCTGATAGCGGGCTCTCTCATCTAAAAGGGATTCTAGCTTTTGGACTGGGAACCATGAATTGATTTATTAAAGAAGGATATTTTCGCTTTTCTGTAGTTGCTTTAGTGACAACCTTTTCGGAAGTAATAATTTCTTTTAAACAACAATAGTTACTTCCAAAGTCTCCTATTTTTATATCTTCATTTTAATAGTAATTTTGCAATCAACTCGGTGACTAATGGGAAGTTGACACCGCTTCACTCTGTCACCAACTATGTCAATAAGGCTTGGTTCTGTGGTCGGATAGATGATTATTGGCATTGAATGCCCTCAAGTAAGTACCCTCAAGTAAGTTTCCTCTAATACTTCGTATTACAGGAAAAATTGGAGCGTTTCTAAAGACGTTACACTTTCAAAGTAATTTATTTGAAATAAACTTAACAAACCAATAATTTTTGTGTTTTCTAAAGAAGAAGAAGAAGACGTTTTCACTAAAATTATAAACTAATTGTCGTTTCTAAAAATGTTTGTTTTCGTCCACGACGCATTCTCGCTTTTCTTGTGTTCGGTATTGTTGGATCACTCGTAGTCCTTTTTAGCTACATAAGCGTGGGTCAACATGGTGTGACTTAGATACAATAATTTGCAATAAGGCTATGGTATATACGCTAGTAATAACACCCAATAATTGATGCATTATCGTATAAGAAAGAAAATCCGGGTATTTTAAACATTCTGTCTCCGGACACTATCAATTCCTTTTTATCTACTTGATTTGCTTCTTTACATCTGTTTATTGACGACCTTTGTGGAGAGACGTGGGTATAAACATGTTAAAATATGGTCGTGTCCATGAGGCCACAAAAACTTTCACAACGTTTGAATCCTAAACAAAGTACTATCATAGTAAATATGAAGAGACTATAAATTCTCTAGGAATATTGGATAAAAGAGCACGTTATTGCTATTTAGAAACCAAGTCTTTAGTCAGTTTACAAATGTAGCAACAAAATTTTAAATTCTGTAATCTATTGGGCATCTCTGGGCACAACGAATTCTTATGCGCCTGTTTTCAGGATATCTTAGAGCTTCTTAAAACTCATGAAACTTTTACAGGTGAATCCATGCAATCGATAATTGTCAAAAGATGTATTGATAACAAACTAACATTGACACTGAGTAAACAAGAAGCGTACGCGATTGATACCTTTCATTTTGACTCTGTTCTTTTTGTCACTACCTTAGGTTAGGATGCAACTATTAAAGTTGATTTTTTCAACTCGTGTAGCTCGTGTTGCAAAAGGTGTCGTGTAGCTTGCGAACTTGCGAAAAGAGATTTATTCTTTAACACACAATTTTGGTCAGATTTTATAAAATCTGAAAGATTTTTCGCAGATGATCAAAAGAAACCCGAACAAAAACTGTAACTTAATAAGTAATGAAGTGAATGAAAGCATAATATCCGAAACGTTCCTAAACCATTTCTCTATTTAATCTATTCGTTAAGAGTATGATTTAAATCATCTCGCTTCGGCCATGAACGAAACCTCATTTTACGCTAACGTGAACTTAATTCAAACTGTAGAACTTTATCCTGTATTTTAAAGTGGGTAATTTAATTTTCGAATAAGGATCGTCGCCGTATCTACACATGGATTGTGGAAATTCACCGAATAGAGACGGAATACAATTTCTAGATATACAGATAAAATAAAGTTTGTCTTTATAACATTCTAATTCGCTTCACAAAAACGTAAAAATGTAAATTGCTCTATAAACGCACACTTGTGTACATGTTGTTAGGTCCAAGACGTGATCAATTTGCCACACACCGTTCTTGGTGGACTATGACGAGGGTTGACAAGTTTTCCGCAAACAACTTATCATGAGATTTAGGAACTAAAACCCCTTACAACCTCCTTTCCCCGTACCAGAGACGATAATCTAATATGACGGAAAAGCTAAAAGCCACCAAGTTCGAAAGTTAACACCTATAGGAAGTGGTAAATAAAGTTTACCGTCGCGTCTTAACGAAAGGGAAACTTTGTATCAACGTTACAACTTTAATCATTGGTTTTCTTCGTTAAATTATACATGTCCCAATCACTATTCGAAATCTCTTCAAAACCACTTAACCTTGAAACTTTATAAGATGAATTTATTGCAAATTTTATTGTAAACGACATAATCAGATCTATAAATTTGTAACCGGTTCGGCAAACACAGTGTAAATTTGCTTTAGACGTGGATGAAATCTTGGGACGAGACGCGATTTTTATTTAAGCCTCGAGAATCGACGTTAGCGCTCCCGATAAAATACGTGACGACGGGCCAATATCCATCGCGCTCCCCGTCCCGGAAGGTCGGCCCCCCAGGAAGTCTATCTAAAACATTGCACCCGGGGCGAGGTTTGTCGACTCCAGACGTTGCAGCCACGGAAGGGGACACTTATCGCGACCCTAAATCTCAAAAATCCCTAGAGAAGACCGCGGGGATGGCTTCGATTAAACCCCCTCGTCCCCATCCACACCCGCAACGAACTCACGTGTGACGACGAAAAACTTCCGCACCCAACCGTATAACTGATTAAAATGATTATAAGATTTACATACCGTTCCCATCCAATCACACATATGATTTAGATTAAATTAGGTTTTCTGAAACATAAAAAGTTTATAACTCGATTCAAAAAAAATTCTTTAAATTAGATTATTTTCAATTATTTATAAAAACGTGCGTGAATAAATCTTTACTTGGTATAACACGCACTTGGAGGGTGAATCCGTGACGGTTTAATCCCGTTTGAAGAACGACGGCGTATAAATTTCATCAAGCTTTAATTCGAGAATCCCTCAGAATGAATCCTATTAATATTCCAAACAAAGATCGGTGATTATAGCACGAGGCCACAACTAATTAAATTTATATCGCTATATACCGCATTGAATTATGTTTCCTCACTAAAGGTAACCTTATATGTTATGCATCAACCCGACCTAAACCATTTACGTTATAATAACAAAAATATAGATAAGATTACATTTATCCGCTAAAATAATCATTGAAACTTTATTATAGAAGAGTTTTCAAGTAACATTTTTTTATCTTTAGTTTACCTTTAAACTGTGTCGACACCGTTTCGATTTGATTCGAAAACTCTTGAGGGCAACAGAACCTAATATCGAGAGATTAACGTTAACAGAGGCAGTTTACGGCGTCGGCAACACTGTCGAGAGCTCTTCAGAAACTCGTTAAGGCCGAAAATTTTTCATGTTGCGCCGTTTATCACAGTCGTCGTCCGTCGATTTCCAATAACGTCACGATTTGCGGTGATTTATGTGCAATCACTGACGCAGACAAGGCTACAACTCGAAACTCGGTCGAAATTATCTACTATACTAGGAGACACACTCTACATCCTCTTTTACATCTTCAAGTAATCCTCAAAAATCAACAATAATAAACCCCCGCTTTTGATTCTATTGCGATTTAACAACGTGTTTCAATAACTTTGAAACCTATAGTTTTAAGAGTCTAGTAATAAAACGATCATGATGTTTTATAAAGAGGTGGTAATAATCTCAAAGAAATTAACCCAGATATGCCCACCGTACTGAGTGCGGGAAGTTAGCCCTCCATTTTTTGATTTTTAAATTTTTTATTGTTGTTCTAGATTGTTCTAGAGTTGTTCTACATTGTTCCAAAGCGGCAAATCGAAAAAATAAAAACTCCGCGAGAAAACCGAAAAAACAGGTTTTTTGACTAGCCCCCCATTTTTGGAAAAATCAAATTTTCTTTGTTGTTCTGGGTTGTTCTAGTTGTTCTAGTTATTGTTCTAGAAAATCAAAATTATGGGTTACAGCATTACGAAGTTATAACTAAAAATAGGTTTGGCCGCCGAAATGTCTAGTTGATTGCTGTGACCATAATTTTTCTAATATCAATTCCATATTACAAATATATACTTATTATAGCTAACGCAATCTGGAACAGCTATTATTTTCACTAGAACTACTCTCTAAAGGGCACTTTACTCTTTGAAAATTAAAGTTTTTGGAAGTTTCAGTCAGTAATTCTTATGCCAGCGGTTTTATATTACACAATACGAATTAAAAAACATAGACCAATCTAAAATAACTCAAACTTTGCCGATTCAAATTGTTCTAGATGTGTGTCACGTTTAACACGGACATTAATTTTGCAAAATCACATATTTTTTGTTGCTCTAAATTGTTCTTGTTGTTCTAGGTACTTAAAATGTTTATTTAATCATTGCGGCTTTAGTTCTTTTAAAGTTTCATATTAAAAATTAGTACTTACAACAATTAAAACAATTCAGAACAGCTGTTATTTTCCAAAAACCTTAAATTTCAGTTGTTGTGATATCGGATAGATTTTGTTGAATCAGTGAACCCAACCTTTAATATAATAATAGTTTTAAAAAATTAACAAATATGGAATAATCTGACCATCTATCCTAAAAATCACCTTTCTCTTTAAACTTATAATAATAAAACATAGGTTGCGATGTAAAGTGTATTTTATTTTGTAAAACTAAGTACTTAATAAATTAATAAATAAACTAAACTAACAAAAGTAGGTTGGGCTGTCAAAATGTCTAGTTGATTGCTGTGACCATAGTTTTTCTATTTTCAGTTCCATGTCGCAAATATATACTTATTATACCTAAGCAATCTGGAACAGCTAATATTTTCACTAGAACAACTCTATAAAGAACACTTTACTCTTGGAAAATTAAAATTTTTGGAAGTTTCAGTTAGTAATTCTTTCATAAGTTCATAAGTAAGTTTCATTAATATCTATTTCAATAAAAAATAAAAAATATATTGTTCAAAATACTTGCGGATTCGACAGTATATTTCATAGTTTACCATTTGCCCGTACACACAATTCATTTAGAAATCATGTTGAGAATGTTTGCACAGATTGCTTTAGTTTCCTAAAAATATATACAGGAATAAGTTATTTTGGAAGTCAGAATATTGCTGGCGTGATAATAGTGAATGCTATTTCAAATATTGCGTTTCTTTGCACACAACTATTTAAAGAAGAATTTAGTTATTGTAGGACTAAAAACTGCAATAATTGTTTAAACGTTACTTTTCATAAAAACATAATTTTACCAATCGATATTGACATCGTAACAATATCTGGCTATGCACAGCTAAAGCAAGTAATAGAAAACTACATGCAAACTCTAAGCAACAATTGCAAAAAAAATGTGGTCTGTTTATAGAAACAACAAATAGAGAGAACAATAAAATAAAATTGAGTGATTACGCACGCAATTTGTTACTCCACAACAAATTCTATATCCGTACAAGTTAAAGAAGCTACTGACATAAATGCACAAATGTGCATATATGTTTATAAATGAGCAAAGTGATGTAACCGTATTATTCCATGATATTAATTTATTTACATAATTTAGTTTATTTAGTTATAGTTTACCTTACAAGAAGTTATTGTACTGATATAGTAATACTGATCGAAGAGTTATTGTTTTATTTGTTAGTTTAGTTTATTTATTAATTTATTACTTAGTTTATACAAAATAAAATACACTTTAAATCGCAACTTATGTTTTACTATTATAAGTTAAAAGAGAAAGTTGAAACTTGTGATTTTTAGAAAATTAGGATGGTCAGATTATTCCATATTTTTTTAGTTTTTAAAAACTATTATTATATTAAAGGTTGGATTCACTGATTCAACAAAACCTGTCCGATATCACAACAACTCAAATTTAAGGTTTTTCTAATGAAAATAACAGCTGTTCTGAATTGTTGTAAATACTAATTTTTAATATGAAACTTTAAAAGAACTAAAGCCGCAGTGATTAAATAAACATTTTAAGTACCTAGAACAACAAGAACAATTTAGAACAACAAAAAATGTGTGATTTTGCAAAATTAATGTCTATGTTAAACGTAAAACACATCTAGAACAATTTGAATCGGCAAAGTTTCAGTTATTTTAGATTGTTCTATGTTTTTTAATTCTTATTGTGTAATATAAAACCACTGACACAAGAATTACTGACTGAAACTTCAAAAAACTTTAATTTTCAAAGAGTAAAGTGCCCTTTAGAGAGTTGTTCTAGTGAAAATAATAGCTGTTCCAGATTGCGTTAGCTATAATAAGTATATATTTGTAATATGGAATTGATATTAGAAAAACTATGGTCACAGCAATCAACTAGACATTTCGGCGGCCAAACCTATTTTTAGTTATAACTTCGTAATGCTGAATCCCATAATTTTGATTTTCTAGAACAATAACTAGAACAACTAGAACAACCCAGAACAACAAAGAAAATTAGATATTTCCAAAAATGGGGGGCTAGTCAAAAAACCTGTTTTTTCGGTTTTCTCGCGGAGTTTTTATTTTTTCGATTTGCCGCTTTGGAACAATGTAGAACAACTCTAGAACAATCTAGAACAACAATAAAAAATTTAAAAATAAACAAATGGGGGGCTAACTTCCCGCACTCCACAGTACTACATATAGTACACGCAAATACATGTCTCAACGTGTCCGAACATGAGTCGAAGTGGCATTCGGGTACACACAGGCATTCAGTAAGAAGTAGTGGTTGCGTAAAGGTGCATAGGTTTGCAATTAAGTGTTAATTACTCTCATTGTTATTTTTTAAAGTTTGTGAAATATCATTAATGGCGGAATACGGTGTACGATTTGTTAGGTAAGTAGTTTTTCATATATTGTATTATCTATTTTTCTATTATTCATTATGGATAATAAGTCAAAAGTACCAAGTTTTAGATATATTATCTCTAAATTAGATTTAAAATTTATTAGAGTATTGTTTCAACCCGATTTTTTTATGTGTACTATATGTAGGACGGTGGGCATTCGGATACCTCTTATTTTTTCTATTATTCTAGAGGTTTTTCGTTAAACGAGGCTTTGGCAATGTTAGAAGATGACGACGAACTGGCAGAAAACATCGATTCTTTGACCATTTTTCCACCAACCAGAGAATGTTTACGGAGATCAAACCGATGAAGATTTTGGAGAGGAGGATGCCATAAACCTAAATAATTTACCTGGATCACAACTGCAAGCTCCAGCTGAAATAAATTTCCGAAATATTGACTGTCAGAATCAAAATCAAAAGAATGTTGACGATATTCCTTCAGACGACGAAATTCCTCTTTCAGCTTTGATGGTAAAGAAAGCAATGGTAGAAAAAAATACGAAAAAAAGGAAAACTTACAAATGGACGGATAACGACTTGGAGCCTATAATATAATTTTTAATGGCCAAGTAGATGAAAAAGTAGAGAAAACAAAAATAAAAGCATTCATGGTGTACTATTACTCAGTGGATACATGCAAGTACCAAGAAGGAGAATGTACTGGGAGTATGAAAGAGACAGTCAAAATGTGTTGGTGTCTGAAGCAATAAGTCGAAATAATTTTGAATATATTATGTCCCATTTTCATCTTGCAGATACTACTAAAATAGAAGCAAGAGACAAATTCGCAAAGGTGAGGCCTTTATTCCAACATCTGAATAAAAATTTTTTAGAAAATAATATATTCGAGGAGATGTTTTGCGTTGATGAACCATACTTTGGTCGTCATGGCTGTAAACAGTTTATACATGGCAAACCCATCCGATATGGATAAAAAACTGTGGGTAGGGGCAACGCGACTGGGATATGTCAACTGGTTCGAGCCGTATCAAGGCGCGTCAACAAATATCAGCACTAAGTATAGTGCGTATGGTGCAGGGCCTGCTGTTGTTTTAGAATATGCCGACATTTTGAAGAAAAAATGGCCTAATGAACCAATACACTTTTTTTGACAACTTCTTTTCCACCTTGCCGCTATTGGAGCTTCTATCCAATAAAAATTTGAGAGGCTCAAGCACCATTCGTGAAAACCGTATATCAGCTAGTCCTCTGATGGATTCTAAAAAAATGAAGAAACAGCCCAGGGGATGCTACGATTATAAAAAAGTTTATGGCAAAATATAATTGTTGTAAAAAGGCATGACAATAGTATTGTCACTTTATGTTCAAATTCAGAAGGGGTGAATCCAATTCATTCTGCGAAAAGATTTTCTCGAAAAGAAATGAAAATTATTCAGGTAACTCAGCCACATTTTGTCAATTTATACAACGCGAATATGGGAGGTGTCGACAGATGTCATCAAAATATGAGCCTTTATCGTATATATGTCAGAGGGAAAAATGGTATTTTCCTCTTATAGCACATTGTATTGACATGTTAGTCTACAACGCCTGGCAACTACATAGGAGAAGTGGTGGAGCACTAGATCAGCATAAAATTTAGAAGAAGAATTGCCACCACACTACTATTGCAGAATAAAAAGAAACGACTTCAAGAGGACATACGTCACGTAATGAAGGTATAGAAATTCGTCTTGATCACAGGGACCACTACGTCATACCTCAAGATAAGCAGACTAGATGCGTCCATTGTCATCAGAAGACCCGTGAAACACGTGAAGTGTTTCCTTTCATATCATACACAAACTAACAATTAGATTTGTTGCTCCTTAAATGCCCACCGTACTATATATAGTACGGTTTGAATTTTGTATTTTTCAAAATAAACTTTAACTTTGCTTTACAACATTTGTTTATGTATAGCTTAAACACTAACCTCTCAGAACATCTACTCATAAACAACCACCAAATTTGTATGGGCATATCTGGGTTAAAATAGTATTGATTTTTCCGCTAGTATTGATGTTGGCCTATATTTATTTGTAAAAATTCAACGGTTATCGACTTCAATACACCGGTCGTAATGAACTACAACGATGTGCCGCTAACTGAGCAATTGGAATGTCCATCATCAGCTGTCGAAGAAAGACACGACAGTGAGGACAAATCAATAATAACATCGGAACCACTATCGTATATTGAAACATATTTATAAAAAAAACTGAACGTTGAAATGACATCGTAGTGTGAACGTATCGAAACACTAAAAAGGGCACTTATGAAGGAACATCTCCTCACTCCTCATTCACCACGCGGTTTTGAATTTCTATATTGTCTTTTAATGTGGAAAACCTCTGGCAAGCAGAAATAACATGATAATAGATTGCCAGAACGTTTTAAATTTTAAAAACTATTACGAGTTACGATCAATTGGACAAATTAGGGTAGTGAGGCTGGACTAATAACCCAATTAGAATGCCAGCAATCAAACGACTACTTAACCATCTTAAGTTACGCGCGCATATTTAATAATATTAAAACATCACACCTATGAATGTGAGCTTTACAGTCGAGTCTATGCAGCAAAATCCGAATTGGCGATATCAACGAAATGGTCTAAATGTTTGTTTGCGAAGAAAGCGTTTGACGTGCTCGTCTAGAGAAAAACTGGGGAGACTTGGAAGTGAGACTGTTATGTCATGGCAATGAATTGTTAGAAAAGACATTTTAGTTTTAGAGACTGATTTATTTGAGCATGAAATCAGCCAGAACTACAACGGTACCTAAATAGAGGAGATGGACTATGAAGGAAGCTACAAAGGGCTGTAGAGTATATAATAACTCCCGCATGAATTGATACTTTGTCAATACCGGATGTTATCTTCCCAATGCCGTTGCAAATTCCTGGCGATAAGAGACGGACATCGTTGCAACACAATGCACTTCATCAAACAGTAAATAATTGAGCTTTATGTTTCATCTTCAAAGATATTTCATAAAGTTATCATGCTACCTGTTCTCAAAGCGAATGACATCCGCCGTGATCTTCAAGAATAATAACCTCACCCTACAATGGGACTATGTTATCAACCTCAGAAGTGTTCTCGGCCTAATCAAAGACTACAACAGGGATTATTTGTCGCCCGATTACGTTTCTCAATTTTTTGAAAGTACTGTTCTATCTCCGAAGGAAACTCGATCTGGATAAACTAGAATGACAATATCGTCTCGAAGACAGTGCCTGTCTTTTTTACAAATTAATAAATTATCTCTGGCCCAGATAGAATAAAAGTTAATGAGATGAAATGATACTCACAACCTTTACCTGTTAGCCTCTTCACTATTATAATATACCGCTGACGCCACGTTGGACCAACGTCCTGGGATTTTTAAGACTGGGGGTCTATTCCAAAATTTAAAAATTGATCACCGCTTTATCAATCCCATATCAACTAGTACACCGCATTATCACCAAAGAAATAAGTAAATAAACGAAGGTGTTGATTTAAACCCTCGTTGGGGTTGATTTATCAGCGGCGACTATGTGATTGTTAGAGTAGGTCAAGAAAACTACTTAATCTCGCATGACGTAGTTTGAAAAGCCTTAAATATTGTGCATACATAAATATACGGCACCACGACCATACAGGTGGATAGACTGTATAGTAGGCGCTTGAACATTAACTGTGCATTTTCCGGGTAAATGGTAAATCCGTTTCGTCTGTGAGCCATGATGCGGTGTTCATCATTCGTGACTTTTCCTATAGCAATGTCTAGAATGTTTGGGCTGGACCATGCTAAAACTTTAACAGAAATATCATCTTCTATGTTAATTTCTAACCTGTGTCAAGATTTTGAAATACTTCAAAACGAAATACCAATTTTTTTCATAAGTGGATCTGATTATCAGAAAAATACGTCAAGAAAATTTTCCAGCTGTACAGTATAGTTGGGGTAGTTATAGCACGACGATATTTTCCGCAGTTAATTCATAATTTATTTTCCTTTAATAAATAAAGTAATTATTTTTCTTTAAGCAAGACCCCCCCGCTGCGGGACTATGTTATATGATGACATGTAATTAAGTTTTCAATAAATGTCTGGAATCAACGCTGCAACTCTATGCTGATAAAATTCACAAGGAAGAAAAAGCAAAGTAAAACATATTGTATTGGTTTAATAAATTGCAAACTTTTTCATTTGAAGTAATATTTATAAATATATAAATCGATAGTCATCATAATGTAAACGGCATAAAAATTATATTCATTACTATAAATCTAACAATAAGTAAATGATTTGCAGACTTCCTTGCCTTAAATTGGAGAGGCGGAATAAGAGGCAGTGCATAACTGCATGCTCTGTTGGAAAGCTGCTATAGAACGTGTCAAAAGACGAAACTTAGCTTAGCTGTTGCTACTTATAGCTTATACTACTTCAAATCATCATAAATATAGTTTACTCTTTATTAAAACAGTTTTCCGCCATCCACATGTAACCCACTCTAGTGTGTATCTCCTACTGTATAAAAATATTTCACAATTATTTTTGTTAGATTTAAATGGTGTGAAGCCTTATAAATTTAAAATTTTAGTAAAAGAACTGCATAGAGAGCAACTAAGAGATGGAGTATTTATTAATTCTGTTTCGTTTTGTTATTTTAGTGCATTTAGCAAATTACATTTTAGGCAAATCATTAAAAGTCATAATGTTTTTTTTCCATGTAATCTTCTCACTTATTTGAAGAACATTGAACCATTGACATGTTTTACAAATTCAGACTGAATTTTCTCAATTCTACCAACGTATACGTTATTGAATTAAGAGTTACTCAACAATATTCAATGGTTATTCAAGAACAGGATTTTTTTAGACGAAAACCTTTGGAAGCTTAATTCATGGCGTTATTGAATGTCTAATATCTTTGCTAGTAATTAGTTACACGCCGAAGGGTAGATGTTGGATTGACTATATGGGATGTTATACCGGGAAAGTAAGCTCAATCCGACTTAACCCGATTGTCTGTCAACTATAGTTCTACAATCCTAATGATTGTAGCAACAAACAATTCGTAAACCATGCTCACAATCAAAATTGCAATGTTCGTACACAGAATCCATCGTGATGAACTGAGTAACATGGATCTGATCATGATAGAGAAGTAGAGATGCTAATAATCAATTTTGATCTGTTAAATATTATCTACAAATATTTAGGGCAGTATTTAGACAAAGGCTTAATCATGTATAGCAATTCATGGACATTACATCGTTTGCGTTTAACTTTAACGATCTCGATTATAGCGACTTGCCATTAGCGATCTTAATTACAATCCGTCATAATCAACGAAAACCTTTAAATGTTAGATTTAAGTGAAATAGCGTCTTGATCGCAATCGATCTCAACTAAAATCTTTCATAACCAACAAGATTATAAGCCGAAGTCACTTGCGTCGGAGGTACTATGTCGCATGTTCTCTATCTTCAATAAACATCATTGTAGCAACCCAATAACAGAAAAAATATAATCCGAGGTCGCTTGATACCGAAGTGCTGCTACAGTTACGTTCTATCTTAAAATGCTATATATCTAAGAATATCAAGAATATGTTCAAAGAGTGTCCCTCATTGTACAAACGAACATTACTAGGAAAATGCATTGTAGTGGTAGTTTACCAAGACTCGAGAAAGAAGACTATTAGACTTTGCACTACGTTATCATGAGCAAGGTAGTAAGCCAGGATTAGTAGCAATGACCTAGATGCAGTACTTCCTGCCATATTTGAAACATGAGAAGGAAGCTTTATTATAGCAGTGAAGTGATTTTAAAGCAACAAGCGTTAAATTTCTAGCGTATATTTCCACCATCGTCAAATAGGCATAGTGCCTTCGTATAAACGATAAACAATCACACATTGCATGTCTGGAAATGGCAGAGTTGACTGATGGCATAAAAGAAACTGCACGACTAATTCCTCACTCTCAAAATTTTATATGGATCCTCCGCACAACGACGAAGCAACGAGGGCAATTCTGCAAAAATACTGACTCTTAAGCAAGCTGAGTGCATAAATTTGTTCACATACAAGTTGTTGTCTACGACAAACCAAGCTTTGCCAAATATTGGGAGTATTAGAAATATGTCAAGAGAAAATTGAAAGTTATTTATACACAGATTTGAAAACAATTTCGATTCAAATTTAATTTTTTATAATTGAAATAATTGTTAAGTGTGTAGAAAACATGTCCCATCGAAAGTGATTTTATACATCGTTCACGTAAAGGTACTTCATTACAGTAGACACAAGGGGTTCTGCCTTGGAGGCAGGTTGAAACGTGTTGGAATATTATCGGAACCGTGGAAGCTCGACTCACGAGATTCTCCCCGGGAGAGAACACAAGATTTATTCTAGATGTTCCTTGAATGCATACGACTACGATTACAAGAAGCGTTTCGCGCGTACATAGCGAAGAGCTCTGGGAGCATTAAAGAGTAATATCGCTTGGTATTATTTTTCAAGCAACTCGCCCCGGGAACTGGGAACGTGATTTATCACGCGCGGCTAATAGAGTTTTTCAAACAAGCGAGGAGATAAACACCAGGAAAAATCACTGTTTACTTATTATTACAGAAAGGTGTGTACAACCCGTTATCCATACAAATTGTTTTCGGAAAGGAGCCGGAGAAAAACGGCGAGGCTGTTGCTTTGTAGCGAGTTTTCAGTGGACCAGGGGCAATTACCGTCTATTTTTGCCGGCACCAGCGAGTAATCCGACAAGCATTAAGGGACTTTGGAAATGTAAACAAAGTTTTGGACGCCGAAGCTTTTCAAAACTTCGCAAAGCGACTTATTGGAAAGTCGATATTATTAAAAGCTCCCTGAAGAAGTTCTATACACAATTATGCATTATCGCAAAAGTTTGGACGCTTGAGTTCTTAATACTGCGAAATACGTTGTTCTACATTGAAATAAATGAACAAAAAACTATTATTATTAAAAAATCTATAACTAAAAATATACAATTGTAATCAAATTCTCCACCACGATAAAACATACATCAAAACGTAGATTAATTTCGACGTAAAATTGCATCGAAAATATCCAAATTACGTTCATTCGATCATTGATGAAAAAGGATATGTTCACAACGCGTTTTCCAACCTATGCCATAAACAAGATTAAAGCGTTAGATTAGCAGTTTCAGTCAAGGGTTGACCGTTCTGTTCGAAACGCCAAATAATCGAACTTCAAAGGGATACATTGCTGATGTGGAAAATGAAGTGACACAGAAATAAATCCTTTTTGTTAAATAATTTAATTAAAATTTATTTAATTATAAAACAATTATTGCAAAAAGAATTCTCTTTTTGGCGTAAAGAGATTAGAAAAAAGAAACGCTCCGTTAACTGCGTCTGTTAAATTAGTGTAGTACAAATGAATTTAAACCAGGTTTACACCGGCTGGTGTTCAGTAAGCTCCGGATACTGTCCGGAGCTTAAATCCAACCCACACAAATTGCGTCCCCGAATCCCATTTTGCATTTAGGAACGTTTCGTCCCCGCGAATTGGATCACATATGTTCCTAGGGAGGAGGGGGCATAGATTCTTATAGGATTACACAAGGTTTAACGGTTTAACAAAATATTTTCGGATTTTATTTTATTTTATTTCACCAAAACATTCAACATTTACATTGAAAATGAGAAAACAATTCAAGCGAACATTTAATAATTGTTTATTACAATATTTATTATTTCATAAAATAAACGCAATTATAAGATTTTCCTTTTATATTCCCTTATGTGTCTGCTATGAGTGAGACCCTTTCATAACTGTGCCTAATTACTGGACGGAAATAAAAGCAACCCCTCTTAACGTGGAGGATCTTGATCTTCTTAACTTTTACAAGGGAGTTAGTGTCGTTAATTTAATTTAATTATATCCTCTTGCGCTGCTTTCTAAGGTTCTTCTCCTAGAGGTGAAAAATGCCTTAAAAAAGGGACGCCAACGTTTTCTAATTGGATTAAAAAGAAAAAAATGGGAAATTGGGAATGGCTATGAAAAAAAAGGTGCAATTTTTCCGAGGTAAGCTTTTTTTTCTTTGCGAAACGATCGTACTGGCATTGATATGAATTTTCAAAATCGGGTAACGCCTGCAGCCTCTGAAAGCTTTCTGCAAATACTGAACCACGAAGTTCATTAAAAAAGTAGTCAATGCAATGGAAATGCAGCCGCCGAAGTAACCGGTAACCGGCTAAAACCTGCATTATGCACTAACGCTTTGAATTCGACTACCAGCTTTTACCAAGCTAGATTTTGTCATTTCAAATTGAGTGCTTTAGAGCGGATGTTGCCTGCTAACTAGTCGGAACTTTGAAATTCGTTATTAGCTTAATGAAATGTACTAAATACCTTTACAAATTTTGCTAATTAAATCAACAAATTTGAAATGTAATGCCTATCAAAATTGATTTAAAAAATTTAATGTGTGGAACCTCAGTAAAATTTAAATCCTTTCGGGTCTATAACCGTTGAACGACAAGCAATTACTCGTTTCTCATCTTGGATGAAAAACTTACTTAGAGCCGATAATAACGCTGAATATCCATCAATCAGCGCCACAATAGGGCGGAACTGTGCGAACGAGGGAACTTCTTAAGTGCTGACATTAACGTCACAATGGCTGCAGCCGATCTTCGGGATTTACTCGCTAATTAATTCGCGAAAATGTGCCGGGGGAGGCGCCACCGTTCGACATCTGAAGGCGTCTCTTCCCCAAGAAGCTCATTAGACAATTATTGCAAAACGCCAGTTTCCAAGCGATCATTACGGGTCCTTCGACCTTGAAACGTTTTAACTGCTTCCTCTCTCTCCTCGTACCACGAGAACTGTAATTACCATCTGAGTACCGGATTACCAGAATCCCCCAATCTCATTTGGCTGATTGAATCTTTAATCAGGAGTATTACTAACCTTCTATCAATCGGTTTAAAAAAATATTTTGACTGTGATTATACCTTGAAACGAGGGAAACTAAAAGCGTTTGCGTGTTCTACTACCAGACAAACACTGTAAAGGATAGTTTGCTTGGAATCCATCTTAAAATGTAGTCCAGAGGGCAACGTTCCTTTGCCCATCCTGTGCGGAAAATTGCAGGATCGACTTCTAGTAATTACTAAACCAGTAGGAACAAGAAAACGTCGTAAATCATTCAGATTTATAATTGTCGCGGAAAGATAGATGACTAGAACGACGCCCGCTTTAGTTTTCCCAAGCGAATTTCTGACAAGGTGATATTAATTGTAGCGTGAAAGTTGGAAACTGCAAAACATGTCGGTAATGGATGATATTTTGTTTAGAATCTATCCTATTCTACAAGTCAGTTTAATTAGATGGTTTAATTCAACAAAACAAAGTTCATTTTATAATTTAATTAGTCATCAACTCATGGTGATGTGGTGTTTTAGTTTGGTATTTACTGTTAGGAGATTGATATATAAAATTATTTAAGGTTATACAAACTTCCAGGGACATCAGTTCATTTTATATAAAATTTTAAATAACGTTTTTTAATTTGATGTATGTTGGATATCAGATCAAAGATTAAAAAATGTTTCTTTAAAACAGTTTGAAATTAGGCAATGAAACTGTTTGAGGTTGCCATGAAATCTGTGACACTAGGTTATACCAAATTGTAAGCTTCCAGGATGATGATTTTATCATCATCGTCATCATCATTATATGAATCCTCTTTATACTCATAGGTGTTGAGGTTCTCTCCTCTAGCTCTGTATTTAACTCTGGCTGTGTTTTGAGAATTTTTCCACTATTCAGGATTTACAATATGTTGCCCAGAACTCTTATGCTATCACTACACTTGATTCGTAGTCTGCCTCTCTTGTTTCTATCCTTCGTCTTGGCTTGATAAATCCCTTTCATCTTGTTTTCCATTCTCACCATATACTCATACCATCTCAGTTTAATATCCTCCACCATTTGTAAAACGGGTTTCGTGTTTAATCTTCTTTATTTCTTGAATTTTTCTGTTGTAAATACACTAGGGTTGGCAGAGTGATAAACAAACATTTTTCAAAAAGGTATTAATTTCATATCTCCTAAGGAATTTGCACCAAGACGAAGGCTGTTACGGATATTATCCCTTTTGTGTTTTTGTGTTAAAAAAAAAGAGAGAGAAACGTAAGGTAATTGATATTATTTTTTTTGATCTATGATGTATCTTTTCAGCAGTATCCTCAAAAATGGCGATTCCTATTTTATAAAAATAAAACCGTTCCTCAACTTTCCCCATTCAACCATAGGTGGAAATTTTACAAAATTTTAATTACTTTTATAATAATTTTAAACTTTCAATATTGCTCAAAATTTTATTCAAGGTTTTAATAACAATTATAAATTTCCATTTTATATAAATAATATTAAGTATAACTTTTGTTAAAATTTGTTTTGAAACACGCAGTCCAAGAAATGACGTTAAGACCAAGTTTTTGTTAGCAAGGGTATATAAGAAAACCCGGATATGCTTTCATAACATTCTGAATTTTTCGTCAACGTGATAGTATCGATTGTGACAGAATAATTTGTTGGTTTCGATATCATTAAAAAATTTTATAATAAATTTTGAGTCGTGAAGACAAAACGCAAGTTAGCGGATTAATTCACAATACGGTATTTTCTTTTGATAATAGTAATTATCATTTACGGAGTTTTCCGGAATTTCTTTATCACGAAATAAAAATTTATTCGACGTAAAGCATCGTGGAAATTGAGGTAAGATTTCGTCATTCTTGTTAAATAAAATCATTCATTATTTTTTTTTTTTTGCTGAAACTTAATATTAACGCATAGAATTTTCATTTTACAATATAGGCTTTTTTTTTGTTCCACCATTTTCTCTGAGAGCAAATTATCATCCTCAAATTTAATCCACCGCCATCCAGAGGAATTAAAAGCTGACGATTCTGAGATCCTTCGATTTGAAGACGATACCATTAAGGTCAGGTCGATTCTACGTTTTTTTTTATAATTTCGGTTGCTTCACAACCTATATATATTTATTTTTTTTTTTTTTTTGTAAAGAAGTTCTGTTTTATTGAAAGACAACATCTATTATTTTTTTTTACTTTTCAATCTTACTCGTACAACTCAAGCTTGCGTTAGAGAAGGTTATTAGTAAGTTTATTTTTTTTATACAATACAAACAGACTTCGTCTAATCAGTATATAATATTACTAATAGAGTTATAAAGAAAGAACTATATGAAACTTTGTTTTTTTATATTGTCTCTTCTTAAATAATTTTTTTTTATATAAATCTTTACCTTACGATATCTCAAACATTTTTTTTGTTTTCCTTATACCGCCCTGAGAGTGTAGCAAGGTGTTACCTTTTCTTCCATAGGTTATGACCTGGAAGGCTTTTTCCAGAGTGTGGAACCGGATTGTTTCAACGCAATTAAAAATTTGTTGCAGGAGAAAACCGTTATCTTCCACAAATTTAACAACACAAAATAATCTAAAAAATGCTTAATAGTTGAAAACTTATAAACGTAACAACGAACAGCTGTTATCTAGGAATATTCACTTACCTATGGTTGGGTGAGTGCGTAAATATATATTACATATTTTGCAATACATATTACTCATTCATGAAAGCCAAACATGTTTTCGTAATGTGATAGACCCAATCAGGTAAAAATATTGGATATAGGAACAGATAATAAAGTCAAAAATAAAAAAGAATATAGTGTGATTAATACAAACCGTGTTCGAGTGCAGGGACAAGTGTTTCATTTAAATGAAAAATGGTTTTAATCACTCCACTTTTAACCACTAAGCCCTTTAAAACGTAAAGCGGCAAGTAACCTGGGAAAGTCTAGGGATTACAGGAACCGATAGGAATGTGATACAAGTAGTCAAGAGTCTCTGCGCTAATACTGTTAACAAGATAAGAACGGGCAAACAAATTTCTGAAGAGTTCGAAACTAAAGCATACCACCTTGATTCATGGCTGTGAATACTGTTGGTTAAACAACATATTTGGTCGTATGGCGTGAGGTCAAGCATATCCAACCTAAGGCAATCTATTTCTCTTTCCATTCGTACAATTGGAGAATTCTTATAAGAACTGGTTCGAGCTGTTGGTGCGTAAAATAAGAAATCATACCGATGAGGAGAGAACATGCAAGTGAATTCTTGAGAGAAGATATGGGGAGTCGCAATAACCATTGACCAACCTGAACAGCAAGCGAACATCACTACAATTTCTAATCTGCTGAAGCGTGGGCATATGGTAGATTTGGCAGACAAACAAATAATCTGTATAAGGATGCCGGAATCGAAAGGGAAGGTATTTTAGAAATCTAATCTGAACTGTCTCTATTCTATTAACATAACTATCATAGTGAGGATTTCAAACAGTGCTTCCGAAACATAAAATACTATTTACAAAGCCATTATACATAGAAATTATAGGCAATGCGTTAGTAAAGGACTCAGACGAAAGCATTACGAATCCCAGCATCCTATTAGCTCTAGCCACAACTTCATCAACGTGTTGATCAAAAAGTAATTTGTTATACAAAATGATAAGTCTTTATGATAAGTCCTAAGTCTTTAATAGAAACGACGCAATGCAGTCCACCAGACCTGTGCTCATAATCGAATTTAATGAATTATTTTTTCTTAGTAAAGTTCTTTTTCTTTATGGTATGACACTTCGATATACATATTTAAATGTAAATTATTATTTTCGCAGTAATCATAAAATCTATTCAGGTCGGTTTGAATGGTAATGCAATCCGAAAGATTATTAATTGGAGAATTGGCAAGGTTAGTTTTCTTTTGAAATGTCAATCATGCCGAATCAACTTACTCTCGAAGCAGAATTTGATTGGATCACTGTAAAATATCTTCCCCCCAACAAAGCCTCAATTTTGTCACCTTTAATTAAATTTGGAAAACAAAATGTAACATTTTGAAATACGCCAAGTTAGTTGTAAAATCATAGTATGATTATATCTATATGACTACTAAGATCGGCATGGAAAAACTTGATGCTTGAAATTATTGCAGAAAATAATACAGCCGTAGATGAAGCTTAAGAAATTGAAAAGAAAGTTATGACGATAGGTGCATATCTTGGCATAAATGTGGAACATGATGATGTAAATGAGTTATTAAACTCCCATGATGAACATTCTACAGAAGATTTAAAAGCTTTAAAGAAAATGAATAAAACTTTTGACGAATCAAGTACAGATCAAGAGGAAATGTAAAATCTGAGATATTTCATCTAATCGGTATCGATGATCCAAGTTTTGGATTCCCTTAAAGAGGCAGTTATTAATAAACACCCATATGCAGAAAAGACGGAAAGAGTTCATAACTTTTTCAATTCTATTATGAAACACTTTAGAACACTTCAAAAGAAGAAAAGAAAAAGGTAGACATCTTTAGACGCGTTTGTTTTCCTCAACCGTCAAGATCTAATAACATTTCAGAAGTTAAACTTACGAGATTTTTGAGTTACGAGAAAACTACATAAAAAAATTATACAATTTTGTAATTTTGATCAAATCATTACCTTTTAGGTGATTTCCAACCGAATATGTCCAAATGTATGGTACCTTATAGAATCCGCCTAAAGGAAAAGGTACATTCGAGGGTTTCTGTATAATTTCACCCAGAACCTATGTAAATTTCCAAAATTAGCAAACAGCCCCCCTTGTAGCGTCGTCCCTCTCCATCCAATTTAACAATTAAACCTTTTCGCGACGACGGTTGTAACGCGGCAGCGAAATTCTAATCCCTCGAGCTTGCAAACCTAATTGCGTTATTTCGGTTTTGTTCTTTGCGTCATCCTGGCACCCTTAAACCTTGGACGACGCGGCCAAATGAATAGAAAATCCGTTTAGGGTAATGTAAGGTTCGTGGTTACTACCCTGTAAATTTTTTTTTGTTATTTTTTAAAAATGCGCGAGTTCTCGAATGTTCTATAACTAATTGTGGTTCATTAAATTCCTATTAATGGTGCTTAAATATTGAGCTCAAACCAATCAATTAGCTTAATCTATCGACCAAGCGTTCGCTCGATGAATTATGAAAATGCAATAGCCCGAGGTGATGACGATAATCTCGTAAGTTGACGTACGGCGTCCCTCTATTATCAATTAAGATAGTAATCTACGGTTAATTGAGCGTCGATTTAATAATTTCCGGAAGAGATATGGTACTAGGAACGAATTATAACAGCAATTTTGGATTGTAGATACAAATCCGGTTGCAATACATAATTAGATCCATGATTAATGTTGATATTCATTCGATTCGGTAACTAATTATATTAACCAAAATTGTTAACATTTACTATTTGATAATATCAAAGCTGAACGTTTACCATTAAGGTCAATCATATAAAATACGGTTCCGTTGTTAATGTTTGAAGCAATATGGATAGTGGACTGAAATTATATCATTGTTTTGATGTAGTTCGCTTTTAACTAACGTTATCATTCTACTAGATTAATTTAGCAGAGTGTATATCAATTCATTTTCAAGCATTTCACATTTACCTCAATGTTAATATTTCATTTGTCCCTATTTCTATTTGCCAAAGCTATATAAAAATAAACATAATAGTTTTCAATTTTTCATCGCTTTCAGTTCATTCAATCTTTAAACTTCCTGAAAGTTAAATACCCGGACGGTGCGGTTAAGAAAGTAAAATAGGAAGTGCCGCTGCGTCCGGGAACGAACGTTATATTGAGTTACCGCTGCATAATTGAAAATCCTACCCCGTTCCACGACCAAAGCGTACCGAAGGCAAACTGCTGAATATGCAAGCAACGATGAGTCCTCCTCATTCCCCTCCAGATGGTCGAGGATCATTTTCGACGTTAATCCGGGTCCTTGTGGTTGGCCACCACTTTGCCGGACCACGTTCACCTACTATCGATGATGCTGCTACGTTGGTCTTCAAACAAGCGTCCCCGAAAGCGTGTAAATTGAAATTTCGGCGCCTTTTCAGAAAACCGGACGCTATTTACGGAAATAACCGCGGGTGTGGCATAAAGCTCCCTCGTTATCGATCTTAGGCAACGTTAAAGCTTAAATTGAGACGATAAGAGATTGGGAATTTGATGGAACGTTAATGTCTCGATGAGGTGGCTTGACATGTTTGATGCTTAAAGATATTCCTTCGAAAATATCGATGAAGTAGTTCAATTGGAAACAGAAAAAGTATTTGTCCAAACATTTTATTCCTAAATTAAGTAAATAAATTTGAAATTTGAATCCTTAAAATTGTTTTTTTTTTGAATGCTAGTTTTTTTGCAGTGCAGAACAATGATTCAATAGCTGTTCTTTATTGTCATTTAATTTATGTTTATGTCAAGTTTCAGAAAAGTCTTTAAGTTTACTAAATCTTTCTTTTATAGACATAACCGTGTCTAACAAGGGAAGTAACACAACTGTGGCACCCGACTTTGATGAAATTTGGTACAGCCATAGAATGGATCAAAATAAGGTTTGCGTATTTTTTATACGTGCGGTAAAAGCCCCTGAGCCGAGTTTTAGGAATTGAAAGTTTGGGGACAAACTACATTTTTACATATACATATTTCAAAAACGAAAAGTGCTATCAAAATTTGGTAAATTGAAACTTGTATTCATTTTTAATAAGCTTTCATTTGATGTATCATACATATAGCACAGAGTGATAAGGGGCGAACTACCCTTACTTTTTCGGGTTTACTTAAAAACCAACATATCGATTTCGATGGCGTTAAATATACTTGTAGTGCATTCAAAAATATTAATTAAGTGTTTTTTCTCATTCGTCGTAGATCAACCCCAGTGATGTTACGAGGGTTAACATGTAACTACTTTTCGTAAGAATGATGTGATAAAACTGTTAGGTATTTTGAAAATATTTTAAACAAAATCGTAAATTAGTCGCACAGTAAAATTTTTCTTGTAAAGTAAACCATATACGACATATGGGGGTAGTGGAGAAGAGGTAAATATAAAACTTATAGATAAATAAGTTACTTTATTTATTTATGAGTTGAAAATCAGCTAACAAAAGACATGATTCAATTAACCAAAAACATTTTATCGCGTAAAAACTTTAACGAAAGATGTCGTTAAAGAGGCGATGCAACAATTCCAAATATATGGGTCTGAAAACACCTACAATTCAGATCAGAGCGGTTTTAACTTGGAGATCAGGAAGAACATTAAGCTATTTAGGCGTTAAAACCGTTGAATGTGTGGTTCAGTCGGCGTCATCCGTAACGCATAGTCACACTATTCAACTCATAATATCTGCTGATGGAAAACTTCTTTCCCTACTTTTAATTGTTTTAAAAGAAACCTTTGACACCTTTGGACTGAAGGTAGGAAATACAATGTTTAAAACCGATAATATTAACATTTTGGCAACAAAATCTGGAAAATTTACTTCAGCACATAAGAAATTATTGGATTCTTGAGTTGGCCATTGTCCTGACGTTATTAGTGAAGTAACTCCATTAGACACTAATTTAAAACACTTATCCATAGCTGCAGGGACAACCGGTCAAATACAGCCCCTAGATGTATTTGGTTTCAGTATATGGAAAAATTTTATTAGAAGATTCTATAACCAAGTTATTTTTTACCAGTATGATGTCAATTTACTTCAGAGGGATAATATATTAAAATTGAAGTCCCTAACGCATAACCAATTGTCTTCACCTAGGTTTACAAATGTTTCTAAATACGCATGGTTTTCAAGTGGATATCTAGATGAGAGACCAGATCATTTTGAAAATCCCGTGAAAGCTTGCTTTTCGAGTGAAAAGCTAACGTGTGATATCTGTGGGGATGTAGCTGTCATAACATGTGCATGGTGTCAATCCTTATATTTAAACCATTTTCGCCCTCTCGCTTGACCTGCATTTATTATAGAAAAACCGTAGCATTAAGTGGTTAAACATTCAACATGAGAATGTTTCTTACATTTCTTTTGTTAGTTTTTTTTCAACTCATAAATAAATAAAATAACTTATTTATCTATAAGTTTTATATTACCTCTTCCCCTAACTTCCAGCCCTTATAACCATTTTCAAACATTTTTACTTCACATATAAAACAAATACCGTGACATATTTCGCCAAACTCGACAAGTAACGCCTAGAATAGAATTAATTGTTAAGGGGGTAGTTAACCCCAGTACCCCCAAATGTTGTATATGCCTTACTTAACACCAAAAATTTTATTGTGTGACTAATTTACGGTTTTGTTTAAAATATTTTCAAAATACCTGACAGTTTTATCACATCATTCTCACAAACAGTAGTTATATGTTAACCCTCCTAACATCGCTGGAGTTGATCTACGACGAATGAGAAAAAGCACTTAACTAATATTTTTGAATGCGCTACAAGTATATTTAATGCCATCAAAATCGATAGGTTGGTTTTTAAATAAACCCGAAAAAATAAGGGTAGTTGGCCCCTTTTCACCCTGTGGTATATGTATGATACATCAAATTAAAGCTTATTAAAAATCTATATCAGTTCCAATTTATCAAATTTGGATAGCAGTTTTCGTTTTCGAAATATATGCAAAAATGTACTTTTTCCCGAAACTTTCAACCCCTAAAACTCGGCTTTTAACGCACGTATAAAAAAATACGTAAACCTTATTTTCGTCCATTCTATGGCTGAACCAAATTTGTTCAAAATCAGCGTGCCACAGTTGTGTTACTTCCCTTGCAAGTGTTTATTAAAGAATTGTACTTCAAACATTTTTTTGGGGTCATTTATTAGTTCATCACGAGCCTCTTCACCCGGTTGGTACTTAATGCATCTTAGTCGCTTTTGGGGTTTAAAAATTGGCTGCACATTTAGTTCTGACAGCATTTCAGTTGCTGTTATGACAGCTTGTTGGAAATATGAGCAACATTTTGTTAACATTTCTGTAACTTGAACGAAATCGATATTAGGTGATTGATTTGCTTTGCTCACAACATTGATTTGAAGAAGAACATCGTACCATGTTACAAGAGAAACTATAAAATTAAGTTTATAAGTTAAAGTCTTTCAGTTGTCCTGCAAGTGTTGTCGCTTCGTGTGACGTCGGCGTCGTAGGATCGTTTGGTTTGATATCTTCTGCCATAGACACTAAAGCATACTGAACATTACAAAGTTGATATCTAACCGCCTTAACGCTTTCGATTTGAGATTCCCAGCGAGTATCGCTTAATTTTTTAAGGGTATAGATTTTCAGATGCTCCCTTCAAATTTTCCATCTATTTACTGATGGTGGAAATAAAGTAAATATTTTTTGCAAGATTTCAAATAAAGATACCGATGTTGCCGATGATTTTACGGTATCACACAGGACTACATTATAATTGTGACATCCACATGGTACAAAGAAAGCTAACGGATTGAGGTCGGCAATTCTCCTTTGCAAGCTCTTGTTTTTTTCTTTCATGTTGGAAAAAATTCTAATCCTGCAATCGCTAATATTGAGGTCGTGATCACTCAGAAGCCAATATTTTTAAAATGGCTTCTTTGAGAGCTGCACCAGTTATATCACCAATTTCCAAAAAAGTAATAAAATATTCTTAAATACGGTGTCCTCGGTTATGTCAGTGTACCTTAAAGTTAGAGACAGTTGCTCTTTATGGCTTTTATCAGGAGTACAGTCAGCTATGATTGAAAAATATTTTGAATTCTTTATGTGGGATAACATTGTGGATTTAACCTGCGATGCCATTAATTCTATCAATTCATTTTGTATATTTTTGACACAACAATGGTCAGCCAACTCACAATTTATTGGTAATTTGACATGCTCCTCCATGATAGGTCAAACTTTGCCAATAATTGTACGAGTCCGAGAAATTTTCTATTATTTTTGGTAAATAATTTATCGGAAGATCCTCTGAAACCCATATTATTTTCAGCTAAATATAATGTAATGTGCATCAGTCGTTGAAGCACGTTTTTCCATAGTAAACTTTCCTTAGGGTGCGTTTACGTTGGAGCTGCGATAAACGATACTAGCAAAATAACGAAATTGTTGTCATAGTTTTATATGCAGGTGTTTATATTGGAGCGACGCGTTGTCACACGCTTCAGCCGTTTAACGATAAGAGCGACGCTATTTTTATTCCCTATTTTCTTTGCTATTATCAGGTGTGGTCGGCATGGATATCGACTGTTTAATTAGTGAAATTTTTGTTAGATCCCCCTTGTGGGACCAAAAGACACTATTGCTTGATACCGAATAAACTAACCGCCGACGTTGGATAGATTTTCCATTTAAAAGTTTTCTTGAGTAATAATTTACTGAAAAATGGTACCCCTTGCGACATTTCCTCAAGTGAATTTATAAAGGTCCTGACATTATAATGTCGCTGGAAAACTGCTTATGTGATAGTTCAGATTCTTGTAATTGGTCTAATCGTTTTGAACCAGAAAAAATATTAACCAATACTTCGCTTTCGGGTTTTGCTGTGAAAATTTTGACTTCTGAGTCTACAGCTGAAGCAAAACTTTCTTGCTTCTGCATACGTTTTTTCCTATGTGCAAAAAGTTTGTCTCATTCTGCTTTTCTTTAGCGCTTTTCAGAAAGCTTTTTCTTCATGCTTGCCATGATGACGTCTGACAAAGAAATTATCTGGCCGTAATTTAATGAGGAAAATTCCACCGGCGTCACCCTAAAGCCGCCACTGATCCTAACAGTATTTGCTATGTATATGGTGATCTATGTTTCAAACGTGTTTTTTCCCCACGTGTTGGGCAAAGGGAACGCGAAACATGGTTTTTGGAAAACCCATGATTTGGGCAGAGCTTGTAGATCACGTATCTGATTGCTACTCTTGCCTGAC
Organism: Onthophagus taurus; assembly: GCF_036711975.1. Classification (NCBI taxonomy): domain Eukaryota; kingdom Metazoa; phylum Arthropoda; class Insecta; order Coleoptera; family Scarabaeidae; genus Onthophagus; species Onthophagus taurus. The sequence continues at coordinate 36,546,029 of NC_091972.1, read as the reverse complement.
TAATGTAAATGGAATAAATATGGCGCCAAAACATGCTGTGAAGTTGTCATATTGCAGAACGTTCATTGTTTTCACAAAATTTTGACACACCGATCTAGTCGAATCAGCTAAAGTACATTTACCACCTTTAAATATAAAACTAAGTGTGCTAAAAGTTTTCTAAAGTTAGTGACGCAAAAATTAAGGAAGGAATTTTCGTCGAATCTCAACTTTTAGTATTAAGAAACATATTTTTAAGTTTAATTATAAATAAATTCTCGGTCAAGTTCAAAATCCATAATTCTTTGAACACAAAACTCAAACTACAGGAAAATAAAAATTTTATTATTTTTTGTTCCTTTATTGTAAGTACACTACTTTTGTGGTAATTGAAGTTTAAAGATGTTAAAGAGAATATAGTAGAAAATTAACTTTTTATCATCTTTTACGTTTTGTGATTCGAGTAACCGTAAAACCGGTGAGCAGGTCACAGCCGTAAAAAGGATATTAAAGCTAATATTTACAGCAGCTTTGCCTTCACTTTTACCTATAAAATTGCAGCGGTACCATAAAAATTTAGGTTAAGCGAACGCTAGAATCCGTCGAAGCGTAATTAATATCGACGCGATCGTCCCTGTTGACTTTTAAAGGCGGCGAAAATTTTGATTGTGTTCGTTAACTTCATTAACTCTAAAACATTTTAGTAAAAACTTTCTTTTAAAATAGAGCGATTTTGATTCTTTATTACACTCAAGTAAAATTACGTTAAGAATGAAGTTTAGATTGCAAAAGAGTAACATGTTCTTTTAAAGTATAAATTGAAATGGTAAGTGAAAGAGCAACCATCACACTAATCCATAATGGAAAAAGTTGGGGGACGTCGTTCCGTGTGGAATTACCCTTTCCGAGTTTTAAAAATTGTTTTACAGATACGAAATTTAAGTTCGCCGCACGATAAAAAGTTTTGAAGTCCAAGTCGTCCCCTCTTCTTAATACAGATTAGTTTTCCCCGTAGAAAAATAACCTTCCCGTCTCGCGAAGTTGCGCACTTAAAGAACCTTGAGATATTCGTCAAGTTTTTACCCAAATTAAGTTAAATGTATCTATATTTTATCAACCCAGGGTTCGTCTTAACGGATACAAAAAGGTTTTATAGTAGGAAAACAAAGAAAAGTAATAAGAACCGAAAGTATTTTATTAGAAGGCGTGTTTCTCTGAAAGTGTTCGCCGAAAGTGTGTCTCTCTGAAAGTGTGTCAGCGTCCCTAAATTTTCTATATTAAAACGGAGTTCAGGGAGAATCGGAAAAGTGAACGAAGAAAACCGCAAATCTCTTCAACGTCCGAACAAAAAAGAGGTTCAATTATGTGCGGATGGCAATCCGATCAGAATTTAATTTAGTCCGGCCGCAGACCGCACTTTCGAGAAATCTCTTGAAATCTTCTCGAACGGAATTTTTTCCATGTAGAAAACTGAGTAAAGTTTTCAAGATTCTCTTCTTTTTTTAATGTTTTAGTTTAAAGAGAAAGTTTTTAAAACTAAGTCCGATATTAATACATTGTTGACGAGCTTGAATATAATATCGAACGAATTTCAGCTTTCCTATGAAGATTTTCAACGACCAAGTAAGACTTCAAGGGACTAATTTTCATTATTACAGAAAATCGGCTTACACTAGACGACGATGACCGATTTTAGTTTGGAACTGTATTGATTTTAGACTAGAAGTATAATAAGCTTTAATGGAATGAAAATATAGTAATGCTTTTTAATAAAGCGTAATATTATTAGTTAACCTTTTGAAAGTTTTCATTAAAATATATTCCTTAAATCCTGTTATAATAGAACATTACGTTAGAATAACACGAGATGTTTCCTCCATGAAGTTTACACAATAAACGTATATAAACATCAAGTAATTAAACCAAGGTTAACATTTGTTCATTAAACACTGCAAGTAAGCATCACTAATTGTAATAAATTACTATTTTATCGAGTCACCTCAATTTATATTTTATTTGCTATTCCATTTTAGTACATTTCCTCTTATTTTTAAAGTAACGCAAAACCAGAGAAGTGGTCACATTAATATACCAGAAACGTTCAGTTGCAGGCCTATAGCAAACACTTGCCGTAAATTTGGCTAGAAGCACGTGTGTGCTCGCCATCCGGCTTCCATTATTAATTAAAGGGTCACAGAATTTTGAGAGGCCTAGAATCCGGTGCCCAACGTTAAACGTTAAACCGACCATTGGCCGACCGCATGTCCGTCTAGTCGTTAGATAAAATTAATTAGCAAAATGCAGGTAGGCACTGCGGGTACTTTGGTTGTGGCAGTCAAAACGCAACCGCAAAAAGAACATTACAAAATTCAACACAGCACCACGGTATTGTTGGGATTGTATTTTATGTATAGTGCTTTGTCATAAAAGCTATTGTCGCAAATAACGATGAAAGAAAGAATGATATTAAAATTTTATTTAGAGAATATAAAAATTCAATTACATTTTTATTAATTTAAATGTCATTAAATAAAATTATGTCATTTAATAAACAACCACATAATCCAATTTACGATCATTCCCAGCTTGGATTAGCTATGGTTGTTCACAATTACATGATTACTGCATTAGTTAATCTACGTCGACGATTCCTAACAGTCCTATCAGTCGTAACTGGAATTGATTCAAACTAATGTAACAGTTATAGTCCGATTGCTTATGCAGAACGGATTCATGCCTAATTCAAAGGTCGAGTAATTCAATTTATAGGATTTATTATGGTGTGATATTTTACGAACTTTTAAAGTAAGACACCTATTAATTAATTGTTGTAAAGAGATATTCAAAATTAAGGTGAGTGGAGAAAGAATACATATCAGATATGAACAAGAAATCCATGTAACGCAAAGCAACGGATTTGCCCACACATTTAATCTAGAGACGGTCTACGACCCATCAAAAAGCTGTTTGAGATCCTGACGAAGAATGGCCTTAGTAGGGTGAATATTCGCTCCATTTGAAACGTATATAGGAACCCCAGGAGTGTCATTGTGGGAACTCCAGGTGAAAATCTCGATATCTGACACCGTTTCGACAAAGAACGGTTTTAAGCAGGAATACTGCCTATCTTCTACCTTATCTAAAATATACATCCAAGACGCGCTGAAAATATTGAAAAGACAAGTCTCGAAAATGCGCATAAAGATCAAACCCTCTGGTTGTAGCAAATGAAGAGTATGATATTGACTTTACGATCAGGAAACTCAGAAGAATATCAAAGTGGAGAATGAATATCAACATGGATAAGATAGAATATATAGCAAGGAATATAGATATTTGGGCAGCATAATTTCGGAAGAAGAACAAGACACAACAAGTTCGAAAAAATGTTTATATGGTAAATTCCTTGTTATGTTGGAATGCTGACAACTCACTACGAAAAGCGGGAAATAACTTGCAACGGTAGAAATGGACTTTCTAAGAAGATCATGCAGAGTATCAATACTGAAACAAGTCCCAAATGAGGAAGTGAAGCGACGGACGAACAGGATACCAAACAGTTGATATAGTATGGGTATGTGATGAAGATGTCTGAAAACCGATGGCCAAAAAGAGTTCTTGGGAATGTACCTCAACATATAAGAAAGAGAGGTAGACCAAATACAACATGGATTCAAGATATCAGGTATACTATGCAGACGATTGTGCCATAATAAGCCAGAGTAATAATATTACTAATACAACTGAGTCACTACAAAAAGATACCGATATCGTATGCAAATGATAAAACACAATTAAAGATGTTCACACTACGAAAATTTCGAGTGCTGCCAGTTTTATTACCTAACAACCAGGCTGTAGAATTGTCAAGAGAGGCTGTTAAATAGCTTGGAATAGCGAAAATCACAATTAAAAATAGAGTGCTCCGTTTTACTCTACAAATCACTATTGAGATCATTATTAAGTTATGCCAGTTGTGTATGGTCCAACATTTCTAAAACTAATATGCGTAAACTACAGGCGTTGCAAAATAAAATTCTAAGACTAGCCACAAATACACCATGGTATATTAGAAACGACCTACTTCATAAGGAACTAAACATGCCAAAAATAACATTTTATCAAAAGACTTAGTAAAAAGGTCATTAAAAATTTAAAAAACTGTGAAGGAGCAACGCATTATTACCTAGGACAGAAAAACATCCTCGTTCGACTTAAAACAAAACTACCACAAGATTTAGTGATGACATAAGCCAAGAGGAGATAACAGAATAACCTCAAATAATAGAGAAAAACAAAACATTAATGTCATAAACTATAAATATTGTGTATAACATATAAAATTGTTGAGCGAATAAAAACTGATAAATAAAAAAGACAAACTATAACTGATCGAATCTTACCAGAAGAGGGATAGAAGAATAGAGAAGAATGGGGATCGAAATGCGGGACGCGGCAGAGGCTGTAGCAACCTTTAATTAACCAACTAGTAATTATTAATGTTGGCGAAGTGTGCGTATAATCTTTTTGCATTTGAAACCACCCTTTGAATCATATGGAAACCCAATTTTTTAAACCAAGTATAATATTTTCAAGCGCAATTATTTTAATTTATGGTATATTTCTACAAAACTGCTGCTAATTTGGTTTACATTACATAAGACCTTACAATTATCACATCATCTTTTCTAACAAAAAAAAACAGTAAAATAGTAAAGTTTAAACGACCTTCGTGTAAACGAAGACACTCATTTAAAGCGGTTATTTCTCCAATATCAATCAAGTTCACACCATTTTCACGTATAGCAGCAAAAAAATAGAGCTAAACGAATGAGGGGTTGATTTATTACTAATTAGGTATCCTTTCGCATTGCTAAACCATAGACATTTTAATATTGCACTCATAATTTTTGAAGTAAACATTTTTGGATCTCCAAACAGATAAGATTGCTTTCAATGATCATGCATTACATGATTATGTATTATTCCCATAAATAAACAAAGCGCTAAGAATACCTACCTATGTCCATATGGACATCTTTGCAATCTAACTTATACACCCGAAGAGATATGTGTATGATATTGTTATGATATGTTATGATATTGTATTATGATATTGTGCTTTGTCTATCAATTTAAGAGAGTTAAAAGTTCTTTTTTGGCGTAGTGTCCCGACCTGATACATTTACTTGTCATTTAGCTTATGGACCAGTTCAAGACTTCTATAAAATTGTCTGTACGCAACGAACGTCCTTCCTTCAACAACTGCTCAACTAATTTAATTACAGGTTGAATATAAAATAGCTGACTACGTAAAATCTTTTTTTCCCAACATAAACTTTCAAATTCGAGGTGCAATCATCTTTGAGGTATAATTTGTTTAACTTTATTATTAGCTATCGATGTCTTTTACTTGACACATATTGTCGCAAATTCAATCTCCTTTGGAACGAAATTATTGTCCCGTCAATACGTAGTTCCTCAAAACGATTAACTGCATATTAAAATTTAATGCAATTAAACGGTCATTTGAATTAGAAATTTCATTGTTGAAAATATCTTTATAGCCAAGGATTGCTTCGGAAATTGCTTTGGATTGACCACACGCTAAGGAAGCCTTATGGAGCGGTAGAGACGTCAGCGCTGGACTAGAACCCCCAAGCAACACGAAGAAGAGGGCGTCCAAGAACGATGGAAGAGAACTGTTGCGGAGGCCGGGAAAACGTGGAAGGAAGTGAAACACCTTGATGCCAACCGAACCAGAGAAAATAAGTCAAGTAAGTCAAAGATTGCTTCAAACCTGTTACGAGACATAAAATGTAAGTCTGTACATTTCTTTTTTAGACCAACTAGTTTAAACTTTTTATCTAAACCCATCCATAACACAATGCAGACAAACATTAAAACACCTTCTCTGGTTAATAACTAATTTAGCACTGGCAGTCGCAGTTAGACCTGGATGTTCACTAGGAAAGAATTCGTAATGATTCAAATTACGTTGAACTTTCTATCAAACCACAAGTTTACCTTCTTTATTTTGCCATCTTGTTGAAGTTCGATCACTTTCGTAAAAACACATGTTTGGTTGATTGCGCAATTATTAATTCTTTATTAAAAGCACATTTCTAACACAAAATAGATAAAGATTTACATCACTATTATTCACAATGTGAATCATACTGAAAAGCACATTTTTTTAGTAAATTCACAGCAATTAAGAAAACAAAATTGATAATTACTTTGAATTCCACGGCAGTAACTCATTTTTATCTGTTCGGAAAACATTTTCACGATACATTGCATTGAAACAACGTTACGTTGCCGGTGCACGCTAGTGTGCTCCCTAGCCGGCAGTAATTTTGTAGCACGAACCGTGGGCAATTATCGCCGCGTAACCAGATATTCATCAATTTAATTACTATTTTGCATGGTGTGGAAATGCCATTTCGAATGCTCGGTAACACCCGTACAAAATAGCAGCCGAGATCCGGTTTTAAAAGTAGCAGAGTCACTCACCGGCACCGTTCTAAAAGCTCAAAAAAGCCAGAAAGCGAGATTTTAATATGTTGAATTGGGAATGATGTTTTAAATTACGAAATTAATTGGCTAAGTGAAGGGAGATGCTCCGAGGAGCGGCGGTGGTGGCGGGGTTGTAAATTCGCCTACTTAAGACCGTTTCGCTTGTTTTCCTTCGCGTTGAAAGATGATTGCTTCATATTTTACAAAACCCGAGCCAGCGAATGGACCATCAATCTTCCATTACGGTAATTTATAGTCGACGAATCCAGAGATTATTAAGTTTATAACCGTTTCTTCCATTACGCTTTTCGTTTTTAGTCGTTCTCATTTCTTCGAGCGTCTTCACTTTATACATTAATTACTACCATCAAGAGAACTTCAGACTTCCATATTTCAGTTGTTACAAAAAGTTCTTATGTTATTTTTTACGACTATTAATATTAATGTAAATAACTACCTCCAATTTTTACGATTGCTTTACGACGAACACATTGCCATTAATTTAAAATGTACTAAAAATAACGTCTACAATGTTGATTCCGTTTACTAGACGATTACCGTTAAATTAACGTGAATAATACATCATATCAAACTTGTAACTACTTTATAGCTCGAGACCGTAGTTTATAAAACGTGAATAGGTTATCGTTTTTTTAAATATACCGTTCTTTAAATAGTATTCTTCTTTTGTATTTTTTATTTTTCAAGTCAATGGCCCAACACAACTGGTCACCCTTCATAAAAGTGACCCACGACATAAGAAAAATAATAAAAACCTCTCCCACCCCTGGGGACAAACCGAACAGACGTACCAGCTTTCCAGAAACGTTATCCGATTCGCCCGTTCGACTAATACAAGTCCGGGCGTAAAATCCGGGGGAGACGACACGGTCGCCATTATGTGTTACAGGATTTAAAATAAAAAGAGTTTGGAGCAAATACGTCGTTCGTTAGCTTCACCACTGAAAAGTATCTATTCAGCGCGACATTCTCCAGAAAACTGCCAAGAGCAGATTTAAAATTAACATTGTGTAGATATCAACTGGGACATAACTGGAACGACTTGTCGTCGATGCTTCCATCCCAGATGTTTCATTTATTGATCGTTTTTCTTTCACCATATCAACAAAAAAATAGACACATTAAATTTTATTATCTTTTATATCAACCGTAATTAGGTTCAATTTTGTAAAACATTTATTTGTTATATTTGAAAGGTGTTGAAAAGAAGTTGAAAGGTTATCGATTAGTAACATAGGATACCAACTTAAGGAGGTTATAAATTGTGGTGTACGATTTGGTCGCTGATTTGGGTGAGAAGATCAAAGAACAAATTTGGAAGGAGAATGTTGGTGAGGACGCATGACTTTCGAGTTTATAAGTTTCATTATAAAACTTATATTTACTTCGATTGATTTCTTGTGTACTCAGTCTTGGTGGAATCAACGTAAATCTCATTCTTTTATTACCTATTATTACGGGCCTTTTTCAATTTACTCATCTTTGTTTATTCTCTATTTTACAAATATAGTCTATTTTTAGTTTCTGTTCAGTATGCTCCTTCGGTCCATCCTCTTTATTCCATTGCCAGTCGCCAAGTCTGTGATTAGTCTTATTTCCTCATTCTAGCTTCTATTTTGCCTCTCTCATCCATCTTTTTGGTAGCAATCTTCTCTGTCTAGTTCCTTTCCAAATTCTATTCACTGTATTTCTTTTATTAATAGTGTCTTTGGAGACTTTCTTGTTTCTGCTCACACTTACTACTCTATTACCTATCGTTTTTCAGACTCCCCCCTTTCTGACCAGTCTCTTTTCTAATACCAGTTTTTTCCTTGTCTTTCCATTCTCTGTATATTTTCTTGCCTCTATAATCTCCATACTTTTTATCCAGTCTCTCTCATCTATTTTCAGTCTCTGTTCAATATTTTTCTTCTATTGCTAATCTGTTTTGAGTATTCTTCTTCTCTGTCTAATCCTTTTCTTGCCATTACAGTCTCTTTTGCGGAATCTGGTCTGTGTGTTTCATCTATTAGCTGTCCCTTTCCAACCTAAAGTCTCTCTACCCAGGTTCTTTTTTCTATATTCAATCTCTTTCTTCTATTATCAGCCTCATTGCAAACTTTCCCTTCTCTGTCTGGCATTATTATTATTATTATCATTTTCCAGCTTGTCTTTTCAGAATATTTCATTCTATTACTGTGTATTTCTTCTATCAATAACCTATTTCTAGTATCCATACTTATTATAGTCTCTTTTTAGAATCTTTGTTCTATTTTTAGTCAGTTAGAAGTCTGTCAGTTATCTGTCTAATTTTTTTCTTGCTTTTATAGTCTCTTTCCGGATTCTGGTCTGGGTGTTTTTCCGTTACTAGTCTCTTTCCACCCAGTTTTAAGTTTTCTATTTTCATAGAAGAAAGAGTCCTTACTTTCCGGATTGTTGTAACTGTGATTTTTGTCTTCTCTGTCTCCTTTTTTCCAGCCACCACCCTTTCAACACAGTATCTCCTTTCTATTTTCAGTCTTTTTTCTTCGATTATCAGTCTCTTCAGTCTTTACTATCTCTGTCTAGTTCTTTTGTTGCTTTGACAGTCTTCCTCTCAGCAATCTACTTTAATTTTTAGTTTCTATACAATCTCTTTCTTATATTGCAAGTTTTCTAGTTTCCCTCCATTTTGCCCAGTGCGCTTTCTCTATTTTCATCCTCTTTTTGATATTAACACACTTGTGGTTGTCTTTTCAATCTCTTTTCAGGCTCCCTTCAGTATCTTTGTTCTATTTTCAGTATGGTTCAAGTCCTTCTCTTCTCTGTCTAGTCTTTTTCTTGCCTTTAGAGCCTTTTTCCAGGTTCTCGTTTTGGGAAATGTGCCTTCTTTTATTTCCAGTCTCTTTCCAACTTCCACTTCGTTGTTTCCAGCCTTTCATTTCTCAGCCTGATCCTTATCTTGTTTTTACAGTCTAAATTCTTTCTACCTAATCTCATTTTTCTCCCCATTCCCCTTCTTTCTGCTCAGATATTTTCTTTTATATCCAGTTTCTATTCAGTCTGAATCTAAATTCTTTTTGCTGTTACGGGAAGAAAATAAAAAATTTACGTTTTAATAACCAATTAAATCAGGTCGTTTATTTTAGTTACCACTATAAACATAGTAGATTGGTTAAACAAAATTAATTTAGATTACCTCATTACATGTGTTGTTACATGTGTCGTGCACAAGCAATCTAATACGCTACAAACAAGGGGCAGTAACAACAATGAAAACTACTACTGGGTCACCGTGCGATAAACTAAGGTAATACGATTTAGTTCCCATCACTCAGTCACGTGTAATGTGCAATGGTGCCGGCAATGCCGCCAACCTAATTATGTCCGACAAATATACGACGCCCTACGTGATATCAATAGCGAGAGATACCCTTCGAATACCAATACAACTAAGCCCGGATTGCACCACCACCAACGAACATTCCAGTATCGGTCTATTGTGAATTCTGAATTGGATGGGGTCTGGGAAAGAAGCGCTATTCGATTCTCAAGATGGCTTTTTCTTGAATTTGTTCTTGAGCATAACGGCGAGGTGTTTTGTCGAAAACAAAACACAGGGTCAAGTCGGGTCTCGACCGGCGTCACTTCCACCTGACTTTTCAAGCTGACCCCTGTCTTGTACAGAGTAGACTCTCGCACTTTGGTATTCAGATGGAACGTCGGTCGTTATTCTGTACTATATACCGCAAAATCTAGGTGGGTAGTTGGAATCCATCCGGGAGGATGTGTATATTCGGGTGGACCCATTGTTCGGGATCGAGAATTAACAACGAGGGAGGAGGAGAAGGCGGGAGCAGCTGCTGGGAGAAACATCATCCAGACCTTGGCTTTGAGTAATGATCTTATACGGCCGAAGGCGGCGTCGATTGGAGATGGATGATTATCCGGGGGAGGAGGATATGGAGTATGTGGGAGTAAGATCCATTATCGAGTACATCAGGAACTTGGTTTTTCTACGTTTTACGAACGAAACAAATGATCTATCTGAAAGTTTTGCACAGAAAAAAGTGATTAAATGATTAATTTGATGTAAAGGTAGAATTGAAAATTTGATCTTGTTGATCGAGAAGATCGAAAAATAATCCGATTGTGATGTAAAAACTGATACAGATGGAAAATTACAGTGACATACTGTGTAAAACTATACGAGTATAGACAGATTTACGGTCGTAATTCAAGCGTTAACGAATGAACAAACCAATGAAAAAAGAATGTGGTGTAATTTATCTTCTTTCATCCATCGTTGTTACTGTTCAAAAGTTTGTTATTTACACATGGAGTATTTATTAAACCTAGATGTTACATAATATGAAAAAATTTAAGTAGATTTTGATTTATTGCCGACTATCGATTGGTCATCAAAATCTGCCAATGAACATTCATTCCAACCTCATATGGTTCACTTAATCTCTATAATTAACACTGTCCAGCAGAGTGACGTAAACGTTATTGAAACCGATTCATTTACCGTCAAGATATCCACGTCACCCTATCGCTACATACACATTGCGACAGTAACTAGATAAAGCTGCCATTCATGGTTGAAATTTACGTTGTCCGTTGTGTGGCAATGTTTTAGTGAGTTGGTATTACAAGTTGAAACGTTAACGCTGCTGTAGGAATTGTCGATACACTCGATCCCAACTTTCGTCTCGTCGAACAAGAGGCAAGTCCATTAACACCTCGACGTATAATCAAGTGTCTCGCCAATGACCTGCATACTTAGTGCTGTGGATCGACGAAGGGTCCGGTATTTTCGTTAATGGTCCGTCATTAGAGCTGTGTTCCCACTTCAAATTCTCCGTGTAATGGAAGACTGCTAGTCTAAAACGTGGAACTCAACGTCGGTTTCCTTTATATTAGGAAGAGAAAATTACGAGGTTCAAATAGTACAGTGTATCTTCTTTCATTACATATACTTAAATAATTTATTACATTTATTAAAATAATTGGAACAAGAAATTTTATTAAATAAAAAAACCTCTGCTTACGAACCTAATACTCAAAGAACAGACGCTCTGTTTAGTTACAGGGAGAATTCCAGTGATGCCAAGCTTTTCGCGAACTTGTCCCGCAAGACCTACTGGAAGGAGAGACACGACGACTAGGAATGCCATCCCCGAGCTCTTTGACAAATTACAACGAGGATCCTCTTCTCTTTGTCTAGCTCACTTGTATTGCCTGCGTTGCCTTCCTTTTATACATTCAAATGTACAGATTAAATAGGTCTTCTGGGCAGAAAGGTGTCCCTTTACTAATTAGACTCGTGAGCGTTCTTTGTCATATTTTTTTTAACCCCAACTGAAAATATGCATGCTGTTGAAAAAATATGCTGTGTGAAAAAAAATTAAAAAAAGAAAAGAATTTGTCTTTAAAAAGCCAGGTTAATCTAACGAGTATTAGCGTGACAAAATTCAAGTTAGAAAATTGTTAATCGTTTAAGTGGTGCAACTTCGGTTTAAACAGGCACGATGATAGTTACTGTTATTTTATTGTTACGATTATTGTTTCGTATTACGCGTAGATGGACGACCGAGAACTTCCTGGAAAGCTTCGCTAAGACCGAGAAATTCAATAACACACTCGTAATCCGCCCGACCAAGTCATCTAGGTACTGTAATTTCAGAGAGCGGTTGGTTTTGATTCATAAGTGCACACCAACGCTTTCTGAGGATGAACTAGATGCCATTACAATGTAAGAGAGAGGCTGCTAGATGAAGAGAAACTGTGTGTTCAAGTTATTACGTACAATTACTTCTTTCTTAAAAGTATACATTGAAAACAGATTTATATGTCCTAGTTCGATTTTTATGACTAATGTTATTTCACATAAAGTAATGTAGGAATAAGCTCTTCAAGAGGTTTAAACTGACAACTAAAGTATATCTCCAGCGGATTTATAGGTTTTTGTTGCAGGTAATTAATCTTGATTTCAAATATAACTATATTGACCAATAAAACTTACACAAGCTGATAGGTTTAGAGTTACGATATTGCTATCTGTCTATATTGAATCATGTTGTCTTGGGAATGTTTTCCGTTACTTCAGACAACGTTAAAACATTCCACACTTATTCAACTTCTATAACTTTTTCCTTATAAAGGAAGAAACATTACTAGAGATACTTTTTTCACGTATTTGACGTTGACTAATGGCATATTAAAAAATAGATACACCAATTTCCACAACAAAAAATTGCAACTAAATTCTCAACTATATCGCCAGCGGCCAGAATGCTATTAACAAATTTCTAGAATTTTGCGCAAAGAATAGAGTTTGACATTAATACGTAGACCAATACATACAATATTGCTCTCAATCACTCTAGCACCATTACACTTCGACCCCGAACGAAAACTTTAATACGCCTATCTATTCTTCCCAAAGATGATAATTAGCCTTTGCTAACAATTTGTTAAACACATTACCAAACATTTCCATCACATCCACACAAACATGTCCAGTACATATTTATAAGCTTTAAACTTAATTTGTTCTTTATGCATATACCCTCACTTGATGTACTTCAGCTCAAGTTTCGTCCATATTAGTAGATATGGATTTACCGACAATCTAAATCTTCTTGTGCCAAAATTGACCTCTTCATCAGATAACACTCTTTAAATGATGATAAGGAAATTTAAATATATTAGGTTATTAAATAAAAATCCAAAGAAACTCACACTTGTTATTGATTTCTCCTTCTCCTTCCTCTCATAATAGGGTTAGGCCCTGCCTTTTTTCAATAACTACTGACAGTGATGCTGAAGTTCAGGTTTCGTATCTATTTCTTCGGGAGACGTCCAGAAGATATGATCCTATGTAGTTTTCAGTCTCTAGTGATTTTCAGAAATCTTTGCCCTGTGAATTTCCTGACAATTTTCCATTTTCTCTGTCTGCCGCGTCTATGTACTGAACCATACATTTGATGTCTCCGCTTCTTATGTGGTCTAGCAAAGAGTAGCCTCTTTCTATTTCTTACCTCCTTATGTAAAGTGTCTTATTAAACTTATTGAATTCTATCATTTTCTAAGAAAACCCAAAATTTATTATTTTCTATAAGATATTTTCTACAATTTTTTTACTTCAATTTAGCTTCAATGTGAGATATAGGTCTTTTTTAAATTATCATTTTTTCTGTCATATCCCAAATCAACAAATTTTGCATTAAGATTTTTTTATAAACATTTGTTGCGTCAAACCGCATAAGTTCTATTCATTGTTTAAAAATACATATAGCCTTATAGTATAAGTCATTTTATAAATTCTTTTCATTTTCTGACGAATTCGAAAATTCATTGTTTCCTACAAGATGTTTTTCTAAATTTTTTTAAATTTTGGCATACCTCGAACTTTTATATTTTATTCAAAAACACAGACTGTTAGCTTTAATTTAATACATAGACCATTTCCTATCTCTTCAAAATAAGATAGGGGGCCACCTTCTTTAAATGATCTCTTTTTCCTGTCGCAATCTGGAAACATTCTACAACTGGTTACTACTACAACCAATACGCCCAAAACTGCACCGGAACCATAACAGTTGAGGTCAACTTTTTAAAGAAGTCAATATATAATCATTAAGATTGTCCTAAAATTTATAAAAATCGAGTAATATATAATGCCTCTTTCCAGAATAAAAATGGAAAATATCAAACAGAAATCGTTTTTAGATAGGATATAAAGATTGAGCATTTTATTTCCGGTTTCAGTGTGACGACAACCTCCGGTTATTTCGAGGCGTAGTTCGGTGACATAGAAGAGATCTCCCAAGTTCAAAAATCCAACGGAATCACAAACGACGATTTACGGTCCTTTTGTTTTAAGATCTTACCCAGAGTACCAAAAAATGTCCTCGTATTCTTTCCTCTTTCGGTGCGATTGTCGACGTTGTTTTATATTTTAAACATGGCGCATTTAGAACACTGGAGCTTTTCGACCGTGTGTATTTTAGTTGAAATGAAATATTCCCACGACGGTTTTACAAATACGAATGAAAAATAAAGAAAGAATATTATAATGTATTTTCAAAACGGGAAGGAAACCATACCGATGTTTGTATTTGCCGTGCTTGTTGTTCGTCACATTAGGGGATTCCTGGTCGTGGAAATTCATGTCGAAACCAATATTTAAATGACCCATCGTGTACGAACTGGTTTTGGCTTGTTTGCTAACTGCACCAGTATCCATCCCCCACGACAATACAGATGCCCGCACCGTCGACGTTATTTCCATACCAATTAGTGGTAAATGAAATTGTGTGGCGTTTTCCATAAACAAACACGCGACTTGGGATTTGGTGAATTTGGGAATAATATTTTGAAAGATAACCTGCAATTTTCTATTTGTGGTGTAAGAAAACTACTTTAAATTTGTATTCAAGTATAAATTTTAATTCAAACTTCCACTAGTAACTTATTTAGTATGGGAGAGGTAAAATAAAGGCAAGGAACATCTTCCCTCACTCGGGGTTAATAATATGCATGAATTTTTAGGGAGTCACGCATGGCACGTCGTTTGAAATACCTAGAACTTGTAGAAATGTAATTTTGCAAGGGACACAACATTACTATTCAACAAACGAAACAAATTCGTTGTACCCATTTTGCCTCTACGAAAGTTAGCACCTGAAGAACAGTTTACAAGGGAAACTTTATTAAACTTTATTTTAAATATTTTAAGATTTATTCAGTCATTTGTAAAACATTATAAAATCCGATTTAATATTTGACTCGATTATGCGAAGATATTCCGAGTTCGTGAAAGATATGAAGAAAGAAATTTTGGGAAGCTTACTTTCATACAAGTTCCACTCATCAACAATGCTACCCGGAAAGCAAAGACAAAGTTGGTGTAATTGGTGTAACGCAGAAGCCACCAACACACTTGAGAACTTTCGCCTCTCAAGACCGACGAATTAATAGGTTTTCGAGAAATTAATACCCATTCATCAAGACTTACCTCATGATGAGCTGTTCGAACTTTGATTAGGTGCAGAATCATATTACAATAATAAATCGTTGAATTCGGTAATTTGGTATTTCACTTCGCAAATTTTACATTGTGGATGTAAGGGAAGTTAAAATTGGTAAAACAGTAGAAAAGCGACAGAAAGGCACTTGTTCGATTTAGTAAAAATGATACAAAGAGCGCAACACAGACACGAAAGGGTGAATATGCACGATACCTACGACCTGGTTAAAGCACCACCTTGTGGTACCAAAATCGCACATTAACTGTATGTACTTGTATTTCAGAGGTACGATTCTACGATTCGTCTCACTGCACCTTTATATAGAGTTTAATCACCTACCTTTTATTCGTCTAAACTAGAATCAATACATTTTTAACAGTATTATTACAGAAAAGCCTTCTTCGTCGTCTGCTACAACAGGAATTATTAAAACTTTCGAAAATGCAGTGTGCAAATCTTGTATACTTTTCAAGTCTTCATTTTCACCCTTCAAAAAATTTTGAAAGAATATGCAGGAGTGTGACAAAAAAACATGGCACATCTGGGTAGCAAAAAGATTCGAGTGTAGTGGTAACAACTTTTAAATCTGTATTGGTAGAGATATAAAAGGAAGACATTCAATAAATCGACATTTCCACTACGAGATAGATGGAATATAGAACGAAACTCCTTTCTATCATTTCAATAATAATACCTTATGGAATTCACAATCTCGCTCTTCGTGAAAAGGAATCTCTGTTATAAAATTCTGTAGAATTATTAAAATTTATAGCACAAGAATGTGATTGTGTATTGCAAAAACACATTGAATTGTGTGCCGGTAATGCATACTTCAATTCTTATCCAAAATGAAAGAGTCGACATCTGTAACCAATTCTAAGAAAACAAATAGTTGATGATGAAAAGGTAAAAAAAGAAGTAGTTGTCCATATACGATCAAACAAGAATTCTTAAGGTTTTAACCAATAGAAAGGCATGACGCTGAATTTACGAAAATAATCGTACAACAAAGAATTAAAATGAAGCACCCTAAGCAAATTTTATCCATTGTGCATCACACACACTGAATTTAGTTGTTAATGACTGGGTGAATGATCACCCACTTAGTAATTATTGTTACAAAATCTGTAAATTTTTAGTAAACTTTGATTTTATGTAAAAACTGATAAAGTTAATATGAAAACCACATATATGACGTTTAGTGAAAATTAACCCATCATTAACCCGACATTTTTGACAACCGCAAATCCAACATATGTGATGACTAAACTACAATCTACTGAACAATTTTATTTTTTACAACAATTTAACGAAGAAGCTAAGAAGAAGTAAATTCCAACAGATTTTCTGACTCAAGTCTATCATAATATGGATTTTGCATGCGAAGTGTCCATCTAGAAAGGTGAAGTACAATGATGTTTTGCTATAATATCTTAGATATTTTTACACGGACTCCAAGACAATTAGTTTTTAAAATTAAAGAAATATTCTAAAGAATTTTCTAGCATTTCCATATTTACCATCGCCCATGACAACATGAACAACACATCACAACAACTTCACGACAAGATATAAACAACCCTTTTGCATTTCTTCAAAAGAAAGAGTGCACAGAGAAGTATCTACAGAGAAGAAAATAATTTTACAATGATGTCTTAGATGTTCTTGCACCAACTCCAGAAAAATTAGTTTTTGCTTTTACTGATAAACTGAAATAATGAAACTGTTTTAAATACTCAAAAAATAAACATCAATTTTCAATCTTTATTGTAATTTTCTCCAAAAAAATGTCTCGTGTTTCTTGTTAAAATCTCCTTCAACTTCTTTTTTTGTCGATTAAGTGATGTGAGTGAGAGAGTAACAGTACGACGATCAGGAAGGAAGCTAGCCTTCACGCGAACATAATAGCCTCAAAGACATCAATTGGACAACTTGGTAATCTCCAATGAACCCACTTCCAACCAAATAGACCATGTACTTAAAAGTAATCTTATGAATGTAAAAAGTTCCATAGAAGCAAATATTCACTCAAAAAATGTCATGCTAAGCTCGAAGATAATGGCTAAAACGTTGGACACGAAAAAATTTAAAAGAATACCCAGATTCAATACCAAACTGCTACAGGATCAGCTAAAGCTATTTCAAAAAAAGCTAACGACAGGTCTACCAACTAACATGGATATGATGGCACGAAAAAGGTAGGAAAAATGTAGGATAGCCCTCTTAACAACTGGTTCAAAAGTTATAGGCCCATAAACAATGGAAAAGAAGTGACCAGTTTGACACTGACTGTGATGCAACAACAACACGGAAAAGCACCTATAACAAAATGGTACAGAGGACAACGAGGCGATATGTCGGAAAATAGAGGTGAGAAAGGAGAAGAGACGGATTCCCAGAACGAAAAAGCGGAAGCATGAAAGCAGACAGATGAAGAGACTGGAAAACTTTGAAACAATAAGAAACGTCAGATGCTGCATAAAAATACAAAATAACATATTAGAAAATATAGTAGTAGGTAATAGAGTACGTCATGGGGATGCGCATGCCTGTCTCTTGTACAACATATGCCTGGAAAAGACGGTGAAGAATCTACATAAAACACCTCGATGCGTATCATTCATCTTCAAGAGGAAAAGCCTTTGCAGATACAACTTTAAATTATACCAACTGCTGGGAAATACGATGACTAGAATTAAGGTCATACTATTGCAATGTGGAATGAGCGCCAGATGCATATGTGCTGAGAAGGATCATGCATTCGAAACCACAGGGACGGCGCAAACATGGAAGGCCTAAGCTTAAGTGGGAAGACAAGATAACAAAATACTGTTGTAAACATTATTTCTTTCCATTTTATTTTAAATAAAGTACAATACTTTTATCTGTCTGTACTTTTATTAAACAGTGAATCCATTTTAATAAAAGTACAGACAGATAAAAGTATTATACTTTATTTAAGATAACAAAAGACATGGTTTGTCTTTTCAGGTTTTAAAAGATATGTTTTTTTCTTCCTCGTTCAATATTTGTTGCCATTTTTTATTTTATTTTTAATTTGTAATATGAATAACTTTCCATTAATGATTTGACATTATTTATTAAGTTTCATCAGTTAATAATATATTCTCTTCAGTCTACAACCACAGTCCATATGGTAATGAATAATACATCTAAAAACAAATGTAAATATGAATAAAGCGTTTAAAATGTGGAAAAATTACTCCCAAATAAATTTTATAAAAGTAAAAAATACAATTACTCTCACGCATTTTTAGGCATAGCGTCGACGTAAATATCCGCATCCAAAACTGTGAAAGATAAATAAGCGCTCCGGGGGAAATTTTTTGTCTGGTTGAAGCCGGAGGAGACTTTGTACCGGCTATGAGATATGGTCGGGAGTTGCACGATTTATTGACTCGAAACACAGTTTACTACGGACCTTGTGGCACGTGCAAAGGACCATGCATATGTTCGGGGATTTATGCCGTCGAGGCCCTTTGAAATGAATCGCTTCCACAGGCGAAACTCTCAGCGAAAATTACTGGGCGCTGCTTTTAGAAGCGGCAACGAGGGGGTGTCATTAAAAATACACTTTATCTTTGAGAAGAGACCAAAAATGGGGCAAACTTTAAATAAATTCGACAGATTTCGTTTCAAATCATAAAATGAGATGAAACAAATTTCAATTTATGAAGTTTATTATAAATTTTCAGTAATTCGAGCATCATTGGAGATGTATTTAACGATTAATATAGGTGTAGGGAATAATCAAGAACGATTTTACAAGATATTCGAAACGATAGTTAAGACATATTGTTAGCATAACTACGTAATAATTTTTTTAATACCAAAGAACGATTGAGAAATATTGGGATACTTCGTGAACAATTTTAAGCAATTTAAACCTACTAGAAAGTGTTGAAACCAGTTCGCTATCATCAGCTAGTCCCTTATAACCCAATTATTATTAAATAATTTTATTTTAAACTTACTCTCTGTAATAAAAGAAAAAACCCTAGAAATAAAAAATTTCTTTGAAAGAATTTAATCTGCTTTGGCGTAAATGAAACCAACTTCAGCATGAATGACAAACAGTGTAGGATTAAAGGAATTTTCACAATTAATTTAAAGGAAAGGCTTTTTGGATGGGGTGTCCGAAAAAAACTCCCTCTCAAATTCGGCAACACCCACAAAGCTCGGTATTTGTTAAGGATAATTCTCTTTCGAGGGCTTCCTGGCCGGCCATCAGATCAATCGCTCAGGATAATTAATCTTATCACGAACTAAGAGGGTGGGCTCCCTTTTTATCCCTTTACGAAGCTCTTTGTGCGTTCGCCGAACGCCTATCGATTTTCGAGAGTGTTTCAGAACAGAGTTTTTCCATGAAGATTCGCTTTTAGACTTTACTTATCTCTTAATTAAGGCGGGCGAAAAAAATTCTAACAATATAAATTAGCGGACGTTATCCTTTTAGGTTTTGTGGGGTCATTGGAAATGGTAACGGAAAAAGAACAGCTGTGGTCAAAACGAAAAACATTATTTCGAGAGAGGATAATTAAGGAGTAGATAGTTTTCAGTTAGCGGTTTTTGTGTACTTTTCCTTTTTTCTAAACGGCCTCGGGGCAAAATCGATCAATTTTAAGGGTAAAAACTCTCTCCAGCCAAATTACCAGCCAGTTCGGTTTTATCCTTCTTTTCATCCATCCGCCCAGGATAATCGATGCTTAATGACATTAAAAGATACTTAGGATCTTTATCGAAATTCTCGAATTGATAACGTGATGGAAAGTACATTCATTGCAATGTTATTTTTTTTGTAACTCTTTTTAAGGAAAAAAATTGAATAATTTCAAATTTGACGGATTGAAAAAAAAGACTATATCCTTTTTTTATGATTGACGATCAGATCACGTTTGAAATTGCTGGAATTCGAATCCCGTCGTAATTTGAAAAATCCAATTTCCTTCATTAGCTTAGTTTCGGGGAAAAAAATCAAGTCGATTCGGTTATGTACTTTTTTTCTCGTTCGGGGTTAAAAAAAAGTGCTAATTAATTAGGGGGTAAACGTGCGAGACACGATGAAGCTTTTGCAGCCTCCCTTTCATCAGGACGAAATGAACTTGTCAGATCTGTACGCTACGTTTGATGATTGATGATGGGACGACGTAGCAGGGGCCGGATGGATTTACTGCAAACTTACCGTGCGCTTCCGGTTTAGATGGATTTTAATAAAGCGAGAGCCCCTGATGCTCGCACGGAAAGACAGAGATTTATCACGAACTGCTCTTATGTCTAATCATCATCATCTATCCGTCGGAAAGCCAGGAACAGAAAGATTTGTATAATTTAAAATATATTCTTGCATAACGATTTAGAAACTTTTCTTCGCAAAATTAATAGTTTTAATTAATTATTTCATTCAAAACTGAAGTCGACTGAAATGAAGCAGTTAATCCGGAAATTAATTGAAATGAAGTGGCTAAATGTGTGTTTTAATTTGTTAAATTGAAACTCAAATGAAATAGGACAGTTAAAAGTGTTCAAAATTTAGTGGTAGCTTTTAGCACTTATATTTCAACACTTTTCTCAATAATTTTAGATTAAAAAATCCCCATGTAATGAAGAATCACGACCAGTATATTGTTATGTACTCTGGCAGAATATGTGCAAGAAAACCAAAATCTGCTCTGAATGATGCGTTCCTCGAAGCAAGTTCTAATCGGTCACAAAAGATCAAATTTGCTACAAAAAAAGAACAAATAGTACATCAACGTGCTGCTTCAATTTTGGGAATGGTCGCACAATCGCCTGCTTCCATAATCTTGAAATAGTTACTTTCAAGCAAAGCGGTATCGTTGAATATTTCAAAGCTAAACTTCATGAATACTTCAAAAACCGCAGAACACTATTTCTACCTATGAGAGTGCAGTTGAGCTACTTCAGATTAAAATGATTGATGCCAACAGCTGTAGTACGTAGTAAACAATTGCACAAATGATGAAGTGTCGGTGAAGCAGAATTGTGAAAAATGTAATGAAGTGTAAAATCTACTGTAAATACTGTAGAAAAGATCCTGCAGTAATCATATGAAGTGTCAGAAATGTCGCGAAGAAGGTAAAGTTAAAGAAAAAATAAGAGGATATGGTTGAAAACCAAGCTGTCCTATAGAACGACCGATTGGGAAACTAAAAGTAAGATATTACTAACAGAAAGTATTCAGATATTACCAAAAGTAAGTATTCACCCCTTTTCATCTTATGGTATATGTGTAATACATCAAAAGAAAGCTTTTTAAAAATGAATATTAGTTTCAATTTATCAAATTATGATAGCACTTTTTGTTTTCAAAATATATGCGAGAACATATTTTTCCCCTAAGTTTCAACCCCTAAAATTCGCCTCAGAGGCTTTTACCACACACTTCTCTTGTCAGACGGAATTTATTGATTACAAGAAGTTATTGCTTAATAAACAATTGAAGCATTTTTAAAATGAGTATTGGAAAACATGACAAGTAAGATTAAGAACAATAACGAGACTTCATCACTTGAATTATTTGAAGGGGTGAATTATGGTGATATCCTTGCGAACTGAACATCGTAAAGGGGCTGATGGTAACTCATTCTGAATATCTTTTTGACACCTCTATTGTTTTATAATCTTGTATTACTCTATCCTGCGCATGAAGTTCTTAATAATACACATATGGTTGCTGAAATTCTTATTTTAATCGAAACACTATTGCACACATCTGATCTATGTTCTCTCTGCCAACCATCATAATATAGTTTTTAATCAATTCCAAGCCTGCTCTTTAAGTTGATACTACCATAGATTTAACATTATTGTGCCTTGTATTTTTGTATTTTTTTAACATGGATCAATGGTTAAAATTTGGTACTATTAAGAAAAGAAACATTGTTGAATTTGTAATTGCTTTCAGTGTTGCAAAGGTTATATGAAGCCTGCACTACTTACTCTCCATCTGCAAACTAAACACTTAGATTTCAAAGAGAATATGACTATTTTAAAGGTTTGCTAATAAAAATAAATACAACTTACTTAACTAGGTATGACGGTTATTGTAAAGTACTCGAAAGAAAATGAATTTGTAGGACTTTTGCTTTGTCGATATTTTCATGCGATTGGTTCCTACATTATTAAAGAAGGAATAAAGTAATGAAAGTCCTATGGATTAAGTACTGACGGAGGCAAGACTATGTCAAGTTGTTACTCTGGTCTCCTCGAATGTATTAAAGCAGTAACTCTCTTGGTAAAATGAACACATCGTTGCAACTATCGAGAAGCTCTTGCACCGAAGCACCTTCCTAGTAGTACATTTTAGATGATTTTGTAAAAATGGTCAATTTACACAAAACTCCCTTCTTCATACTTAGGTTCGATTGTACTCTCGAATGTCTTCCAAGTCTTGAGTATATGTACCATATATTTCGAAATTAAACCACCTAAACCAGAATCATTTGTTATAAAAACGAGACTTTTGTAAGTTGACAACAACCAACCTAAAGTTTATGAAACACTGCACGATTCTCTTTCTGAAACGGATGCTCATCGTATTAGTGGAAAGGTCATTTTCCAGCATACGTTTGTACCTAAAGCTGTATTTGTCATCTTCCGAGACGGATTTTAAACTATTAATTTATGCCAAAAAAGTCTTAAGATTTTAGCTATTTTGATCTTCATGCGACTCGGTTAATGCCCAAACATCATCATTATTTATGTACAGCTTCAAATGGCCTGACGATGCTGTGGTATAACCTGGACCTTCTTTTATTTTCTGCAATTCATAACATTCATTAGACATTCTTTTAATTACCTTACATCGTATGAGAAACTTTACCGTAACTATCCAGCGGAGTAGATCCTATTTCGATCGAAATCTTCACCATAATACAGGTTTTGGTATCCAGAATTCTTGCGTGACATTCGTCATTTTCTTCACACATAAGTGTCCATTGTCGTTGTGACATTTCTTAATGATTTCGTATTGTAAGGTTGTTGGTAATATGTACAAGTAATAGTTGACCACCATCATACTGAAGTAAACAAAAAATTGTTTTCAGCGTATCATCAATTTTCTGAGCATTTTCAATTCTATCTCTTTACCTTTAACGGATGTTAAAATGACAGGAAATATTAACATACTTTATACACTCATCTGGTGGATGGTGAAGAGTATATTGAGTTTCCTCCAGTAAAAGTATTTATCGTGCTCATTTTTCTCTAACGTAATCTTAATCTTAGTAAATACCGACCAACCTAAAACAATCACAAAGTTAATGCCTTGTTTGTAAATTTGACTTTTTGATGCTTTGATTGACAGCCAGTGCTTCTGACTCGTAACTGGAACACTTTTCTTGAGCAAGTGTTATCTTCCGACCCATATAGTATACGGGATGTAGTTTTTAAACATCTTCACTTTTCTGCATCACTATTGCACCAAATCCAAGCATAACAATGTAATTCAGAATAGCATCATTTTGGTAAACCTTAACAACGTTTTGTCAAGATGGTGTTTGATTCCAGAGTCAAAAAAAGACTTCCTTCCAGGTTGTTCAAAGTAGAAATATCGATCTTCTTTAAACAAATCACTTAACGGTTTTTTTAATTTTTGACGAATTTTTGAAAATAACTATACACTATATCGTAACTCAAATACTCAAGTATCATTTCAAAGATTGATTATTGATTAATCTTCTAAATTCTTCATTTGACTTTATGTTTTTTATCACAGTTAAATTATCCAATGTCTATTGTAGACCGATACACAAAGCATCCTATTATAATATTGTTCAAAAACTGACCTAAAGTTTGATGCTGCACTTTCAATATTCATTTAGGCAGTTACCGGCTTTTTTTCTAATGATACTTCTTTATAATTCTTTCTAACTTAAGTTTTGGTACAATTTGTTTCGAATTTATATTCTCTCTATTCATGACTATGGCCATAATTGTTGTATTTAAAGAATCTCGTTCTTTTTTCCTTCTTAGGGCAATCATTGGATTTGTAAACAATTGTGGATCTAACCGCCTGATGATTTATCAGTTGTAGATGTATAACTTTCTCACTCCTCTTATACGAATTATGTATTATCGGATTGTTTCATGACGTCAACTCTTCTGCACTTTTTTACAAATTTTTTCGTATACACATCTTTCCTTTGAATTCTTGAATTATTCTTCCACCGCAAGGATCGATTTTATTGTTTACATTGTCACTACTAATCTTTTCAGAATACTTATTTTTCAAAGCGTTTTCGACTTATGCCACTTTCACTCTCGACAATCAATTTTGCTAAACCAATTAATGACTTTTAACATATAAGAACATTTGTAACTTCTTCCACTTCATCATTACATCCATCACTTCAAAATCCATTGTCCAGTCAGTTACCTAACGTTTCATCTTCGCTAGAAAGTCTATTTTAAGAAACTTCCATATAGCGGATTCATAAAGCAAAAGTCTGCTTGTATCATTCGTATTTTCTCCAAAACTTTCACTTTCTTCGTAAAATTTTCTTAGCTTCATTCTTGCCTTCATTGTCTTCGTCTGCTTCACAACACCTTGGTTGTCGTCGTCATCTAAAATTCTAGAATCTTCTTTGATTGATATTCCACACGAATGATATGGTGTTTTACATTTTTTACATTTATAGTTTGTGCTAATTGATAAATTTTTGAAGTTATTTCGGTATTTCTTAATTTATTATAAATCAAAACATTTAATTAAATTTAGAATTAAAATTTCATTTAATAAAATAAAACTTTTAAAATATCCCTTTATAAATTAACTACTTTAAAATATGATCGCTGCTAAATGGTCACAAGTTAGTACCCCTTTTGCTATAACTAATTCAATTCATTAATTCTATTTCAGCGAGTCATTACAGTGGAATAAAAAGGAGGGGTTGAAAGTGGTTTTTGCCATTTCTGCATCATTTATTCGTTCATTAAGCACAATTAAGGACAGTTCCGCTCAAAATTCGAATTAAGCTCTATTTCATTTTATTTTATTTTATTTTCTACGGTTCTAAATGCCGCATGATTCTCCCTCATTTCGTAGAGACGACCATAATGGAAGTAAAATTCGTTTTCAATTACGGCGAGCGTTTTCGTTCCCGCAGGTGTTGCAAATTAACCCTGCGAAATCGTTCTCTTGCATTTCGAAAGCTTAGAGAAACTGGATGTCCCCTAGGTACAAAACGGTCTGCAAAACGTGATCGCAGTAACGCGGGGGCCCAAAAGTTTTTCGTCTGGATATCCGAGCAATAAATACGTCACGTAACCGACTTTCCGGCAGGTTTCTTACCGGCCGAAACGTGTTTATTCTTGAACTTTTTTAATATCGCCTGCCTCTTCTGATTTATCGAAACTGTAAATAGAATATCCACGCAGCAGACCTCCACTCTAGTTTTGGAGAGTATTGGATTGAAAAGCGTGAAAACTTTTTCGCCATGCAGGCTTTTAGACCGCGGGGGAAAAGGGTAGCTTCGTCAAAGTTTTGCAACAAAAGCATCATAAGAAGTTTGGGATGCTAATAATAAATTATTGATTTAAATCGAGTTTTCTCGTGAGACCAGTTTAAAATCATGTGCCCAATATGCCATCAAATAGATCACTCCAAACTCTAATTTAACTTTATTAGAACTTTACGTAGATTGATTTATGTTAGTTGTGAAGAAGTAATGAATGGGACTAACACACTTTCAAAATAGTCGCGTAACATTTATTTCATAATTTTAGACAATTTAATCAATAATTAATTCATTAGATTAATTATTAATTATCGTTACCAAAATAGGTCGTCACTAATAACACCCTTGGGCTAATATCATTCTGTTAAATTAAGCATGAAGACCTCGAGGCGATACTACGAGAGGATAAATTGGTATATGAGCAAATTAATACCTTAGAATAACAATACCCGTAAATTTTTGGGTAATAAAGAACGTCTTCAATTCAAATCTCGTAAAGGTTATGCGGCGAAGTTAATCGAAAGTCCATTAAGCTATAAACATCAATTTCCGGTCTGGATGTATATACTGCAGAATTTCATTAACTCCCTTCTGAAACTCGTTGGAATCTGGGTAGTTATTAATTCAAAATTGCATCCCCTTTTCGCTTTATGACTAAAGAGAATGGTCGGTAGTCCACTCGTAAGAAATCAAAAGCAAGGTAAAATACTTGGTGGCCGACTTTGCAATGTCTTCGCTTCGCTTTGTTCGCTGTTTCTCCCTCAATGTCAGTCTGACTTCATTATGCGGGAAACTCTCAGAATTTCGAGGTATAAGATAATACAACCGGGAGGGAAGTAATAATGGAAAATGAATGACTTTGTTTTCAATTTCTCTTTCATATTTTTGTTCGTTTCGAATATTGTTTAAAATTGTTTTAATAGTTTGAATAAGATGTAATTTTTAGAATATTTAGTGGAAATCCCAATGATAAATTATATACTATTTCTTGAATTCGAGAAATACGAACTATATCATTTTCTAAAATGTTTCCAAGAATTTCTTGTCGCTCCCAGTTTGAATGCTTTATTTTAAGGGGGAAACTTTTAGCTATAATTTGAAATTGAAGACTTTTTTGCATATCATAAATAAGTGAGCTCATTTCAAAAACTGTAAAAAAAACTGTTTAAAATTAAGTTTAATATATGGAAATTAACTGACACATTTATTCTTTCATGGTACTGCGCTTTCCGATTTTACTCAATCATGCCTAATCAAAGAGTTGCACGACACTTATCATAAACTATTGCAATGAATTCTGGAATTTAATTCCAATTGATTTTATGGCAAACTCAACTTTATGATTAAAAAATTCCAAAACTCAACACAATCTGCAGTATTGAAAGAATTCAAGTTCATTTAGTAATCCAAATCTATGTTTGAATGATTCCAGAACGTCCAGTGCAGAAACTGTGTATCAATCGTGCACTTGCCATAATAGAAGAGATGTATTAGGTTGGTTATATAAGATGTTATGAGTCATTATCATAGCATTGAAGTTTTAAACTTGAAGTTATATAAGTTTTAAGATACAAAAACTGCAAAATTCAAAAATTGAGCTTGAATTCTTGTACAGAATTAAGAATACAGGAACCATGGAATAATAATCTAGAATTTTCGTAATATCTTCAGTTTATACTTAATATTCTAAAAACTTGTATAAGCAGAAATTCTAGAAGGATACTTAGCTTCATTTAAAACCTTTAAATCCAACCTTAATTTATAAAAAACGGGTTGGGAGATCTTTAAAAACTTTATGGTAAGCAACGAAAAGAATTAAGATAACATTTATTCATTCCCCCCTTATAAAATTGGGAAATGGTCACTCTGCCAGAAGTAATAATCGGAAGGCAGCGAGATTTGCTGTAGTGACAATGATGGCAAAGAACAGAGATGGGAAGAACCAATCCAAATGGAAGAAAGAATAATCTACAGGTCAGGGGAGCTATAAAAAATCTACCAAGAAAATTTATAGTTAAGCTGACAAACCTAATAAATGCTGCTTTCAGACTGAGATATGTTCCCAGACTTTGGAAGGTAGGAGAATTTATTATAATTGTGAAACCAGTTAAACCCCCTCAATGAAATTTATGAAAAAACATCTATTGAAACGACTAAAACCAATAATAGTAATGAAGAAACTGATTGTAATACTTCACTTTTGGATATACAAACATTTAAGAAAAGCTTGGAATCGCTAATGGAAAAGAAAGCCTGTTCTACAATCTTCTTAGACGCAGTATAGGCTTCTAACAAAGTTTGGCATGAGGGTTCGAACTAGAAGTTAAGAACTTACATATCTTTCGGCTAGATAATTCATAGCAAAGCAGCAAGGAATATGCGCAGATCTAAGCGAGATCAAACCTGAAGTGCCAAGCAAAGGATCGTGTTAGGCCCGGTCCTATATCTTTTGAATACGTGTGACATTCCAGAATTAGAACAAGATATTATTGCTACCTTCGCAGATGACACAATCCTTCTAGTAGTAAATGAAACGAGTCTACACCGGAAAGTACCTATACGTGAAAAAAGACCACCCCCAAAAAAGGGAAAAAACAGTGATGACGAGAAAGGTGTAATTTTTTCTTATTTGCTTGAGTTGTTTATTGCTATTGTATATTTTTTTTGCTTGATGTTTGGGATTTTTGAATTGAATCTAGTAATTTTTAATGAATTTTGGGCAAAATAGGATACCAATAAAAGTAGATAAATTTTTTTTAATAAGTTGTGTATGAAATCAATTACCATGCCGAGAACAATGGATATCGATCGATTATGTAAGGATGAATTGCAATATGAATTAAAAGTAAGAGGAATAGATCAGTCAGGAACTAATAAAAACATGATTAAGGTTTTGCGAAGAGCGATCGCAATGGAGAAAGAAGGTTCGATATTTAAAAGCTTGGTACAAATAGACGACGAACAAAATCTGCAGGTATGCGAGAGTAAACTGAAAGATATTGAAACGATTATAGCAGGTGAGGTTACGAGCGTTTCCAATATAAGAAAAATAACATCAAAGTTAGCCCACGTGATGGGGCGAATAGAAAGAATGAGTCCAAAGACCGCCGAACTAATTCAAAAACATTCGGAAATCCTTAAACGAGCCTTGAGTTGCGACTCAGATTTTCAAAATAAAGTTGAGGGTTTTAATGAAAGACAAGCCGAGCCAGCGGAACTAGCTATGGTTGAAAGCGTGTTGGAACCCGACGCAGCTTCGACTCCTACACGTTCGGTTGTGAACATTAACGTCGATCCGACTCGAACTAATGTTACTACTCTTAATGCTAATCCAAAATACATGTCGTTATCAAAATGGAATCTTCGATACTCTGGAGAAGATCCGAACCAAAGCGTGAATTCTTTCTTGGAGCGGGTTGAAGAGCTCAGTGTGAGTAGAGGTGTTGATGCCCAAATGTTGTATGAGGGAGCCGTAGAGTTATTTGAAGGTAGAGCTTTGGTTGGGTATCGTGCCAATAGGAAAAACTTGTTGAATTGGACTAGTTTGTGTCAGGGTTTAAAGGAAGAATTTCTGCCTCGAAACTACAACGAAAGACTTTGGGAACAGATTAAACACAGAACGCAGGCGCGAGACGAATCCATTGGAATTTATTTGTCATACATGAATAACTTATTTAGTCGGTTAAATTGTTCAGTATCCGAAAAAGTAAAGTTGCAAGTTATTCGAAGAAATTTACATCCCGTATATCAAAATAAATTATGTTTAGAAGATATCGATACTGAAAGTGAACTAGTTAGATTGTGTCGTAAAATTGAAGAAACTCAAATACAAACCGATGAATATGTTGCACCCCATCGTATATCAGACGATATTGAAAAGGATTTGGCCTATCCTATACATAATAATCGACGATTTACAACAACAGCTAATTCAGAAAAGAAGACATCTACAGATAATAGACGACCTATTGTGACCGTTAATAGAGAAAGCCCTAGTTCGTCACGAAATAATGTTACTCATAATCGAAATTCAGAGCAAAAATGCTTTAAATGTGGTTCTCCAGGTAAAGTGTTTTGGGTGTCAGAAGGTTGGATTTACGAAACGAACTTGTCCTCAATGCTCGGGAAACTTAAATCGGGTTTAATAGATGGTCGACTATTAAAAGTAAAAGCCCAGCAGACTACACCGGAAATGAAACTATATCAAGAAAATTCCTTGCTTTTGAATTTTATTTTGAAACAATGTGGAGAGAATGAGTTGCCCTTTGTCAAGGTCAAAGTTTATGAAATGGAAATGTTTGGATTATTGGACTCCGGAGCAGATGGTATTTTTATGGGGCAAAAATATTTTGAACAGTTAAGAGTTATGGGTGTATCGGTAGAATGTAGTAAGATGAAATGTGTTGTGGCAAATGATTCTACTTTAACGTGTAGTGCAAAAGTTCGTGCTCCTATTTCATTAAAAGGTAAAGTTCATGTGTTTGATGTATATGTGGTACCGGAATTGAGATATTCATTAATTTTGGGAACCCCCTTTTGGATTAAAATGGGTGTTGTGCCAAATTTGCGTGATGGTGAGTGGTATTTTTCTGAACAGGATATGCAAAAGGTGAAATCTATAAATACATTGACAGGTACAGATGATTTATCAGTGAATCAGAGAGAGCAATTAAGAAGAATTGTAGATGATTACTTTCATAAAATTAAAGATATACCTTTGGGTTGTACGACTGAAATTACACATAAGATTGTCACTAACAGTCCACCAATCAAGTGTCGATACTATCCTGTAAGTCCTCATATGCAAAAATTGATAGATGCGGAAGTTGACCAAATGTTGAAAGACGGCGTTATTGAAAGAAGTACAAGTGGTTGGAGTTCACCTATTTTGATGATTCCAAAGAAGAACACTACATATCGCTTTTGTGTTGATTTTAGAAAATTAAATGCTGTATCCGACCCGAATGCGTATCCATTACCATATATTAGCTCAATATTGGACAAATTGGGAAACGCCAGATATCTAAGCAGTTTGGATATCAAAAGTGCCTACTGGCAGATACCCTTAGTTCGGAAGTTCGTAGAATCTTAGGAATGATGTCATGGTATCGGAAATTCATACCAGATTTTTCGGAAATTGCTTCTCCACTTACGAACTTGTTAAGGAAGAATACTAAATTCCTTTGGAACGATGATTGTGCAAAGGCTAGCGTGGTAACCTGGTGAACCTTGGTGGAGACCTAAAAAAAAAGAAGATAAACCAGATAAGTGAATTTAACTATTTTAAATTACGAATTAACTTACCTGTGTCGAGTAAACTAAGATTGAATTCTTTATTTCGGTATTATCGTGATTGTACTTACCTTATTTGTTTATTGAATTCAACATCTGAGTTGAATAGCTTAATGATTTTTTTTTCTTTCTTCGAAGTACATTATTTATTTGATTAGGAGTATTAATTAATTTTGATTTCAATAATTCAAGTTAGTAAATATTTTTTTTTATGCATTTTCTTAATGTTGTTGTGAGGGGAAACATAAGCTTATGCGGACCAGAGTTATTTTTTTTTGTTATTGATTTTAAAAGGTATTTTGCATTGTTTTGGAGTTTGAAATTTCTCTCAAAAATTTCTGGCGCTCAACATTTAATAAATTTAATTCGTATTATATTTTTTTTACATCACTGTTTTATTTACTCACACCCGTCTTCACTGAATTAGCCGTAAGCACCCGCAATAGGGTTACATATTTTTTTTTTTTGTGTCACTGTATTTTTCAAAGCTATATCTATGATTCGATTAATACAATCATGAGGAACTGGACTGGTAGCCATCGTTTAATTATGGTTGAAACGTCTAGCAATGATAAAGAATGCTAGTCAAAGGGTTATTCTACTGGACAAAGTCAAACAACATAAACGTTTTATACTAAAGTTTAGAACCAGTCTTCATTAATATTATAGTATAATTTCATTAATACTATAATAAGATAAATGAAATGATACCGGATTATCATTATTTAAAGCGCAAGTTTATAAGAAAAAGATGCGTTACCAAACCGACGATTAGTTTGATAATTTTGCAAAATGTTATAGCTTATAGCTCAAAACATGGAAACAAGTTTGAGTTGCAGAAAACGTTCGCAATTAACTCCAAAATGATAGGCCAAAATTGATTTACGATCACCGATCGGTTTTACCAACTTAATCAAATTAAAACATTACAACAACCCTTTAATTTGATTATTTTGACATAACTCAGAAACTAATAAAGATGGATATAGGTATTTTACGCAGAAAACATTCACAATTGACTGTAACATAAATCTACCACATTCGCTTTAAAGCCATCGATCAATTCAGATAACTTAATCAAGTTTGAAAGCAAAAATAACTAAATTTGATAATTTTAACATAAAAAATGGAATAACTCGGAAAGTAATAAAGCTGGAAACAAATATTTTATAGAGAAAACATTCACAATTGATTGTAAAAAATGTTCTTTCACATTCGCCAAAAACATATTGATCAGCTCGCTTTAATTCAACGTAATAAACTTTGAAAGCAACAATAACAAAGTTTGATAATTTTGCTACAATAAATGCTATAGCCCAAAAATTAGAAAAGATGGAAAGAAGTTTCTGTTGCAGAAAATTTTCGCATTAACCCTAAAATGATATTTTAAAAGACGTTTACGGTCTCCGACCAGTTTTGCCTACTTAATCAAATTAAAAAGCAACAACGCCAAAATTTGAAACCTTTGTAGGTATTATAATATATAATGGTGTAGATAGATCATCAGCTGTTGATAGCCCCGCAATTACACTTTATTGTTGCCATGGTCGTAATAGTAAAGAACAGTTCGAAAATAGAGCTTGTCAATGATCTTCAATGTGTTATCAATTTTTTGACTTTAAACTTGAACCGTTAATGTAGTTCTTAAAAACCACAGAAAGTATAGAACTTATTTTGCAAGTTTTTCAGGCTGTGATGAAGTTTTTCCTTATTTTAAAGTAAAATTGATGCAATTATTAATTTTAATAGTCTAAATTAACTATTAGTCGTACATAGCTCTAACTAACATGTCCAATACATCGCCTTTATAATTCTACGTGTAACAACCATTATTTTACAATGGTATGGGTGTAACTCGTGTAAATTGCAGGAACCGGTCGAAAATGTACAGTGGGATGGTTACCTCAGAGAAACGCTTCCAAAACTTTGCTAATATTATTCCAGGTTTGAGCGTCGACAGCGGCGTTCTTTGAATTGCAAATCGAGCCGCCTGTCTAATGACTGCATCCGCAGTTTTCCCATTCCAAGCCTGTAATAACACCAACGTTTGCCCCCACTCCGCGGTCTTAAAATTATTCTTTAGGACCTTGACCAAAAGATATATTTGTGTAAACAAGAAAAGATAAGAAAAAGCAAACATATGATTTTAAGTTTTCAGTTTTGAATAATTTAACTCAGCAAAACGCACGCTTGTAAGAAACCTAAACGGAAACCGCCGTAGTAAAAGTTTTATGGCATTGCCATTGGTGTGCCGCAATTACGCGGCCGTTGAAAAACACTTCGATTTTACGTTCAATTTCCGTCTGCGCGAGATAAAGGCGAACTGGTCCAAACAAATTTCATTTTATCGCCTTGTTTACGTTTCCGTCAAGATACAGATATCTGTTATCAGTTCGAGTCCCGTTCACGGCCCTAGACGCGTATCAATTCCGATTCCGGGGGCGAATTTAACTGGTTTCGTAACCTTCGCCCTCTACTCTCACTGGGGATTAACTTTTTATTTATTATGGGAAATTTACTGTGCGCGGGGATCATAACGAGCGCGGCCCAAAAGTTTTCAACCCTCAAGGGATTTAGAACCTGGCAACTTGTTGAGGAGGGACACGAACTCCCTCTTGAACAACGAAAATAGTTAGAGTACCATCAGTTCTGTCAGAGTGTTATTCACTCACATGAGTTATATCTTTCAATTAACGTTTTAATAATTGTATCAGAAATTCCCAAACCACATTTCCAATTAGACCAAGTAACAGTTTTGATGAGTTAATATGTTCTATGTTAATTCGGACATATCTCATCTCCTCCTCAAATAGAAATTTCTCTTAGATGGGATTTCTTGTTTTAATTGAATACTTGCAAAACAAACGTAACAAAGCAAAACGTTGGAATGAAAACGAAGGGAGGTGTAAGAAGGGATTTTGCAAAAAAAAGGAAAAAATATCATCAAACGTTCGTCAATCAAGCGATCCGTCTCCTTTATCATTCCCTTCACCGCTGCGAACGTCTATTCAGTATGTGCCCTCTTTAATTTTGACGCAACGGCGTGGAACGTAACAGATGCAATTTGTCAGCATGACGGATGGCCAAATGAAAGAGGATCCTCCAGGATTGATCCTTTCGCGAAGAAAAGTGGGGTTACTATGGGCCCGTTGTCGTCAAATAAAATCGATGAATTAGATCCGATATGAGAATTTTGTTTGCCAGTCGTTCCCAATTTTCAGAGAAAACATGTCAGGAATAAAATAAAGTACGTCAGTAGAGATCTAGAGCAATTAATCTAACAAACCTATATGAATTGAATATTATAAAAGATTATTATTATTTGATAAAGCTCGTCATTATGTGTAGTTTGATCCAAAACCTCTATACACCTATAATATTTTGTGCATATCGTACAAAAACCCTTACAGAGTGCTTACAAAGTTTGCAGATTTTAAAAATATTTTTTTCTTCCTTAACCACTTACTTAATCAAAATCTTATAAGAGACAAAAAAGTTGCAGAACTAAATGGGCTATTCAGAAATTGTAACAATGTAATTGTCACCTGACCAGTAAAAAGAATATGGGTTTCTAACATTGTGTCGGAATCTATAAGAAGATGTTAATTGAAACTAGGAAATCATTTCCGAAAAATGGCTTAAATTAATTTACGCGTTGTCGAATTATAGTAAATAAAAGAATTTTATAAATAAAATTTAAAAAAAAGTAAGTACAAAGACTACTAAAAATTAACACGTTTAATTCAAAATAAAAGTTCTTCTTTAATAAAATGTTTAATAAAATGCAATAACTATGATTATTTATACTAAAATTCATACAAATAAAACAATAAACGTTAAATAATATATTAAGTTCCGCCATCGATTAACAGAACTCTCAATGAATGTCTCCACTCCACGTCACCATCCCTTTCGATAAAGAACAATTCCACATCTTTCTTGTGTACATCCACCCACATCAGCCTCTTGAAAAGAATATTTTCTCTAAAGCAGCACAATACAAATACGTCATAATAATAGGCGATTAAAACCTTAACCCATCTAAACGCAAACAATTGCAATTGCATTCCTGATGCCGGCAAACAACGATACAACCCCGGATATAATAATCCACACTGAAAATATTACGGAAATTGTAAAAGACATATGTCTTACAGGTCTATGCTCCGACCACTTGCCGATAACGTTCAGAATCTGCACAAATCAAACCCCACCAACCCAGACCGAAAGGTCAAAATATAACCTAACCAGAATCAACATACAAAAAGTAAATGAAGACATAACAACCTTTATAAACAAATCCAGAACAACACAAACGAACGAGAACTTCATACAAGATTGTCACAACTCCCTTACACATTCAATAATATGTCACTCACCGAAAACAAGATACTCTCCATATACATATACACTCCTCAAAAATTAATCCAAAAATACCAACTGGATCGTTGGTTAGAAACATGCAAAGAAATTGAAACGGATCGCGGCAGAACATATTGGCAGAAAATCAAAAAAGTGACAAAATACAAGAAAACCAGCGACATTCCGACAATACCGAACAACAATATAGAATATAGAATAGATCAACAGAAATGCGATATACTTGCCCAACACTTTCCAAGTGCGTTCACCCCCAAACATGGAAAAAGGCTACAATTATAACAATCCCCAAATCTGGAGCAAACCATTCTCTTCCACAAAGCTACCGCCCTATTACCCTACTGTCTGTAATTGGAAAAATCTCAACAATTCCTCCACTTCAACGTCCATTTCATCATCTTCTTCTTAATTTTTTTCCGAATCTGTTATATTTTACTTGTATATTTTCACTTTTAAATACCCGGATAAATACCGGTTAGACCCCTGTAGCAGACTAGATAGTTCATAATTAAGCTTTTTTAGTTTTATATTTAATTCTTTAATTTAATTCATGATCCTTCCCAACCCCTTCGACAAATATCACAGAACTTTATGTAACTTGCATAAATGAGAGATGTTGTTGTGCTGGAAATTGTAAAAAAAATGTATTGATACATTACATACTAATGATGATACCGGTTATTCGGCATCCCCTTCGGCCGGATATCCGGCATATCTATCCGGCCATTATGGTTATAACTTCTGATGCATTTCTGAAGTGATACCCTATATTGCCAAATTATTGCGATATTTGAATAAAAATTAAATTAATAAGAAAGCTGATAAGATATATCAACTTATTTGGATCCAAGATACAAAACGAATTCTTTAATGCTGATTTAACTCACGAAGCAACTCTAAAACGAGGATACTTTAATTAATAATTGGTGATATTTCCACAAGGATCCTTCAAGAAATTAATTGTATAGCAAATTTTGAAAATTATCGATGATAATTGCAACATCGAAAATGCTACCAAAACTTCAAATATTGTTTTCTCAAAATCTAAAAGTTATTTTTCAAAACGTGTTGGTTCATTGGAAAGAGGACACTCTTATTAACACTTTGGGAAGTTTTCATACTCACATTCCGAGGAATGGATTTTATACGAATTCTTAAAACTTAATCAGCGGAAATTGCAAAATTCGAAAAAATTGTCGATTATTT
The DNA here is from genome assembly GCF_036711975.1 of Onthophagus taurus. Lineage (NCBI taxonomy): Eukaryota > Metazoa > Arthropoda > Insecta > Coleoptera > Scarabaeidae > Onthophagus > Onthophagus taurus. The sequence continues at coordinate 36,509,137 of NC_091972.1, read as the reverse complement.
CAAAAATTTATTTCTCAAGAACTGAAAGTGATTTTTCAAAACTGTTTTTTTGCATTAAAAAGAGGAAATAATTAATAATCAAAAGTAATAACAGCGACAGTTCTGTTAGTAATGAATGTGATGATAAGTTATAAGCGAAGAGAAGAAAACTAGACGAAAACTGCAACAAGAGATTTTATATATTGTATTGGGATTGTTACAATGAGGTTGCTAATGAAAAACCTGATAAATAAGGTTGTATTCCATGAAAAAGGTCCTAATGGGGTTGATCTTGATTATTATTTGCAGTGTCCAACACCTAAAAGAGATACTAATTTCTGTGAATGATGGAGTACTAAGTAATAAGTTTTTAATATCCGGCCAAAGCCGGATAGTTGCCGGATATCCGTTCCACCACTATTACATACTAAAATAAATCAATAAAATAAAAAAAAGTTGTTTCAAAACATTGCACATAATTGAAATGATGAAATGGCATGAATATTAGAGCTTCGTGAGACAGTTTTCATTAATTACTTTGTAGACTGGGGCGCGTATAAGATTGCCACCAGATTAGAATGTTTGTGTCGACACTTCACTTGACTGTAGGAGCCCCTTTTTTGCTTTCATTTTGATTGATGAGTATATACCCCACTTCACTGGCAACATCGTCCAACGGGTAATTAATAGCAAACGTTTAATCAAGGCCATAATTTCATTTTTTTGCTGTTTACCTTTAAAGTTGAAAGTTAATATTAACCCATAAAATTAAAAAATTTAACCCTTAACAGTAACAATAGCTTGATTAACTTATTATTATTCATAAGTATTATTCATATATAAAAGGAAAAAAAAACACTAGATTTGTTGCAATAACGTTTAGTAGCAGTTGGTTCTAACCCAAATAACACACTCTTAAATCTCCGTAGTTCGTGAACAAAAGAGTAGAAAGAGGAAAATCTATTACTATGATGGTAAGTTATTTTTCATCAAACAGATGTAGCGGGTGGATGGAACACGTTAGCTTAATACCGTGATTTACTGAATGACCAGGGGCGATTTTTTTTTGTCGAGATCCGTAATATTCCGATTTTCTCCCTTCAGAGTTTTCTCTTTCGTAGTTTTGTAAAAAGAAAGAATCCTTACGAAATATAAAATTACATCCTTCAACAAAGTCCATACATTTTAATTTATTCCCACATAAATTTTAGTTATTTTATTTCATGTAAAATGCAGATATATGTCCCCTTGGGGTGCCTCAAAAACCAACGTTAACGTAGATAAGACAAGCATAAATCAAGAATTCCACCAGGCGTATCGGTGAGTATATGGGAAATAATGGCCCGGAGGTGTTGATGTTTTAAACTGTGTTCGCGAAAATTTTTAGTTAAAAAAAGGTATGAATAAATTTTAAGAACCACTCAAAAAAATTCGATACGTTCTTATAATCGCTTACATTCGGAAGTTTCACGTCTTCAATCTCGCAACTTTTTTTTGCCAATATGGAACGAACGTAATAAAATTTTGTACCCAGTGCGATTTCTGTTCCTGAAGTTATATTGAGATTTCAGGTGGGTAGTTATTTTGATGGAAAGAACTTTCGTACAAGATTAAAACTCGATAACAGCGGAATGTTTATACCGTGTCTTGGAAAACTCGAAGTGTGCTATAACTCATACAAGTTTATTGAATTTAAGTTGCTTCGTTCGCGCGAAAAAGCGAACTCGCGTTTATTGACAGTTTAAACGACGCCAACACTCCAATTCTATACAAGAACTCAAATGAAAATCTATAACTGAAAGACGTATTAAATCTTAGTATTTTGTACTGATCTTTTTACTTTGTCGTATATAAAGGGAGTCTTAAAAATGTTTGAAAAGAAATTTCAAAATTAAATTATTAATCCTAATGCTACAGCAATTGCTGGTCCTATATTAGATGTATTGTATATTCTTACCTTGAATGCGATTAACTGTCTAAAATAGTCTAAATGATCTCTCACAACTATATTCAAGACCCAAGTGTCTCTTAATACATGGTATTAAATTTATGTGGATATCTCCAGAACTGCAGAAGACTACTGCTACGGAATTTGTTCCTGGGTCGCCTAACTTACAATGTGCTAGTCCTCCACATACGTATTTTTTTATTGTGGGGATATTGGAATGATAAAGTTTATAAACATAAATATCCTAATTGAAATGACTTGAAGAGTGGCGATTCGTAAAACCGTAAAATTAATTACAGAGGAGATACTGAAATAAGTATAGAGAAACACATTAGAACTAAAGGAATTTGTTAGTCGTGCGGAAGAAATTTGAAACGAATGAAAATCTGTAACATATATACTGTCCATTCGGGTTAGAAAAATATTGCAAATGATATAAGGCCAATTTACAAGGATTTATCTTTGATCGAATTAATAGAAAAATGTTTGGGTGGTGCCACACAAAACATTAGTGCCCAATAGTATCCAAAACATCTGCGCATGTTTAATAAACCCTTACTTGTTATTTTAAGAATTATGACAACTATGGAAATTGAATTGAGGAGCAGATTAAAATTTACTTTCTTTGATAGTCTGATTCAATACCTCATAGAAGGCAATTCCTTAAATATCGGCTACGTTGATGATTTTACTCCTTGCCAAAGATAGAGATAACGGGAAGGGGGTAGTGTTTAAATAACATTCTATATAGATAAGAATTAGTAGGACAGAGTATGTTGCTACACTGAGAAAAATAATGTGGAAAAACTACCTAAAATTTAGTCATTTTAGTCATTTTTAGTCAAAAATTAGCTAACTACTACTACTAGTTATAAAAACTAATTCTATTTCGATAATTTAAGATAGATAAATTATCGAAAAATGTATCTTATAACTACCTAATCAAATTAGTTTCATTATATAATATTAATAGATGTTTTTACTATTAATATTATTTTAGTTATTAATGGTAGTAGATAGCTTTATTACTATATACTATATTACTTATAGACGTCATACCTAAATTTTTGTATTAAGAAATATTTTCTATAAACGATCGATGTAACGATGAAAACAGGTAGGCAAAACGACTAAAATAAATTTATTTAAAGTATTATAAAGTATTTAATAATAGTACATTTTTTGTCCATTTAGGTAAAATATTTCATTGTTAAATGTATATAATTATTCAGACTAGAACAAAATAGACAAAATACCAAATACTTTAGGTAACTAAACCACTATACAACTAGACCTATCAACTAGTTTTCACGATGTAATTTCTTTTTCTAAAAATTAGTTATATCTCCTCAGTAAATAGATAAATTATCGATCATAAATTTGATTAATTAGAATTGTATATGTCAGCTAAATTACGTTAGGTAAATGAATAAATTTTCCAGCAAAAATAACTATTTGTCTAACAACTAAATTGATTTATGAATTAAAAAGATTATGTTTGGCTTGAACGATGTATTTATGTCAAAAAACCTAAATTTAAGCATACAACGAATATTCACATCTACATTCGGAAAGGAATTCTCAAATGTCGACTCTCTCGTTATATACATCTATTGTCCAATGACGGTAAATATAGAAACTTTTTATAATTTTATGATAATTAACTTAAATTGTTATACTGATCGCTCTATTTTGTTTTGTACGCCAGTCGTGCCCGTAGATGTCTCAACGGCGAAACACGGGTCGCACCGAATTTATTAAATAAAGAAAAAATACATCGTTCAAGCCAAACATAAGCTTTTTAATTAATACTGAAAAACGATGAATCTGGAGAAAACCCTTTCATTACTTAAATTGATTTAGTTCAATTTTCTATATCATTTTTCTCAGTGTACACTCGAAGAAAATAGAATTGATTCTAAAATCCGTAATTTCAGAATGCCATTGCTCGATATAAGTTCACATTGTTTGTCGAGAGTCAGTAAACATTTGAGCACTGACCACATATTAGAAATAAAAGTTGAATATTACTCTAAGATAAGTGTGGGTATTGAGATTTAATCACCATAAGCTTGTCCTTAAAGTGTTGTTTTATTCATGCAAACAACAAAGCAAAGATTGATCTATTGTATCCAGGGACCCATAACGAAGAAAAACGCTCTGAAATAAATAACACTAGTTTACAAAAAAATTCATAAAATGTATATTTGACGCCACTGTATTTTTCTTATGTAATTTGGTTCCCTAAACCCAAAAATCACATTTAAAATTTTTTCTATGGATAGGTTTTGGAGCTATCGTTTCTTTTTTGGGGTAATTTGACTATTTGCAGCATATCTCGAGTTAGAGATGACCGATCTGGTCGTGTTATTCATCAAATTAAAGAGTATTGTACAGCCAATAAATGGCAATAATACTTATTCCAATCGGTTCGGTAGTTTTAAAACAATGGCCTATAATATGTGAAAAAGTGATTTTTTCTAGACAAAATGTGAACCAAAAATTCATTCAATAACCGCAAAAATTCCGTCTTATTTTTTACATACAGTTTGTACTTTTTCAATAGGAAGACAGTATTTACGACTAAAGCCTATAGAGAAATATCGAAATTATGATCATTTTTGAGTTAAAGTGCCAACATCCAGCTTTTCCTATTTCTGTAATTTTTCTCAAAAAGCACGAAATACAGTGATTCATTCAGTTTATTTTGATTGTAACATTTAGGTATTAATAAAATAGTATGGACAAGTCTTAGAAATAAGTTTGCCCCCCGCTTTGCCTTCTGTTTCTTTGAGAACCCGTTTCTCTTATGAGGAACCAGATATAATCTCCCATCATTCTTTCATCATAAATTCCCTGATAACGCCGCTCAATGTTCGCCATTTGTTGGTGGAACCTTTCTCCATGTTCGTCACTTACGTCACCAAGATTCTCCGGGAAAAAATTTAAGTGTGAGTGTAAAAAATTAATTTTTAGAAACATATTTGCACCTGTTGGAAAAAATTAAGATAAAATTAAACATATAACTGAAAATAATGTAATAACGTGTATTTGTAAACTGCCTACAGAATTCAATTCAGAATCAAAAACGTGTCATTCCTTCATTGTTTTTTTATTCTGAATCTAAATGTCTCTTAACTCGGAACCTGCTGGTATGCCGGTACTTTACGGATACCCGGAATAATAATAATAATGATTCATACCCATTTTTGGATAATTCTGAAGCAAATTTTCAACAATATTCTCGTAATTCGGGCTTTTATTGTTTAAAAGAAAATCAGAAACAATTAACTGAAACGAATTCCAGGCTGCAGCTTCAACGGATGATAAATAGGTTTGAAATTTGTCATCTTTTAACCCTTTCGTCCCGGAATACTAAAACATGAAATTTATCAAAAAACACATTTGTGGTACACATATGTACCATCCGGGACGAAAGGGTTAAAAGTTTTATATTTGTAGACCGTTGAAAACACCTTCCTTGATTTTTGCGAAAGAGAAATTTTCAAATAAGGTTCTTAAATAAGCAAACGCTTGGCCTTCTATATCCAGCGCTATCAAAAAATTCTTGAAGAGTTCAAGTTTAATATGTAATAGTAGTAGAAGGATATTTTCTTTTTTAATAAGAGGCAAATATTTAAAGTTGCCCACGCCCAGGGTGTGGCCTTTTCTTTCAGGCCATTGCTTCTTCTTATAATGGTGTTCCCTTGCGCGGCTGTCCCAAAGACAAAGGAAACAACAATATTTCGTGTAGCCGCTTTGTAAACCACACAACATGCCTGTGACTTTTAAATCGGCGCAAACCTTCCATTCATGATTTTCGTAATTAAGAGATTTTAATAGTTTAACCATTGTTTCGTACGATTCTTTAGTATTTACAGCATGCGCGAACGGAATTGATGGTTTTTCATTTCCATTATGCAACAGAACTGCGTTCAAACTACTTTTATTGCTATCAATAAATAACCGCCACTCGTGTGCATTATAAGGCTGGCCAAGCTCCTCGAACGAACCGAGAATATCTTTGCAAACGCATATGTTATCAGTTGACGTATAATACTTTATGTAAGGCCTGTCACGGTCTCTGTAATATGTTACTTTAACACTCGTATCCAAAAAGTGATATTGCTTCATACGAGATGCATGTAATTTTGCTTTCTCCTTTGAAAGCTCCAAGTCTCTCACCCAATCATTCAGTTCTTCCTGTGCTAGAACATGCTGTTCGTGCTGTCTTTGACATTCAGTTAAATCACTTTGGAAATCTGACATATCAGTAGGGCAGTTGGGGATGGGAAGTGTACCTGAGTGCGGACTGGAAATGTGACAGATGGTACATTTGCACAAACCCATCGCATGTTTTTTCCAATTCCGGTTTGTTTACTTAGGCAAAAGTAGCAGTCGGTTGTACGACAAAGTGGTTCTCTCCCAATCATTGGAGAGTACCACTCCCATTCATGTACCACCTAACGTTAAAAAAAGTTATAAAGTATAAGTTATTTTTAACATGAAATACATATCCTGGCGTGCCGGAAGCCCATCCACTAAGTTTTATATGGCAATTAAGACATAAAAAACTTGGTGTCCATTGTTCTTCAAGATTCTCAGCTGCTATTCCAAAATATTGGAGATAATTTTCTTGTACCGAATTAGTAAATTTACGCATGTTTTCTTGACGGCATATTCAAAACACACATAACAGAAATTAAGGGAATCGTTTTCACACTCAAAAACTCGTTGTCTTTTACTCATTTTATAATCAAGTATACAATTAAACTATATTACACGATACAATTTGTGAACAACTGTTTAACGCTGAATATGGAACTCGAATGAATAACGTTAGCAATCTTACTCTCCACGAAACCTTCCCTTACGATACAGTGGTGGTTTTTATGATGCTGACTTTTTTTCTTAACATTCCGAGAAAAAACCTTTTCATTTGTCCACGAGAAATGTATTTATTTTAGTATTGTTCAAGTAGGTAAAAAAAGATGGGACAAACCTGTATGCGAAGATCCTTTGTTCTAAAACCGATAGTTTTCCAAGAATAATAAAATGTACTGGTATCTCAAATATCCTTTTTCAGATAAACTTAATTCACTTAGTAAAACGACAACATACCGAAAAGTATATAGGAATACCGAAAAATATAGTAACAGGAAAAACCTGGGCATATTCCTATTGTAAAAGTAGATTTTTGCAGCTCTCCAAGGCGTTTGAGTGAATTTTGTATTGTGATTTTTGATTAAAAAAACTGTTTTTCAATTCAAATATCCAATAAAAATTGTAGCATTCCGTTTAAAATAACGAAATTGTACGCTACTGTTCCGCTTACTTATTCCTGTGCACTGGATGTGGCAGCCATCTTGACATTATTTTAAATCGAAAGATTGAGATGAATAGCTCCTACACGTAAAATCTCAGAAACGTACGAAACATGAAACCTGAAAATTTCTAACGGTCTAGTTGCGTGGAATTTCATGTACAAGAAAAAGCTGTGCTCTCTCATATAGAAGATCATAATTTTTAGTAATTTCTCCACAGATTCTCATTCTGCGTACCTTATTGTCTTCTAAAAAGAGGAAACTTCACGTAGAAGATAAAAAAGACTTTTTCTGCGACTCTCCACGGATATTGAATGATTTTTTGGTTCACATTTTGTCTAAAAAAATTCCCTTTTTTACATATTATGGACGATTGGAAAAAGTATTAATAACATTTATTGGCTATACAATATTCTTTAATTTATCTAACTCGAGATATGTTGCAAATAGTCAACTTACCCCTAAAATAAAAAAAAAATTATAGCTCCAAAACGTATTCTCCAAAAAATTTTAAATGTGATTTTTGAGTTTAGGGAACCAAACTAAATAAGAAAAATACAGTGGCGTTAAGTGTACATTTTATGAATTTTTTTTTGTGGACTAGTTTAATCAGCGTGATTATTTGTAATTTTATTCGGATGAGAATATGTAGAGCTACAATTTATATATGAATAAGTTTATCAGTTTCTGGTGTCTAACCATATACAGTGCTAGCGTAAAGTAACCCCCCCCCTGTTTAACTTCCGAACAAATTGAGATATCACTATGAACAAAAAAACGTCAGTTTCTATATTTTATCAGCACAAATATTTTCTTATGGAAAATTTTGCCATCACTTTTAGTTTTTCCGGAAAATAGATCAACTTTGTTTTTTTAAATGGAACACCCAGTATATTACGGCATCTTCCGAAAGATAAAAACAATACGAATCCAACGGTACCTCACAATCAAATATCTGTTTATTAGTTTTTCGCATAAAAATTAAACAAAATGCGGAATTTTGCCGGAAAAACCAACGTATCTTCGTCGACTACCTGTCGAAATGCAATCGGCCAGGTAAATGGTGGACGGTAGGTTAACGGTCGGTATACGCTCGAGCTAAGACGGATTTAAAATTGCAAGTTCAATTACTTATTTTTTTTAGAAATGAAATAAAAGTTGTTTGGAAGTATATTAAATTTATGAATTAATCATATTTTATCAAAAAATATTTATAAAGAAAAAAAGTCAATATAAGAAATGAAATTTTCTTATTAAAGGTTTTGCTAGTATAGGTAACGGTTGAAAAATTTGCTTAGTGTTGTTATTGAATAATAAAAGAATTTTTTATTTATTAAGAATCAAATATTAAGTAAATTGTTCGATATGATTACCTTGAACTTCTAGGCAGTGGTACCATCTTTGTAGTGTTTCCTCTCTCACACGGCTTAACATGTGATCAATATTTTGGCAGACGTCAATAATTTTTTGTTTTAAATCCTCAATACTACCCAACGGAATTTCATATACCTTGGATTTTAAATAACCCCATAAAAAGAAATCTAAAGGTGTCAGATCTGGTGATCTTGTTGTCCTTAAAATTTTTATCAAGATAATTTCCTACCATTGGCGCATAATGTGGAGGTGCTCCGTCTTGATGAAACACTAGTTCCATTTCAAAATCGTCAGAATTCTGTTGTACAATTTGCAAAAGTCTTGAAAAAAAACATTTACTTTCTAATGAAATTGAGTGATAACGTCACGATATTCATGTGGATTAACATCACGCCGATGCAATTTTCCACCCAAAAAGAAAGTACATTCATCACTGAAACAAATATGTTTCAAGTATAATCGATTTCGTTCAACCATATTTGTCATTAGCTCACAAAATTCTGTTCTTCTATATCAGGGTCATCTTCTGTTAATTCATGAAGCATTTTTATTTAAAATGGATGATATTTATTCTTCTTTAAGTATTTCCACGTCTTCCAACAACGACGCGGAAATATTTAACACATCACACGTTGATGCGATAGCAGCAGACGACATCATGGGCACATTAAATACTTCTGTTAATATCTGACGACCAGTTCTTTTGCGGTCTTCGACGCTTCCAGTTTCCAAAAACTTATTCACAAGCTCTCTTAAATATTTTCGACTAATTGGATGTTCAGGAAATCGTTCCTTAAATTGTCGCCCTGTTTCATGTAGATTTCTGTCAGCACGAGCGAATATTAAAATTGCTTCGATATTGTGCTCTAAACTCCTTCTAGCCATTTTGATCTCGCCTTTCTTTGGTTATACTTGGTCGGGTAGAATTCAAAGATAGAAATGAAGGAAAATATTTACATGCTGCCTTAAATACAAAATTTCAAAGTACCTACAAACTTTAAAATTGTTGTTATGACAATTTTTTCTTAGAAGTTTTAAAAAGAACTTTCTTTTTATCCTTTTCTTGTATTGATTGTTTCATAAAAACATTCTAAAAGAATTGCTGATTTTAACCCTGCTTAATCCGAGCGTAGACCGACCTTTAACTGACCGTCCACCATTTATCTGGCCCATTGATATCTCGATAGGTAGTCAACGAAGATACGTTGGTTTTTCCGGCGAAATTCCGCATTTTGTTTAATTTTTATGTAAAAAACTAATAAACCGATATTTGATTGTGAGGTATCGTTGAATTCGTATTGTTTTATTCTTTCGAAAGATACCATAATATACTGGGTGTTCCATTTAAAAAAACAAAGCTGTTCCATTTTCCGGAAAAACTAAAAGTGATACCAAAATTTTCCATAAGAAAATATTTGTGCTGATAAAATATAGAAACTGACGTTTTTTTGTTCATATTGATATCTCAATCTGTTCAGAAGTTAAACAGGGGGGGGGTTACTTTACGCTAGCACTGTATGTATGTATGTATAAACCTTTCACTGTGACATTTTTCGAGATTATAGCTTCATTTTTGGAAAATGGTGACATCTAGATTCGAACTGGTTATGGATAATGATTCTTCGGTTTAATGTGATGATTTTTCATGCACAGTGTTTTTTTTTACTCTGTTTCAGTTTTGGAGCTATCATACAGATTTTAATGACAACAATCCATGTTAATACCTTTAAGTATTAATTTCGATTAGTTAACAAATAAATAATGTTGGCTACTCTGGAAATGATTGTGGATTGTATACTTTTGGTTCATTGTAAACTATTTCTGCACACAAAATTTTTCTGGATCAGTATTACTTTTTAAGTAGTGATGAATTTCTTAATATGTCATCCAATTAATCATTTTTCAGATTTTAGGCTTCATTCCTAGAAAATAGAAATAGCTAGAGTGGAGCTGGTTATAAATCATGTCTGTTTGGTACATTGTAAACAATTTCTGTGCACAACATTTCTCTCAGTCGATTTTATTTAATCTTGATCAGTATTAGATACTTGGCTAAACTATTTACTTTGACATTACGAAGATTTCGCTTTGTTTCTATCAAAGTACCAAATTTCAAAATGTATCTACTTTACTGTAATCTAGAGTCACAAGTATGGTAATAAGTCCTAAATCAGACGCTTTATAAATGTAATCAATGGAGCCTGTAAGTGCAGTTTCACAAGAATACCCATTGCAAAATCCCGATTGATATTTAGGCAAAACATCTTGGTTACGCTCGAAAATTTTAGACAAGGTAGGCGAAAATCGTTAAAATTAATAGGCTGCGATGTCTTCGGAACAGGCGTAACAAGCCATTGCTTTCAGCACTGTGGAACAGTGCAGGAAGTAATGCAAGCATTGATAATGTGTCAGATCTCTGATGCAATATGGGGACAACATATGCAAAGAATGCCGTCAGATCCAGAAGAAAGTAGTTCTGAGGTGAGTTTTATAATACTCTAGCAAGCACTCATCTAACTGAAAGTTGTGTTGAAAAGAGGCAATGAAGAATTTATTACTTTCAAGCCATCATTCTTTGATTTAATAATTTTTAGAGATTTTGCCCATATTCTTCAAATATATTAATGCCTATATGCAGAGCTTTTTTATTTGATCATTTATTTATCGTTCATCATTATGACAAACTTAACATTCAATCATCTATCAATGAATATCTAATTATATAGTGTAAATTCAATAAACATGTCATAATAAAATGGAAATTAAGCTGGTATAGGGTGTAGTGATAAACTATTATGCAGCTGGTCGTTGGTTGTGTTTTACTTGACATAAATTTCGGCGTTATAAACGTAAACTTGATTAGCTGCAACGCAGTTTAATATTTATTAAAATCACGTTCAGCCGTGTCGACACCAGTATTAAAAGTATTCAACGATTTATCTAAATATATTTGTCGATGGTTTAATTTTTAATTTACAGAAATGTGGATTTGAACGAAATTGCATTATATCTAAAAATAATTTATCTATATTGTTTGGTGGTATACAATTGTTGCAGAAAATATTGAAAATTGTGAATACTTAGAAATATACATAAAATGGAGCTCAATAGTGCTGAAATATTTGTTGTTTAAAAATTTTTATAGTTACTCTAAACCAGTAGTGAAAAGTTAGTGAATCATAGAAATGTCTTAAAGGATACGACATAGTCTTATAAACGGAAGCTATACATTTCTGCTGACTCCTGGTTGCGGAAGGAAGTTTGAACTGCAATCTCCGTTTAAATTTTAAAATCCACTGCAGAAGTATAAGACTGAGCCGTTCAATAATGACTTTATTAAAAAAATTATGAGAGGAGACGCCGTCTGGTAACTGGCTCGTGCGGGTCTGCGTCCAGCAGACAGGCGCGATCCAGATTCTACGAGTTGAGTTTAGTTCCCGCGCCGCCGTCAGTCAGTGTGTCGCGTCGATCGCACGTCCCAACGCGCTCTCTACACAACTTCCGTTTCCTGCTACACCACGCGATATCCCCCCGGAGGAGAGTCCCATTTCCTATTAATTAGATTAAAATAAGTTACAGTTTTGGATTTGTTACATGATTTTTCCAGTCACCTATTAAATATTGTTGGAAGGTGACAATTTTGTTCTTGCACAGGAGAAAACAGGTCTGCATTAAAAATCTTTATTTATTTAAAGAAAATATATATTTATTATATAATTTTTAAAGAAATAATTAAAAGTAGTTGAAGAGGATATTCGATGCTATCAATTATATTAGTTTCGACGATTAATTAATTGACGTAGTTTGAAAATCAGTTAGTTGGCCAATTAGTTGACTAACTAGCATGAAAGTTTTAGCAGATTAAATGAATAATTGCTCGTCGTGGTTATTAATGCTACTGGTACATGACTTTAATCAGCTACATACTGCACTTAATTGAAATGGATTGCATAGTGTTCATAACAGTAATTAACTTAATTGGTTAATAATAAAAGGCGTCATAATTGTATTGGTAGAAAAAACTCTTTTTCATGAATTGAGTCTTTTTTAATGAGTATAATTAATGTCAATCGTTAGGAAACAGTTTCAATTGACAAGACCAATTCAAGAGATTGATTAACTTCTTGATTGACAGGTGGGCTGATTAGTATGGTTTCATGATATTAATTAATTATACTGTGTTTAAATAAAATGGTACTTATTTCCGTATTGACTTCTATACTGTACCATATTATTTCTTAATCAGATTTTGATATAAACTTTGATTTTTAGGATTGTTTTTCTCAAAATATTTATTGGAGAGTCGGTAAACCTTAAGAATTGTTCTTTGAAATGAAACAACAAGTCTTATGAAATAGTTTTCATAAGATTTGTTCAAAGCGGACATATATTTTTTATGATATGTGTGACAACTGGATTTTACTAGAGGGATAATTAGCCTCTATGATTAACCAGTCATCAAAGACAACCATCCCAATGGGATCATCAACATCATGTATTATTACGTTAAAGGACTGCTGACCCTGTCCTTTGATCTTTCCCAATAATGAAACGAGCTCCTGTAGCCTGTAGCAGGAGAGTAACGTTTTGCGATATATAACACTTCGCAATCTTCGATAGATCACGTTACGTATAAGGGTACTTATATTTATGGTAATACATATCGGTTCCTGAAGCCTTCGGTTCACTTTCATTTTGGAATCTCTTTGATCTTATTACATTCAATGAACTTGTGTTCGGTTTTCAAACAAATCGCCAGTCTGTCATCATAGCCACATAACCAGACACCATGCTTTAAGTACTATTACTAGTATTAGGCCATCTTAGTCTAACCACATTTAACACTCTTAGGATTTTTATGGGGATATTTATGTTCTAAACAGTACATGAACTGTTGGAGATATTTTGAGAAAAATAACTTTTCAGTACGAAGTAACGTTATTAAAAGTACAGTTTCTTCCGGATTAACATAAAGTGGACCTGAACTTTGTTAAAAAGACTATTTATAATTTTCAGAGGGAATTTATTTTATTTCGATACGTTTTGTATATAATTAAATTATTTTATTCTATTTTCTTTTGAAAGAAGGTATTTTTAATTTTAATTATAATTACAGTTGTATGTATTTTAATAGCATTAAAGTACTTTTTTTATTATTAAAGTAATATGCTTGAAATAATAGGGTTATAGATACCATTCTTTGTAGGTTTAATACAAAGCGGATCTGATTGAATATATATTTTGTTAAAAAGTTTTCACAACTATCAGAAGGTATTCATTTTGTTCGTTAGCTTTTGTTTACATTTAGTTTTTTTATTCTATTTTCATTTGAAAGAGAGTATTTATCAAACAACTAATCAGTAAATTAATAAAATCTTTGTTTAAAAATCTATTTCATTCGCATCGAAGATAATGCCAGTAGAATTTTAATCTTGATTAGCTTCCTTAATTCCACTTACATTCGTTTCATGTTTTTAATATAGTCTTGAGTAATTCTTAAAGCTGTTATTCTGTTCATCTTCTTCCTCAAATTATCCGCCTTTATTCTATCAACATATACGTAGAGCTCTTCGATGAGTTCATCTATTTCGATAAAGTGTAGTCTCGAAATTCTCGTTGTGCCTTCTCTCCCTTATCGTAGAACAAATTATGATTCTTAAAATGTCGCATCTTTTCTTCACGTAATTCATAATAGTTACAGACATTGATAAAATTGATGTAGTTTTTAGTTATTTCCAGTTTTATATCCGTAATGTGATGTGTTTTATAAGTGTAATTATATGTTACTACTGTAGTAGTATTTGGTCTTCCATTCAAACTTAATTAAACTAATTCAAAGCCTAGAAGCAAGACAAAAGAAAGAAGAATAATAAGATGAAAACTATGCTAATTTAACACTACAATCATACTAAATTGTTAAGTACAAACTGGGCTATATTTGTTTCCACACAATCTATCAACGGCAATACTTGATCTTCAACGATTATCCCGATCTTGCTTAGAACAGAACTATCGGTTATCATTTCTTTTGACTTAAATCCAAAGCATCTATATCTGAAGACTAAAAGCAAGCATCTCTGTTCTGAAGACGGAAATATTTTGTATGTCTATTAAGTGATTTGTAAAATGAACATGAAAATTGGTCCAAAATTGAGACTGAGAGATATACGGCACTGTATCCATCTTCGAATCTACAAAGTTTTGAAATCAATAAGGAAAGTTGCAGTTTTGGATGTTCTATCACATGCACCTAATAAAAAGTTTGTGTTGAAGGGAAAGTTTCTTTTGACTGCAGCGCCACCTTTATTTTTGTACAATGCAAAATAATAATACTTAAGAAGTGAAGTCATTTACGAACTCTAACAACAACTTTTTAAAAAACTAAAATACCTCAAGCTATTCCAGAGATACTGTCCAAAGCAAAGCAACTCGCGCCGTAACCTTCCCTAACAATAAGACGATTGCTGTTTGCCTTCCATTTTAAAAAGTTTTAGAAATTGTGAATATATATTTTTACAGTACAAAGCATGAGCAAACAGTACTGAATGAAGTGTTTGAGATGACGCAACTTAATGAAAAAGAAAAAAAAATGTGTACAGAATTATAATTTAAAAATAATCTGTATTAATCATTAGACAAATTAAATACCATGGATAAAAAAAACCTTTAGTGACAAAAAAGAATAGAGAATTTCCTAATTGAGACCAGTGGTAGAGACAATTGGTTAAATGTAAAAGTTACTACAAAGAAATAAATCGATGTCTGTGACTGATTTTTTTAACAACAAAAGTGAAAAAGTAGCAGAGCGGGTTACGATGCCTGTCATTTAACATTTCTGTTACTTCTGGTATATTAGATTATATCAGAAAAGGTTTAACAGCAAAAGGGTCAAGAGACACCTCAAAATATTGTTCGGGAATGTAGCAAGGTCATTAAATAAAGAAACAGTAAAAATAAAATATCAAAGGTTTAAGACATTGTGATATGGGGAAGTTTGCGCAAAATTTTGTCACAACCACGTCCGTAAAATGACAGATAACAGACTGTCCAAAATTGTGCTTTCAAATAACACGTGGTCAGACACAATCTTTATCAGGAACAACAGACTTAACGGTCTACAGAGAGATGAAGAAGATTTTGGTTTATGGAAGTTAGATCAAGATCTGGAATTTCAGAATTAATTGGATCCAGACAAACGAAAAATACCGAGTTAAAGGATTGAAATCCAGCGATTCTGCACTCAGACATGTATGCGGCGTTTTAGTATGGCTTTAATCGTCGTCAACATCGTGTACCGTTCCTTATAAGACAGTATTTTATTGTCTGCTACCCTTACAAGATAAGTTTTAATAGATTTAACCTCGCTTACCAAACAAAAATCTTTTAAGCAGACGTTATTATCAGTTGAATAACTAATTATTAGCACATATAAAACCAGATTTTTAATCGCTAATAATTTTGAAATGACAAACAAAGCTTTCCAAACTAGCTAAAGCAACAAAATTTAGACGAGTTCTAAATGAATCGCCCACGTTGACTTGCAGACAAACACAAAGATAACACTCTTCATCGAAAATACTTTGAACAGTGAGATTCGCAAATTTAGATGAGCGACCATCGGAAGTATATAAGCAAACGATGTAGTTTTAAAGCATCGAACACAACAAGACACTAATCTGTAAATCGCAGATCTAGGAGATACCTACTATAAAAAACTGTTACATTAGTAGAGAATATAGTGTATATAATCGGATCATGCAACAACAAATTAAACCTCGAATGATTATTTAACAACATAACTTGCTCGCAATCTAAAATTTGTGTAATTGTGTGGATATAGCTTCAGAATAAAAGTAAATAGGAATGCAAAAACCAGACATCAATGTCTATTTGAACTTTTTTCTGGAATTCTAGATACCCAGAGAAGACCTGTGTTATACCTTGAAGAACTTAAGTTTCTATACAGAGTGATTTATTAGCTCACCATCAAACTTTGACATATGATAGCTAATTCAATTACCAACAAAAAATGTTAATGGACATATGTCCTATTTCAATTATTTACGAAATTATAACACTTTAAAGTTTTAATTTTTATATCATATTAACTGCAACATTCTTTTTAAACACATAAATATTACAAATATTGTTCCAAATAGCCTCCTTCTGCTAGAATACATGCTTCACAACGACGAATTAAAGAGTTCTTCAGTTGAATTAAAATGTTTGGTTGATTTCTTATTTCAGTAGCAGCCATTTGTATTCTGTTTAATAACTGTTCTCGTGTGTTAATTTCTACTTGATACACAATTTGTTTTATTTGACCCCATAAGTAGAAATCCAATGGATTAAGGTCGGGGGATCTAGGTGGCCAAGGAAATAGACTATTATTACCAATCCACTTGTTTGGAAAATATTGGTTTAACGACTCGACAACTACCCTTCCGCGATGAGGTAGGGCACCATCGTGTTGGTACCACATATTTTGAATTACATTAAGAAGTATATATTCAAGTAAATCAAAAAGTGTATTGTTCAAAACAATCTGCAAACCTAGTAAATTGTTGTTAAATATTCCACCCCAAGCGTTATATACGTTTGTATATACGTTTGTTATATACGTTAATATTCCACCACATATGTTCATTATGGTAATTATTTATACCATCTCGTGTAAGACATGATTCATCTGTCCAGAGAACATTTGAAATGAAGTCATTATTTTGGGCATGTTGCTGCAATAACCATTTCTGACTATCTCCTAGCTGTAGAGCTTGAACATTCTGTTTACTGAAGGACTTCGCGGTTCAATACGCGCCATGCAAAATTTTGACTTACATGTTGTGTGCTATTCTTCGAGTGCTGATGGAAGGATTATCAATGACAGCATTAATTACAGCTTCTTCGTCCTCTACAATAACTACTTGCGATCGAATAGCTTTTGCTGGAGCAGGATTACCTGTTTCTCGAAGTCTTCTGAAAGAATCGCAAAAAACTAAATAATATGGCAAATGACGCTGTGGAACTCTTTCTTGATATTCTCGTACTGATTGTCAAGCATTTCAATTGCAAAAACCATACACGAAAATTATATCAGCATACTCTTCAGTGCTATAAGCGTATATTTTGAGTTTCTTGTTGTATGTAACAATTAAACCTTACAGCAAACTGACATATTATAATGACAACTTTGTTTTTGTTGAATGTTTGATTTTACTGACTATTTATAAATCCGCTGCAGAGAATGACGCCTTAACCGACGCACCAGATACATCATACTCGCAAGACAATTGCAGATATACTCGATATGAGGACCCCATCTCAACGACGAGTCGAAGTAAAGTCCGAGAAAACGGGTCGTACTCCTTTCTTTTGAGAAGAAATCCAGGGACTGTGTTTTGTCGTTATTTAGTAGGAGCTTATTTGCGTTCATCCAGTCCGCAGTAGAGCCCAAAACTTTCCCGCTCCTCAACTCCACCGTCCGTGATGTGTCGCCTCGAACCACAAAAGACTTATCATCGGCATATAAAGATGTAGTGACGCTCGTCATGCAATCCGGCAGATCATTCAGATAGATCGTGAAAAGTAAGGGACCAAGGATTGACCCCTGGGGAACACCACATAAACACTTCCTTCCATCTGACAATTTCCCCTTCCAATGAACCATCTGGTATCTTTGAGAAAGGTATGACTCAATAAGTTTTAATTGGTTACCTCTAACATCGTAGAATTCTAACTTGTAGGTCCATGGAAGTATACCATGGTCCACGGTGTCGAACGCTCTGCTCAGATAACAACAGATCATTTTATCTTTTTCAAAACCATCATGTGCATCAATGAATGTTTCTTGTTATGTTCATAATAAGTAGCCGTCGTTGCAGATCTTTTTGATCTGTGTTCATGGTGACTTTCAGTTATTATGTCATTCCTATCTAAGTAGATTGAGAACCTTCGCTTGATTAGTTCCTCAAAAACCTTTGACAAAACCGGCAACAAAGCTATAGGTCTCTAATTATCGTATTCATTGCCAATTCCCTTCTTAACAACGGGAGCAATTTTAGCCCATTTTAATTTATTTGAAAAAATTCCCTGCTCGAAACATTTGCTTATCAAGGCCGTTAAAATCGGGGCCAACTCCTGAATCACCAGTTTAATGATATAGGTAGTGAAACCGTAGATATCCTCGAATTTTTTTCTTTCTCGAAGAAACAGGAATTTAACTTATTTTTCTTAGACAGTTTTAGGTATTCACTCGCGTCAAGGGCGGGTGGAGAAATCTTGCTCAGCAATGACTGCACCACATTTGAGAAATGCTCACTAAAGCCGTCTGCACATAGGTCACTCCCGCCTTCTGATTTTTCTACCTTTAGTTTACGTGGTTCATTTACAATTTCCCACATTTTTTTGTTTTTATTTTCCGCACCTCTTATTGCCATAGTATTTTATTTTCTTGCAAAACATCACTTATTTCCAGATTCAACACGAATACGATAGCTTATCTTTATAAGATTATCGAATTTCTTAAAAGTCACAATTTAATTTGATTAATTTCAAAAATGAATAATAAAAATTAGATAATTGAAAATTAAATTGAAAACAGTGCCGGTACATAAACAAAGTTCTCGACTTCTAAATAAACACAAAGTACAAGAGCGGCTTCTCATAACACAGTTAGTAATTTACTCTCCACCTCTTCTCATCTTATAAAACTAGCAGCTAACTTGTCTAAACTTACGAAAGGGTTGTAAACGAATCCTTTGGGGGATCAAATTTGAACGAACAGATATTTCTATTTTATTACATCGGTTCGCACCTGGTTGAGCCTTTATATTTTTGGGGTTGTCGGAGGAATGAGATGGGGTCTTATTAATTAAATTTAATGCGAAACGGAACCGTAGGGTTGCTCACTTGCCCTTGTTTAATTAATTAAATAATTATGTGCTGTGCAGCGCCGGAAGGCAACGTCGTCGTTAGGTTTTCGATCTGCTGTCACGGAGCGTGCTTCTCTTTAATTAGTTTTGTTACTTTTGCGCAGACAGGTAGGTGTCCTGAATTAAATCTCGTCCCGAGTTACTTTGTAATTTAGTTGTGAGCGTCTAAATGTACTACATTTTCATCTCTTGCAAAGAGACATCGACCTGGGCGAATAATGTCACGATACTCCGGTTAGGAATTGTAAAAAGCACTTCAATTTTAATCTAATAATGTTCAATTAATATTCATTTGTGTGAGATGTGAGATCAAATTAATTTTTACTTTGATTTCAGATTGATGAAAATAAAATCGTCAAAAACCTCAATAGATAAAAAGAAAACAGTTGTAACCTGAAGTAAACACACCCGTCACGAACAAACTTACCAGTTTCGTTGTATACGAAGTGTTTGAACTGCACGAACGGACGAAGCCTGCATTTTCAGCGACCAATTTCAGCGTAAAATTCCAGCTGCCACCAGTTGGGATTCTGACATTGTTGGTGAATCGTATAAGCATTTAAGGGAGGCGGCGAGACGCCTACAAACCGATCGGAAATGAGAGCGAAGTGAGAAGAGGCAGTTCGAAAAGTCCAAGATGCGCCCTCAGGGGCATTTCGTCGCACTCTGTGTTTTATTCTCAGTACAAGCCATCGTCGGTTACTGTTATTTTATAGACTACTTCAGAGGTAAGTACCGCAAAGAACCGTCGAGTTTTCTACGGACACGAGCTATCCGAAAGTTTTACTCGCGCCACTCCCTATTAGTGAATTTTTAGTTGAAGTACTAAAGTACTTGTAAACGTTTAGATACTTTTCAAAGTTTACGTTTCGAATGAGTTATTATCGCGAGACGCAATCGTTAAATTTCGAAAATACGAAAATTAATTAAACGGGTTTAATTACAGGTTGAGTTTATTAGAGATAAATTTATTTGCCGAATGTGTTTTGGGGAAGTCGCCAGAAATTAGTTAGAGAAGAAAACGGGGTTCGGTGTAAAATACTATCAGGTGCGGCTAATTGAGTTTAATGTCTTTCACTAAACACAGCTATAAAATTTTATTACTTCCCGGTTTTCTCTAAGCAAGAAATTAAAGTTCGCTTACAATTAGTAGGCGAATCGACAAACATTCGTAATTCGACTTTGAATTATTTAGTAAATTAATATTTTCTTTTAATAGTTGAATATATTGTAACCGTTTTATTAACATTAATAAATTCCCAAAAAGTTGAAACCAGAAACCGGACGAAATCATAAAACTTGTAAGGTCAAGAGTAGCGTTCATAACTTAACTCGTAAATGTAGTTAAATATTCACCGCATGACGTTTTGTGTTACGAGCATATATTCTTCGAACTGCGCCATAAATTGGTGTTACATTGTAACTTTAAGGGAAGGATGTAATAAGATGTTTTAATATTTAACACGTGTTTTCAAGGTGTTAGATTCAAGCAGAAAAAAGGAAAATCTTAGAAAATCTTTTAAACTTGATGTAATTAGATGTAACTGATAATAAATTTTCAAAATTTACTTAAACTGAAAACTTTTCAATGAAATATTTTAATAGTTTACTAATTGACATGGAAATCGGAGCACCGCGAAGAGGTAGGAATTTTTGATTAAACTTTGCAGAGACAAGGAAATAGAAAACATTTTAAAGAAATAGACCAAACATAGTTTTTATTAATGATTAATTGGTCTACTTCTACTGTTTACAAACTTCGCCACTTTCCACCACTAGCCGTGGCATGAAGTCTAACAAATGATCGATTTTCTCAAGATATATTGTGTCCTTGGCAATCTATAATTCGTGCTGTAGAGGTTGTAGCGTTTGCGGAGGATGCAGCAATTTCCTATCTCCTCCCTTGGCTAGAGATTGACGTCATCTACACGTCTTGTAAAACAAGAACTTGTAAACTATGTGGTACCCCATACCATGATACAGTTTAGTGTATAACCTAGTAACGGAAAATTCATTAGTATTGGACACCATTCTAGATTTGTGTGCATCTACAGCACTCTGAACCTTACACGATAACATTGCAAGCGAATAGGTCTTATTGCTAGCGTCATATGTTACCTATTAATAAGTTGAAGATGACAATCCTGTACTACTTATTCTTCTTCAACCATTTCAGGTAATCATGACTGATAGCAGCGCATGACGGAGAAATGATAATTGTTAAGGCGACTTACAATTTCTCTGAACGAATGATAACCTTCACGCAAACCAATAATATACGATCAGCAATTTATTTCTAACTTAATGTACTATGGCTACATAACAAATAAATAATATTATAAAAATAATAAATTCTTCGTTATCATTCTTCGTCACTTTTACTATACCAGTTTAAATTTTAAATCTTCTAACTAAGCTATCGTTACTCAGGACCTGATGTGGATTCTCGATATTGATGAGTATTTGATTTTAATAACTTTACACGATATTTAGATTGATTTGACTGGTTCAAGTTAAGAGTGGAATGCCATTAGTCCACACTGGTTTGAGAGTTTGTTGATAAGTTCTTCATATTTTTCTTTGAGATGTGGTTTCCATCTTACCTTAGCAGCAATGGTTGTGCCAAGATATTTAGATTTATTCGCATAGTGAACTACTTCTTGATAAATATATTCTGGCTTATGTCTGTTTATTAGTAAAACCGATATGCACTGAGTTGTTTTTATTTGATTCAATACGTCACTTTTCCGTCCAGCTTTGTGCATTTGTTAACGAGTATTTGTCATTATTCGGTTTCTTGCGGTATCGTCTGCAAATGAGTGGGCAAGTTTGCTGTTAGTGGCATTACTGTGCTTTCCTGTCTAGTCTATCTGACAGTGGATTAGCTTGAAGCTACCATCTTAATTTCTAATCGAACGTGTTTTCAGGTCTTTTCAGATGTTCGAGCAATCTCCACAGCGAATATTCGATGCTGGAGTTATTAGTAAGTTTATGTAGGACTTCACTGATAGGGACATTTTTAACTGTTTAATTTTAATTCTGAAGCCTTACTTCAGAATTAAACCTGAAGTGTCAGCACCTCATAATACAATTGTTCTTCGGTCTTCCATGAGACTACCAAAATAATTCTACTACTATTTGCTAATAATTGCGTGATATCTTGGTATCACGGTATATCTTTGGTATCTTATCTGGATATCTGTGATGGTAGCTTTGATGGTGATCAGCTTCGATTTCTACCCTGTATATTTAGTACAGTAATTACCTCTTACGATAAATCGATTGCTTATGGCTTAAAACAACTGTTCATTTCTTCCACATTTAACATAATGTGTTGGAGAACTATATAAACTGACCTCAACTATACTACTATTTTTAATTTTAATAGTATAACAGCTGGGGTTTGAATATCTTTTGCTTCAGTTTTAGCATCTTGAAAATGATAAATATTTTCGTTAATTATTACTGCACTTCTCTCTTTTGCTGTGTTTTCTGGGTGATTTGTGGAGTATCTTCATATCCTTTAAATTTGATAAATCATTGTTTG
Source organism: Onthophagus taurus (assembly GCF_036711975.1). Taxonomy (NCBI): domain Eukaryota; kingdom Metazoa; phylum Arthropoda; class Insecta; order Coleoptera; family Scarabaeidae; genus Onthophagus; species Onthophagus taurus. The sequence continues at coordinate 36,486,034 of NC_091972.1, read as the reverse complement.
ATAAAATGCGTTCACGATATCAGGCATACAGCTATCTTGTTTGTATCTTTTTTAGATTGATTATTTTTCCTTTGTTGTTTTGTATATTATGTGAGTTCATTTTTTGTTTAGATTTTATCATTAGCTCTGTTTTTAAGCTTTTGTAGTTCTTTTGCCACTACATATCTTCGATAATTTGCGGGGTAGTTCTATACAATTTTCCCATTTTCGATTTTGGTTTGAAGTTTCTTGACAGTTAACTCTACACTAATTTTGATATTTTAATTATAACAATTTTTCCCATCCACAATTTGTTTATTTTGTATATTTTCTCATTGTTGGCGAATGTTATAAACATGTCTAAAGGTTCATTATTATTGTGATTACTTCTTTCCATCTTTGTATTTAGTTATAAAATAATAAAACTATACGTATTTAGTTGGATAATTTTAATTTGGTTCAACCGGTTTCAAATGCTAACCGCTCCTGATGATGAATACGGTTAGCATTTGAAACCGGTTGAGCCAAAATAAAATTATCCGTTTAAATACAGATAGTTTTATTATTTTATAATGCCTAAAGGTGTTTGGACCTTCCATTACATTTTTTTATTGATGGGGTTTGATATACTTTTTGCATTTCTTATTCTTTTTATACAATATATACATATGTTTTACTATCATCTACTCCGTTTCTCTGGAAACTTCTTCCTCATCCGTATAGTATTCCTGTCGGCGTGCCGGAGAGGTTGCACTCGTTGATCCTGGTGTTACCACTCTCTTTTCTATCAATTATCGTTGTTAACCTTGATATCAGGTTTCTTTTAATTCTATTGATTTGCTTTTATAAATTTGCATTTATAATTTTTAATTGATTAATCTCATTCTTGGAATTGAGAAACTGAATTCCATCCGGAAACAACGATTTGCAACTGTATGTTGTTCTTTCTGACTTCTGTGAGAGATTTCCAGGAAACAGCACTTCGTTCTGGTGGTTGTGCATCTTCTTATTTAGTGTGTAATTCGTGATATTTTCTGTATCACGTCCGCATTGCTTTCTTTATTACTCATAGTTTATAAATTTAGCAATTGGTTAAATAATGATTTCTCCAAAACAGCTTAAAATTAATTATAAATCAAGGTTAATCAAGGTTAATCAAGGTTATAAAGGAACGCTTGAAGTTATATTACACCACATTTTAACAGTTTTCACGACGAATAAATTTAGAAAAATCAATCATTAGATTTAACGTTTGTTGACAGTGAGGTTAAAGAAAAAAATTGTTTTCTCCAACACGGAGTGGAATTAAGACAGGAAACTTTTTGAGGTTGTAAAGAAACGTTTGAGTGGCCACTTTATTTTATAGACAATTTAAAAATCGCCGATTTAAACTGACATTTTTTTTCTCCTAAGCAACTTGAAATTAAGACAAACAGCTTATATGAAGGAATGTTTAAAAAAGAATAAGACAGTTAAAGATCCTTGGAATTTTAATAACTGCTGGTAAACTCTTATTGAAATTGTTTTCAAGCGGACGAGTGCGAGCGTGCTTGCAATCTCATAACCCAACCCGCAGTCCTCCAAATATATTAATGAAAGTTTATATGTATAAAAATAAAAGTTGATGATAAATTATTAAAGACATTTTTAGTAATTTTAATATCAGTAATCACTGTTTTAATTTTTTATTGCTATAAGTTATCGCTATTAATCGAAAAATAAGAAAATACATTTTCATATTTTTATTGTAAATTGAATTAGAAAAGGCACGGATGCCGGATATATTGAGAAAATTATTTAATGGTGCTAGATAGTTGGTTAGCAATTTACATAGGCGTCGTTTCTAAACTACAATTCCTCTTAACGAGCACATCGGGAAAGTACATTTCCACAACGAACCCCATGAACAACAACGTTCGCCTATATTACAGACAATTACAATTGATATTCCGCTACTAGCATAATAGTTTGTGCCACGCGATCATGAGAATACACGCTGTGTCCAATTCAACACGTAACACCATTAGCTGGTCAGTTCCCCCCTTGAGAATCACGGCATAGCTTATTACCGTTTTAGTTTCAACTCACGATGTAATTGCGGTTGTGAGTTGTGATAGTCTGTAGTGAAATAGGGAGCGTGTAACAGAAAAAAAACATTTGTAATCGTTCCTAGTTTTATGCTGTTTCAGTTATAAAGGGATGGGTTATCGCAATCTAGTGGGTGCTTTTACATGATTTTTTTTAGATCGAGCATTCGAAAATGACCGTGTGGCACAGAGAGTTTTAGCAAATGATCGAAATCACGATACAAAGGTACAAATCCCATGAAGGGATTTTCCAATTCGGTGAAGTGAGCCTGCAAACAGGATACGTTTGCGAAAATGAATTACTGATAAAATCACGTTTTCCACCTTTTTGTCAAATGGATGTTTTCGTTACCTACCTTTGAACTGATAAACGTTGAATACTTGTTTAATAGATTTTTTTTCAATAGATTATAGGCTTACTATAAAGTAAGACTTTATAGTAAAAATGTAATTTCATTGACATCGTCGAAAGTTTTTAAAGACGTTGTATAAAATATTTTAGAACTGAATGGTAACATACCACAAAAATATCTTTGGGAAGGGTAACAGGTGTTGGTGAGAAAAAATAGCAATGAACAATCTAACGTTGCTTTATTGGGTGAACGAGTGGCGATCCGTATATATACCATTTTCGAGTCCAGTATAATTGATTACTCGCCTCTGAGCGTATACTCTACAGCGTTTTCTGCGCACAGCCTGCAGGATCGCAGCTGTCGTACAGGCTAAATTAATTGAACGCAGCCATTTGGAATCGATACAATCGGTGAGCTTTACGCCAGGGAACTGTGGCTTCAGACACGTCATCGGCGGTCAATCAGGATGATTTAATTGGAACCTATCCTTTCGGTTAAACTAGCTCTAATTTGTTCATTTTTCTTTATTAAATTTGATCACATTAAAAAAAAGTTCTTAAGAATAAAAATCATATTCACTTAAGATTTAGTTTCTAAAGAATGATTTGTTGTTTGTTTTATAGGTTTCTTTGTCTACATTTCTTTTATGCAAGACGTAAACTGTGCCAATTGGAAAAGCATTGTACGGTGATTTTCGGAATTGTTAAGCCATCAATTGTCCCTTGTGCGAGAAACCTCCACATCCACCTGAGACTCTATTAAACATTGATTTCAATCGTTACGTCTGAAAGAATCCCCATCCAATTTCAATCTTCCCATGTTTCCAATCCGGCTCTAGAGTCCGGGGAATCCCTTTCCTCCCTATCTAAACGAGATAAGTACCGTTCGGTCGCATCTGCATGCACGAAGCGATCGAATAAGTGCAACGGCTTTCGCCATCCCCTTTCCCTTATTATCGCGTTTCTTACCCTTTGCCCCTTTAAATTGCACCATCGGACACGTACAGAATTTGAAACGATGTGCCGCAGCCGCCACGCTCGCTGCTGCTGTCGTTGAAATTGAATCACGACTAGAATTTCTCGCCATTCCAAACGGCACGTCGATTATTATATAGGGAGGCGGTTTGGTCGACCAAAGGCCACGTTTAACATTCCGTACCGGTTCGTGGCTAGTTAGGAAGGGAAAGTTTCTTGAAAAGTTCGAGAGCAACCGTCGTGGACCGTATTAAGGGATGAAGGACGCCCGCGAGCCACCGACAAATCTAATTTCACTTCAATAAGTGGGTTAAGAAGGGACCAACGTCGTTGTCGTCATGTTCGCGTGTACGGAAGTCGTCAGTCGAATACGGATTTCGATAGAATTTAAACGTAACCAATGAAATGTAATGATTGGATATTGTTGGAAAAGGTAAAGTGATTACTTTTTATGATGAAGTCAGGTATTTTACGTACGTAACACTAAATACACTAAAAATCAACAACGTTATTTTATTCAATAATAAAGAATTTAATGAAATTATTAAAATTTTTTTTAATTATTTATATTAAACGGGCTTTAACGTGATTACATGACATCAAAGGAGTTTTTGTTGCTTTAGTGCTAACGGTGGTTGAAATTTGAGTTGGACCAAATACGATAATCTTTCATTGGGAACGATGTAAAAAGATATCAGCGATAACGTTGAGAAAGCTTACAGACAATGTGTAGAAATATCAGGAAGGATCTTGATAGATGACGAAATTGAGACATGTCGGGGACGATATCAATGGATGATGCAGAAGATATTGAAGAACGCCAGGAATGAGTTGGATTATGATATACATGATGTTGAAACATAGCGAGAACGCTGTTAAGAACTAGAAGTGTTTACAAAAATCAAGAGCAATAATAATAAATGATGGAGAAGATGCTAAGGGCAAACGGAACAATGTTGAACGTTATCAAGGATAATGTTGTAGGATGTTGCTGAAGGCAGAAACAACATTGGAGAATAATAGGGATGGTGTTGAAATATATCGATAATACGGTGTCGATATATTGTGTCGGTATATCGATGTGAGGAATGCCATAACAGTAATGGGGGATATTAGAAATAATACAAAGAGTGTTTAGAAAGGCCAGCAAATTCATGTGAACCTGGTTGGTGATGTTGTCTTGCCCGATAGCGTGGAAATTGCTGATCAGGTCTTTTTTTATAATGATTCCAAATGCACTTGCTAAATCAATCACGGTTAGCCACGTCAATGTTCAATCAATTTTTAACAAATTTAATAAACTTGAAATTTGAAAGCACATCTCACTCTCTAAACCTTTGGAGTCCATTGCTGAACATAGGTCTCCCTCATGGCATTGTTTTGAGTTTCCCGAATCCAATTTCTAGCCACTCTTTCACAAGAAGTCATCGGTCTATTGTCGTCATTGGTCGTCTTCTATTACGTTATCAGTAGTGCATGGTTTCCAGTCAATCAACGTTTCTATCCACTTATCGTTCTTCACTCTCGTCGCATGTCCGGCCCAATTCAATTTCATTACGTTTATTTAACGGATAATATCGATCTGATTATTTGTGTTTTTACAAACTTTCTTCTTTTCTTCTGGATTTGGGAAAAATATGTTTTGGCTTTGAAACGGAGTAACAGTCGCTACACGTTAGGAACGAGGAACGTCGTGTTAATGAAACATCTCTGTTGTTCTAAAGACATATTATTGTTTATAGATTTAACGTAGGTTTTGAAATGTTATACACTTTAACATTTTATATTTTTCTTAATTTTTGTGTTTTGTATTTCAATTTAATTCATTTTTGAAATTTTGTTGTGCAGCGCCTCTGTTGGGTGACTGGTGTAAATGTTCAAGTCAAGTTTTTGCGGAGCCTACGATATTCCGGAATATCGTAGGCTCCGGTTTTTGCGGTTTTTATTTTCAACGTTTAGTTGTAACGTTTGACTTCTTCAAAGTCATAGCCATTTTGGTTTATAAAAGATTTTAACGTGTTTGGTTTTACTTTGGAGTTAGAGAATAAGTTAAAGTTGGTTCATTGTTAACGAAAAAATTCTGTTTTTGACGCTTTTGGAGGTGATTGAATGCCTATGTTGCTTGAGCTGATTAAATCGCTTTCCATTTGTGAGTAGATTAATTTAATTTTAGATCAATTAGATTTTGTTGTTTATTGCTTTGTTTTCTTTTGTTCAGTAACCCTGATGAAGGAATAAAAAAGATTCCAAAAGGAATCTTGGTATAGAAAAAAAAGGAGGCTGTTTTATTGAAATCCTTGAAAAATTGGTCGCGTTTCGTATTTTTCCTCGTTTCTATAAACAGTTTTATTTCAATTTTACATCGGACCGGTGGTCGCTATAAATTCTACAGTTGTTCAGTGCTATTTTTCCGTCTGGGGTCTCCCATGTCCATTTTATGTGTATTATCGTCGTACATTAAAATCGTCGTAGGTTATATTCTCAATCTTAGATTATATAGTAATCAATTCATGTTTTCATTAAGTGATACGATAATTTATGTCTCAATTTTCGAATAATTCATTATTTTGAAGAGAAAATTAAGAGGCAATCCACTACCTCAAAGAAATCCTACGACTAACAAGGGAAGTATCAGAACTATCCCTCACCGATTTTGTTGAAATTTGGTGCAGCGATAGTATGGCCAAAAATAAGGTTTACGTATTTTTTTATACGTGCTAATAAAGCCCCTGGGGCGAGTTATAAGGGTTGGAAATCGGGGCAAAATATATATATTCGCTTATAGGTTGAAAACGAAAATAGCTATCGAAATGTGGTAAATGTAAACTTGTATTCATTTTCAAAGAGCTTTCCATTGATATATCACACATATATCTGAGGGCTTCAGGGGGTAAACTACCCCTAGTTTTTTTGAATATTTTAAAAACTACCCTGTCGATTTTGGAGATATTATGTATTCTTATAGTACGTTTAAAAATATTAATGACGTGTTTTTTCTTATTTGCCTCTGACCATCCCCTGCAAAGTTACGGGGTATGATAGATAACCCCTTTCCTTAAGAATAATGTGATAAACTGTTACACTTTTGAATAATATTTTGAAGAAAACCATTAATTAGATGTAAATTAAGATGTACGCAGTAAAATAAACCCTATACGACATTAAGGGGTGGCTGGGGTTAACTACCCTAACCACCCAAAAATTATTCTTTTTTTGAAAATTGTTTGCCGATTTTGGTGCAATTTACCACGATGATTTTGTTACACATTAGGTAGTACTATTGTAAGAACTTACAAGGGTTAGAAGTTTGGGGTAGAAAATATATTTTCGCTAATAACTTTCATACTCCTATAGAAAAAGTTCGGATAATTATATAAATATTTATTAATAATGAGTTAAAAAGTAACTGACAAAAGAATGGTTGACTATCACAAATTGTATTCTACATTATTAATTTAATTTCTTTATTTTTACTTTTATGATTGCAATTTTAAAATGTTATCTCGCTGATGCAAATTGACATCGTACTGGTAGAGAATAACTTGATCAGGAAATCTTCTAATGAAATTTTTCCATATTCTTAAACCAAATACATCCAGGGGTTGAATTTGACCTGTTGTCCCTGCAGGTATAGACTTAATTTATAATTTAAACTTAACATCCGATGGAGTTACTTCACTAATAATTTCACGGCAGTGGCCACTCCAAGAATCCAGTAATAGTAATGATTTGGGTCCGGTGTTTGGGAAATAGACATTTTGTAGCCAATTTTTGATATGAGCAGAAGTCGGTTTACCAGACTTTGATGCCAAAACGAATATGTTATCTGCTTTGAACATTGTACTTATTACCCTCGGTCCAAACGTACCAGAGGATTCTAACAATGTAGAATACAATTTTTGATGCTTAACCATTTTTTTTCAGTTGCTTTTTAACTCATTATTAATCAATATTTATATAATTATCCTAACTTTTGTGTTATTTAAATAGAATAAGGATAAAAAAGCTTTTACTGTAGGAGTACGAAAGTTATTAGCGAAAATATATTTTCTACCCCAAACTTCTAACCCTTGTAAGTTCTTACAATAGTACTACCTAAGGTATAAAAAAATCATCGTGGTAAATTGCACCAAAATCGACAAACAATTTTCGCAAAAAAAAGTAATTTTTGGGGTGGTTAGGGTAGTTAACCCCAGCCACCCCTTAATGTCCTATAGGGTTCATTTTACTGCGTAAATCTTAATTTACATCTAATTAATGGTTTTCTTCAAAATATTATTCAAAAGTGTAACAGTTTATCACATTATTCTGAAGGAAAGGGGTTAACTATCACACCCCGTAACTTTGCAGGGGATGGCCAGAGGCAAATAAGAAAAAACAAGTCATTAATATTTTTAAATGTACTATAAGGACACATAATATCGCCAAAATCGACAGGGTAGTTTTTAAAATATTCCAAAAAACTAGGGGTAGTTTACCCCCTGAAGCCCTCAGATATATGTGTGATATATCAATGGAAAGCTCTTTGAAAATGAATATCAGTTTACATTTACCACATTTCGATAGCTATTTTCGTTTTCAGCCTATAAGCGAATATATGTATTTCGCCCCGATTTCCAACCCTTATAACTCGCCCCAGGGGCTTTATTAGCACGTATAAAAAAATACGTAAACCTTATTTTTGGCCATACTATCGCTGTACCAAATTTCAACAAAATCGGCGAGGGACAGTTCTGATACTTCCCTAAGACAGCTGTCAAAGGTTCACAAGACAATATGAAAGGGGATAATCTTACATCTCAAATAAGAAATTAAACAGTTAAAAAATGACACCAAGAAGTAGTACATGAACTTACTAATGCCTCCAATAACGAATATTTGCTATGCAGATTCACCAAAAATCTAAAAGACCTATACGATCTATATTCAATTCAACGTTGGTAAGACAAAGAGGTGAAGAATAAAGTATTTTTTTATGTTTTGATTTACTGATTGTATTAAAAATTTCATTATTAAAAAAGGGACTCCTAAAAAGTCGGACGAGCTGAAATTAAAAAGATGTTCATAATTATTAAGTTTATACCAGTAAACATTATTAACACTATTAATATATTCACCAAGTGCCAAGCTTGTGCTGTAACTCTCATAGGCTAATCAACTTAATTAATTAATTTAATTTGTATTTAATACCATGAAGACCATTTCTCTAAATTACGTAGTTATGATTTTTTTAATTCCATCAGCCTAATTTTAGTCATAGACTAAAAATAAAATCCATAAACTATTAATTATATAGATTATATTCTCTTAAAGTATTCACGAATAATTTACTTTAGCCGTGTCTTAATGTTGTTAATTTATTAGTGCCAATGAATACGATAAAAAATCAAGAGGGTCAATAAAATTGCTATCGACATGACAATTTAGTTTCTATATAAATAGTTTCCCGTTTACCTTTTTATCCATACATGTGTTGTATACATATTAGCTAATTTTTCAACAATTTTAATAGCAAATAGGCTTTTATACACTGAGGAACAAAATTTCTACGAAATATGGTAAGTAAATAACTTTTTTAAATGTTTTCAGTAAAAATAAAATGGCATGTGTATTTTATTACTGTCAATTTATATAGTATTTTATAATTTTTTAAAATATCTTCCTCCTCGTTCAGCGTGAGGTTATATCTTGTCATCTTGGACAAGCTGGTGTCCAGATTGGTAACGCTTGTTGGGAATTGTACTGTTTAGAACATGGTATTCAACCAGATGGTCAAATGCCTTCTGATAAAACGGTCGGTGGAGGAGACGATAGTTTCAATACGTTTTTCAGCGAAACCGGTGCTGGAAAACATGTCCCCAGGGCAGTTTTTGTAGATCTAGAACCAACGGTAATAGATGAAGTCCGAACAGGAACCTATCGACAGCTTTTCCACCCAGAACAGTTAATAACCGGTAAAGAAGATGCTGCTAATAATTATGCTCGCGGACACTACACTGTTGGAAAAGAAATTGTAGATTTGGTGTTGGATCGTATTCGCAAACTAGCCGATCAGTGTACGGGACTGCAAGGTTTTTTGATATTTCACTCATTTGGTGGTGGAACAGGATCCGGTTTTACATCTCTTCTAATGGAACGTCTATCTGTTGACTACGGAAAGAAATCCAAATTGGAATTTGCTGTTTATCCGGCTCCTCAAATTGCTACTGCCGTCGTGGAACCATACAACGCAGTCTTAACCACCCATACTACATTGGAACACTCAGATGCCGCCTTTATGGTGGATAATGAAGCAATTTACGATATTTGCCGCCGTAATTTGGATATAGAACGACCAACTTACACCAACTTGAACAGATTGTTGGCTCAAATTGTTTCTTCTCTGACTGCATCTTTAAGATTCGACGGTGCATTGAACGTGGATCTAACAGAATTTCAAACCAACTTGGTCCCTTACCCACGAATTCATTTTCCTTTAGCTACATACGCTCCTATTATATCGGCGGAAAAAGCTTACCACGAACAACTTTCGGTTGTTGAAATTACCAACGCCTGTTTTGAACCAGCCAATCAAATGGTTAAATGCGATCCAAGACACGGAAAATACATGGCATGTTGTGTAATTTATCGTGGGGACGTGGTTCCGAAAGATGTTAATGCTGCTATTGGAACTATTAAAACGAAAAGAACAATTCAATTTGTGGATTGGTGTCCAACTGGATTTAAAGTTGGCATCAATTATCAACCACCAACGGTTGTTCCTGGAGGTGATTTAGCGAAAGTGCAACGAGCGGTTTGCATGTTGTCTAACACCACAGCTATTGCTGAAGCCTGGGCTCGTTTGGATCATAAATTCGATCTAATGTATGCTAAGCGAGCTTTTGTACATTGGTACGTGGGTGAAGGTATGGAAGAAGGTGAATTTACTGAAGCTCGTGAAGATATGGCGGCTTTGGAGAAGGATTTTGAAGAAATTGGTATGGATTCGGGTGAAGGTGAAGGTGAGGGAGGTGAAGAATTTTAAAATCATTTTTTGTTTGGGCTATTTTTCATATCATTTTGACTTCTGCGTATTAATTATTTTTTCTTTTTATTATTACGTAATCATAAATCCATATTAAAATAGATGTTTTTATTTTGTTCTATTTCTTATTATTGTCTATAAAATGATTAAGCAAAATAGTTTGGTTTGGCTGTGATGTTTGCATGAGTTGTTTGGATAAAATAGTAATGAGGGGAAGAATTAAAAAAGAAAGACAACTTGTAAAATTTGAAACTAAGGGTCTGTAGGAATACAAATGGTGAGTCAAATCCCACTGAATGCATTTAGCAAAATTATTATATCTTTCATATGTTAGATGCAATTGTGGATCGAAAGGAAATAAGCCAAGTATGTTATCAAAAAAGCACAAAAGGCAAGGCAAAAGATATCCGCACAGAATAAATCGAAAAAAACGGAAAAAAACAAAGAAGGCTTGCAAAGTTAAGTATAGAATAATATAACAATAAACTATGTGTAATTATTGTGCTCATTAGGTAGGTTACTTAGAAGAAATAAAAGGACTTTAGAGAAGTGGAAATTGGAGGAGAATTTACAGTAGATTTTACACTCTGTTTGTGTCACAAATGACACCAAACATTTTGTGGAAGGAGATAAAAAAATGCGACTTGATATCAAGTGGAGGCAACAGGTCTTCGATATACAGTGTGTAAATTAATTGTCGTACCCGACGCCGACGTTATCATTGCTCATATCACATTTATTGATGTGTCACCAATATTACAGTATTGGTATTGCAATACTGTGATATTGGTTACATACTTGCAATGATGACGTCGGGTACGACAATTAATTAACACACTGTACTTGTGGAATAAGGAAATTTCAAACGGCGTACATTTTGTAATAGTTGCAGAATATCCCGTGCTTCATATTATTGTATTGTGAAACAATTTTCCGAGGCTGGAGGTCTTCAACAGAAAAAGGCGGAACAAGAAAACGACAAGCTTATCAGAAGTTGATAAATACCTAAGACAGTGAAGACCGAAAGGCATACACAGGCTGGTCCGTGACTAAATTATTACGATTAAATCGATTAAAACGAAAAATATTGTAACATAAGAACATTTTAATAAAAATTACTTTAAAGTTTAACTACTTCAAATTTGGTTGGCATGATAAAAAGCAGTAGCCATGACTAACTATGGTAACCAATTATTTTAAACTAAAATTTTTCGAAGTCTGGCGGACCAAATGTTTCAAGAGATGTTCATCACAACATGGTTTTGGCTAGGCAATAAATCATTTGTGTTACTGTAAGTGGTATTCGGTTGAATTTGGACATTAGTAAATCAACGGTTCACAAAATGTTAAAAACAGCAACAGCATTCCTACACCCTCTTTCATGAGCAATGAGTCGTAGTTTTTGCAACAACGATTTTGCAACGATGACAAAAACACTGTCAAGAACATAATTTTTTCCGGCGAGGGAACACTTACATTGCGTGGACAAGTAAATAGACAAAATTGTCGGGACCCAACATCCACATTGGACAAGAAAGTGGCACACCCAACATTCGCAAAAGATGTATGGAACGAAATATACGGGATACTCCCCTGAGTCCTTACTTTTTTGAGGAAACTTTAACTGGAGCAACTCAATTCCAACGGCACTTATCAGCTAATTATAAGCTTTACTAAATCAGTTTTTGACACTTAGGAAATTGTTTAAAATAATTGGTTACCACAGTTACTCGTGACTACTACTACTTTTATCATGTCAACAAATTTGAAGTAGTTCAACTTAAACTAATTTTTCTCGAAAATTTTCTAATGTAACCAATATTAATATTGACAGCACTAGATTCAGAAAAAATCCTCTTTCATATTCCGTAATAAAAATCGGGGATTGTCATTTGAAAACAATATCGATGGCGTCATAACTCATTTAAAAATGGTGGAAAATATTTAAAATCTACACCAAAAAACTGCACAAAATTTAAATCTTTAAACCCGTTTCAGGGATTTTTCTGTATCCGTTACTTTACGGACACACTGTATAAGAGGTAGAAGATGTACGGAAGCATGGAAATTTATAGAAGATATAAGATTTGAGAAGAGAACTAACCTGCAACTCAATTCAGCTGACAAGTCGGAATGAATATTACAGCAAGCTACTTATAGATGATTGACCAGCATACATGAATAAGGAACTACAACCAATAAACATAGAAGGGAAGAGAAGACCAGAAGACAAAGAAATCAATTAAGAGATTGATGAACAGGAAGGCAAGTGGACCGGGAAACATTAAAGCTAAATTAGTAAACAGCGAAACAGATAAACTATTTACTATGATAAGCCAGCTCTTCACGAGATGTACAGTGTGTCCCCGGATTGTGTCCCCGTAAGGTATAATTGACGATAAATTTTTGAATTCAAATTCCATCTTTTACAATTAAAGTCTGGATGTCATAAAACGAAATATAACCAAGTTTTACGTTAAATGTCCTCAAAGTACCAAAGTTAAACCAAGAAGTTTGTTAACCGTTGCAAGTAAAGTGGCCTTTCTGAGCAATGTACAGCAAAAGTTGATTAAAATAAAATGTTTGTTATGTTAAATTATAGCGATATGCCGAATTTTATTAATTTAGGATATAAAAGCAATATGCAGATTTTTAAATCATAAGATTAACAAAATATTTTCGATCTAAACTAAATTAACATAAAAGCTTCTTCAATGATACCACCACCAACACTAACACATAATTCAGCCCTTTTCCGACATTGTTTATAACTTTTTCAAATATGGTCCAACGGAATTTCTCTAATAACAGTTTTAATTTTTTGTTTGAAACGGTCTAAATTGTTATTAAAATTTTCAGTGTACACTTTTTGTTTTACATAACCCCAAAAATAAAAATCCATAATAGTTAAATCCGGACTTCTTGGCAGCCATGGTTGCGGACCACATCTACCAATCAATTTTTTCCAAATAACGTATTTAAATAATTTCTAATTAAAATAGTCGAATGTGGGCCGCAACCATCTTGTTGAAAATATAATTTATTGCGTTTTTCTAAATCCACGCCGTGAAGATAATTAAATAAATAATTTTCTAGTATTTCCAAATATCGGTGTTGATTCAAATTGCCGTTTATGAAGGAAGGTCCAATAACACCGTCCCACGAAACAGCACACCAGCACACAAGCTATGCGATAATGTGGATTAGTCTTTGACCAGAATCGACAATTTTGTGATGTAACCACTCCATTAGTGGTGAACGATGCTTCGTCCGAAAATATTATGCTTTTTAAAAAAGTTCTGTCTTTCAAAATTTTGTACCGAAGCCACAAACAATAATCTAAACGTTTTGCTTCATCACCTAATTCGATAGTGTAGTTAAATTTTGGTTTATACGGCAATATTTTATTTTCTCGATAAATTCTTTGTACATGGGATTTACTTATACCGACTTGAACTGCCCTTTTTCTTAACGATACTTTACCGTAATCCATTGCGTTTGTTACTGCAACAATCGACCCCGCATCATGTTCATCTAAAAGCTTTTTTTCCTTCCTTTTATTTTCCACATTGCCTGTGTCTGAAATATTTTAACAACTCTTTTAATTGTTGTTGTAGTACTAAAAATCCAAATTTTTCCTCAAATTGCCTTAAAACTGCATTGTAACTAATGTTCCACAATCCATAGCACTGCACTATAAATATTTTATGTTGTAATGTAAACATGATCAATTAATATTTGACAATAGGCTAAAGCTAAGCTATCAAATGATAATTGTTAGTTCACTCAGATCATTTATTTTTATTGTAAAACGGAATATTAGAAAAAATTTTTCAAGAAAAAACTATTTTTTTCTTTTATGTGCTAAATTAATAAAATTCCGCATATGGCTATAATTTAACATAACAAACATTTTATCTTAATCAACTTTTGTTGTACATTGCTCAGAAAGACCACTTTACCTGCAACGGTTGACAAACTTCTTGCGTTAACTTTGGTAGTTTGAGGACATTTGACGTAAAACTTGGTTATATTTCGTTTTGTGACATCCAGACTTTAATTGTAAAAGATGGAATTTCAATTCAAAAATTTATCGTCAATTACACCTTACGGGGACACAATCCGGGGACACACTGTATAAACGGAAAACAAAGAAGAAAACAAAAATTAAAAAAGAATGGAAAATAGCTTTTATATGCGAGAATTATCGGGGCATAATACTATTAGTATAAAGTATTATAATTATATTATAGTAATTATAGTATTATAGTAATATAGTATTATTGTTATAATACTATTATAACAAGTATATTAATTAATTATATTGCATTGTATGGAGCAGAAAAGTGGAGGTTAACAGAACCCGATAAAAATAGAATAAGAGCAGTCGATATGGACGTCCTTAGAGACGCACTACTAAACCCGAATGTTTCTAGTTCTAAGTCTAGTGTTAGTTCTAGTGCTAATGTTAGCTCTAATTTTAGTTGTTATTCAGCGTTAGATTGTTACAAATCTTTATTGAACTAATACTAGAATTAACACTGACCTAGAACTAGAAACATTTGGGTTAGCCGTGCGTCTGAATTTGTAACTCGTCACATTCAGACATTAATTTTTATATTTTCATCTGTTTGGGATTTTATAATGTGTGTGGAATAATATTACCACCACAGTAGTATCATTAATTGGCCTGTTAGGTCTCCCGATTTAACATTGATTTTTTCTACAGGGTTACATTAAAGACAGAGTCTACCAAGAAGTGTCAACAACAACATAAAATGATGAGGCAAAGAATACGTGATATGTGCAGACAATTAAGTCCAGCAATATTACGACAAGCAAATGTATCTTTTATTTATCGTCTACATAAATATGAGCATCGAAGCAAATGGACATCACTTTGAGCACTTCTTATGTTGGCATACGTTATTTTTAAGCGTAGCTCAAAACAAATGTATTTCGATTAATTGACGTTTTTATCTAAATAAAAAAATGTTTAAAACAAAGTTGTTTACTTTGTCATTGAGAATAGCATACTTATTATCCATCAACATTATTACATCATGATCTATCAATGTCGCTGTCTATCAGCTATCAACATACTTCGGTTTCTATATATCGTTACTAATATTCTTAGATGTCGTCTGCAGCATCAAAATTAACATAGAGATCATGTTTCAACACTATCTTTTCCCTGATATCTATTAACACTATCTATTAATAATACTTTTTTAAACATGCACTAATGCCGTTCTTAATATCAACATATATTATCTCTGATTTCTTTCAACTTCATCCGTGACATATTATTTATGAATGTTGAACGTTGGCCTTGAACTCTACAACATCAATAAAGTTCGTCATTTATTCTAAGTATGATCCATGATATCTTTCATTATCGTTTCTAGCCTTTAGTATTACCGACGACATTCTTCAACGTGACACCTTTTAGCATAATGTCCAATTTCTTGCTACACCTTCTTGGTCTCTCTCAACATTTTCTCGATAATCTATCATTTTCTCAACCATCCATTAATATCGTTAATGATATCTGTACATATCATTCGCGATATATCGTATTCTTCAATGTTGTTGATGCCTTCTTCAACACCCTCCTTTTGATTTATCAACATCTTTCTGGATATTTCTAAGCCTCGTCCCTGTAATTTTTCTGCCCTGGCCTCACTTAATATCTGATATATGTTATCGTCCCTGCTTTCAATATCTTTTTCATTAGCTTACTTATTAGCTCAGTTAATATTTTTCTAAACATCGTTCCTGATATTTTTTAACAACGTTTTTGACGTCTTTCATTATCTTTTTCAACATTCCCTACGACATAATCGTCCTCTCAACACTGTCCTGGTCTTCCTCAACACTTTCTCATCATATATCAATATCAATGGAATGTTGCCATAACGTAAAAGTGAAAATCCAAAAGATATTCCCACTAAACGTTTTCGTTACCTATTTTGATTTGCTGATTAACTTACCGCTTAATGCAACCGCTAGAAACAACGATAGCTCTAAAACGAACTGTTTCGAAAAAATAAAAGGAAGCAAAAAACGATTAAAGAACAGATAAAGAACAAAGAAAATACGACAACTAACTAAGCATACGACAATCACACCAATAGCTTTGTTCGTTGGGACTGCACTACTTGCACTCACTTGCACTATGCAGTTTAGTGCAGATGTTGTGTGTTCGTTGGGGATAGTGCAGTTTAGTGCAGTTTCATTCATACTGTTCGTTGAGCCAGGTGCAGTGCAATTTAGTGCAGCCGGTGGAAGTTAGTGCAGATTTTGTTGCACCTGCTTTCGATTAAGTTCAATAAGTGCAGTGTAAC
Organism: Onthophagus taurus; assembly: GCF_036711975.1. Taxonomy (NCBI): domain Eukaryota; kingdom Metazoa; phylum Arthropoda; class Insecta; order Coleoptera; family Scarabaeidae; genus Onthophagus; species Onthophagus taurus. The sequence goes on along the minus strand of NC_091972.1, from coordinate 36,469,270 downwards.
TAAAATGGCGGAATATTTGAAAGCGCGTTTTGTAATAATTAATATTGATATAAATATTAAGAAATAAAACCTTATAATAATTAATATTTGTTGTATTAGAGAACACAGTACATTCAATACCAGTAGAGGTAGTAGAAAACTACCCCTACTTTTTTGGAATAATTTAAAAACTACCCTGTTGATTTTGGCTTCATTAAATACACTTATAGTACATTTAAAAATATTAATTATGTGTTTTTTCTTATTTAGGGGTGGCTGGGGTTAACTACCCTCACCACCCCAAATTTTTTTTTTTTCAAGTACTGTTTATCGATTTTGGTGCAATTTAGCATGCGATTTCTTTATACGTTAAGTAGTACTTTTGAAAAAACTAATAAGGGTTAGTAGTTTGGTATAGAAAATATATTTCGCTAATAATTGAAAAAAATAAAAAATAATAATAATAATTAATGAATACTAAAAAAACGCTACTAAAAAACATTCTGCGATAATTTCATTTTCCACGAGTATTTCGCTGACAATCTCCTGTTCGTCCATTTCAAATATTATACACTTTTTTTATAAAAATCTGTTCGTTGGGACCACGGTTTATACACTTTTCTGACCTGCACTAAGTTGACATGACATTGCACTGACTTACACTTTATTGCACTATGACGTCATACGAGTGCCATGTCGTGCAGAGTAGTGCAGTCCCAACGAACAAAGCTAAATAACTTTCGATCAGCTGTCAACATTTGGTTATTAATTTAAAATTATCAATACTACCACTACATATTGAGATAGGCAGCCAATATTACACAGGTCTGGTGGGTTAAGGTAATTAATACGCTGTACATACATAATAAGTGCTAACGAAAACTTAAATTTATTTGAAATTAAAAAAACAATAAAACAACAGAGCTAAATAATATCTAGTTTAATATGGATTTATGAAAAATAACTACATGATACGAAATTATCTTTCCCGAAAATTATTATTTTAAAATTCTTCACCTCCCTCACCTTCACCTTCACCCGAATCCATACCAATTTCTTCAAAATCCTTCTCCAAAGCCGCCATATCTTCACGAGCTTCAGTAAATTCACCTTCTTCCATACCTTCACCCACGTACCAATGTACAAAAGCTCGCTTAGCATACATTAGATCGAATTTATGATCCAAACGAGCCCAGGCTTCAGCAATAGCTGTGGTGTTAGACAACATGCAAACCGCTCGTTGCACTTTCGCTAAATCACCACCAGGAACAACCGTTGGTGGTTGATAATTGATGCCAACTTTAAATCCAGTTGGACACCAATCCACAAATTGAATTGTTCTTTTCGTTTTAATAGTTCCAATAGCAGCATTAACATCTTTCGGAACCACGTCTCCACGATAAATTACACAACATGCCATGTATTTTTTTTTAGAATTCCACTTATCGTCCCTAATATTCCCAGATATCGTCTATAGCATCAAAATCGTATCTAATACATTATAATATAGAGATCATGTCTCAACACTATCTTAGCCATCCTCAGTAGGCACCTTTTTCATAATCTATCAACAATGTATTTGATATCGTTTATCATTGTCCCTGATATCTATTAACACTATCTATTAACAATATTGTTACTGGCCTGTTTAAACAGCGACTATGTCTTCAACTAATACCATTCTTAATATCATTAAATATTATGCCTTATTTCTCCCAACTTTATTCGTTACATTTTATCCATGGTATGTCCTTGATATTTTCGAATATCGTTCCTGGCCTTTATGTAGAAAACTTTTAGAACAAAAGTTGTAGCAAATTTTACCCTTTACACATTGCTCTGTAACATTTTTGTCCTCAGATGCATCGTGGTAGAGAAATATACGAAAATTTTAAAATTGGAAGAATTCGTTGTTTCACAAGTTGCTAATGGAAAAAACGGCATTCCGAACATGATATAGAAAAACTTTTAGAAGAAACGTTGTAGCAAGTTTTACCCTTTACACATTGCTCTATAACATTTTTGCTCTCAGCTGCATTACTGTCGAGCATAATTCGAAAATATGAAAATTCGAAGAATTCGTAGTTTCACAAGTTTCTAAAGCGACTCTTACACAATCAATAGTATTGATAATATCAGTATTGACAATACAACCAGCAATCCTCGTGGTAACTAGTCGTAATACTTCACTACCTTACATGATCAATAAAATTATTTTAATGATAAAATTATGAAGAACATGTTGTTCATCATCATGGGAACTGGATGAACCAACACTGTCTCCCTCGTGTTGAACGTCAACAACGTCAGTTAATGGGTCGATAATATTCACCTCATCTTCACAGACGCGCTGCTTGAACTAAACTGAGTGTAACGTAGAAAATCAGAATTAAACCTGTTTTCAAATCATCTGGGCTAAAATAACATATCTTTTTTCAGAGTGTTGGTAGGCATGTTTTGTTATTGCTACACCTAAATAGAAGTATTTAATTTTGAATGTTGAGTATTACACTGAGTATTGATGGAAATATTGGCGCCAACCCTACACGGTCAATAGTAGTGTCAATATCCCCTCCAATTTTCAGTATTGATGCCCGAAAATCAGAAAATCCGGATTTTTATCAATACTCCATCAATATTTACCGTCAATCAAATTTTTCACCTTACACTGCATACCACTGCAGTCCGTTGCAACTTGCGCCATATTGGAGAATTTTACTGACTACTAGACGGTTTTTCTACCATTTCTAATAATGTTTGAAACTTAGATTTTGGCAGATTTCTATATTTTTTAACCTTTAAAGCAATTTTTGGTACTGTGACACATTTGATAATTTCCAACATTCTGATAATAATTTAATTAAAATTTAGGCTTACATCTTAGTCGTTTTGTTACACACTATGATGTTAATCAGGAATTTAATATTCTTTAGGTGTTTTTCAGTCAATATCGACAAACCTCATAAAGTTTCTCTTAAGTTCCTCTTCACTCGTATGTACCTAGGAGGGTAGGGTTAGGGAACATTATTAGGGGTCTAATGTTATTCCTGGAGCATCCTCCTCTTTAGTCCTTCTACCCTTACCTCAGTTCCCTCAGCCTGTCTATCTTATCGGTGACCTTCCCCGTGCTCTTTTACCCTCCATTTATACCCTCTACAACAAGGTTTTCTATCAATCCGGTTTGTCTCGCTATGTGTCCAAAGTAATTAAGGTGTGGCTTTTATCTTTAGTTCGTTCAATATCTCGTATCACTCTGAGTAATCGTCTGTAAATCTACATCCCAAAAACTGTGTACTTCAAATTGCTAAATTTCTTCCCAACAACTGAGAGGGCCCCGTCCCATTTATCAAAAATTTGGCTTAAGACAAATTCGCTGGATATGTTGTATAGGAGAGGCGAGAGAATGCAGCCCTGCTGGACACCGGTTTGTTTCGGTACAGTTGTTGCTCCATACATATACATATTGAACCAACATTATTAGATGATCTGGGATGCCCATTTCCTTGACTAGTTGGCACTATTGTCCCCAATTTACCGAATCTAAGGCTTTCCTGTAGTCTACGAAGCATAGATATACTCCTATGTTGCATTCTCTTGTTCTTTCGATATCTATGGAAGTAAAAATGCTTTTAGACTTACATTAATTCGCATCATTCAGTAGGCCATTGTTTTGTGCTCTATATTTTTGAGTATAGAATGTGCATGATTTCCACTCCTTGTCCCCCTATGGCATTGAAGATCTCGGCAAGGTATCCCATCTATTCCGAGTGATTTTTGGTTATTTATGTTCGATATGACTCTTTGTATTTCAGATTTTAATATTTCTGGCTCTTCTTGTGTTTGATTGATTCCCACGTTGTTTGCATGGATGGTTGTTTTGTATAGATTTTGACAGTGCTACGTCTACACCTCTACTATATCTCTACTATAAAACATTTTCATTGCACAGTCGTATATTATCTTGAAATGTATTTCTACATTTCATTAGACACTCTGTTAGTGGTTTCATCGTTCTATAAATGAGCTAATAATATACAAATGCAGTGAAGAAATGATAATTGGAGCTATCGATGGTCGCTTTGCAACAATTGTTCATTCATAAACTCGCTAAAAAATCAAGACAGCCTATAAAATTGCTATCGACATCGACACTTTTACATTGATTGACATTGATTTACTGTAGTACACACATTAACTTCGTAATTTCTCTCTCTAATCCCACAACCGTTCCAACTTTTGCTAAGTTTATTTTAAAAACATTAAGAAACCGAATTTCTTCGAAACATGGTAAGTAAATATTCTTATTTAAATGTTTTCATTTAAAAATAAATGACGTGTGTATTCTATTACTGTCAATTTATATAGTAATTTATTATTTTTAAAATATCTCTCTTCGTTTAGCGTGAGGTTATATCTTGTCATCTTGGACAAGCTGGTGTCCAGATTGGTAACGCTTGTTGGGAATTGTACTGTTTAGAACATGGTATTCAACCAGATGGTCAAATGCCATCAGATAAAACGGTCGGTGGAGGAGACGATAGTTTCAATACCTTTTTCAGCGAAACCGGTGCTGGAAAACATGTCCCCAGGGCAGTTTTTGTAGATCTAGAACCAACGGTGATAGATGAAGTCCGAACAGGAACCTATCGACAGCTTTTCCACCCAGAACAGTTAATAACCGGTAAAGAAGATGCTGCTAATAATTATGCTCGCGGACACTACACTGTTGGAAAAGAAATTGTAGATTTGGTGTTGGATCGTATTCGCAAACTAGCCGATCAGTGTACGGGACTGCAAGGTTTTTTGATATTTCACTCATTTGGTGGTGGAACAGGATCCGGTTTTACATCTCTTCTAATGGAACGTCTATCTGTTGACTACGGAAAGAAATCCAAACTGGAATTCGCTGTTTACCCGGCTCCTCAAATTGCTACTGCCGTCGTGGAACCATACAACGCAGTCTTAACCACCCATACTACATTGGAACACTCAGATGCCGCCTTTATGGTGGATAATGAAGCAATTTACGATATTTGCCGCCGTAATTTGGATATAGAACGACCAACTTACACCAACTTGAACAGATTGTTGGCTCAAATTGTTTCTTCTCTGACTGCATCTTTAAGATTCGACGGTGCATTGAACGTGGATCTAACAGAATTTCAAACCAACTTGGTCCCTTACCCACGAATTCATTTTCCTTTAGCTACATACGCTCCTATTATATCGGCAGAAAAAGCTTACCACGAACAACTTTCGGTTGTTGAAATTACCAACGCCTGTTTTGAACCAGCCAATCAAATGGTTAAATGCGATCCAAGACACGGGAAATACATGGCATGTTGTGTAATTTATCGTGGGGACGTGGTTCCGAAAGATGTTAATGCTGCTATTGGAACTATTAAAACGAAAAGAACAATTCAATTTGTGGATTGGTGTCCAACTGGATTTAAAGTTGGCATCAATTATCAACCACCAACGGTTGTTCCGGGTGGTGATTTAGCTAAAGTGCAACGAGCGGTTTGCATGTTGTCAAACACCACAGCTATTGCTGAAGCCTGGGCTCGTTTGGATCACAAATTCGATCTAATGTATGCTAAGCGAGCTTTTGTACATTGGTACGTGGGTGAAGGTATGGAAGAAGGTGAATTTACTGAAGCACGTGAAGATATGGCGGCTTTAGAGAAGGATTTTGAAGAAATTGGTATGGATTCAGGTGAAGGTGAAGGTGAAGGAGGCGAAGAATTTTAAAAACCATTTTCAAGTTGAATTAATTCGCAGCATTTTGACCTTCACGACTTTATACATATTTTTACCAATTTATTAGAATTACCAATATACAGTATAATAACCAATGATCTGGCAATGTCGCTCGGTTCGCTTCTCTCTGGATAGGTCATGGTTATGCTTTTATACACGTTCGTTTGTCACGGACATACGCAGTAATACCCGTCCTCGATCGTCCAATGTTTGTAAACTCTGGCGTGCTTATGTTTCGGTGCGCGAAGTAATCACAATGCAAAATAATAACTTTACATGCAGTAAATCTATCTATCAATTCGTTTTATCTCAATTTAACCCTTTCTAATTCATTTTTAATTAAAAATCTTATAAACAAAATTAAATCAAAATACCGAAGCTGTTTCCAAACATTCACTTGTTTACAAACATTCGATGTATATCAATAGGACAGTTTTTAATGCGTTATGGCCTATACAGAGAGAAGCGAAGCGAACGATTTTGCCACATCGTTGTTAACTAAAAATATAGAATTTTGACAAATTGTTTTGGTTCTTGTGAGTGGAAAGATGTCAATGTTGTCAGTTGTTTCAAAGTACTACATCATAAAATCCAATTTAGCACTTCGTTCCTAAATCCAATACAAAAGTTTCGCACCCTATCTGCTTTAAATAAGAGTGGCCCAAGACTAGAGGGGTGACGAAGAAATTTGTCGCATCTTCTTGTTGAATGCAAATTACGGGAATACAAACACCTGTTCCCCAAAAAGGTTCCCGTTAATAAACAAGTGGAACTAAGTTTACTCATTTTTTTCGCCGGATGCGGTCGTTAAAAATTCTCAATGTCGTGAAAGGACTAATTAATTTAGGGCCAAAACTCGACCGATTCAGAGAACATTAAAACCGCAATCGAAATAAAATAAAACCTTAAAGCTTGTGAAGGCACGAACTAAATCAAATTGTGCTGCCATTTTCAAACTTCGGCGAAACGAAATCGCGTTAACGACGAGAGCCGTTCGGGCAATTCGTAAACTGACAAAACAATGTCCGCGTGCGGGGTGGGTTGTTGGAAAACTTATTACGCCCCGTTATTTATCATACGGATGTAATGCCGGGCCATCTGAGGTAAGACAGCTCAAACTGGAGCGTACCGCTTAAGTAAAATATAGGTTTCCGCTAGCACCTCTTCTGTCAACGTTAAAATATGTAATTGTCGGCATACTCAGCGTCACGGACTATGAATAATGCTCTCTGCTACGCTCGCTTTCCGCGCTCCCTCTTATTGTGTTACATTTGCCGTGTTGAATTTATCGTTCGTAGAAGAACATTCGCGTAGAAATTCGTTTTTATGAAAAATCCTAGATATTCATGAAATTTTTAAAATGCAGTCATACCTTGCAAATTATAAATTACTACATAAATATAAAATAATATGAACCAAATGAAAGTTGTTCCGTGCGAAGGGGGAAATCATATGACGATAACATTTTTTGACCTTGACCTTATTTTCAAGGTCATATGAAGATCACGACTAATTTTTTAAATGGCACCCTATGTTTTTGATTGAAATAATTAAAAAAAAAATCTTTTGTAGATAAAATCTAAATAATTTTTTTATTCAAATAGTTTTAAATATTGTTAATTTATAAAAAAAATGATTAAACTATACTATTAATCAACAACTATAACATTTATAATAAATATTCTAATATTTCCCCACCCACTTCAATACATTTATTAACCCTTCTACTAAAACTTTCTTTACCTCTTAAAAGGTTTTCTTGGCTACTATTTCTGCATGCATTTCTTATCCGCTCTTTTATGATTTCTGGCGTAGTCGATACTTCGCGATAAACATTATCCTTAAGGACGCCACAATGGGGTATTTGTGAATTTTCTCTGGACAAAAGTCCATTTTAAAAAAGTTGATTCAACCTTAAATTACTTTCAACCCATTAAAACTACCACTAATACAGTATTATTACCAGCAATGGATTTATTATATTTATGATCAACCTGTTTTGTAAGTCACGTCAAATTTGACTATTAATAGTACTATATAGACGTAATTAGTTACAGTGCTGCCAATAATAATAATCTTTATTACCGTAATAACATATTACAAAGTCAAATGTAACAACATAATAATATTTCAATTCAAAAATACTTCTATTTACAAAATTATTTCAAAAAAATCTTCAATGGAATATAATGGTGCTTCCATTAGTGCTTCTTTTATTACACACTGGAGCCGTTGTTGTGGTAGCATCCGTATGCGCTGGGGAAGGTGATTAAACAGTTTAATACCCCAGAAAATACTGTTGTCTTGCGTCTTTTTTAACCGATGCATCGGTATTGCAAGTTCTTCTTTTTGTCTAGTGTTGTATTCGTGCTTCTCATTATTGGCAATATGTTTATCAATATTTTGTCGCATATCTGTAATACAATTTAGTACATATACTGAATATATGGTAAGTATACGCTGCTCTTTAAAATATTGTTTGCAACTTTGAGTTGATTTAAGATTGCATAGCGCCCTCAATGCCTTTTTTTGGAGAAGAAAGACTCTTTCTGCTGCAGACGATGCTCCCCAGAATAATATACCGAAAGTAGCAATGCTGTGGAAGTTGGCATAATAGGCAAGTCGCGCTGCAAAGATGGTGGCTACATTTCGTATTCTCCTTACGGTATAAATTGCAGTGTTCAATTTTTTAGAAATGTTCTCTACATGTACTTGCCAGTTAAGTTTGTTATCCAAATAAATTCCCAAAAATTTTAGGCTGTTATTCTCTGCCCCAACATTGTTTTGGAAATGCAGGTATTGAGTCTTCTCTTCATTTAATTTTAAACCATTGTTACCAAACCATTTTTTTGCTGCTACTAATGTTAGCTGAGTTTTAGTTTGCAGATCATCCATATTGTTCGCAGTGGATATAAAGGTGGTGTCATCCGCGTACAAGCACACATTGTCATTAGGTACAGAGTAAGGCATGTCATTTACATAAATTACAAACAAGAGAGGGCCCAGGATAGAACCTTGTGGTACACCAACGTTGATATCATACGTTTTAGACAGAGCTCCATCTATTATCACCGTTTGCTTTCTATTGCACAAATATGAAGTGAACATGCTAAGGGCTGTGCCTCTTACACCATAGCAATCCAATTTGTATAGCAGATACGAGTGGCTAACACTATCAAACCAATAGTTATCTGAATTATATATTATCAATTATCAGTCATTATTCGGTTTGAGGACAACTTTAAAAAGTTCTGAAATATGGAAGTAAATGAGCCAGGTATGTGCTATTAAGATATCATATATTTTTATCTGCATTCATACGATTAGAGTAAATACTAGGTTTTGAAAGTAATGCATAATTTTTGTTTGTTTTCCTATATTTGTCATATTCAGAAGAGGAAAAGTTACACTTCCAAGTGTTTCTAAGTGCCGAATCTTACACTATTTATTAGCCTAGAGTGTGGTGTGTTTGGTAAAAAGTAATTTACCTGCGACTATTTGCGACTTGACATTTTAGAAATATTTTAACAACTGCATTACTGCTATATTGTAAATTGATTTGGATTTTCTTCTCGCAGGACCATCGGGATTTAAAACAGTTACGTGAATAAACATTTATAACGTGATGCGAGGGTACGAGGGTTACAGCATTACGGAAAAACTGGAATATCTGGAAAATATTCTGCGGAATAAAGAAAATTATACAGTGGATAAAACTAAAGTATTCAAGCAGAAAATGTCATTATTTAAAAGCCAGTTTCAAGCAAAATGGTTAGATGCGTCTAGGAACCATCAAAAATTTCTTAAAAAATACAATATGTTTCTTTAGGGCGAATTTCAATTACCTTGTACCTTGATAAAACCGAAACGTCCCGTTATATCTTTCAATGAATCAAGTGATCGTTCAAAAAGAAGAAAAACCGAAACACTGCGGAAAAATGTAACATGTGAAGAGCTTGTTTTTGCAACTGAAACCAAATTAAAATCTTGTGGTAAAAGAGATGCTGCAAAAGTTCTGCAACAATTTATCGAATCTCCGAATCGGTCAACAAAGTACAAAAAAGCTTATGATAAAGACCAAGAAGCTAATCTAGCGAAATTCACGTCCTTAGAAGCTCTATCGAGATTTGTTGAGGATTAATCCTATAGTAAAATACCTACATATGTATGTAACTACCACATATACAAGTACATAATATACAGGTGTTTCTAAATTGATGCACAAGATTTCAAGGAGTGAATTTCAGCAAAAATTACGGGGGTGTTTCGTATAACTTTTTATTCAAAACCCCTCTCCACTCCAAATTACAGCCCTCTAAAGTTAAGGAAAAAATTGCTGTTGCTTAATTAATAAAAATCCCTGTAATAAAAATATTTGTCATTATGACTTCATTTGACATCGGCCTACTTGATTTTTCTTAACAAATAATAACCAATCTGAATTACCTATGTCAAATAAGCCTATGCCTTATTCTATTTTTTTGTGACCAAACTAACAATTTTGGGAGAAAATGTCTGGAGACAAAACAGTTGCAGATTGAATGCAGATTCCCTTTATTTAAACCAAAATTTAAGAAGAAAAATGTAGACGCATTAAAACGTTCTGTTGCAAAGTATTATAGGGGTTGGTTTTTTCACCCCCTTGTAATAACATTTTAGTTGTAATACCTTGGAGGAGAAGGGGTTTTGAACGAAAAGTTATATGAAAGACAAACCTTAATTTTTGCTGAAAAATCAACCCTTGAAATCTTTCGCATCAATTTAGAAATACCTGTATATTACAATTTTGGGTTTTAAATAAAAAAAAGTTTAACATTTCGCACCTAAAAGTGTGTATTTTGCACTACATACCCTGAATCTGAAAATAAAAAAAAACATTTTAAGGGATAAAAATGGAAAAATAATTTTGTCCAGCTAGAATGGGCAAATACCCCATTGCGGGACGCTTCACAAAAAAAAAATCAAGATGTGTTAAATCAGGTGATCTGGCGGCCCAGGAAATTGGACCTCCCCTTCAAAGACGTCATCTAAAAAATTTCGGTATTTCTCCCCATTCAGCATACACCATCAATAAAGTATGGGCCGATCAATTTATCACCAATTATGCCACACCAAACATTAACCGACCAAGGTCGTTGATGTTGTACTTTACACAACCATCTCGGATTTTCAACGCTCCAATAGTGCATGTTATGTCTATTGACTTGTCCTTTGTTTGTAAAAGTAGACTCATCCGAGAATAGCACGTTACCAAAGAAATTGACGTCCAACCGCATTCGTTCTTGTGCCCATTGACAAAATATTAATCGATTTTCAAAATCACCTCCATAAAGCTGTTGATACAATGAAATGTGGTATGGGTGATACTTGTTGCGCTTTAATATTCTTAAAATGCTGGTCTTCGATATTCCGGCGTCAATTGCAAGTCGTTGAGTGCTAACTTGAGGATTTTCCTCAACTTGAGCTATTACCGCAATTTCCTTTTCTTCCGTAGTTACAGTTGCTCGCCGAGTTCTTTTTCTTGATTTCACATTTCCAGTGTTAGTGAAATCATTGACAACTCTGGAAAACGTACTTCTCGATATCAGCAACTTTTCTGCCACTTTCTCCATAAATAAAAATCATTTCGACTTTTTCTGCCACACTCAGAGTATCCATGATTTAAAGACTTAGTTGAAACTCTTTGCCTTAATGTAAATAGATGGAATGAATTCAGAATTTATTGTCAAGCAGTTTTTATGCAAATTTAGTTTTAGCTGTTACATTTTAAAACAATTCAACCAATTAAGTCTCTGAAAGCGATATTCTGAAAATGCCGACATAAGCAGTCCCACGAACTCTTGTTTTTATGCGTTGTTCTATTATCAAATTGACAAAGGCGGAGAAATGTCGGAACCTTTTAGACCTCTTTCCAAAGGTACCCCAGGTCCACGATGGATTTTTTGTTGTTGAGCATTCTTAAATAGTATTCTAAGAATTAAGAACTAAAGACAATGTATTGAAGCGGGTAGGAAAATGTTTAAAAATTCATAAATCTTATTTATTGCTAGATTATAAACGTTAGTTAATTTTTTCTGAAGAAGTTTCAATTTTTTTTCAAAAAATGTCTTGCCGTTGTGTTTGCAAAACCACACAGTAACATTTTTTTTTTTTTTAATTACTGTTGCGGAAAATTCCGTGGATGAATTGGATACCAAAATTTCAAAAGAAAACTGGTTAATTAACCACACTCTAAATAAAACGCAAAAATTAACAGTTTCAGATTTTACAATAAAATCAATAGGGTGGCATTTAAAAATTGGTCGTGACCTTCATATAACCTTGAAAATAAGGCCAAGGTCAAAAAATGTTATTGTCATATGTTTTCCCCCTTCGCACAGAACAGCTTTCATTTGGTTTATTTTTATGTAAAATGAATCGTTTTCGAGATAATCGCTTGTCTCACGTTAAATGTACCACTCTGTATAATTTTTCATTTAATCGATGGTTATTCTTAACTGTTATTATTATGTAAGTTCATTTAGGTTTTTTCTTGTTTGTTAATAGAAGGAATACTTATGTTAGTAGTAAAACCACTCACTAAAATTGCATATATACAAACCCTCTTCCCTATAGAAACATTAAAAGCGGTTATGCGGAACCCGCAACTGAGGCAGGTTTCTAACAAATGTGTCCCTTGAGAATTGCAAATGCGAAAATGTCTGTACCTATACTGCGAACTTTTAAGATAATTACCATCACGGTTGGATTTGTAAAGAAAAATTTAAAACATGTAATTGTAAAGCACTTTGATTTTGACTTTCCATTACAAAAGTTTATTTACATTCTGACATTCTAGTTAATCATTTTTTGTAGATCCCATTCGTTCTAGTGGCATATATCCTCTCTTTTAAGTATTTTAATTGATGATGTTATTATCTCTGGGACGTTAGCAAGCTGGAGTTTTAGTTCTTGTCATAGCTGGTACACACAAGTAAGTACCTCTCTACTTGATTGTTGTCACCGTCTGCGTCTGTTCAAAAGCACTTTATGTCAAAAATATCTGATTGGTAATCTGATCTATAAGGGACCTATATGTTTAGACGGTTGTAGTTGTAATTTGATAATTATTGGTTATACATCCATACCACCAAGGTGTGAAATTATTAAATATTTTAATGCAGATTTTAATAATGGTTGCGTTACATTTCCAAATGAAGTATGTGAAGGTGTTTATGTGGCAGGAATTATTGTAAGACCACAACAAAATAAAATCCCAATTAAATTTTTAAATACATTCGAAAAGAAATCAAAATTAAAAATTTCAAACCTGCTGTAGAAAATTTATATAATTTTAAATCTTATAGGTTTAATCAACCAGATGTCTCTGTTAGCCGTGTCGATCTAACTTTTAAAATTAATTGATACTAAAGATTTTAAAAAAGAGTCAAATATGAGTCATGTATCGTTTATTTGGACGACTTGATTATTATTGGACACTACTTATAAAATCATAATCCAAATTTAGTTAAAGTACTGCAAAGGATACGAGAGGTAAATCCAGCTAAGTGTGGTTTCCTACGAAAAGAGTTATTATACCTAGGACACGTTATTTCTACAGACGGAATTCCACCAAATCCAGAAAAGATCAAGGCTATCCAAAATTATCTCGTTCCAAAACACTGGGATAAAATCAAGCGATTCATTGCACTTGCTAATTATTATAGGAAGTGTATCCCTAATTTTGCGGATATCGCTTCACCTTTCAACAATTTAACAAGAAAGTGTTCACTATTTCAATGGAATAACGATTGAAATACCGCCTTTAATACGTTAAAACACATGCTGAGTAACCCATCCGTGTTAGCATATCAAAATTTTTCAGAAAGTGAACGATTTAGCTAAAAAACAGACGACCGATTACCATCAAATATTATAAAAAACATACAACCACTTTACAATTTCGATCAATATCCCGTTGAATTAAAATTTAGACTACAAACAGCGTGTCAAACTGCACGAGAAAATTTAATAGCGCCAAAACATCATCGTCAGCAAACGTTAAACGGCGTATTGTTATACACAGTAAAAAATGGATGTAAAAATACATTATACTACTTTAAACTACAAGATTGACTTATGAAATAATACATAAATTAACAACGTAATTTTTGAAATCCAGTTAATACCTTATCCTGTCAATAAAATGACAGGAAATTAGTATATTTACAAAATATTAAATTTTTTTAATATGAATTACACAAAGCATTGTAAACTATAGGAAAAACCTGTAAATAAATGGAAAATCAAGTAAAACAATGTAAATGTATTTAATAAATTGGGAAATCATGTAATATTGTTAAAAATTACTATTACGAACATGTAAAATACGGAATGGCCCCACCACCACTTTCTGCGTTCAGTCGGTCGAATAGCGTTGCAACTACGCACAACGCGTTGACATCATTGTGCCGAGTACAGTCTAATAACGTATGAATCGTCGAACGTTATACGCGCTCTCTTATAATAATAATAATAATAATAAACCACTTTAATCTGTCCATTTAGTGTTTGGTTGTTTGGTGCCCAAACAAGTTGTTGCGTTCCAAGTTTGCCGTCTGTTAAAATTGTAAAAGTTTACACTTTTTTCACTATTCTTGTAATGCTTTTGTACTGTAAAACATTATAACAATTGTGGAAAAACTATTGGCTTTCATAATTTGGACATAAAACGAATTTGGATAAGTAGAACTTCCATAATGACATTCATATTTTTACATTTATTTAAGCTTAAAATTATGTAAATGTACAGGGCTGAATAATGAATTATTACATAGCAGACGAACTACAATATTCATAGCACAAGTAATTTTACATATAAATATAGCCATTTTTACGTATTAATACGTGTACATTACCTGGGTTAAGAAGTAAAATTACATCAATCACAAACGAAAAGTACAAACATAGAAATGGAAAATGCGCTTGTTTAGATATGTATTTATTTTGCTATTACATACGTGTAACTTTTTACATGAATATCTATGGCAATAAATTACCAGTACTGGACCATGTAATTATTTTTTACTGTGTATATAAAATAGGAAATAAAGTACTTTTAAGAAGTAAATGCGGAAATAAACTTGCTTTATACTGGACTAAAACCGCTTTATACTGGACTATATCAGGTTATTGAAGAAAAAACAACGAATGTGCTAGTGAAAATAAAAAACAAAGAAGTTTTAGTGCATAAAGGCCGTGGTAAATAGTTTTTCGAATAAAACTAGTGAATAGTGCTAAATATAAGATAGAAAATTAGAATTAGAATATAATGGGGAAATTAAAAACGGAAAAATTATTCATTATTTTTTTTCTTTATTCCGCAGGGAAGATGTAATGAGGCAATTAAGAATGAATAAAAATTATTAATATACAGTGTGTCCCCGGATTATGTCCCTGTAATGTATAATTGACGATAAATTTTTCAATTCAAATTCCATCTTTTGCAATTAAAGTCTGGATGTCATAAAACGAAATATAACCAAGTTTTGCGTCAAATGTGCTCAAAGTACCAAAGTTAACGCAAGAAGTTTGTTAACCGTTGCAGGTAAAGTGGTCTTTTTGAGCAATGTACAACAAAAGTTGATTAAGCATTATGTATCAAATAAATACTTGTCGACGGTGCCTATCCGTTATGAAACGAACTAAATGTATTACTTTATAATTACAAATTATGCAGTCCATAACAAGATTCCTAACCATAAACTGTAATATGTATTATAAAAAGTATTATAATAACTACTTAAACTTGTGCCAACTAAGAAATTAAAAGAACTATTTATTATAGTTTATTATCTAGAAATATATAGGCTGTTCAGAAATTGGCGGATAATCTACACTTAGCGACATTCTACGATCGACTCTGAATCGAAAATCTTAATGTTAAAATGTTTTTCTACTATGTTGCCAAACGTGTTTTTCATGAAGGCTTTGGATGACGCTTTAGAATCGAACGAAGAATGTCGCTACGTGTAGATTATCCGCTAATTTCTGAACAGCCTTTATTTCAAATGCAGTGACAAAATGATAATCGATGGTCGCTTTGTAACAACTGTATATTCATTAATGCCAATAAATTTGCTAAAAAATCAAATCAACCAATAAAATTGCTATCGACATGACATATTGGTTTCTATAATAATATCGCTTTTACGTTGATTTACTGTACTACACATATCAACTTTTACTAATTGTAAGTTTATTTTCACGACTTTAAGAAACAGAATTTCATCGAAACATGGTAAGACAATATTCTTATTTAAATGTTTTCATTTAAAAATAAATGACGTGTGTATTCTATTACTGTCAATTTGTATAGTAATTTATAATTTTTAAAATATCTCTCTTCGTTTAGCGTGAGGTTATCTCTTGTCATCTTGGACAAGCTGGTGTCCAGATTGGTAACGCTTGTTGGGAATTGTACTGTTTAGAACATGGTATTCAACCAGATGGCCAAATGCCATCTGATAAAACGGTCGGTGGAGGAGACGACAGCTTTAATACGTTTTTCAGCGAAACAGGTGCTGGAAAACATGTCCCCAGGGCAGTTTTTGTGGATCTAGAACCAACGGTTGTGGATGAAGTCCGAACAGGAACCTATCGACAGCTTTTCCACCCAGAACAGTTAATAACCGGTAAAGAAGATGCTGCTAATAATTATGCCCGCGGACACTACACAGTTGGGAAAGAAATTGTAGATTTGGTGTTGGATCGTATTCGCAAACTGGCCGATCAGTGTACGGGACTGCAAGGTTTTTTGATATTTCACTCATTTGGTGGTGGAACAGGATCCGGTTTCACATCTCTTCTAATGGAACGTCTATCTGTTGACTACGGAAAGAAATCCAAACTGGAATTCGCTGTTTACCCGGCTCCTCAAATTGCTACTGCCGTCGTGGAACCATACAACGCAGTCTTAACCACCCATACTACATTGGAACACTCAGATGCCGCCTTTATGGTGGATAATGAAGCAATTTACGATATTTGCCGCCGTAATTTGGATATAGAACGACCAACTTACACCAACTTGAACAGACTGTTGGCTCAAATTGTTTCTTCTCTGACTGCATCTTTAAGATTCGACGGTGCATTGAACGTAGATCTAACAGAATTTCAAACCAACTTGGTCCCTTACCCACGAATTCATTTTCCTTTAGCTACATACGCTCCTATTATATCGGCAGAAAAAGCTTACCACGAACAACTTTCGGTTGTTGAAATTACCAACGCCTGTTTTGAACCAGCCAATCAAATGGTTAAATGCGATCCCAGACACGGAAAATACATGGCATGTTGTGTAATTTATCGTGGGGACGTGGTTCCGAAAGATGTTAATGCTGCTATTGGAACTATTAAAACGAAAAGAACAATTCAATTTGTGGATTGGTGTCCAACTGGATTTAAAGTTGGCATCAATTATCAACCACCAACGGTTGTTCCGGGTGGCGATTTAGCTAAAGTGCAACGAGCGGTTTGCATGTTGTCAAACACCACAGCTATTGCTGAAGCCTGGGCTCGTTTGGATCACAAATTCGATCTAATGTATGCTAAGCGAGCTTTTGTACATTGGTACGTGGGTGAAGGTATGGAAGAAGGTGAATTTACTGAAGCACGTGAAGACATGGCGGCTTTAGAGAAAGATTTTGAAGAAATTGGTATGGATTCGGGTGAAGGTGAAGGTGAAGGAGGCGAAGAATTTTAAAAAGCATTTTCAAGTTGAGTGATTCGCAGCATTTTGACCATCACGACTTTATACAGATTTTTACCATTACTCAATACCATTTTAAGATTTATATTTTTATATTTTATTAGATTTACCTACTATGTACAGAATAATAACTAAATGTATAGAATTTTGACAAATTGTTTTTCTTTCTGAGTGGAAAAATGTCGATGCTGTCAGTTGTTTTCAAGTACTATATCATAAAATCCAATTTAGCACTTCGTTCCTAAATCCAATACAAAAGTTGAGAAAGATCGAAGAGTAGAGGGGTGACGAAGAATTTTGTCGCATATTGAGGCAGGTTTCCAACAAACGTAGCCCTTGAGAATTGCAAATATGAAAATGTCGGTACCTATACTACTAACTATTAAGGTAATTACCATCACGGTTGGATTTGTAAAGACAAATTAAAAAAATTTAATCGTAAAGCACGTTCATTAAATATTCTGTAAACTTGATGTTCAAAAACAATATTTTGATTTAGAGTTTCCAGTACAAAAGATTATCTACATTCTGACATTCTAGTTAATCATTTTTTGTAGATCCTATTCGTTCTAGTGGCACATATCCTCTTTTTTAAGTATTTTAATTGATGTTGATATTATTTCTGGGACCTTGGCAAGCTGGAATTTTAGCAGTTCAAAAGTAAAGTACTTTATGTCAAAAAATATCTGGTTGGTAATCTGATCTACAAAGTATCTATATTTTTAAACAGTTGTAGCTGGAATTTGATAATTATTGGTACTAGATAGATTCAGTAGTTTTTCACTTACGAGGTCGGAGAGAGAAACAGCAAAGAAAGTCAAAGATACGCAGTTATAAGTTATTGGTCTAAACAACCTCGGCTTAATTAGTCAAACAATCTGCAAGGCTACCTGATAAAGCCGAAGAGAGTCATGGTCAAGGCGTTACAATATGATGATCAGTTTAAGGTAGATATAATATTAATCACTCAACTATCACGCAAACAACCTCGGCTAATTATCAGAGAAACCTACAACGTCATATTTGCAGCCGAGGCGGCACAATGTGATGACCAGTTTCAGATTGATATAACATATGTTAATCAATGAGCATGGACTTAATTAATCAAAAGATGTACTACTTCTTCTAATAAAGCCGAGGTTGTTCACGGCCGAGACGTTACAATAATCACTGAGCTTCACCCTCAGCCGACCTCGGGTTAATTCTCAAATAATCTAGAAGGTCACCTAATACAGCCGAGGCCGCTTGCCGCCGAGGCACTACAATATAGGGACTAGTTTGAGATGATCAAACTGATGAATAAAATTCCACGTAAAAAAAATCTGTTTTGCAAATATAGTCTTGGGACCACAAACAAAATTTGAACCTTTTACCTACCTACCTCGGTTCAAGACTGTATAGAAATTTCGGTTTAAGCGGCTTAATTTTGTTCTTTACTAAAAACCGTTCTCAAGCTCGCAGTAATTATAAAATATTTCACTATTCCGTGATTATTTCTAATCTCCCATCATCGATTTGAGACTTTCAGAATGTGCTTTGATACACTGCCTGTGTCGTTGAGCATTTTATCTATTCTATGAACGGTGCTAATGCTAAGTACAGGTAGTTGTAGTAAAACCTTTTTTTTCTGTTACTGACGCTGGAGACAAAATTCTAGAAAATGCAATTAAATTATTGTCTCGTCACCATCTAATAGTAAATACGATCCTAATCGATACTTAATTGTTAATTCGCGATCTAAATACGTAGACTCTACGTATTTTCTTGTTGTATCCCGCATGATCTTATCCTGATAATAAGGATAATATTAAATATGATAACCTGATATACACACTGAGATATTTTTCTTGCGCTAATAAAGGGGTGTCATCCAGAATTTCCTTATTTTCGGTTTCATTTTAGTTTTCGTGCGAATTGAAGTGAGTTGTGTTTCGGAAGCCGCGCTTTGCCGCTCTATGTTTGGACACACCTGAACGAGAACTTTCTGCTTTTCCTTTGTCTATTCTTTTCTTTAAATTTCCTTGCTTTGTGTATGCGAATAAAAAACTTTCATTCTCTCCCTGTAATCCCATTTAATGTTCCTGTTGATTAAGGCTTCATGTATTTGCTCTTGCCTTGATATGCTCAAATAATGCGTCAAGTTTGTTTCTGTTCCACCTCTTCATCTTAATAATCTTAATTATAGAATCTTTATGAATTATATTTGTTACATTTGCTCTGTATAAAATAATGAAAAAGTTTTTTGATAACTATCATTTATATGGTTACTATTAAATTTTCCGGTTGTTAGGACAGACGTTACATCCGGGATAACCGGAAAGAACGCAGTGTATCGTTCATCTTGAACCTAAGCGGATATAATCCCGTATTCTATTTCCGGTGTCCTTGGGACCTTAACCATCATCATACCGCCGCGAATCTCTCGATTAATTCCGACAACGTCGCGACTCCTTGCAATATCTACCCTGTCGACTATAAATATTTCACATCGAATAGGCAATTTCGTTCTTGGTACACCCCCGGGGTGAAACTCGCGTCCCGTGGGATCTCCCTGCGACCGTGTTTATAACGTGTATAATATAGCATGGTCGTTTTAATAAATTTTCCTTATATGCAATTCATGAGGGTTACGTCCTAAGAGACATTTCGTCGTTACTCAATAAAACTAAGCAAGATTGGATCATTATTCATGCACATGATCAGAATCATGTGTTTATTTGAATAAATATTCTTATAAATTGGTGACAAAATTAGGAGCATTAACTACTCGTTAATTTTCTTAGTTCAAAATCAACCCCTCGCGGAAGCCCAACGACTACGGTTAACCGTAACGTATTTAGTAAAACTACCCGTGGAGAAGTTAGGAAGGTTGTCGGAGGGACGACGTGTTTAATGCACTTTGCGATTTATGGCCTTGGCACGAAGAAGAACAAACCGTCGTCGACGGCCCTTTGCTAAAATTGCTCGGTCTAATGCGGCAGATGTAGCTAAAACTGTTTTGGAGGGTGAGCGGAGGGTTGTTATCTGACGCAACGGCGGCGCCCCATCTAGCACCGAGGCCGCGGAAATTATGGAAATAGTTTGCGCTATAGCGCGCGCCGACATCGGCCCGAACGTCTAAACTTTCCAAGTTTAACTTTGAAAACCGGGTGGTGTTATGTGTAATACGGAAAATGGGACAACATTAAAAAGGTCATCTATTCAACGATTTTTAATACTTCTAAAACAACTTTTTCACAACATTTTTAAACAAATTAAACTTTTAGAGAAACTTTTAAGCTCATTTTAGTAAAAAGAATTTGATTAAATTTAAAAATTTTTTTGTCTCTCGCTTTATAATTATATTCATTTCGCGTTAAATCTTTCGGAGGTAAAAAGACGAAAGAGTAAAGAGCTTCCCGAAACCAACGATTCTACGATATCTCATTATCCTTTAAAATTTCTGCACTCGAAACTACTTTAAACCGTCTAGTTAAAACTTGCGACTGCAGCGATATAAGCGGGCAACGTCGAGCTTCCCAAACCGAATTACGGAGCCCGAAACAATTCATTAAGTAACCCGAAGGGCGTCGTCGTGAAAACGCACCGTGATTTATTGCTGGGGACGAAGGTCCTGAAGGCGGGTTTTTCCTTTCGATTCGACCCTGGACAGCCGAGTTTCCACCGCAGTTCTTCCGCAGAACACAAAGTCAAAGTCCGGGGTCTCGCTAATGTAAATACGCTAACGATGTTTGAACGGTGACCATGATTAATTCGTTCGTGATCCTTGCGATCTTGTTAACTCTTTTTTTATTTTTACCATTTCTGGGTAAAAAAAGGATTTAAAAGAATTTTTTCCATTTCTTTTTCTTTTAGGTATTTATAAACATGGACGAGGAGATCGGGCCATTGGACGCGAGGATAACACGCATCACGGAAGTGAATTGGGGCAGAATTCTATCTATCAGGATTTGGAACCGAACAGGATATCGCAGATTCTGTTCCTGAGCCCGAATTATACTGTTGTACAAGCTCAAACCAGGACAACGGCTTTACTACATTGCGAGGTTACTAATATTGGGAATAATACAGTAAGGAAAATAACAAAAAAAAATACATTTTAACACAATCAGTTTTCTAGGATTCATTAGGGATATATTTCTAATAACATAAGTTTTTTTCAGAATAAGCAAATAATTAGAATGTCTAAATTCAATTTAAGGAATATCTAGTATAAAATGAATTTCGTTATAAAGGTTATCGTCACAATATACCCAAAGAAATTTATCGATCTCCTTTTCTTATTTTATTGATCCTTCAAAGCAGCATCGTACAATATATGCAATACATTTCGAAGGTGGACCACCTTACTAGTCAAACTAAAAGTGTATACGTTGCAAGGTGAAATTAAATGGAACCATGATGGTTCCAACCAATAAGGAACAAAAAATCCATGCTCTAAAACCTGTCTATAACATAGAGTAATAGGGGTAGTAGTAAAGATTGCTGGAAAGAAGGAAGTATGTGGGGAAAGTATCAACTAAGTACTTTTATATAGTTCCTCCTCGTGTGACTAATTTTCATCCGGCACGAAGTTCCAGTGATTTGCCACCACGTTAGGAGACGCTCCGGAAATGCAAATTCTAAACCACTTCTAACGCTCCACGTATCCATTGCTAATAGTTAAAAAGCCGTGGTACTCAAGACTGTCAAGGAGTTCTATGCTAGCTTCTTCACATACAAAGCAGACAATTGGATGGCTATGATGCAGTACTATACACCAGCTAGGCAAAAAATTTACCACACATTTATTTATATCACACTAAGCTGTGATTTTGACACCATCCGTGCTCGACCGTTATCTTCAAAGCCTCTCATTCTGAGATTTTGTAGAATGGCATTGCTCTCTTAGAGTAAAAACAAACACAGATCTGCTTGTTCACCCTATTTACAGGAACCTCCATAAACTGTTTCCTTTTTTAACGCGTAAGGTGCTTTAATTTCAGAAGATGTGTTTTCAAAGGACTTTGCAGCAGGATTACTGAACGAATTTTACAGGATTAGAAAGCGAAGGTGACATTTTTCTGAATCAAATTTATTGTCTGTGCAAAGAAAAACAGAAAGACTGTCTTCATTTACTGCTATAGATATAGGTATAATTCTGAACATGTCATTAGTGTAAATACACGTTCGTATTGAAGTGATAAACGGGATTCCAACCGATACGAACGACCATGTCAGTAAATAATTTTGGAAAACTTCGCCAATTTCTTCACTTCAACAAAAATGGCAACTCTGATGACTTCAAAGTCTTCAACTCTTCTTCTTCAAAGTCACTCGAACCATGACAGGTTCCATAAAATTAGTCTTCTACTTCACTGAATAAAAAATATTTATCTGTAGCACTGGAGCAATATTTTAGTATAGTTGGACAATGTGTTCAACAAAGATTTAAATATTAACATAAACCAGTACTTTCTCGAAAACCCCATAATTACAAGCTATTTGTAACTTGCAAGTATATTTGGTTTCTCTTATAAATTTTAAATATACTCAAGATAGCAAAATTCTGAAGAAGACACAGAAGACGCAGTATATATCTATGTTGTCAAAATTTTCCGGAAAACATTCTGTGTTCACTATAAAGCGTTTTGATCGGCAACATAAAGAAATACTTGAGATAGAATGCCCATTTGTGATTTTCGAATACAACAAGAAATGTGTGGAAAATCGTAGATTTATGTGTTATACATGCATGAATACTTTACAAAAGAGTAAAAATTGCAACATGATAATCTTCTCAATCAAGCAGAATGGCGTAGTGTGGAAACGCAAATTACAAATAAAAAAGAAGACCTCCAACCCATCATTTGCCTTCTAAGGATGTTAGAAGCGATCATTATTCTCATTGGCCTTCCGAAGAAGACAAAAATAAGATGTAAATATCTTAATTGTCGGGAATTCAGACACAAGATATGCGACAAACGTAGTGTTGCAGAATGTTTAATAGTTATTTATATTTGTAGTAATTTAGTGCGTGTTCAGTTTTTGTAGTAAAATATTTAATGGAAAACCTCTAGAAAACTGTAAATAACAGAGGTATTTTCTGTTGACGACGAAGGAGATGTGGTCGTTTTAGAAGAAATCGTTAAGGCAGCCAAAATAGCTACCAAAAGTCTTCTTCCATCCAAATCGCGAAAAAAGTATGAAAAAAAATACAGAAATTTTATGGACTGGTCGCAAACTACAGAAATCACAGGCAAGTGTTCAGAAGATGTTCTCCTTGCCTATTTTTTTAGAAAAATCAGAGAAATATTCAGCAGCTTCTCTGTAGACTCTTTTACTGCCAACCTCGTCTTCCAACAACAACAAGAAATTGTAACCAGAAATTCATGTTAATAATTCTGAGCTGCAATATACCAAATTACGCTCTAAAAACTAGTCAGTCACTCATAAGTAGTCAAACATCGCTCGACCCGACATAAATAAAAATAAAATTTGTTTTAAAAATTTTCATATTAGACTAAAACGACTATTTAATATTTTATGTATTTAGTGCATATTGCAGTCATTTGGCAAAGTAATCCTTCATCTTGTAATAAATAAAGCAAAAAAATCAGTACTTATTTTTTAAATATTGCATGTAAGGATTAACAATAAAATTATCAATTTTGATATCATGGAGATTTAAAATTTCTACTTCGTATAAGATTATAACTAAGCTATATATGATCATGCATTATGTTTTCTTTGTTTATTATGAACAATTTATTTCCAAAATAGTTGTCTCTCTTAACCTTGGTTTTTGAGTTATTTGTTATTTATAATGACAGTTGCCCTGTAATAACAAATCATCAATTTTGATATTATAGGGGTTTCCACTTTCTATCTCATATAAGGTAATAACTAGGCTAGATCGGATGATGGATTGTGTTTTTTTGATTCATTGTAAACAATTTATTTCCAAAATATTTTTTCTATCGCCTGATGGTTGTTGAGTTATGGCCCACAATAACACCAAATATAGGCATTTCCACTTTCCATCTCGTATATGGTTATTACTAAGCAAGACCTGATGATGGATTGTGTTTTCATGGTTCAGTTTATTTATAAAACTTTTTTTATCGCCCCTTGTTTTTGAGTTAAGACCAACTTTAAGAATGAAAATCATCAATCAATTTTGATATTATGGAGATTTCCAGTTTCTAACTGATATACACAGTTATAACTAACTTAGATCTGATGGTGGGCTATGTCTTATTGGTTCATTATAAACAATTTATTTCCAAAATGTGTTTCGATATCGCCCATGACTATTGAGTTATAGCCGACTTTAATAACAAGAATCATCAATTTTGATAACATGAGAATTTTTAGTTTATTTCTCGTATAGGGTTATAACTAAGCTAGATCTGATGATCAATTATGTTCTCTTGGTTTATAGTAAACAATTTATATACAATATTTTTCACTGCCGCCCTTGGTTTTTAAGGTATGATCAATTTTAACAATAACAATTGTCTATTCTGATATTATGAGGATTTTCACTTTTTAGCTCGTGTATGGTTATTGCTAAGCTAGACCTGATGATGGATTATGTTTTCGTGGTTCATTATAAATAATTTATTTTCAAGATATTTTTCTCTATCGCCCTTGGTTTTTCATGTATGACCAACTTTAATAATAACATGTTTCGACTGTTTAATAGATTTCTAAATTTTTTTTAACAGTGATGTGGTAATCTGTAACCGCTATATGTGTTAATGTTTGTTAAAACTTTATACTGTTTAGTAATTTTGTAATTCAAATGGTTTAAAATATATCAATGGTTGGAAGTTATTGTTTGATACTTCTATGATAAACGTTATTGTTATATTTACAAATTAGGAAATTGAACGTGAACGCAGTAATTATGATTCAAACATTAGATATGTTGTTAAAACTAGTGTTGAAGGAATACTTGCTTTGATTGAGTTACTTTACATGTAAGTTGCTTTACATTCTTTAGATACCTATAGCCCTTTCTTTTTGATTTCTTCTTGCAGTTAATTGTTCAACGTAACTTATGCGCTGTAATGTTTAGCTCATAAGTTAATCATATTATCATTTAATACAAAAAGCATATTTTCATAATCATAAAATCTTTATTTATTTATTAATAAATAATAGTTATTATTTTTTTAATTTTAGGTTACCTGGAAACGTAGGAAAGATTATAAACTTTTAACATTTGGATTGTTAACATATAGCAGCGATTATAGATTTTTCACGAGAATTGGTCGAAATGGAAAGGTGAGTTTATAGTTTTATTTATTTTGCTAAATTGTTATGACACGTTTATTTTCCTCTGGTGCTATTTTTTATCAAATATACTTTAAAATAAAACATTTATATTGAAAAACATTTCACCCTCACAAAACGGTTTGGTATTGTCAAAATACAAAATCTCAGTATCCATTTAGTAGTTCAAAAGCTGCAGATACAGTATAAACCTGTTTGTGTATATGTGTTTACTAATGGATTTCAATCAAACGTAATAAAATATTAAAACTAACCGTTAGTTGGAAACATCCAATTTGTGAATACATTTGAAGAGATGCATTTTACACCCAACCAAATATTCTATATTATTCATCCAGTACAGAATTATATATTTTAATGATATTAATAAATTATATTTAAAATTGTACGATTTAGTTTAAAGTGGTTTAGACACCGAAATGGTGGAAGTTTTCGATGGTATCGTTATCTACTAAGTTTTCGTTGAATTCTTTTCAAACATTTTTATGCGTAGTCGACGTCGTTTTAGAAACAGGTGTCCGTAACGTCTTTTTATGGCGGCGCGGTTCCATCACATAAAACGTAATAGCATAGTATAACGCATTTATCTCTCGTCCAAAGAGACATACCATGAATATTCAAGTAAGTTGTGATTTTTTTTGTGTAATTTTGTGGAAAACCACAAAAACTTTTCTTCTGCAAAATTTTTAGATCTAAGAAACGAAGGAGAAGAAGAAAACGATAAAAGTAGTGTTTTTGATGTAAGGTTTATATAAAACTTTCAATACGATTTCGAACAAATGTAAACAGTCGATGTGATTCAAATGTCCTTCTGGATCAATTTTAATAAAACCCCGTATACGAGATCAGAACTTTATTGCAGTTCAATTTGAGATTATTAGCATTTACATGTGCGAATTTACATATATGAATGCGAATGGAAATACTTTGATACTTTTGCGAATTTCCATACGCGAACGCAATGAAAGTTAGAGAGAATTTCCTTGCTCTTAAATGCTTATTAACTTATAAATGTGACTTATATCCATAAATTGAGTTTTCTAAATTTATACTATTTTATAATTCATTATTAGTAGTAACTTTGTTGTGATAACTAATATAACTAATATTTTTATATGAACAGTTCGGTTATCTCTGCAAAAATGACGAGTTTGCGTTTTAATAACCGAAAAAAAAAGATCTAAAGCTTATTTTCGATTCCAAACTCGAACATCTCGAGCAGAACGAGAGGTCTGGAGATTACAATAACCCATCGGGATTCGAGATATTAAAATTCCCGGTAGGCGACATGAAAAAAACTTTTTTATTCATTTCGACTGAATGCAAAGGATATTATCAATCAGGTTCGTACCCACGCTGCCAGTTTTGACTCCCTATTCAGTTTCTTTTTTTCTGCGAGCCTTTATCAATGGAAACAATGCAGGGCGCGCTGATAGGACCTGCTGGAAAAAACCGTTACGGTCCTGGTCATGATTAATGGCGATCGTAAAGTTTACGGTTTAATAGGGTCCCGAACCGATTTTTTACGTTTCCATCATTTTTTTTTCTTCTTTAGAATCTTCAGTTTTATTTCATAGGATTTTAATTTAATCTTTTCTAATCATTTTTTTATTTTATTTTTTTTAGGATTGGTGTTTACATATTCGATACGTTGGTCAAGACGATGAAGGATTATATGAATGTCAAGTTACCTCACATCCTCCTGCTAGTATATTCGTTGATCTACAATTAGTTGGTAAGATAAAAAATTGTCATATTTTTTATGAAGTCTTTATTATTGAGGACTATTTATTAAATCTTACTTATAAAGCAAGGTATCCGGTTGAAATACAAGCTGAAAAGAAATTTATAGATATACCACAGCTGACAAAAATAGTACAAAACTTAGTGTAAGACACCTTTTAATCTATATAATAATATTAGATTCATTTGAAACCAACAACAATCAATATTCTTCGTCCATGTTGTTTGAAAGCGATGCCAATGGAGATGAATGATACTGAGAAGGTGAAAATGTTGGTAATGTAGTGTTTTGATATTGACAAGGTGGAAACCCTGATGATGGTATTGTATGATACTGAGACTGACACAAGATCTACAATCACTTTTGTTTTATTACACTTCCAATTTATTCCTGGCAGATAATTGCATTGTAAAGAGGCATCTGTTTTAGCTAGACAACGATGTATTTGCCAAACATGTCGAATTCATCATCAGCATTACTTTTATTTCTTTGCACTACTTCGTCAAGTTTACCAATTCCTCCGCATGCAGTTGAATTATTTTCGTTTCCTAATATTTATTTGTTTAGAAAATGGCAACTACACAACATTAGCGTCTAATGTGTGTGATGAATATGCCGAACTGATACGAATACGGTGCTGTACTCAGGCAACTGAACATGATACACAACGATGAACAATTAATAGATTATGTAAAAAGAATAAAGAATGTAACACAAAATAATTTTCGCACTTACAATTGCACTGTTCCCATTCCGCTTTTTAATAATAATAATAATACAAAAAAAATACAAATATAAGAACAAAATACTTAAAATAAACATCTACGATGATCAAACTTATGATGAGGTTTAATATGTACTGATCTTCCACCTCACCATACAACAAAAGAGAAAAACAGAAGTTAATTACTGAAGCGATAAAAAAAATCAAAAGAAGTTACACAAATTTTACATGTAAAATTTCCTCGCAATTTCCAATAAAAATGTCCGAAAGGGTTCTCCACAATTAGAAAAAGAAAAACAAAGCATAAATGGGGTCAAGAACACTGCTGCCCAAAAAAAAACCAGCATAGCGTCTTTTGAAAATGGTTATTGATGCACACTCAGCCAATGCACAACAAGGAGGAAGTTCATTTGTTACTTTGCATATCTGGTATGAAAAACATCTTTTAAAACTTACGGTATAAAATATTGGTGGAGATACTCTACCCCTAAATCTAACATTGACCGAGTGCACGTCCGCACGAAAACGTACTTTTTTAGACAGATACGAAGGTTTTTGTAAGGTCATTATTTTATAGTGTAAACATAAGGTGTGTAGTGTATCTTCTCCTCTGCATGCCTAACTATTTCAAAGTGGCCAACTTACAGTTTACGTGATCTCTGCGTTTTAAACCAAATATCAATCTAATACAACTCTCCATTCTGTACCTTTTGAATTTTATTTTGTAATATGTATAACAAAACGGGGCATACAGGGCATCACCGTAGTTAAATATGGATAGAACTAAGCTTTCACATAGATGAATTTTTGTTTTACGATTCACAAAATCTCTATTGCTATAGATAATTCTTAAACTGCTTTCTGAATGCGCTTGTTAATGTGTTCATTGAACCTCAGACTCTCATCGATCACAATGCCCAAATTTTTAACTGATTTCTGAATTGGCAAGACTTCATTGTTCACTATAATGCTTAATTCTTTTAAGACCATCTGTTTTTCTTTCTTCGGACCAAATACAATCACATTCGATTTCATTTGATTAAGTTCAAGTCTATGGCGGTAAAAAAACTCACATAAGGAATGCAGATCGCCTTTAATATGTGCACATACCTGTTTAACATCATGAACCGAAAAGGAATGATATATTTGTGTGTCGTCCGCATAGAAATGTGCTTTACAGTGTTTAATCTATTGATCGCAGTTTGACGTATATAAAGCATAAAATAATGGAGACAGTATAGAGCCCTGTAGCACCCCAGACCCAATACGCTGAAAATCAGACTGTTGAGCGTTCACAGTCACGCATTAAATATACTGCCTTATTATTGAACCCCAAATACTTTAAGATTGATAGAAGAGTCTCATGATCGACCGTATCGAATGCCTTGGAGTAATCCAACAAGCAAACGACAGTCACGTTACCCCTGTCAGTTTCCCGGACAACATCGTCTATAATGAGTATAAGTGCAGTAGTATAACTATAACTTCGTCTAAAGCCTGATTAATTCTGTGGCAAAATGTTGTTCTCTTCCACAAAGGTCACCATTTGTTCATATAAGATTTGTTCAGCAACTTTTGAAAGCACAGGCAGGATGCTAATGGGTCTCAAATCGTTGAGACCTGATGATTTATTAATTTTGGACAACGGCTTGATTAACGCTTTTTTCCAAGCTTTCGGAAAGACACTGGAAGCTATACTTGAGTTTATAATATCGCGAATGTAGGGTATCAAGTGAGCGCAACGTAATTTGATACATTTAGTATTAAGATAATCATATCCAAGCGCATTACTCTTCATACTGTGCATAGCACGTTCTACATCGTCGTCAGTTACTGATCGAAAGCTGCAATATACACCCTGCTTAAGGTTTGAGTTATAAAAATTTATAAGCTCTTTATCTGATCCACCACTCTCCCCAATTGTGGCAATAAAATGATTATTAATATCATTTAACGAGCCGAGGTGGGGCGGAAGCACACAGTTTCTTTTAAACATTCCTGCATTCTGTAGAGCTCTCCAACAATTACTTGTAGATGTCAGTTGCGATTCAAAATAAGCTATACGTTCCCGGTTAATCGATGTATTTACCAAGTTACGCAAAGATTTATAATATTCCCACTTAGTTACTGACATGTTGTTGCGGTACTTGGTATAGGCCTTATCTCGCAGCTTTTGCATGAGCTTTATATTATCTGTGATCCAAAGGGTCGGAGCATGCACTCTTAAGATTGTTTTGAGAGGCATATGGTTGAAAGGACAATCATGCTTATTATAGTTCCAAAAATTTCATCATAACACTTTTAGATTATTAACTACTTAGTTCATACGTTCAAGACAAAGTTCAACTTAAAATTAATTTGTGATGACTCATCATTTGAACGATTGTTACAGGTTTTCATTCTACTTTTGTTGATCAACTAAAATCGGCCAATTAAATTTGATTTCTGAGAACGCGCTATTAGAGATTTTAGGATGATATTGAATTGTTGTCAGTGACGATGTTGACTGATAAATGTTGGTAACGAACATGAGTGCTGCTAGAGATGATGATGAAGGAAGTAGTGAATTACCTTCAAAGACATTTGAGACAATATTAAAGATAATTAGAGAAATATCAGCTCTGATATTGAGTGATGGCAAGAACGATGCTGACGGTCATATCGAAAGATGTTAAGCTACAACAGAGACGACTTTCAGACGTTAGTAAGAATTATCAGGCACAACAAAAGTTTGATTAGGAGTACAATCAAAGATGATAAGAAAGATAAGGTACTATACATAATATATATAAGAGTTTTTGATAATAATGTTAAAGCAGACCCGAGAAGAAGTGGAATGATATCAGAGACAATATTGGTCGATATGGTAGGTTAACACATGAATACAAGTATTCTTAATTGTGAGATATCCAATAATTTGTTTCACGATATGGTAGGTTAATAAGGCACCTGGGATAATATTGACGAATGTGTTAAATAACGTCAAGATATGCCATGTACGAAAGATTTTCAGGTTGATGTTGACAGTTGTCACAGATATTGTTGAACGACGTTTGGAAGTGTGTGATCAGTTCTAAGAATTACATTGGGGGATATCCGAGATGATGGTTAGGTGGACTCTCAGTCCAAGATTAGGCTGAGACTTGTTAGAGACGATATTGAGTATTATCCAGAATAATGCCAAGTGAAGACTTTAAGGGCTTTCCGGATAATGTTGAGGTGTGGCAGAGCGATATAGACTACATTATGGCATATTTGGAATAATATTGTGACAGAGATGTTCTTGACATATGTTTCTGTTAACATTAATATTTGAGAAGGTTGGGCGAGATGCTGTTGAGATAAAGACAATGATGTGGAATGTCCGGGTAGATATTGAGGATTATCGCAGATAAAGTTACGTGATCTTTGCAACTATTTTGCGAATTAACAGGAATTGCATTAAGAAATATCCAAGACCACAAATATTTTATTAGGTGTTATCAGAGACAATGTTTAAGGATGTTTGAAACTGTGTTATTAATGGATACGAAGACCACGGAGAGAGAATATTGAGAGATGCTAGCATTACTATTGAGGGATTACAGGCACAATATTCAAATCAAAGGTTGATATAGGGTAAAATCAACGATAGAAAACTCCGCTTTGATATTAATTCTATATTAATTGCTCACTTGATTGCAAAAGCATCGTTTTCCTCTGAAACTACGAAAGTCTCATATAATTGTCGTATTAAACATTTACGGCGTAATAACTTTTTTATATCATATGAAAACAACTAGGATTTTATATAGAATCGATGGAAAATTTTCAACTTAGTATGCTGGCATGCAATATTAATCGACTACTTGTCTGCGCAAGAATATATTTCCTTTAAATCTTCGAAAATCTCATATAACGCAGTATTTAAATATTTACGGCGGCATAGCTTTCTCATATGATACGGACAAAACTGCGATAATATGGAATCGATAACAAATTTTCTGCTATATGCGGTAGCATACATTATTAATCAATCCCTTACTTCCAAAATCATCATTTTCGCCTAATACTACGAGAATCACTAAATAAATGGAAATTTTTCGATTTCTGCTCAATGCGCTGATATATAGTATTAATTGATCACTTAATTACAGAAGCATATTTTCCTGAAACTACGAAAACCTCGTATAATTGCCGTATTTAAAACGTCATAACATTCTTATACGATATGCAGAGAACTATACCATATGTAGAATCGATGCATCGGATGGCATGCAATATTAACCGATCATTTAGTTGAGAATCTATTTCTTCTAAAACTATGAAAACTCATGTATAGATGACGCTCATCTATACATGAGGGATCTATACCTATATATTATAGATATGGGATCTGTATACATTATAGGCGTCATAACTTTGTTATTTAATATGGACAAAACTCCGAGGCAATGTTGAATCTATAGCGAACTTTCTGCTCTATGCGGTAGTATACAATATTTAGAACAAAAGCTTTACTATTCCATCTATGAAATACTTTTACTTAACCATATGTAAGATTATTATATAGATTCTTATACATACACAAAAGTATATTAGCATACAAATACTTACTTGCCAACTCTTCGAGATTATGTGGAGTGACTCAAAGTTTAAAAAAAAATCTAAGCTTTTCTAGGATATCCAAGAATTTGTAACTATTTCTAAGAATTTCCAAAGATAATTAATGGCTAAACAATGCAGGAAAATATTTTAAACAACTATACTCCTCGGAAAGACTTATAGACATTGATGAAACAGTAAATACCAACATCCTTATTCAGGTAGAAGATGTTAAAAGGAAGCTCGGCAAACTCAAAAAATAGAAAATCCCCTGGAACAGATAAAATACCCAACGAATTGCTCAGGGATGGTGGGAAAGTCTTATCAGAAAAATGAATCCATCTATTCAACAGAGTGTTGCAAAACTCTGAAGTACCAAATGAATGACACAAAAGCATAATAATTCCCATATTCAAAAAAGGAGCAAAAACTAACCCTGAAAACTATCGCGGCATAATACTGTTGAACACTATGAAGCTATTTACAAACATACTAAAAAAATAAGCTAGAAAATATCATAACAAATGCCGAAGAACAACAAGGCTTTAGGAAAGGCACATCGATAACTGATGCCGAATGTGTCATTAAATAAATAAAAGAGAAGTCGATTGAGTTCAACAAACCAGCACACATGTGCTCTATGGACTTGACTAAAGCTTTCGATTGAGTACGATTGGGTGATAATCTGATAAAACAAAGAGGGGCACCAGCTGATATTATAAACATAATACATAAATTAAACATTGATAATACAATAAAAGTGAAAGCTGGAGAGGAATTAACTGAGGATATTTCCACACCAGGAGGAGGCAGGCAGATTGACGGTCGCAGTCTAATCTTATTCATCTCCTAATGGACAATATTATAAAAGAAGTGAGAACTATGCACCTTGGTTACACAATGACTAGACGAGAAAAGATTTGTTGAAAGATTTGTCTGCTATGCTGACGATGCTGGGATAATAGCTAACTCAGAAGATGACCTACAAAAATAACGTTATAAGTTCTACCAAATGAGCAAAGAACTGAACATGTTTGTCTCTATTGATAAAACCAAATGCATGGTAATAGCCAATAAGGTGCAAATTGGTCGTTGAAAACACTACCATCAAGCAGGTCATGCAGTTTGTCTACGTGGGCGTACAAATTTCCAGTTACAATGATCCTGTTAAAGACCTAAGATCACAAATTAATACGGCAGCAGCAATATCAGACACATTGTTTGGTATAACGATTACATGAGAATCGACATCAAAGTTAGGATATATAACGATAAATCCAGCTAAGTCATCGGTGATGGTCTTTGAGAGCCGGGGTGTTTTGGACGAAGTCAGGGATGGGTTGAGCTTGAAAATTGACTCTGATGTTTTGCAGGTTGCTGAAAGTGCAAGGAATTAGGGTATCATTATTGACAGTAAACTTAGATTTGACTCTTACATTGGTGGTCTACTCCGTCGGGCATATGCAGCGCTAAAATTGCTCAATAATAGTAAGCATTTATTGGAACAGCAACTGCGAATACGCTTGTGTGACGCCCTGGTTCTCTCGATCTTTAATTACGGTGATGTATTATATGGCCCTTGTATTGATAATATTCACAAAGTAAGAATTCAAAAAGTTCAGAATGCCTGCTTACGTTTTATTTATGGCATTAGGAAATATGCGAGTATCTCACACACCTTAAAATGGGTGGGCTGGTTGAATATGTCACGTCGTCGGGCCCTTCACTCTGCTTGCCTCTACCATAAGGTTTTGACTAGCAAATGTCCACCATATTTATACAACAAAATTCAATTTCGAACATATTCATAATATTAGACACAGACATACGTTAACAATACCCCAGCATCGACTGAAAATTTTTAAAAGATCTTTCACGTATTGTGTGCCTAATTTGTGTGCCACTTTCGGTCTTGCAGGAAACTGAGCGGGTTTTCAGGGTGATAGGTAGGTCTAAGTTGTTGAATGAACAGAATTGTGATGACATATGGACCAATTATCTCTTTTTCTCTTTCTCTTTCGTTTTTTTTTCTCACTCTTTCTATGTCTTTTTCGTTTCTTTCTTTCTTTTCTTTGTTTTTTTTCTTTCTTTTATTGTCTTTTCGTGTTTCTTCTCCTTGCGTGTCTTACTGATATGTATAATTGCTATTAGTTTTAAGTTTTTGGTAACAAGAAGTCTTTCTATTTCCGTCTGCCGTCATGAAGTTTAAGTTTATATATACAAAATGTAGAAAAAGGGCCAATGAAAAATAGCTGACCCATTGGGAATGCTGACTTGGTCCTTTTTAACTCATGGCATTTCATTTTTGTTTTATTTTAGTTTTTAAGTATTTTGTTATAGGGGTTTATAATGGTGCTATGGGTTAATAAACATTATTCTTATTATTATTATAAGACGTGCATCCGCCCGATAATGTCCTACGGGATTGAAGTCCGCGAGGAGACAAACAAAATCAAGAGCCTAATAAGAACAGCTGATTGTGAGATGAAAACATTAAGATCCATATTGGAAATAACAATAATGGATAGAATGAAGAACGACGACATTAGGGAAAAGTGCGAGATACAGAATATCGTCAGATGGGGCAGACATCGGAAAAGAGCGTGGCATAATCACGTAAAAAGCATGTAAATAACAGATTGCCCAAGGCTGTCTTGATATACAAACCTCCAGGTACCAGACCACCTGGCAGACGGGATGGTTGGCAATCTACGTCCCACGACATAACACGGAGGACAAACCAGACAAACTAAACAAACCATACAGTCTAACAAGACGAATTAAGAGCTTTTAATGAAAGACTAAGGTTAGAAAAAGTTTCAGTATTAATTAGTATGATGTAAAATTCTGGTGGATATTAATTATGTTATTCGAAATATATTTCGAAAACGAGGATTAACTATAAAACGATTGATGTCATTCAATTTCTGTTAAATAATGTAACAAACGATACGATAATTGATTGGTCTTGTAAATTTGATGTTTACTTTGAGATCATTTACCACATCATCGATTAGTGGTCATACATCGATGCACATCATTAGGTTCTGCTCTGTGATATTCCGTCATTAGTTCATAATCAGTTAACCGCAATCAAAACGTAATAGAGTCCTATATCTGTCTGCAATGATATTGTTAGTACATGAGATGATGGTTCGAATGGAATGCGTTGATAGTTGTTACAGAGACGACCATTACTGCGATCCATCATTCTCTGTCAGGTGAGCACAGATCCGGGATCGATGGAAATTATTCAGATGGACGCGGTCCGCATAGTAATTGATATTTGTACCGGATTGTAAATAATTCTCATCGCGACCGCGTTTGTTCTGCGAATTTGGATACCGGATGACAACAACCGATTAGCTGGAATGGCCAGAATTGAAATTCTACCCAAAAGAACAATTCTATTTTACGCGTGTTTGATTGATATTGTTTTAAACAAATTAATCAGAAATTTGTTTATTTACGCAAAGCATTATTTATTTACATTTTAAGGAATACATGAATATTTGGGTATAAATAAAAATTATTATTTTATGGTGGAATTTTATCCTTTTCATTTTTTATTCTTTTAAATGTTTTATTCTCTGTGTTTGATCTGCGACCAAAAAGTCATTTATTGTACATACATCGAAAACGTTTGCTGCAAAAATGAAATAAAATAATAGGTCAAAGAATTTGCAATATTTCGAATTGCGAACTCGAACGAGGCGAAAATATTCCGAGTTTTTTAACGCAATTTACGCTCCAATTGGCTAACGTTCCATGTCGCATTTACAAATAAAATTCGTATTTTATTAATTACCGCCTTAAATAGACGATGGTTTTGGTATTTCTTTTACACAAATTGTTTTTGTGATTTAATTACATCATATTTAGGGATAAATTTAATCCTATTTTATTTTATCGACCTTACAGATTCCTACTCAACTCTCAAGCTCCCTATATTTTGAATAGGAGTTCTGTTTCTAAACTAAATCAATATTTTTGCAGAGGCGCGCGCAGAAATTTTAGGAGGCCCCGACAAAATCATTAAAACAGGGTCCTCTCTGCGTTTATCCTGCATTCTGCGACGTTCAACGGAACAACCGGAGTATATATTTTGGTATCATGGACAAACAATGATCAACTTTGACCTAATAGGTGGCGCTGCGATTCGGCATGGTCGCCAAGACAGCGAACTCTACATTCCAAAAGCTGAAAGTATCCATGCAGGAAACTACACGTGTATGCCATCAAATACTCATCCTGTAAGCGTAACAGTTCACGTTCTACAAAGTAAGTGGAGAAACCTGCGCAATTAATATTGATTTAAAAAATGGGTGTATCCCATTTTCTGGTTATTTCACTCGTTTAAAAATTAAAAATAAATCGATTTTAGTAATTAAAATTTATATTTTGTAAATAGGATTTACTAATTTGTTTCCATTATATAGCGACAAAATGTATTTTGTAAAGAGTATTATTTGGTGAAAACGCGATAATTAAAATTGATAAAACTATCAAATACGTGAATTCATTAATATATTTGTGATGTAAATGTTTATTCAATGATTCCAATTTCACCCCATTCTATTTACTTACCCAATCGAGATATATTTATTTTTAAATTCATTTCTGATTTTTCATTTCGCTTATCATAAAACGTTTTCCCCGCAAAAAAAGAAAAAAAAATTTAAAATTGCCTTGAACAACCGTTTTAAATTTTTCAGATGAAAAACCAGCCGCTATGCAGCACGGCAGCAAAAACATCAGCACGACCACGTCGACGACGACATCGTCTTCCTGTCGCTGTTGCTTGACGTTTCGCAGTTCCATTTCAGTTCTCCTGCTGAATATTTTCGTACACGTATCCCCCAGGTGATGGATATGTCGCTACGTGACCGCAATGTGAACGCGTCCTGCTTCCAACGAAACCACGACCAAAGGAAAAAAGCTGTTATAACCAACGAAACTGAATACAGACGAAGAGAGACCAAAGATTAGCACCTGATAAAAATTTAAAAGGATAGGTTTGAATGGGAAATCACAAAGTTGGTGCCACAAATTTATCTTTAGATTTTAGAATTAAATAATTTCATGTTTAAGAAAATAAGTAATTTTAAGCAAATTTATACCCAATTTATATAATAATATAACGTAAACATTTAAATATTTCCATATAAAACGACTTTAAAAACACTATCAAGAAACATATTAAAATATTCAGTAAGGTGTTTCTTTCGTTTCGTATTTAAATTGGGAAACTAGCGATGGTTTCACACGTTTAAACCGCTTTCA
The DNA here is from genome assembly GCF_036711975.1 of Onthophagus taurus. NCBI lineage: Eukaryota > Metazoa > Arthropoda > Insecta > Coleoptera > Scarabaeidae > Onthophagus > Onthophagus taurus. The sequence continues at coordinate 36,431,167 of NC_091972.1, read as the reverse complement.
ACGTTTAATATGTATATATTTTTTTCTTGCGAGCGAAAACTGCAGATGGGGAAACGTGTACTGAATGCCAATGAGGGTAGAAAAATGGAGAAAAAGACGCTCGGACTTTCGACAATAAGTACTGTAAACAAGATAGTATTTTTTTCTGTAACAAATGTTACCCATTCTTTCCTCTACCATTTTAACGTTAAAGATAAAAACGAAATTGTATTTTATTATTCTTGGATTTAAGTTTAAAGTAAATTTTTAATGCTCTTCAAGTCGTTTGTTTTATATTACCCGATTTCTAGAATTAACTAGATTAGTTAACGAAATAAACATTTTTATTGTTGTAACCTGATGTAACATGTAAATTAATTATAATCCCTTAGATACACATAATTCGTATTAAAGTAATGTTTAAATATGATTTATAAATAAGGTTCTGAGAGAATATAAGCACTTGTTAATAAGCTGTACATATTAATATGCTATGAATAAGTAGTCAGGCCGTTTAAGCACTTAGCATTGAGGGCAAACCTTTACATCAAGAAGCTAATAACTTTCACATCGTTGGGAGTTTAACACGATATCACAAATACTTATGTAAAGCGCATTTTCCACCACCTTTATCTAAAACTGAATAACCCGAGCACACACATATCGTAAAAGTCGATAGACGATTTAAGAAAGAAAGATGAGGCAGAGATAGTGTTAACTATGTGATGGGAGTACTCGAGGTAGGATGTGATGGGTAAAGAATTCTTCGTTTGAAATGGAAAATTGTAGGATGGTGCTATGAATTTAAGAAGTGTGATAGAAAGACGCAAAAATAGTTTGCAAATTGTAAAGAAATGGGTGTTTAGAGTGATCATACAATAAGATGCATAAAATACCCCATGTTTAAAGGAGAGTTAAAAACACGAGATTGACCAATAATGAAACAATGAATAACAAACCGGTATCACAAAAAAAGCGAATGAAAGTCCAGAGAGATGGCGAAAAGAGAGAGATGAATGTGATTTGTATGAATCGGAGAAGCTAGTCGAAGCGAAGAATGGAAGGAAGTGCATACAGTAAGATCTAAAGATAAAATGTAAAATAAAGGAAGTAAATTGTACTAATGGCTAAATAAATAATAGACTATTTGGAAAGGAAAGCTATAGAGGAAGATTGAAGAATTATCAAGAGAAAGTAGAACGAATGGAGAACATAGAAAAATTAATTGAGATTATGAGGAAAGCAATGGCGAAGAAAGAACGTTCAGAAGTGGACAAGGATTGAAAATAAACGAGTGACGGGAAAACAAATACTATGAAGCGAAAATTAAGGCAAGAAGATAGAGAAAGGTGAAGAAGCAGAGATTCAAGACACGAAAGGCAGGAAGAGATATAAGAATGCATATAAGGTAAAAATGGCAGTGGCAGATTTTAATTATAATTCCAGTTTACAAAGACGACCAAAAACTTTATGCAAAGGCTGAGGTATCAACAAACTATCAGTTTTTGCTTGTTTCTGATAATTGCTTGCGTGGCAACTTAATTCGGAACTAAATATAGAAACTTAAATCTATAACAAACTGGAAAATACACCGAAAAAGAAGATCAATAATAGGCTATATAATATAAATATAGAAGATCAATGAGAGATAATCAGGAAATTAAAAAAAAACAAGGAAAACAGAAAAGCAACATTAAAATCAAAGTAACGTTCTAAAAATATCAAATAAAGAAATTTTACTGGCCTGGAAAGAATAATACCGGACAAATTTTGAATAGTAAAAAACGACACAAACGCCACGTGAAAATCAAGAAAGAAAGGAAGATGAAGAAATGAAGAGGAGGAGACACAAGATATTGACAAAAATAGAAGAAGTAGAAGAAGCCCTAAAGATAGTGAGTAATGGAAAGAATATCTATACAATCAGAACACTAACAGATAAAACAATAGAAATGGGAATGCATCTATATCTATCTTTTGTGAACTTACTTTTAAACCAAAAATTACAAAGAACAATTAAAAGTGTATCTAATAAGGTAAAAGTCAGTGGTATGTCCGAAAACTTTAGTATGGCAAAAGATATGAAACAAGGAGGCAGCCTGAGCTCAGTACTATGTGTTAACATTCATGGATCTAATAACTAATAAATGTAAGATCCTCCACAACAGGTTATTGCTGACTAAATTACATATCGGGTAGGCGGACCAACCAACCTTGCACCGCGACCCTAAGGATCTATTGTACCCGATAGATAACGTTATCATATTTCACCGTGCAGTCCAATGCTCTTAACGAACTTAATTAATATCTAGCTCGGTAAAAAGTCATTCAGATCCTTTGGGAGATAAACTGCGACCCAAAAATCGAGAATCTGATACGATTAACAGCAGGGTAGTGGCAAAAAAACATGCTCAACCATCTCCTCGTTCTCCGCACATAATCGGCATTCAACATCGTCGGCTAGACCCAACAAGTTGAGGTGTGTTTTTAATCGGCAGTGCCCAGTAAAGACACCCATTAGAACTTTAATACTGCTACGAGCAAGTCCTAAAATATTCCCGGGTTTGAAAGTTGCAATCTTAATAAACACCTTAGCATGTCTCATTCCAGGAGAACTCGTCCACAGTAAACGAAGTCTCTCTTCAGCGTACAATCAAATCCTATGTTTGGCCATCGCAAATAATATACCAACACCTGGCTCTGGCCCCACAAACGCTTTAGCGCTGCCCTCTCGTGCTGGCTGCCGGTTCATTGCTAACAATCCCAGAGTGATCTGGGACCCAGATCAGAGAAACTCTGTTATCACAACTCAGTGTGTTTAATATTCTTTTACAGTGGCTTTTACAGTAACTTGACTGTCTGAAAAAAATACTACTGTCATATTCTTCGCCCCTCTTTCAAGAAGGATTTTAGCACCCATGTTAATAGTATATACTTCCGCCTGGAATACAATACAGTACATACCAAAGCTGTAAGCTTGCTTAATCCGAAGTGTCTAGCAGTATACGCCCCGACCCCTTCCGGCGTGTTTGATCCATCTGTGAACATGCAAATATCTGCCTGAACGATAGAATTTTTGTTTTCGATCCAGGACTGCCGTTCAGGCAGTATAATCTGGTATCGAGCATTAATCACTGACAGTGATCCCGTCAAATCTGATGGCATTGGTAGCACAATATCAGTGCTTATGTCTTCCGCAGCCCATTGATAGGACATGTCGGAACAGTTTTGAGCATATTGCTTAAATCTGACGGTATAATGCTGATAGCAAATAAGAAAACAGTACAAAGAAAAAATTACATCTGGAAAGCCAGTTTAGAAAAAAAGAGAATGTTAATAATATATAGGAAAACCACAAGATTAGCTGCACAATATTATGCACTTAACGAGAAAATGAAATCATAAATATACAAGTAAACGAAAGAAGAAGAATATAAAATAATGTTAGATCAAATTTTGACAATGAAAAATAATTAAACAATAAATATAGTTTTACTTCTCTTCCCTAGAATCCCTAAAAGGCAATTTAACATGTATTGTGACGCTTAGCGTACGCGATTAAATCCTAAATTGTCATAACATTCCAAGCTTGTGAGTTGCAACAAAAACTGTCAGAATTTGCTTTGCAGCAATAGCGAATAATCCTGCAATATATCGCACATGTCAAAATTTGTAAATATTGTTGATCATAATAAATGACTAAATGATGGATTAAGAATATTTTGATCTAATTTGACAGAAACGTTATTAATAAGGAGGAATGCTTCACTCTTTGTGGCACAGATTCTAGCGATTTTCTTTGGAAGCGCCATGACTCAAATAAACTGCAATTCGTTGCTGTAGAGCTTGTACAGTATTCCTCAGTTTTCTCCCCATAATCTTATAAACATAATCGATGGGCAATATAAAATTAATTTACAGTTCCAGTTTGTTTAAGCAATTTTGTGTAAGTGTAAATATTGTTGAAAAAAACATCATAAATCTGTATTTATTTACATTTTATTAAATAAATATTTTATAATACATGTACATGATGATAATAATTAGACGATATAATAACAGCTTTTCGAATACATTCTACCCAAGTATTTGAGACAAAACGATCCATAAAAATGTGACAAAAATCCGAGTATTATTTAGTATCGATTACGAAAACAAATCCGTTCATTTTTTAATGCATATTTCCCCAAAAATTTATATTTAATATTATCTTCCAACTATGTTACATTATTGTTACTAGACTTTTTATTTCATAAAACAGAACGAAACGTGATGGAATGTGCTTGAGATTAATAAACATGAGGATTATTTTGAAAAGATGAACATACACATGTACGATTTTGTTTTATTTTTTCTTTATTTTGTATCTAAATAACGCTCATTCAAAGTTAGTTTGAACATCGTTGAATTTTTTCTAAAACTAAATCTCAGTATAATAAAAAATAAAACAATCGAAAATAAATGATTTACAATAAGACGATTACATTTAGTTTAAGGAATGATAACAAGTAATATAATATCAAATTCAACAACACTCAAACTTTTTATTTAAAAGATAAACTCAACGCTCACATTTTTATATTAATAAATATTTGTAACCGTTTCATATTTATTTCTGTTTGTAATTTATAAAATTCCTAATGAATAAAAGTTCTTTTTTTATATATATCACGTGTAGTTTACAAGATATTAATCCCCTTTACTTATTGTTACTATCAAATCACTGAGGTTCGACGAGATCCCATTCACTTTTTAAATCTTAAATTAATTTATATTTAAAAATCGTCATGGACACCAACACAAAAACACGTTTCATTTCATTCTATTTTAAACGGCCCCAATATAAAGATTTTTTTAATTTATACGTTTTATTAATTATTATACGATTGCTGGTATTCAGTTCATTTTATTAAGGAATTTTTATGATATTTTATTTTTTAATTTTTTGGAAACTTTACTTTTATCTTTTTTATTTAATTCTTCTCTTTATCGAAACATCCGTATCGACGTCCTTATTATTGACGAAAAAACTAGGACAAAAACAGTGTGGAGAAAGTTAAGATCATCAACCACGACGAGGGACTGCATTGTAACCAGGATAATCCTCGTCCTCCGTGTTGCATCGCTGCTGGATTTTCACCTAAAACAAAAAAAAATTAATTACGACGTATAAAACCCTTAACATCAAATTATACAGACTCATTAAAGGGGTACTACAAAATTACCCCCTTATTGAATCAGACACAAAAACATTGATTAAAGACTTGTCAGAGGTCGCTGAAATAGATAAACACGAAGTTGGGGTCGTCGATCGTTGATCTCATTGTCCTCAATTTCTCGTCGTCCTACGTTATAACGAGAAATGTTAACAATCGTCCCATCACCTCCTTCTCTTGATTTAGAATTGACAATCATTCTCTCTCTTCGCGTGCGGTTTTACTCCCGATCGTATCGTGATTAAGCGTGATTTACTGGTAGGGCGGAATAGGACTTTCTAACCGAGAGTTACTAATAAAGGCGGGTGCGAACGCGGATTAACATGGGTTTTTTTTTTCGAAAACGTCCCCGTTCGTTTAAATTGTCATCCGGGAATAGGAGGGAGTTAAAAAACCGGATGTGGTAATAGTAATTTATGGCACAATTAATTTTTGCGCTTCTGCTAAACTTTTTTTATCGTCGCTAAATTTCGCACTTAATTAGAGAGATAGGATCGAATGGAGTGTATGTTTGCGAAGCGGGTTTTATGGGTGATTTATGACCCACGATTTTTTTGAATGGATAATTTTTGTAATTGTGAATTAAAAGGTTTTTAAATTATTACAAATAAGTTATTCTTTCGTATTAAGCTTAACTGGAGAGAACTGTGAGAAAACAAATAAACCGATTTTGGAAACGAATAACAACCGAATCAAAACAAACAAGATAAAGTAATAAACTTTTAAGTAGTAAAATATTAAATTAATGTAGTAAATTCAATGCTTAGGGATTATTTAAGAAAAGTTTCGGATCCTAACAGAATCCACGTCAAAGACTTATTGAAATAAATATTGGACAAAGAAGGTGTGAAAAAATGTATATTGGACGTGTTATGATAATTTTATGGTGTCTGCAATTTGATGATAATAATAATAATAATAATCGCTTTATTGCCTCACAAAAATAAATAAATACAAAGAGAAAAAGTACAAAAAATATAGATAGTAGTAAAGACAGAGAAACAAGAATATTACGACTTACCGACAATGTATGATTGAAATGTGAACTAATACTTTGGACGAGCGAGAAATACACAATAAGAAAGAAATTCGGTAACACCCCGACTTATGTAAATTTGGAGATACGTAATTACCAACTTGTCCGTCATTTTTTGTCGGCTATTCCCTTATTTCGCTCAATAGCAGATTGAATCCTAAAATTTCCTCCTTCATTCTGTGAAAGTTCTTTATTGAGAGTTGATCAATTGCCTATTAGGCCAAAATACTATATCGTCATCATCCTCATCGTCCAGCCATTAACATCCACTGCTGCACATAGACCTCCGTCATTTTTATCTAGTTCTCTCTATCCTGCGCGTTCTACAGTATTTGCCCGAATATAAGGCGAGGTTTTTTTCAAGAGAATTAGGCTCAAAATTACCACTCGCCTTATATTCGGAATTTTACCGACAAATTAAAAATGATGTGTTAGCACAGAAGCAAGCGTAAGCGGGCTCAAAGAGTGTGATTCGCTTCCAGTCTGCTACTTATGTAAATAGGGGAAGCCCCTAAATGCTTACGGCCGATGTGAAGTTGGGTAGATAAGGCGCGCTTTTGTTATTCGTTAGCAAACTCTTGTACGGATTAGACTTGTTGAGAGTGCCGCATCAGTTATGTGCGATCGAGTTGAAAAACGGAGTACGTCAAAAGGTCAAATAGATAAAAATATCCGAAAAAGCTATGATGCCAATTTTAAAATTATGGCTATTTGTGAAGCAGAAAAAACAAACTATTGTGCAGCCGCTAAAAAGTATGGTACAACAGAAACCAATATTAGACGTTGGCGATTACAAAAAGAAAATCTTTTGAATGCTCACTCAACACGAGAATCCTTTCGAGGATCCAAAAAAGGTCGATTTTTAGAAATTGATGAAATTGTTGTTGATTTTGTAAAGGAAATGCGTGAACAAGGATTTCCACTAACAAGAGACACAATTCAATCGGCTCAAGAAATAGCTAAAAGCAATATCTCTCAAACTATACGTTTTTGGGAGTGAGGATTGACTCGAATCTGTCATCGAAGTACCACATCAATGATCTGGCCATCAAGATAAATCCTGTGTGTTTTGTGTTGAAAACAATTACTCAGTTAATGCGCGTGTAGAATCGCGACTCAGGGACGGTATTTTCTTGGGACACTCAGTTGAAATTAGGCGCGTTTTCATTGCTCAAAAAAAAATCCGTGAGAACAGTTTTTGGTCTCCCAATGAGAGAATCATGTAAACCCGTTTTTAAGTATCATAAAATTCTAACACTACCATCTATAATAATTCTTGAATCAGCAATGTTTGTAAAGAAAAATTATACTTTCTTTTTAAAATATGAACAGCAACATGGATATGGAACAAGGGGTATGGAAAATTATTACTTACTGCCACCAAAAACACAGTATGCCAAAGTGCAAAAAAGTACTGTTCATTTTTGTGTTAAAGTATACAACCACATACCTAATAGTAAAAAAATTAAACCTAATAGTATAAAATAAATCGTCTATGTGTTTAAAAAATTATCTAAAGCGTTATCTTTTGGAAAAAACACTGTATACAGTTAACGAATTTTTTTGCTGTAAATTTACCAGTGATGTAATATTGTGAATTTTTTCTTTGTGACGTTTTCTATGCTTTTTTGTATTTATAGAAATAAAGTATTAATTTTTGTATTAAATAAATTTATTATTATTATTATATTTAAGGCAAGTTATGAATGGTGCAGAAGAATGATGGTTAGGAGTAGATTATGTTTGCAACGTCGTACAACGTTAGCCCAAAAACTTCCTAAAAATTTTGAGGAAAAACTAATTGAATATCAACGTTATGTAATAAACTTAAGAAAACAGCACAAATATCCTTTAAACTTGATATGTAATGCGGATCAAACATCAGTATATTTTCATATGGTTTCAAATTATCAAATTATAATATTAAATATTCAAATCTGTTCTAATCAAAACAACAGGAAATGAAATTATGTTAGTAGTACTTGCTGACGGAACAAAACTTCCTCTTTATGTGGTACGGACAAATTTCCAGATGGAATTATAATTAGGGTACAAGAGAAAGGATGGATGGATCAAGCACTGGTTATAGATTCGATAAGATGTGTTTGGGCAGATCAACAAAGGAATGATGGGGAGAGAGCAATGCTTATATTGGATGCTTTTCGGGGTCACCTTACACAACAAGTGCGGGAAGAAATTAAGAAGCAAAATACAGATGTAGTCATTATTTCTGGTGGTATGACTTCACAACTGCAGGTTTTAGACGTTGTAGTCAATAAACTCTTTAAGGGTCACTTAAAGAAACTGTTTTCAAATTGACTTCAGTGAAATGATCATCCACTTACTCCCAGTGGAAAAATAAAAAAACCACAAATTTCAATGCTATTAAGGGATTTAAAAAATGTTGTGTTTTAAATGATTTAGAAAGTGCTGACAATGATGTCCTCTGGTATGATATGCAGCAAGACCAAGCTACTAGGGCTAGTAGTGATGAATCGAGTACTGAAGAAAGTGATGTGGAAGACGTATGTGAAATGAATGATAACTAGATATGTGTTGTTATTCAGTATATTTGACAACACTTTTACTTACTATTAGTAAAGTACATATTCTGAAACTTACCAATGTTTTCTTAATAGTATGCCACATACATTATATTTATAAATGACATTAAGGTAAGTATAATAAATTTGTGTATATAAGTCGGTCGCCTTATATGCGCGAGTTTTTCATATTTTCAATATCCTTTTGGATATTTGGTGAAAATGTCGCTCCAAAAAGTAGGCGACCCCTTATATTCGAGTAAATACAGCATTTTTTTTCAAAAATACGAAAATGTAGTGGTCGCCTTATATTGGAGGTCGCCTTATATTCAGGCAAATACGGCATTTCGAATTTTGATATCGTCAGTCCAGCGTGTGGGTGGTCTTTCGCTACTTTTATTATCCATTGTCGGTCTCCACTCGACCAGTGTCTTTGTCCAGCTTCTATCCTTCAAACGGGGCATGTGCCTTGCCCAATTCCATTTGAGTTGTGTAATTCGAGTAATCAGTAACTCACGTCCTTCTTCTTAGATCCTCGTTAGTCACTCAGCCGCAGAGCGAAGCACCAACCATTGACTTCTTCATTTTACTCTGTTTCATAATTCGCATTGGTCAAATGTTTTGCCATTAGCTGCATTTGTTCTTTAATTCGCTGTTTGTTTGTCTCTCGAAATCTTTATTACGTGCCCGAGGTATATGTACTTTTCTACGAGGTCCACATCATTATCTTTAATGCTGAAGTTGTTATTAGAAACTAGGTTCGTCATGTATTTTGCATTTGTTGATTTTGAGTCCTGCACTGGCATCTACTCGGTGGAGATCACGCAGCATTATGTCTATCTCCTTAAGATTGTTGGAGAACAAAACTATATCGTCTGCGAAGTTGACGTGATCATACTGGAGAGGACATATTTGAAGAAAGTGCGTTCAAAATGACTTAAAACCGTACTGTATCAAAGGCTTTATAGAAATCCGCAAAAGCCATAACAAGTGGCCCATTGCACTCGATGGTTTTTTCGATTATCATGTTGGTGCTATGTAAGTGATCGTTCGTTCCAAATCCTCTTCGAAATCCCGCTTGTTCTATCGGGTGGTAGAAGTCAAATTTGTTTTCAAGGCTAGTTGTTAGTATTGTCGTGAGGAGTTTATATAAGTAACTGAGAAGCCTTATTGATCTATAATTTTCTAATTCGTGAGGGTTTCTTTTCTTATAGAACAGTATGACCTCAGCTTTTTGTCATCTGTTTAATACTGTACTGTTAGAAAAAGACATATAGAAGAAGTTATTTATTTTCGTTAGTAGGCATACAACTGCAATTTAATTGCGTCAGCGACTACACCATCTTCGCCTGGAGAGGTGTTGTTCTTAGTTTTTATTAGGGCTAAAGTTATTTCATCTATTGTGATACCTGGCAGTGCTTCCGATCCTTGGTTGACAATGCCCGTTTTTCAAGTAAGTATTTCTGGTTCCTCTTCTCCTATGATGCTTCTATGATCTCACCTCTTCTTGTTGTTAAATATCTGTTTTTGTTTCTGACTTTGATTACTTACCTTAGGCTGTTTTATTTGTTCTTCATTGTATTTTCAAATGTTAGATCTAACTACCTTGGATATTTGCTTATTTATTTGTCGCATTTCATCCACTCCAGTGTACTCTCCACTTATTATTTCTCTTCAGTATCATTTGCCTGGTACTTTGTCTAAGTTTCTCATCTTCGCATATCTTACCATTTAGGTAATTAATGTTATCTTCAATGTTCGGCAGATTTGGACTGTAGGCAATAAATGTTTGGAAGCTCTCCACATTTAACGGTTTCCTCCATTGCCTTTGTTATTTCTACTTATTAACATGTATCTCTACGCGTATCTTTAGGCGTTTGTGTGTAATAAAGCCGGTTCTTCCCAGGGATATGTTGGCATCTCCCATGTGGTAGAAACTATGCCCGGATTTTTGTTTTATCTCATTTTACGCTTTCTAGCTCGTATTCTAGTTCGGTAATTCTTTCCTCTGAAGATAAAGAACATGTTTTATATGCTATGATGTATACTATTTTCTTTGGAGGGCTTTTTAATATCTCTGTCAGTTAAAGATCGGTTATCACTTATGCTTGCTCTAAACGCTGCTGCCAATTGTAAATTGAACGTCTGCTGTTTATAAATTTTGTTTAAACGTACCCGAAAACTCGGTAGCCAACCTTATGGACTAAGATTCTGGCTTCAAATTGCGTTCAAATATGACTAGTTTACTGTAACTTAGCGGTTTAAGATATTCTAAAAACATTTAAATCCTAAAGAACGAAGTTTTTCCAAAAACATTGAAGATAGGCTGGAAAAAACTTTGCTAAGGTTTCATATAACAAATATACAAAGCTACCTCTTTGCATATTATTCATTTCTTCTTAATAAATTTATTTCAAATCATCTCAATGTATTTCATTTAACGTTTTTCTTTTCTTTCAACATTACAAATTATCTCTCTCGCAAAGTTTCCAGAACTTTTCAGGACCCTTTTTCTTCGAGCAATTATTTAAAGCCTTTTTGTCGTAAACCCCACATGCCTTTTAACCTCTTTTAACACTCCATCATCGATAATGAATCTTTCTGCTTTTCTCATTGCCTTTCATCCCTTCATTTTCATTTTTCTTGTGCTTGTAGAGGTAAGAGCTAAAGTAAGAATGAAACGGAAGATTTTTTTAAACTGATTCACATTTGATAGGATTTACTTTATCCAAATTTCTCATCCTGGTTTGGTTGATTTGCTTCAAATAGTCATATTCCTCCAATACAACATTCTTGCCTTTCTCAACCAGTCGATGTTTTTAATAATTAGATGAAATCTTAAGGTATGCTTCTCTAAAGATTGTTCATTAAATTCAATACTCTTATATACTATATGTATATAAAACAAATACAAACTTATTCAACTAGAACACGTTTGATATTTATATCTTATCGCTAAGATTCTTGGTTACGTGAATAGAATTCAAAATGAGAATTTCCTTTCAACTTTCCCGACGGTTCCGTCTACCCAAACGAAGCAAAAAAAATCGTTCTACATTTGAATGGCATCGACCCACATCCACAACCTCCAAGTCTGGGTGGTGTTGAAGGTTGCTAATATCAATTCGGTTTGCGAGACACCAGAAGCGTTACAGGGCCGAGGGTGATTCATTGCAACCGTACGTGTTAAATTGTTGTGCAGCCGCGGATATTTATTTACCTTCAACCGTCGGCACCGCGGAATGAATTCGCGACAGCGAAACAATAAATGGGGACCAAAGCCGTTTTTTTTTGCAGGGTACGGTGTTTCGTCCGGAAATGATTTAGACGTCCCGTACGTGTACGAACACGTACGAACCGGGTGTGACGAATGAATTTCGCGAAAAAGAATTGTAACACGTCGGGATAGTTGCTGGTTCGTTGGGCGCCACTTTCAGGTTTCAGTATAAAAATTTTTTATGCATAATTTTAAAAGTTATATTAATTCTAATATGAATTAACGTCAAACTATAATCCTTCTTATATTTATATTTTAAAAATGAGACTGTTGAGAAGTAAACACGACTTTGCTCTTCAGTTTTCGCCTTCTTGAAAATTCCCTTTTCTAAACTTTCCGGGAACGAAATTACTGGGCAGCCGTGGTATTTAGGGATTTTGATCCGGCGCAGATAAACCACGAAACCAATTTTCTTCTTGTCGACTAGCCCTGAGGAGAAAATTAATGTAGAAACAATAGAAGGGGCAGAAAGGAGCAATTAGGCTCGGCAAACAGGGGAGTTATAAACTTCTACCTGCGATGAATTTAAAGCAGACATTTTGAACGATCTTAATGAATTGACCTTGTTGAAATAAATGCGTGATATTCCTTTTAAAAAGTTGGTTAAAACTTTTTGTGTGAGGTACAAGTTTGGTGATACGGTGTGTTAAATTCGCATGGAAACCAGATATGTCACTCATACTTGCGGTCCCCAATCTAATGGTAAACGTTGTGCGGGCTTCCGCCAACACGATATGCAAATCATCAAGCTGCTTTACGAGAAATACATTGCGGAGATAGCGGCTCGTTAGAGTATTTGATAACGTTGGTGTTCTCTGTGGTAATTTTACGAACGTATGGAGAATTTCTGTACTTTATCTTTCCACGTTAGCATTTTAAATAAATGCTCATACATTTTATTCACACTAAGAAAATTTGAATGTTTAATTTATTGTGTATTTTTAATATAAAATTGTTAGACTTCATATAATTTACTGAGAAATCTTTAGAGTTTAGAGCTACCGTTTTTATCCTTGGGACATAACTTTGGGATAGAGACGTTATCTCCGGAGGTCGACGGCAATTCTTGGGGTTTGCCGGCTGATAAAGAGTGCAGTAAAACAAAGTAAACGGGCAATATCCAACCGATATCCATCTGTGCCGGGGGCCTCAAGTTTTCTTATTAAGGGGCGGTGTCGAGTTAACGGCTTCCGGTGGATTGGAGGCGTTGAGCCACCCGTGGTCGTCCCGGAACCATTATTGAAACTTCGTTTTAATAAATTCTATATTGGACGGCACTCTCTATTTTATGCAGCAAAAAGAACAAACCTTGCGATATCCTCGGGGTCTTAACGCGCGCTCAAAACTATCCTAACTTTTTCTTGTGAATTAAATAAAGTTTCGTCTCAGCGGGTTTAGTTTTATTAAAGATCCCAAAACTAGAATTTAATTTTTTTAAATGGTTTTGTAATTTATCCATTCTGTTAAAAAAAATGCAATATAATTTATATTCTTCACTTACTATTTCTATGCGACTTATTTTCGATTATTTCCAAATTTATAATCTAGATGTTAAGTTGAAGCTGAAAAGTATCAAGTTATTCGCGTATACAGTCGTAATAATGATTCAGGGAGCATTCAATTTGGAACGATTTCCAATCGATACACAATCACATACGCGCATTTAAACCATTGTTCAAACCAGCAAGCAATTAATTCTGCGAACATATCTATTAAAACCTTTTCAATCTCCACTTTAACTTGACAAACACTTTTACAACATGTTAATTTGGGCAACTACCAATATATAATTTTGTAATATTGAAAGAAAATTTCACTCCCTTTGAATCTAGTGATTGATCTCCGTTTTCTATCCCATAGTTTTTGTAAAGTAGATTCCTTTCTGTTCCATAAAAAAAATGTTACCCTATTCAATTTGTATTTGAGATCGTTTGCGGTCGAGATCGATCATAAAATTTTACAGAATGTGATATAAACCGCTAAAACATAAACCCATGGAAATTGGTAAGAAAAGAAGGTTTTGTACGTAGATGCAGGAAATGAGAAGGAGAAATGTGTATAAAATCGTATGAATTAAAAGTGTTACTGAATCGATATTAGGAGAGGTTGGAGAACTTAATGTATAATACATTGTTTTATGGAACCTATGGATCATTTATAGATGGAACTTCTGAACAACATAAAATGGTACACTGAAGTATTCTCATTCTATTTTAATATTCCTCACTCTACTAGGTGTGTACCAGGAATTATCTTCCGTAAAACAATAGTTGTAATTAACTTCATTAGTTGTAGAAAGGAGCAGATTTTGAATGTTACAAACGCTGAAATTAGAAGACGATTTAATCCTGGTGGAATAGAAACGGCTGCTTTGACAAGGATTGTCGCGAAGTGATAGAATGGAGAAACGAAGCTAGAATCAAATATACACAGAGACCAACAAGAGAGAAAATATAATATATATCAGGAATTGAGAAGACAAGCCAACAGGATGGTGAGAATAAAGAAAAGAAAACATATGAATGACATCATACTGATAGCAGAACAAGATTTTAAAGTCAATGACCCGAGGCTTCCTCCCGAGAAGTCAATTACTTCAAACAAGGGTGGAAAAACTACTTCCATGAGCTATTAAACGAAATGAATAGGCAAGTTAAACTGAAATCGCAAAAAACGAAAAAGCGCCAGGAGCAGCAGAACTCTTTAAGTAAAAGGGACACAAATTACTCTGTGAAAATCATTGAGGCTGGAATTTAATGAGAAAAACCAATTAATTCGATATGATGAAACATTATAATAGACGAATACCACTTTGAGATGAGATAATCGATTACATATCAGATGACAATGACGAAACAAAGAAGATAATAAATGCAGCAAATAAGACATATTACGCCACACTACCCATACTAAAATCCCGAGACATTCACGAACAACGAAAATTAGAGGGTATTAACGCGCATTAACGCGCATGAAATACGAATTATACCAACTAGCAAAACTAGTCTGTCCAGAGAATGTCGAATGAAGAGTACCAAAGAAGACATTAGAAGGATAGCCAGGAAGATAGAACACGATGAGCATCCGCAGCATGCCAAGATCATGTTACGAACTGTAAGTTGGAAAAGAGCATCCGAAGACTCGAATTGGGCTGTAGTAACTACATATATTTGTGTAAAGCAACATCATCACAGTGGAGTATTGGGTTCTTAATAGCACCTATGGAAGGATTTTGAAGAGGAGATGATTGTGACTTGGAGAACTTTTTTAATATTCAAAACAAATGTGTACATCAATATACATATAATATTTACATAGTTACAATTTACATGGTTAAGGTAGGCTGTAGTACCAGCACAGATACCACCTCTCTTAGAAAATAACCAGAGGAAAAGGTAAAAGTTTCAAAATCAAGAGATAAAAGTGAAACTTTTTTGACATTTTGTTTGTTAACGATAGAAACATGTAACGCCTTGTTTAGAGTAAATGCAGGTTGTAGACGTATAGAAGAATGTTAAAATGTTTTTTAAGTATTTTGAACGGTCCTTCAAATCTAGGGGACAAAGCGCCTCTCATACCTTCTAATTTAAGAAAAACAAAATCAAATTTAAATAAATCTATGTGAACGAAAGGCTTTATGAATGAATGAGGCTTCGTACCACCGATTGTTGTTACATTTGGCTATAATGAACGTTTTGAGAGTTCTATGGAACCTCTCTAAAATGCCATTGCTCTGAGGATGAAAAGATGAAGTGTGGATCTGTTGTGATCCAAGTAATTTATTAAATTGAGTCAAAATTTGAGACTCAAATTCTAGACAAATAGTCTGCCTCTATCATGTATGATGGTGTGTGGAATGCCGAATGTGAAAAAATAGTGATGCAAGAGAGCGATTGTGTTTGCTGATATATCTTTTACAGGAACAGCTTCTGGTAAGCGTGTAATCTATATTTTCAAATCTTTTCAAATTTACCTTTCGGTACAGTAAATTTTGGAAGTGGTGATCTTGTGTGTTTATGTATTTTTGATTTTTGACAACGAAGGCAAGATTTTTGTCCAAGCAAGAAGTGCTTAAAAAGTTAATTCTGAATATATTGCTTAAAATCTGTCAAATGTAGAATACTTTAATTGAGATGGAAAAAACTTTTTAGAAAAGAATGCGATAGGTAGTGTTGAATTATGAATGGTTTGGAAAAGTACTGCACCAATGGTTGGAGACGAAGCATTAGTGGTTAATGATAAATTCAATGAAGGTGAAGGATGTGCTGGAATAGCTGATTGTTCCAAAAGTGATTTCACAGTTAAAAATGACTGATCATATTCCTTTAACCAATGATCTGTGTTTTTGATCATTTTTGTGTAAAGTGTTTGAAATAGTATACAAACAACCAAGAATCTGTAACGTTGATACAAATTTATCATACCTAAAAATCCTTGTAATTATTTAAGAGTATTTGATTTTGGTAAATCATTAATTGCTTTTGTTCTACATAATGAAGGACGACAATTTGGATTTACCATCGTGGTAATATCACTTAAGATATTATTTTTTTAATCACAACTAAATTTCCTTTTTTGATAGCATTATTCAACTGGTTAGTATAACAAAACAAATAATAAATGCGAATAAATACATTGTCTTTACTAACCTGACACAAATAACTATATGGTGTTTTTCATCATATGCAGTATTGCTAATCATTAATATGATATTCACAAAGATTGATGTTATGTTGATATCACCAACTTTTGATCTTCTATACGATATAAAGGAAGACAAAGACGAAATTCGAATATATCTAGAGATATCAAGGACGATATTGATAGGTGATGGAGAAGGCGATGCTAAAGGCCAGGTTAGTATTATGAACAACGACAATGTTTAGCGATGACAACGTCGACACTGCTTGAAGTTGGGAAAGATGTTGACTAGGATAGGGTTGAGAAATATTCGGGACTACTTTCCACATTTAAGCAGCGACAGCCATGATCGACATTTGAGATTGTTATATACAGACAATATTGAGAGATATCACAGATAATGTTTAGATAACTTAGATTAAAGAGATGTAAATACTTGATCGAGAAAATGTTGGGAAAAAAGAGGCGCCGCAGAAGATACATAGAGTTATCAAGGACGATATTGATAGATCATGAAAAAGATTTGAAGATAAACAAGGACGGCTTGTTACATTAAAAAGATTACACTTTTCATTATAAATTAAAGTTAATTAAAGTTCCAGAATAATTAATTAAAAAAAACTTAATTATTTGAATAACCAAACAGTTTCTGGTGATCTGTTAAACATTTTCAAAATCTCATTACGATTTTATTAGCTTTTAAATTAATTAGTGTTAATTTAAATTTCGTAAACAATAAGTAATTTATTGAATTATTGTTTCAATTTCGCATATTACATATTTAATAATTTGTTGTGAAATAATACTCTCCTATATGATTGCAAGCATTTCATTTTGACGTTACTTTGAGCTATACAAACAACTAAAGCCGTGTTTATAATGTTCATGAATACGCAAGTAGTTGACGTTAAAGTGAAGTGTTTTCAAAATACTTATTCCATTTTAAATTAAAATTTATACTACCATTTTAATTTACTTTTAATTTAACTTTAAACATTTTTGATAATATTACGAAAGTAATATACATAAAAATATATATAAATAAGCGAGAATATTATCCTACTCCGCACTCTCCACTTTCCGCATCATAAAGTTTGTCGTATTAAGGGTAGAAATTTTCTGGGTGTTTCAAGGGGGAAGGTCGTTTCTCATCTAGGCGGAAATTGCCCATGAATATTTTTTCGACCGGTCGCGCTTTCATCTTATTCGTTTCCTTTTTTCTTTTGGTCGCTCGTACCGTGTTTAAAATGTAATTTTCCCGATGGTCGGTAAAAGAGCCCCGAAGGATAAATCAGGCGCCGCTTAAACCGCCTTAGAGAAATTATTTATCGTCTCCTGGCCGAACGTTTTTCTTACTACCCAAGAGGAGGTATTGATCGTTCCAGCATCAGCATTCAGCATTGAATTGTTGGTAGGAATCCAAAACTCGGAGCGATCGATAATCCAAATTTCGTTATACGAGAAGAAGGCAACGACGTATTTATGGCAAGTTTCCGATTTATACTTTTGGAAGGTCACCAGAAAACATCATCCATACATGCTACCGGATCTTCGCATGTCGTTCTATGTCATCAATAAGCTTTTTTGCCAACAGAAACATTTCATGTAAAGAAATACTTATTTAATACTGAAATCAGTTCCAACTTTAAATAATAATACCAGTAACCATACATCAGCAACCAATTTATATAGCAATAATGGAAATTTTAACTAATTGAAGAAAATCGCCAATCGAAGGTAGAACAAATTTAATTCACTGGAAAATCCGATTTCAGCCCAATATGAACATTAATTATTAAGAGAACAATTACAAACTGGCGATCATTTAACATACAAACAAACTGCAGCAGTGGAAGTTCAATTTAGAATTCCTAATAAATAATAGAGAACTTCTGGATCAGATAGCAGCGTTTGGTAGCTACTTTTCATTAAGGTGAAAAGTTTCGAGATTAAATTAACAATATCGATAATATATTTAATATAATCTTAATCTTTTTGGTTACTTTGGATAGCATTATTTTAGTAGATTAGGGTACTGAAAAATTATTCGAAATTTTAGATCTAGTTTTTCAACCAGAACATATTTTAATAAGCAATTAACCGACACAATTGGAATGTTCTAAATAAATCTAAATAAGAATGTTTGATTATGAACCATGATAAGCTTAGACCATACATTGCAGGTTGAATTTTTTGTCCTCACTGTCAAACACTTCTAAATTTTGTCATATAATCTAAACTTACTGGAAGGTTGGCATATTAATTTATCAGAATACAGCAATATGGTTATATCAAATACCAAAAACGGCAAAAGATATTAAGCTTGAAATTTTATCAAGAACGGTTTTGATGATACACAAAGAATTGTTGTTCATGGTGTTTATAAGAAATGGTGAATAAACTTTACACAATAAATCGAAAGAATACATGAAAGCATTTTTTGTAAATATCGGAATATAAATCAATTTATTAAAGCAGAATACATAAGAAGCATTGCGGGTTAGAACCGTGTAGTAAATTTCAAGTACGCGGCATGAGAAATTTAAAAAGCCTGTATATGATATTAAGATCGCAAGTTCTCCACCAATGGCATTATACTGTTTCATGCTGTAATCATGTTAACTTAGCTGCTATTCGCATATGTGACAGACAAACTAATTATTTAGTTTTGTGCGCCCATGTAGAGATCGGACGTATACAATCACATTATATTTTTGATACAAACATAAATTAAAAATGAGACAATAGTCCCTGTTTGACAGCTCTGAGAAGTAGACGAGTCGAGCGCTCTAAACGCGATAGCAAGTTATCGATGAAATAGTAAATCTCTTCAAGTACTTACGCCAGCTGCAATATTACTAATAAATAAATAAATAATACTAATAAAACAAAAAAGCAGATTGAGACGAGAATGGTAGCGAACGAGGAGCCGCGAAACCAAAAACAGGATAAAGAGTTTAACACATTGCATTAAAAGAGAACTCGATGCATTTTATAACACATCAAATGAAAGGATAATAAAATTATGATAGTAGCTTTTTTTAGTAGGTATTAGAAATAAGTTGCAATAATAATGGTAGGTATTAGTAATTAAGTAATTAGTAAGTGAACGAACTAGTTTTTATACTTTAATTAAAATATTATAGCGCATTCTTTTGGGTGATGTACAATTTTACAATCGTACACCAATAGAATGGGCTATTAGAAAGAGACAAATCAGCCGTCGTATTCTTAAACGGCAGCAGGACCCCCAATTTTCTCTGCGCCCTTTACCGCTCCCTGTAGGGCTTAGTGCTCACAAGGGGGCGTTATCGCCCACTTTGAGAAAGACTGCCCTAAACGGTCTACGCTGCCATATCTCGTCCTGTCTGAAATTGAAGTGTAAAAGGCAACCTTTTGAAAGTGCTAAGATAGCTAATGACTTGCCTATTGAAAAACTCTGACGAAATTGATGAGCTGAAGCTCAAACACTAATGTAGTGTATTATTAGTGGTCAAATATCACATACGTTAAAGAAACGGCGCCGATATATACTAGACATATGGCCTTAACCTCCTTTGATGAGATAAACTTTATATCCCAGTGTACCATTTACCATTAAAATCCAACTTAAGACGTCATTGTCAGAGTCCAACCTCGTCCGGAGACCTTTCGCAAACGTACCTGATGAGCTAGTCGCTCGAAGAGACATAGTGTGTCTCTTTGGGTATTTTCACGAATTAGACTACACAACACTTGGGCTATCCTGTTTCTTGTCGTTTCCAAAGTACATTTTAAACTTTCCGTATGAGTTTAGCGCATGGTTTATTTGTATTGTCTATTTTAGGCGCTCTCGAAATTGTACAAGCGTTTCATCGATACTCACTTCTTGACCTAAACAAAGCTTGATATCAGTTATTTAGATTGTGTGTAAGTTTTATACTTCTTGGCATTATTTTGTTTATATTATGGTTACATAAGAAATTTTTTCTCCAATAAGGTTTAAACCTTAAAAAAAATAACTAAACTTTTCCAATCTTTTCCAACTCTGCACGATTTGGTGTGACTGCAGACTTTTGTGTGATATTTGGATTTTTCGACATTTGTTGGGAAACGGAATCGTTTGATCTTCGGTGAGAAAGCTTTTGAAAATATCTTATGGCTTATTTACAAATTCTTCATAAAAGTGATAATGAATGTTCACTGAGATATTGATACTACCACCTAAGTGTTTTGTACGATCAGATACAAGACCATTACAAGACAGAACGTGTTTAAATGTGTCATTACTTTGATAGCACGTCGACACATTACGTAGCAGAAACATATAGCCATGAAAAAAAGATAAGAGTACCACCTTTAAGATGCTTACTTAAAGAGGTGTTCTTACTAAGTATAAGGCATAAATCTAATTGAGGAGTAGTGCGGGAACGAGAGTTCAAAATCAGAAATATTCTGTCCATGATAGACGGAAGGAGTGTAGGTATCTGTAATATTATCGATGTCGACATTTGGCTGTACGTATTAGAACGCATTAGAAATGTTTAGTTATGAGAATACTACATTGGCAATCACACCTTAAATCACCCAGAATCAGTGGAAATAAACCTACTAAGCCATCTGACTGCGATAGTGTCCACCTTATATCACTTGGCGATGGATTGCTTATAAATATTTACAATTTACATTATTAATGATACTAAAATTGTATTCGAAATTACGAAGAATATTAAAATAAGTTTAAATAATAAAATCACAAAACATACATTATAAAGTTTACGACGGGTTATATTAATAAAGTAATATACCTCCGTATTAAACCTAAACAACATTTCGTAACAATACCTTTTGAACCTTCTATAATTAATCCGTTAACATGTAACCTTACCAAATGTAACGTTACCCTCGACTTTATATCCTATAATAAACTTTACAAACATATTTTTGACATAAACATAAAATAAAAATGAGACAATAGTCCCTGTTTGACAGCTCTGACAAGTAGACGAGTCGAGCGTTCTAAAAGCGATAGTAAATTATCGATGAAATAGTAAATTTCTTCAAGTACTTACGCCAGCTGCAATATGAGAACTAATAAAACAAAAACGAGGAGCAAAGTACGGGCAGAATAGATGTATTAACTTACATCGAAAATCACACACCAGTTGCTAGTAAAATAGAACCAACATTACCCTATTAGAAATTAAGAAAATAATCAAACAACTTCCTAAAAAGAAATGTCCGAGTTACGATTTGATCACAAACGATATTTTAAAGCAATTCAATAACAAAAAAATACTTTTAACAACACTTTTTAATGGCTGCCTGAGAAATGGATATTTTCCAGATAAATCGGATCATGCCCAAATCGTAGTTTTACCGAAACCCGGAAAAAATCACAAACAAGTAGACGGTTATCGTTCGATTTGCTTACTGGGTCAATCAACAATCTAGAAAAAAGTTATTCAAAGCCGCCAAACACTATCCCGTCATATCAATTTGGATTTAAATCGGATCATTCAACGTGCCATCAACTACAAAGAGTTACTGAAGCCATCGAAAGGGGATTTGAAGCGAAGCAATATACAGCAATAGCTTTCCTGAATTTCGCCCAAGCGTTCGATAAAGTTTGGCTCGAAGGCTTAAAATACAAACTCTTACATCTAAAACTATCACCAAATCTGACAACTATATTATTCTCATTCATTGAAACACGAATGTTCCAAATCAAAATAATCAACGAACTGTCAATAATTAAAACTATAAGAGCCGGAGTACCTCAAGGTAGCGTATTAGCACCATTGTTATTCAAAATTTATGTTGACGACATACCAACTGTCTCAGGAATGATATCGATGTTTGCAGACGATAGTGCCACAATTATCCAGAACAATAATATTACTAATACAATTGAGTCACTACAAAAAGATATAATAATAATAATAATAATATTTATTAACCCATAACACCATTATAAACCCCTATAACAAAATACTTAAAATCTAAAATAAAAAGGACCAAGTCAGCATTCCCAGTGGGTCAGCTGTTTTTCATTGGTTCTTTTTCTACATTTTGTATACCTATATAAACTTAAAACTTCATGACGGCAGACGGAAATAGAAAGACTTCTTGTTACCAAAAACTTAAAACTAATAGCAATTATACATATCAGTAAGACAAGCAATCTAGTAATTAAGAAGAGCTAAGACAAGGACAGGAGAAGAAACACATACACGTCTAAAACACAATTAAAGATGTTCACACTACGAAGATTTCGAGAGCTGCCAGTGGTATTAACTAACAACCAGGTTGTAGAATGGTCAAACTAGGTTGTTAAATATCTTGGAGTTTATCTCGATACCAGACTTCACTGAGGCTTTCACATCAACTAAAAACTTAATGAAGCTAATGAAATGACTTAATGAAAACTAATCTTCGTAAACTGCAGGCGTTTCAAAATAAAATCCTACGAATAGTAACAAATGCATATTAGAAACGACCAACTTCATAAGGAACTAAACATGCCAAAAGTAACAGATTTTATTAAAAGAATTATTGAAAATTAAACTAAAACTAGAACTAACACTGGGACTATCACTAGAACTAACACTAGACCTAGAACTAGAAACTTTCGGGTTAAACCGAGCGTTTTTTGAAAAAATGTTTGACGTTTCGGATGCCATGTTGCACAAAACTACCACAAGATTTAGTCACAAATAACGTTATTAGCAAAGAGGAAACAACAGCATAATCTCAAATTATACTGAAAACAAAACATTAATGTCATAAACTGTACATATAAAAATGTTGAGCCAATAAAATCTGATAAATAAAAAAAAACAGCTATGTAAAGACCATTTTAATAAATTTAATTAAACCTAACACAAAAAATTGTTCATTATTTTTCACTTGGTTTTCATTTCCGTCTTGAAAAATAATCACTTTTAGTTCTTAACCTTGAAAAATAACGTCTTCCGGTTGAAGCGTCGCTTGACATACAACCCAAGTTAACCCTAATTTTTTTCTACTGCCAAAACTGAGCGAAAAGAGAAGGAAAACAGGAGGGGTGAAAGAAAATAAATAGACGACAATTTTAAACGTCGCGGATATGGGGCCGTCCGTTTTGCCGAAGGCGATTTTTTTATTGCACGGGAGATTTTATTAAAAGCCACCGTCTGATATACGTTCGCTCGTAGGTTCGCCATTTCGATTCTTTTTCTTTTCTTTTTCTGTCTCGTAAATCGCCATTTACATGAGGTGTTCCGAAAGCTAATGGTTCGGAAGACTTAGCGCCTGGCTAACGTAATCTTTTAGGGATAGGTATAAAAGAGGTTTTAAATAGAAGTATTTTACATCTATAAGACTTCTATTTCAACGTTTTAATTAAAATTAAAGAATTTTATTGGAAATTTCAATGTTAGATACATATTTTGATTTTAGACGGTTATGATCGATTTCATCAGAAGCCAATTAAGTCTGGGTTCCGTTAAATATCTCCCAGGGGGTCATCATAATAAAGAGTAATATCTCCGGCGCTTTAAAGCCAATAAACCGTTAAATATAGCGTTGGTAGTAGACCGACGTATTTTAACTCTTCGTGGAAATTTACGGCCACGAAAGCAGTATAATCCTACAAAAGTGTGAAGGAATATAAAAGTGCGCGAATGGCTAAGATTAGCTGAATTAGTGCGATCATGGTTGAGGATCAAAAGAAAAATCCTGACAAAGTCTCGACAAACGTGCTTGTTGAAATATTAAATGGAAGGTCTCGACATTTTCCTTTCTTATTTTATCACAACCCTCACATATTTGAAAAGCAAAAGATTAACCAAAAGCAGAGAAATTTATAAAACATAGTTTATGAAACAGAATTTATAAAATGGATTAATAAAGCAGCATTTATAAAAGAGAATTTATAAAATTAAACTGGCACGATCGGTTTAATATAGAAACAGTAATAAGATTAATTTCCAACAAATACTACCTATTTACGCAAATAATAAGCTTTCAACGAAAGACCACATACGTGATTAGTGATTACATACGGGGAAAACTTGTGTGCGCGAAGCCTTTATAGGATTAGCGATAATGAACCTCGCTAATAGGCTATTATGTTAGTTCACGGATTACAATCTCCAATGTCGTTTAATCGTTTTACTAACAATACTGTCGAAACTCTCAACGCTTTTCTCTTACCCGTACGAAAATTGCCAAATTTAATCCTTTCAGCGTTTGCATTTAAATATTTCAATTGCCCGAACCGTTCGAACATCCAGATTTAATTAAATCGGCGATAATTGCGTATTCGACTACGACCGCTAATTGGAACCCTTTACAAATCACGCGGTCCTCCGTATTCAATTTCATTGATTTGACATATTCAATTAATTATTTATATCTTATCAGTATAAACGATTATATATGTTAAGATTATTTTATATATTTACAGCGAGATGGTCATTTCGATTATTATTAAATATGATAAATATTATATACATGAATATATGTATTTATTGCATATAGTACTAAAGATATTGATTGGATGAAAATTTGTAGTTATGGAAGTGTTGCAGTCCAACTACAAGACCTTTGCTTACTGCAGTTCACAGAAGCATTTACTTTAGCGCGAGAACACATAAATTGGACAGAGGACGATTGCAAAAACGTATTGTTCATGGATAAGTGCAGAATCTGTCTTTATTGCAAAGATGGTCGATAAGAGCTGGCGAACGTTATGCTGCCTGCACTGAGTTTCTCGAGTTCCTTCTCAGTTTCTCATTAATGTTTTAGAAAGGAATTTCTTTTGAGGCACACACAGATCTCGTTCGATTGATAGAAGTGCATAAACAGCACGACGATATATAGCAGAGATCCTAGAAAAAAATACGATGTGTTATATTGGATTTGTTGGAAACGGTTTTCTGTTAATGCAGGATAATGCATGGTCACACACAACACGGATCGTAATATAGTACATTGAAGAAATTGGAATTCTAAAAATGGAACATCTTGCTCAAAGTCCTGAACTTATTCCTATTGAGCATAAGTCGGATACCTGCTGCTAGAACACGTGAAGAGTCCGATTATTCAAAGTAAGCATATCTTTTATATCTTAGATAGCAAGGATTATAGATTTAAAACCATTTTATCTGTGCTAAAATTAAATTTAGGACATCCCCGACAGCAGGATAATATCAACAGTCAATAACAAAAAAAAAAGAGAAAAGGTCTATTTAAAGACTATAGAATAACTATCGAAATTACAATCTTCCAAAAGGAGTAACGTATTAAAGTTGTGATACTAATGGGGTCAATAATGACTCGAATAAGCATTCAGTGCACTAATGTTCATCACGCTATAAAAAACTCAGGATTATCTTCTTGATTGCCTTTGACAGTTCATTCGAAAAAGTTAGTCCATCCATAGCATCTCCACCTGAATTATTTCTATTACAACCAATTATGTATGGTTTTTAGCATACTAGGAGGCTAACATAGGAATTACCTATTACATATTCTTGAGGAATTACCAATTCATTTCTTCCAATTGTACCAAACAGTGTAAGATTTCTTTTTCTAATTCGCCAGGTAAGTTAAAGCTTGTAAAAATATTATTAGTTACCACGTTTTTCCTTGATCCTACGAACTCCTTTATAATCTCCAAGATAACAAGCTGTCCCTGATTGCGTTCCACCTGGTTACTTATTTTCCCGATGTATAGTGGCGGCCAACTATTTAACACGCTAACTATTGTGAACGTTTTCTTCATCATTTCAAGAACATGCATATTTGAAATAGTAAGGACATCTCGGTTGTCTTATCATTTATAACACTAACAAAACTGTTTTACTACCAAATAAACTCTGTCTGAGAATTGCAATGATTAACTTCTCTATAAAGGTTTAAATTAGTACACTTATTATATGCCAGACGCAATTTTATTTGCTATCACAGATTTTCGACCTAATTCCAATTTATAGGCCAATCCAAAGTTGTTACAGAGATCAATTAATAGTTTTTCACAATCATGTTTTGAAACGTTGTTATAATTGTCATGCTCTGGGAATTGTCACCGGTCTTTTGCATAAGGAAGTTTCTTGTCAAATATTAAATATCTTTGTATTGATGTCGGTTTTACATTTCACAATGAATCTTACAATTAGTGAACTTACGCCTTACCATGAAACACAACCCTAAATTTATGTTACCACCTTAAATTACCACAGGTTAAGTGCATCTAAGGTTAAATTCTTGGCGTGGAGGACGTGATATCAATCTTTATCCGTCGAAACCTAATCGATTAGTTTTTAATTCGTCTGAAAACAGAATCCTTTTTACTCTAATTTAAATGTTGCCTCGCAAACTCAAGTCTCGTTTTAATGTTTTTTATGTCTTTTCCGTGCAATTCCTGCATGCAAGTTTGCCTCGACGACTCGACTTCTAATAGTTTAAGACAATCCTGAAATGTCTTTAGCAAATAATTCCCTTTTAATTACGGTTGCAGTGAGCTCTGGATAAGATTTACATAGGCACATAATTAGAGAATCAGTTCTTCGTGATATTTTTCTAGGTCGTTCTCTGTGTGGTATATTTTTTGTGATATTGTACTATTGTAGTCGAGCTTGATAAATCATTGTTTTTGAACTGTTTATGTACTTTCCTTACTGATCAAGATGATCTTAATCGTTTGCAAAAGTAGTGCACAAACAATTTTCGTTATCTAAATTATGACAAATGTATACATATTACGTTCAGCAGAAAAAGATACACCGTAGGCTATGACTACAGACTTCGATCGGAGTCCTAGAGAGTTACTTCTAGTGTAAAGGATCTGGGCATCGTTTTCGACTCTAAATTGCTTTTCAACAATCATTCGGAAGAATTATTCTGTAAGGCTAATAAGTTTTTAGTATAACGTGCTTATACATTGCCTATGCTAATAGTGTACTAAATTATGCATCGGTTGTTTGGAATCCTGTGTATGCTTTGTATATTGACCGTCTTCGCGAATTGCAGAAAAGATTTACTCGATATTTAGCTTACAAATTTAACTTACCATAGTGTTCGTGTAGGTGCACTGTCTTCGGTTCGCGAACGCTGCCCGGACGTAGAACTGCTCCTGATATGTTATTCTTGCATTGATGAAGGTTTATTTGACTCGCCAGATCTTGTGAATCATATTTAATTCGCCGTGAACAGTTATTTTATTCCGAGATCAGTGTTTCTTTAGATTGCCCACTTCTAGCATTAATACATACTTTAAATTGCTGTTACATCGTATCATAAATACGCATCGGTGTTATTGTCCTAAAGTAGACATTTTTGTTTTATCGTTTATTAGTTTTCGGAATGCTATTTGTAAATTGAACGTGTGTCAATAATACTTTTTATTTTGTAATTTATTTTGAATTCAATCATTCCTGTTACCTTTCAGTTTGTAATTGACTTTGTAATTGAGTTCTTTTGTATTTTTTTTAACTTTGTTTTTGTGTTTTAGAGGATACTATTGTGTGGGTTGTACGTATCCCAAATAGTGAAATAAATAGTAAATTAATTTTTTTGGTATTAATAATTCTGTCATAACGAAATCACGCCCGGTGGCACATCACTAGTATTATTTATTAAGTGTCTTGTATTTTTCTAATTCTCCTTATCTTCTTTACCTTAAGATCTTGGTTTCTTCAATCTTTTAGTGGTCGGTCAGTAACGTAAATTATTGACATTTGAATGGATTTCCAATATAGGTTCAGACTGAGTAACCAAAATTACAGTACACTTGGGAGTAGGGTTGAGTTCTTATCATCCTGTCTCACTAAAACGAATCAATTTTTGGGAATAAGTTCAAATCAATAGACAATCCCATTTTCATTTTTGTAATCGTCGTGTAATCGATCGTCGGAGTAGTGAAAATCAACAAAGCAATTCATCGAAGATGTTTTGATTCGTGGGAAACAATTGTTGATTATTTACGATAACAGGTTTATTCTTAATTAGTTGGCCGGCACCATATATTGGGCAACTATAAGCATACGAACTTATATTGACACATTAGCTTGAATTTTTAGAAAACAGGTGATTAGAAATTGATTTCTATTGATACTAAGATCAAAATCTTGTCTTCATTTCGTGACGTATTGCGTATTCGTGCGAGCAGCAATTAAGTACGTCATATATATAATTTCACACATTCACTGTAGATAGATAGGAAGGTATATAATAGATAGTTCACTATAGATAGAAAGTTAGACTAGGTTTATGAGGTCCAAGGAAATGGAAATAGATAGATAGGAAGGTATATAATGAGATAGATTTTTGGCGGAGGTGCCGGATACAAAGTAAATTGTATATCATAAATTGATCCCATAAACTCAGAGATCTCCGAATCAACGCAAATTTTTCGCTCAACTAAACTTTGAAACCTAAGCGCCCGCTAATATAGAAACTTCGTTTGAGTCACCGCCGGCGCCGGTCGTAAATTCGTGAATTTGCCAACATGACCAAACTGAACTTCCGACTTTTTTCTACCAGTTTTGGATTGATACGATATTAATTGTAAAACATCTGCCCAACGGCCTCGCCTTAACCAGCTGAAATCACATTTTCTTTACCAATACCTTAGCCGAGCTTACAGCATACCGATACTAAACTGGACAACATATATTAGAAAACCTCAGTCAAAAGCGACCTCGGCTAAAATTGAGACAGAGTATGTAGAATGTTATTCACTCTCTTTACCCGTTTTGGGTTGATATAATATAAATTAGTACGTATTGGCCACAAGCAAACTCTGCTTAATCGGCTAAAATCATATGTCCTGCGGCAATACTTTATGCGAGCTCATAGTGGCCAACATATATTAGAACGCCTTGGCCACAAGCGACCTCAGCTAAAATTTAGACATAGTGTGTAGGATGTTATTGATTAAAGGGGGAAATCCATTTAGAACCTTCAAAAAACTTTTGTGATACTAAAACATTACAGCGTAATTCCAAGTATTTCCGCATTAATCGCTGCTTTCCTTGAAGCGCCCTCTTGGTTAATTCTTTGAAAAACGGTTTTCCTGAAAATATTCAACATGTTGAAAAGAGAATGAAGGGAAAAGAAAATTGACAGATTGCTCTAATAACAAAACTGAGTACATATTATGGCCTGGCTACTTGCAGAAATATAGATAGTACAGAGAATATGAATAAAGTGATAACGGCAACTTATTATTACATATGCTCATCAGTACTACATCCAAATCATCAGTACTGTCCGCTAGGATCTGAGAGGTGATGCAAGTGGTAAAAAGCTAAAGGAACTGGATCGGATCGTTTAGTGAATCCTTTACCACGTCATTCATATGTACAAAAAATGTACTGTCAATTTATAAAGATCTATCTCAAGATAATTTGCTAGTCAGACTTTTGGAAGGTCACACTCAGAATGCTAATGAAAGCTTCAACTCGATGGTTTGGCGATTGATCTTAAAGCACATAGATTCCGGCTTAATTTCTGTTTTTCTTCTGGCTAGCCTGTTTAATGAAGGACACAGTGTCATTTTAGAAGTAATGATTCATTGAATATGGTTATTGGCATACAAACAAAAAAGCAAAAAAGTTCATTCTATTATTAAGAAACGGAAGGTTTATTGTATGGTCCTACAATTGCAAACTAGGCGCTAAGTTTGGAAATTGAAAAAAATCTATTTTTACAATTTGAAACTTTAAACGCAATTTCGCAAAACTAGTTGTAAAAACGTAGTTTTCCTATCTTATCGGTTAATTAGTTTTTATTGTATTAATTAACAAAAATTAATAAAAAATTAATTGAAACACATATTATGTAAGGTTAGTTTGGTTTACAGCTAAGGAAGGTCATTCGTCGTAACAATTTAACAATTTAATATAGGGGAAAGTACCATTTTTTAATTTTATGCGAATATGCACATATTTTTTATGAATACTATAATACTGATAATAGGACATAAAAGGTACTAATATTGCCTACATGTTAGTATATTTATTAATATTCAAAATATAATTTAGAATGCAAAGAAATACATTTAAAAATTTGTGTTTTTGGTCCAACCAAGGCAATCAGTCTTCCAGGTTGGACCACCAGTTGCCCTAGTTGGATCATTACATACCGTTAATACAATCATATTTCTTGACATTTGGGCTCACTTCAGCACATTTTGTGTGCACCAAAATATGACATTTGATGCACCGAATCATGATGCATTCCAAATTTTGTTTGTTTTTTTTTTGTTTAAAAGATTTTTCTTGCTTGTTATTAATGTAGCTTCAGTTTTGGAGGCGGTGATACTTCATGGAACATTTCGTTCTCAACATTTTCGATTGTTCTAGTTTGACATACGTCAACAACAGTGTCATCGCCTTCACTGTGACTTGATAACATCGATATTGGCTCCGACTCAGTACTTGGTTTAGGCTGCAAAATATCTGATGGTGTTAATTGGCTATCTTTAAAGACATGTCGATTACCAGGCCAAATACAAGAGGCACGGAAAGCATTCTTGGCAGTTGCAACCGTAATTGCTTTCCCATATGCTTTTCCCTTTACATTGACGAAGAAAAGTTTCTTGTGCCTGAGTAAAATAAATTTGTAATGGGCCAAATAAAGCAACGTCTAAAGGTTGCAAACGATGAGTAGTGTGTCCAGGTAACTGTGCAAAACAACATGCATCCAAATTTCTGCTGTGCGTGGTATGTCCATCTAGTAATAAAAGTAACTTCTTGTTATTGCTACAATTGACGTGATGTTCAAAATGTTTCAACCAGGTAACGAACAATTCGGAATTTATGTAGCCTCTTTCTTTTAAAAATTATCATTGGAGGGACATAAACCCCAGCTGCACTGACCGCGCAGACCATAGTTGTATTAACTCCGCTTTCGTGTTTTTACTACACGAAACATTAATCGCAATTTTTTCAAAACTACTTTTTTACATTTTACAACTCTTGGACACGATATCTGAAAAACTACTCGACCAATATTCCTGAAATTTGTGTTTTCAGGAAATATTAATGTTAACGTTTGAGTCTTAAAGAGATATTGTAAATCACCAGATAAAATGATAATATTCAAAAAAACATGGAATTATTAATATTATTGTTTCTTATGGTTAAGTCTCATTTTTTGATATAAGAAAATGCATTTTATATCAAATTAAAGTTTAATCTTTCCTCTTTCATAAAACATATAAAACGTTGCTAAAAATTAATATAAATTTTATCAAATTTCAGCTGCGGTTCGTTCATGTAAATTCTCTTGGACATGTAAATCTATGAATTTATTAATAGAATTATTATAATTATAATTCCACGATGGCTTACCCCTGGGTTAAAGCACAAAATTAGTCAAAGTTAGGAATTTGGTATCAGAACGGTTTCAGGTTCGTATTCCAACATAGCAACTCCCCTTTCTATTCATAGCTATAAATTTGCCAACATTTAGAAATAGTTCAAGTTATCACTAAATATGTAATATCGAAATTCTCACCTTGATCAACTAAATTAATTTGTATTTAATTTGCTTAATAGTATTGAAATTGGAAATCAGTTAATAATGAACACAAAATTTTGCATAATTAAAGAATGCGCAGATACATTATTCGTAAAAAAGTACACGGTTAATTAAAACTGTAACATCGTAGTGTGGCGCGACGCAATAAATAATCCGCGGTTAGATGTACCACGTTGGCCTACAGTTGGTAAACTAGAGCTCTGTAAATAATTGACTGGCATCAATATTCATGCTGGGGGCGTGTGCATTAAGGTCCGCGACCTTTAATTATCGCGGACGATGAATAATTTACAGGGAGGGCTTTATCTACCGTGTAAATTTGCTTTTTTATCCCACGCCGCCCGGAATAAATTTCATAGAAATTTCAGCTCGAAATATCTCGCTTTCTTTCGAGCTGAAATTTATGGAACTGAAACTAAACTTGCGAATAGTTTTATTCTGGAAACTATAAACTTTACGATATTCATTAAGGAAATTTATACTTTATTTTAGGATAAATTGCTTTCAAATTTATCAAGAGGTAAAATGTTATTGATGTAACGGGCTTCGTTCGCTGAACTGCAGACAAATGCATTTTCGAAGAGCTTCAACATTACTGACAGATTTCCCTTATGCCACTACCTCAAAATATAATAATGAAATGTATGTAGGAAGGCGAGGATAAAACGCTTACCACATAATTTCCCTTGGCAATTTTAAAATTCACGGACAACGGAATTACTTCGAGCGTGGTTTATGGTTTACCGAACGGCCGCAGGCCGGAGTTTTCCAGGCAAAAGCTTAGTAAAGAGAGGGTTCTCATAAAGGCGCGAAAGTAGAAATTTCCTTCGTAAATTAACTAATTCCGAACAACAGGTGTCGGTATCCGGGAGGTTGTCGAAAATGACACTCCATTATCACAGGATTAGTCCTTTATCGTACTTTTTCAGCCCGCTCGGACGATGTATGTCTCGCATTATTTGTCGTAAGCCTGAAATATGACCGCGAAATTTCAAGCTCACGCGCACAGCGCAGACAGCAAGTACGTTCATTCTTGACATAGATTAACGAGGAGACTTTTTATTAGATAACCAACTGACGCGACGTTAACTGTACCACGCTTACAGCTTGTAATCTTTAATCTACATGGTTAGAAAATAAATTGGCAGTTGGTTTTACATAAATCAACGTCTTGATATGACAAGTAGCTTGTAAATTCTCGTTTAATCAACGTGTTGATTTATATATATGTTTTTGTAATTGATAGAAAAGTTATTATATAGTTAGGTGTTCAATTATATAGGACTTTACATACGTAAGTGGAAATGCCCGATTTGAAATCTATTTCGAATTCCGCTAAAACCACAAAGTATTGCGAGAGTACACGAAAATAACACAAAAATAACCTTTTAGGTGGTCATAACTCATAAACGTAAATATAAAAGTTGTGGCACACTTGCTATTTTACAGTTTTGCTTTCAGCTGCAGAAATATGAAGAAAAAGTCGAAAAGGTGAACATTAGATGATATCGGGGTTTTACATATTGTTGTTGGTAGAACACAGAATTCGGAACGTTTTAGAAAAAAAGCTTGAATATATAACTTGTAGAAAACTTTAACCGTAACAATATTGCTCTTTTACACTTTTGCTCTCAGATTCATAAATATCGAGAAAAATTCATATAGGTGAAATCGTAGTTCACTTGTTGTTGGTAAAGCACGGGATTCGAAACGTTTTAGAAACAAAGTTTTCGTGATTTTACATCTTGTTGTTGGTAGAGCTCGGAATTCGGAACCTGAAGGTGAAAAAGCCCGATCTCATAATTCGCTAATATTGTTCTCACATGCAAAATCTAATCTAATTGAGGACTAGAAAAAATGTAGTCTAGCTTTGCATAGGTTACCTTTGATATTTATTATTTAAATTGTACTTACCATTTAGGATGTGAACGTATGTGCTTGCAGGTTGAGCGTTGCTTGGCACGCAAGAATAGTTACCAGAATGTCTAGTTGCGGCACTACTTATTGACAATGTACTCGTCTTCGCTGAGAGTTCGGTCTTTACGTTAATACCCCTGTCTGTGTCGAAATTAATCATTCGGTTATTATGGTACCAAAATACGTAACTTGGAGGTTCGGTGCTTTGCAAAACTACACACTGCAAATTCAAACCCGAACCGGGTTTCAGATATTTTTCCGATGGCCCGGAAATTTCAGCTTTTGCCTCTGAAAGAAAAAGAAAAGAAAGCATAAAAGAAAAGAATTATTAATCAATACAGTTTCTTTTGTTCATTAAGATTTTTAATTAAATTATAATTTGAAATGTTCGAGTTAAATCGAATCGATTCTTTTTCTTTTCTTTGTTGTAAAAGTAAGGAAAGAATTTTGTAATAGGAAAAATTTTCGTTTCCACGTGCCAGAACCGTTTGTTTCAATAAGATCGCGGAACATTATGGAGTGAATTAATGGTATTCAGAGTAGAGCCGTTGGGAAGAATTGTGGCATAACTTCCAGTTCGAAATGCAGAGTTATTGAATATCTTTCAACTACGTCGACTTTATTTCCATACGGGAAATAGCTTTCAACGGCATCACCTTCCGTTCGACAGTAAAATCTACTTTGCCTCGCGCTATTTTCTCCGTCAAAGTAATAGACCTGTGTTTATGAAGTTTACCTAACATAAAATGGAAGCCCGCTTATTATTCTAAAAGAAGTTACAAAGACTTTGTATTCAAACTTTATTTATGTTTAAAATAGAAATCAGAATCGTCATTTCAACAACGAAACAAGTTTCAAAACTACTATTTAATGCAGTAGTTTTGTATAATAACACCATTTACTACAGCATTAGGGAACCATTACCGTGTCCAATATTTAAGCGTAATATAATTGTTTATGTTTACCAAACTTGGATTATCCGATGCAATGTCACAAAAACGTGTGTATAATAGGAGTATCATTACATTAACTTGCGATAATGATAATTTTATGCATTATTTCACTCTGAAATATTTAATTTCAATTTAATGAAAACCCCATTTTGTACCATTCAATTTACCAAAGGTAATTTTAAAAAGTCCGGAGTACAAGTAACGCTTACGGTAATGTTATGTATCACGAATGTCATTAAGTATTATTATTCAGGGAGCGATTTAACGACAGCCATACGTAATCGTGTGATTATAATCCACGAACATGGAAAATTACGACGGCTTATGATCGCAAATTCGGCGAACTCATGAATATACACAAGTTTTGCATTGTATATGGATGTCAATTAAAGCCTATTGTTCGTTGTTTGGCTGTGGAACATAAGCTCCTTTCACTGACAAAATAACAAACGGATTTAGTTTATTGGCGCGGAGCTTTTTATATTTCCAATTAGTTGACACTACGGTATTCATATAAAAACTACGTTTTTGGGGTTGGAATTGATGAAATATAAATAATGATTTAAATGGAAATAAAGATAAAAGGTAAATAAAATATTTTGGTTGTGTTAACAGATCAAACAAAAAATAAATTTGTTTTGAAAACTATTTAATGGTGAATGAACAAAGTTGTTTACCGTAATGTTAACAATAATTTGATACAATTTTCATAAAACCTGTTACAAGTTGGATAAAAAAATTACAAATATTGATCATATTAAATATCATGTTAAATGGATTTTAAATCCAGAGAAATTTATCTTCTCGTATCTCAAAAATGTTCTTAGATGCCTATTTCAATGGACGATATTTTCAAAAATCTGGTTCAATATAGGACTCAGATGCCATCGCATACTTGGCGATTTGTTTCGAAATAGCAGCCAAATCCAGAGTGAGCTTCACCAACGCATTTAGTCCAAATCAAATTATTTTTAGATATTGATCAAGAATCCCGAACAAATTATGAGTCTTCGCTCTCATAAGGTAGCTCTTCTGTAAGCTACCTTGTGAGATGCTAGCAAATAGTTGTTTGGTATTGATGTAGTTTCAATAGTTTTGAAAAATATATTTTTTTATTGTTTCTATTTATTGGTATTCCTTGGCACAAAAATCACGAGGTAAACGATGCTATGGCTCAATTGACTCAATTTACATGGAAATACACTTCCTTACCAAAAGTTCATCATACACAGTACACGTTGTGATTTTTCTTCACCATTTTCTGTTGACATAAATTCAACCACATAATAACCAACATATTTACGATACGGTTATCATTTCAAAATCTGGTCCATCATTAATAATACAAGAACTATGCTTAAATTCTAATATTTCCTTATACATATCCATTCTGCAAGATTGTCCACCATTAATCCGATCAGCATTAATTAATTGATAAAGGTTCTATAACTTTTTTTTTAATTTGAAGAATTTTATTTGATCGTATAACACAATTTTTCCAAACAAAAATAAACCTTGATCATCAAGCTCTGCAGTAATCTCAAGCCTCCCTCTTATCTTGATAGGATTCTTAACCTTTTTGGTATTCTTAAATTCTTTAATCACACTCCTACAATGATAAGGCATTGCTATTTAGTTTGGTATAATATATAAAACATTTAAATTTCGTTATTAATTGTAACGATTTAGAATAGTTTGCTTTTTTGCTAAAGCTAAGTATCTTAAATCCATCCAGCATCTTACGGTATCTTAAGGTCAAGGTCATGTTGTCTTCTTCGGACAAACTTGACAATTTTAAGATTTTAAAAAACAAATTAAAATACAACTTCAAAGAGAATATGAACAACAGGGTAACCACATTGGGAGGATCTTGTTCACAATTTCTGATGGAATATCCAGACAATATAAACACCATCTGTTCCGCTATTTGGATTTATTTAATCAAAGAAAATGATTCAACAACGTTCCAGCTTCAGACCAGGCCACTAACTGGGAAGGGAAGAAATAAGCAACCCACATGAATAAAACGAGATACAAGTCGGTCTGTTGTTACCACTGCTCCGCATGTATGTCTGACGGAATAATTGGCCCCACACATCCCCATTCAGTCGCTAAAATAAAAATAGCAACTCAAGGGACCATGAAATTAATTCTACAATTTCTTGTCTTCGCCTGTTTATCCACCTTAGTCTGATAACATCACCAGATTTATTTTTAGCATGCTATATAGATCTGCTGGACCTCTCACTCAAAAAGAAATTGAAAATATCATTGAAAACGTGTTGTAAACTTTTAAATCAGATTTAAAAGCAGACAAAAGTTCATTTTCTTCTAATATAGAAAAAATTTAGTAATAGAAGACTTTAGAAATGATTAATGATTCAATGCCTCTATTCTGTCTTAAAAAAAAATTAAAGCAAACTATCGACGTGGTACCAGTGAAACAAGCAGTAGTTTGGGAGAATGAAAATATAGAGCAAGAAATATCAGCACCTAATAATGAAGAACAAGCTATTTAATAATGTACAGAGAAGCAACATATGTTCCTGGACTGAAGATGTACCGATTAAAATGCGTGAAAAAAAAACGTTTAAGTGGAGTGTTAAATCAGAAAAAAAAACGTTACGAACCACTACTCGAAGTTGCTCCTGATGTCTCTAGTGGATCAGAAGCAAAACCGCTGCTTTTCACGGAAGATATTTACCCCACTCACAAATTAAGAAGTTTTGATTCAAAGTTTTGGTGCAAACGATTGCTCCAATGTTGATGAGGGTGTAGCAAATGAAAGTTCATCTATGGACCAGAGATAAGAGGCAAAAATAGTTTATGAAAAAAATACATGAATCCCATTTTTTCGTTTTACCATGAGATAAGTTCAATTTAATTTTTCATAAATTCTCTCCGATTTGGTAATATGTTCTGTATGGACAGAACGGCGAAATAAAGGTATTCAGAGAACGGTGTACTTTCAAAATTTATAAACTTTAAAAGACTCAAGATCTGATGCTGAATATCAATATATTCAAGATATTCCTTAAATGTTAACATAGACAATTGGTTTACATCAACTGATTCTGCTAGAAAGCTTCAAGACCATCATCCTGCAACCATAGTTGGAGCTTTGAAGAAAAAGAAAACTGAAATACCACGGTCATTTATTTAGGGGAATGATTAAAACAAGAATACTGCTATGTTTGCTATCAAAAATATTACTGGTATATTTTCTTCTTGTTCTCCAAATTCAAAGCAAAAAGAAATTGTTCTTCTGTTACTACAATAAAGGTGATACAGAGAATTCGACGAAATCATTAATTGTTACAATAAAACTTGCCATCAATTGATTCATCGTTATTTCATTGTAAGGAAAACAAGACTTGTTGAAATAAATTCAAGTATTCTTTGTGGGGTTCTAGCGATGAAGCAAACGAAGTCAAAACGCCTACAAATACCTACTTAAAACTCCGAGCCATTATTCAGGGCATATTAAACTTGCAATCAGAAACTAGTATTATACCTAAACCGCCATCATTCTGTAAATGTCGTTCTCTCCCAGAAAAAAAGATCTTCGCAAATCGCGGATTTTATCTAAAACGTATGATAAGTTTGCGCTGAGTAAACTGCTTCGATCACCTCGCTAGCAGCCAGCTCTATAACAGTTGGAACATCTTACTTATTTGCTTCACTTTTATCGCCAACTTCTTGCTTGAGGTCTAATGCAGGCTTACGACTTCTGTTCAACAATTTTTTATATAAATAGGCCCGTGAGGCAGCGGATGAGAAAATTACCAGCAAGGAGGATAATTTCCTGCTTGGTGTGTACAGATGGAACAGCGGTTATGATTCCACATTTTTTTCCATGTCCTTGTGAAAATCTAGCAGGTGTGTAAATCGCATGTTCTGTTTGATCCCAGTATACAGCAAATATACAAAATTACGTAACGATAACATACAAAAGATGGTACTGTATATTACTAGTACTTACATTTACTCTAAACAAAAGTGTAAATAGTAGTACTGCATGTAGTTTCTCAATACTTATGAGATTTGCATTTAATTAGTCCTGAAACCGAACAACTGATAAACAATGTTTGAAACGAAACGAACATTATGTAAACAACTGAATATTTACAAAATACGTAGTGTTGTTATGAATCGAAACTTCCAAGTAGGTGTTGGCGAATCAAAGAAGTTCATATCCAGGTTTAAATGACTTTATAAGATAGATAAAGTTTTTACAGTTCTCAATTCTCTTTGTTTTCTGTTCTTTCAGTTCATTAATTTCCACGATACATTGATTCGTAAATAATTTAATACTTTTCAAATTTAATATTTTAAATACGAAATTAAAAAGTATAATGGAAAATTAATTCGTTATTGTTTGACTTTCGAAATAAAAGATATCTAATAATTTTAATTTGTATGTCAAAAGCATTTGACCATCAAAAGCGGGGCAAAATTAAAAACCCCCCATCGAAAAGTTTTTTAATTAATTTATGACGTGCTTCACAACTCAATTCACTAAAAAAGCTAAAAACACCCAGCTAGAAATGTTTTCCTATATTTATGTCCATATAGGGTTAGCGGTATTACAGTTGCAGAGGTACCCTCTGTGCCTTTTAATTAAAACGCCCCTTCGTCCTGGTGTGCAGACTGGTGAAAAAGCTCCACGCCCTACATACAAAAAGCTTCGACGGGCCATGGGTTCCAGATTTGATCGTGGAGAGAAAAGGAGGACATCTGCTTCGAGGATTGGCCCCTCTTTTCGACCGTTGGCGTTCTCTGCCAATTCCTGCCGGCATATAGAGATATCCTGCTCTCGCTCGCTGTTAATTAGCGTGGAACATTCTCGGCGACACTAACGATGGGATCGTTAAAAAAATGGGTACAAACGCTTTAAATGACGGAACGGCTACCATGTAATGAGGACCTTTTTTAATTTGATCCGACTGCGATTTACTTCGTTTAATGTCGATATTTTTTTTAATTAAATTAATTAAATCAACACCTTTTATTTCAACTCAAACGACGTCGTTCAACCAAACAATTAATATCAATCAAAGTTTCAACGTTTCGAAATGAAGTGGATGTCTCGTTACCGATCAAGATGTTAACAAAGGGATAGTCACGTACTTACATTTACACAAAACTAGCGTTCAACTTGCTTGCATACGTGTTCTCATCATTACAATGAAACTTTCCGGAAAGTGCAAATCTAGAACGAATCGTTAAAGGTTGACACACCTCGGTTGTGAGATCGGCCTGGTCTTTAATTAATTTTGTTCTTGCCATCATTACTGAAGCGAAACAGCAATGAGCAGACATTCGTTCCTATTATTATCATTTCAACCGCAACGCTTTTGTGTGTATACGCCAGATAGGTGAAGTTATATGATGACGTATAAAATGTAAAATGTATAGACAGAGAGAAATTGTAGAAATCGTTTTGTTTGCTTGTTATAAAAACTAACAGATTTTAATAACGGGTGGAAAATAGGAAAAAAAGTTATATTTATTTGAAGAAAAAAAATTGATGAAAAAACTTTTTAATTAAGAGCCCTTTCAAACAATTTTATTTCAATCAATTCAATAATAAGTACAACACATTAAATTAATCAAATTAATTGTGACCAAATGTTCCAATAGGTTTTGAAAGGATTACCGCAGTTCATAGCAGTTAATTTTGAGTATTGTATCATTAGCTTAACAATCTCAATAATAGCAATTGCCGCTATTAAACATGGTTAAGTACTGAGATAGAACGCAAACTGCGATTTAGCTCAAACTAATACTACGTATATCGAATATATACGAAGCGAAGCAGATTTAACGCTGGAAATTCCTGTATTCGATAAATATTTGGTGGTGTCGAAGCGAGCTTAAGCAAATATGTTCTAAGAGCGGAGACTCCCTATAATTTCTTTGGCAATGCTCTAAATTCCAAAGCGCTACAACATCTCACGAAAGGGTTTATTAGTAATTCCTTGAAGTTTACTAAGAAATAACTCAAAATCCATAATTTCTAGTTAATAACTAAATATCTAAAATATTTTCTAATTTAAAATGATTTGTGAATTTTGCCAATAAGTTATTGTGAGCTAACAAAAGTCGAAACCCACTAAAACTAAGTAAGCAACACCTACGTAAAGACTTTTTAGCCAAACTCCATCAGAGTTAATAGCTTTAAGACCATTACACGATACGCCAGTTTCTCCCAGGGGATGGAAAAGCCGTAGAATGGAAATGGACGTACACACCACGTCGAGTTAACCAGACGCCGCTTGTCTGTTGTGTTGCTGGAAAGTTCCTGACCCCAGCACCTAACTTTGTATAATTGCTGTATCTTACAGCTTTGGGTAAGTTAGAAATTATTTCAGGATGAAATACCCTGGTTTTAATTAAAAGTTATCTATCTCACATTAAAACTACATATTATATCAACAACATACAATGATATCAACAAAAATAATTGTTATAATTTATTTACGATGTGGGTTACCTCCATATCCGTGAGCGGACATTGATCGGTAAATCGATAGATTATGCCTGATTTGACAGCGTTCGCACAATATATCACGGAAAACTAGCATGAAATCCAGCAGAAATAAATCAAAATATTCAATACCACGCTAGTTTACATCCGCGGATTGCCGATGGGCTTTCGAGTAAAAAGTTGGATCGCTTTGAATTTTAGATACACAGAAATGAAAGAGTTACTATATAAAGTGAAAAAGAATTGCGCTCGGAATATCAAAGGAAATCGCTTTCATCTTGACTACTAAGAAATAAAACATATATTAGGGGGTTTATATTTCGCTAAAAGCTTGACCAATATTTCTAGATATGAAGGAAAAAATTTGCTGACACAATAGGAGATCACTGCCCGGCTTATTTATAAGAGGATATTAGGGTTTCTCATACTTTTCCGTGGAGTTTTCAGAACAATATCGTATATTGGGTTAGACAGATGGTCAAGATTCAATCTTTTAGTTACAATCGTTTAGATTC
This sequence comes from Onthophagus taurus, assembly GCF_036711975.1. Taxonomy (NCBI): domain Eukaryota; kingdom Metazoa; phylum Arthropoda; class Insecta; order Coleoptera; family Scarabaeidae; genus Onthophagus; species Onthophagus taurus. The sequence continues at coordinate 36,389,090 of NC_091972.1, read as the reverse complement.
GTTAGGAAGCTTTTCTTTTTATTTATTTCTTCTTTGTTATATATTTTTAGCCTACCAAAAAAATATTATAAGATATCAAAGTTATTGTAAGTGAATCGTCGATTAAATGAATTAATGAAAATTCATCAATAAAAGATGGATTTTTAACCACAAAAAAACTATAAAATTCACGGTTCTCCTATTTTTCAAAATTATAAAATAAGTTGTATATCAATCAGATTTTCCTCTATAAGAAAACATATAATTCGTTGTTTCAATTTGAAAGAGATTTCCGAAGAGAGCCACATTTCCGGTTAAAAAAAATAAATTCGTATGGAAATAAATGGAAATTAAGCTATAAGGAATTTAAATTTAACTTTCTTTTTTTATTAAACGGAAACTATATCAAGAAATTACAAGTAATTCCAACTAGGTATCAACATTAAGCAACAAATGGCGGTATGATTTGATTCCTTGTGCTTCTACTCATTTAAACCACCGCACCTCTACTGTTCTTGCCACTTTCAACATATGTACACGTTTAATGGCTTAACTTTTAACTTCACGTTAACACATCTATGAACCGTAAACTACCTTACAAATTCTGTATCATTACTCGTTTTGAAGTGATTGTCTCATGGTTACGTGCAAAATGTGAAATTTTTAATCTCAAATAAAATCTTCTACTTTCTAGGTTTTGATTTTTTTGTAAAAATAATTTCAAAATATTTATTCATTATTTGAGGAGCTCTTATGTTAAAGCGCAAAAAGTGCACAAAATGTAATGATTTTTGTGAAGATGGTGTTAGTACTTTTTGCTAGTATCTGCTCTATAGTCAGAATGTGTTCTAATAACCTCTCAAAAGTTTACATATTTAAGTCCATCGCTAGTTTGAATTTCTGTTACAGCCTCCATTTCTTCGAACGTGTCCCCACCGTGAAAGCTGTTTTTCTTCCATGTGTTTTAACACTGGCACAGTATTTAATTTTTGCCTAATCTCACTGCTTTTTATTTTATCAATTCTGCTTAGTCCTAGGACTCGCATCAAATACTTCAACTCCGTAGCTTAAATCTTACTTTTCTCGATGTTCTATAACGAACAAGACTCACATCCTAAAGTCAATACAGGTCTAAATACCGTTTTGAAAACTTTTAGTTTTGTTTTTTGCGGTCTTCAGTTGTTATGCTTATTTCACTTTCCTCTGATGTTATACACACAACTTTCGATTTTTTAATATTTAATTTAATTTAATATTTCTTCAATGTGTTATTTCATATCATAAAGTTATATTGTAGATTCCAGCACCTATACGTCATTCGCAAATGCACATTATCTCATATACACTTTTTGCAAGTTTCGGGGATCTATAAGCATTTTTCTGGTGTTTTAGTGATATTCCTGTATAATATCGTCAATAAACACCGTGAACTATTCCGGAATTAGTGTTTTTCCCAGACGTAATCCTTTGTAAGTCATATATTTATTCGATTATCTGTCATTACTTATTATGTAATTTGTGATGTTCTTATAAACACTTAATCATCCTCAATAATTTATTTTATACTAGTTTTTGCCTTGTGTATGCATTTTTCTTGCCAGCTGTCTTAAATTAAATACATGGTCCTGACTACCTCTTCCTTTCTTGTTTACAGTTCGTGATTTGGATAATATATATGTTCCGGTATATGTTCGCAAAGTTTTAGTACAGTACTTAATAGAGTTATTTCTCTTAGTTTTAGCTTTCTTTATTGTCTCCTCTTTTATGTAATTGCAGTAAGCATCCTTTTTGCCAATCTGTCGGTATTGTATCTTCTCTCCATACCTTGTTAAATTCCTTAGCAAACAGTTTATTACAACCTCAAACCATTCTTTTATTCCAGTGTCTCTTATTTCCATATTTTTTCCGAAATCTTTATCATTTATTTTTGTTTTCAAGAACTTTTTACCACTTCCAGAACTTTTTTGGAAGTAACATTTCCATCTTTCTATTATCTCTTCTTCCTATGTTAGCATTACCTCCTGTTTTGCTTGTTAATTTCTTTTGTCGTTTGTTACAACTTCTTTTGTATGTTCCACAAATCTCTTTTGCTACGATTCGACAAATTTTCTCTTCTGGGCTTACCTTGGTTTCCAATTTATTTGTTATTGCTTGTTCATAACTCTTAGCTTTCTCATGTTCCGTTAGTTTAATTTTTTTCATCGTTTCGTGTTGATTCCTTTTTGATCGATTTTGTTCATAGTTTGGTTCCTTTATAAAGGATAAATTTTTTTTGATACCACCAAGTAATGATTGTTATTTATTTCGGATATTCTTCTTACTTCAGTGTCCATTACACCTTTTCTTTCCTCTCTCCGCACCAAAACACAATCAATTATGGAATTGTCTTTTCTACATGGTTCACCTCTCGAATACATGTGCATATCATTGTGTGTCATATCATGTCATATATGCTAACTCTTTTTCCAACTCTGCTATTGAAGTCGCTGACTATGATAATTATTCATTTTCACTTGGCGCGTATACCACAACATCTGAGCTTCATCTACTATAGTCGCAGTGGGAATTTGTTTGGACATCCGTTCTCATTTCTGTATTTTATTTGTTGTTTTTGGTTTATTATATAAGCTACTCCCCCTCCCGCTCTTTCGTTCTAGACCACCTCACTATATATCATAATATATCCTCCAGTTATTTCTGTATACTCTTTGATTTTTATCTCTCTTACACCAAACATATCCATTTGGGCGAGACTCCTCTATCAGTTCATTTTCTTTGCCTCTTATGCCCCGCACATTCCAAGTCCTTTCATTTCTTTCGTTATATCAGCCTCTCCTATCTCATATATATTTCTTCCTCTTATTATTAGGTTATTGTGTCTGTTTAATTCAAAATATAGTGGAGGACGTTAATAAACTCCAGCAGTATATTCTTGGAGAACATATGCTTCTATGAGGAGAGCTGCATGTGACCAACAAAGGACGTAGAAAAAGCTGACTAAAAGTCATTATGTCAAGCTTTATGAAGCTAACTGTTGTATATATATGTCTTATTTGTGTAAATGTAGCTTAGATAGTTTCAGTTTTGTAACATCAAAATATTTAAGTGTAAAAAATAAGATTTGGTACCATATGGCTTTACACAATAAGTAACAAGGAAAAAAATATATTGAAAATATCTTTTTCAAAACCATAAAAGATTAAACATAATAAAAATACATAATTTAGTTGTCCATTATTACTAAACAAGGCAGTATCTATGTAATTGCGTAGATTAAACGTCTCTAGTACACTGTAATAAGCAATTTCAAGGGAGTACCCTCAATGACAGGGTTCACGTATCCTTAGTACCGTTTAATGATTATGGTAATTAATGGGAATTCGTACTCGAAACACAATTAGATAGGATCATAGAATTGTTGCTTACCGACTACGTTCAGCTGAATGAAAATATTGGTGGGCGGGTGTGATGATACTTGACATTCGTAAACACCAGCATCCCTTGCCTGGACGTATTTGATCTGTAGGGTCCAGTCCTGGAAAAAGGAAAAGACCTAATTTTAAGGTAATTTTGCTCAAAACTACGTGCTTCAAGTCATGCGAAATATATTTAATTTATTTAAAATTTTATTCTTGTTCTATTTTGCGTTACATGAATATTTACAATTCATCACTGCGGGGTTTCATAAATATGTAGGTATTCTAAGGGCAGATATATAATATTATATTTGCCGCTTTAATTATTTTTGGAATGAAAATTATTTACAGCACGGAAATAATAGTAACAAAATAAATGAATGAATTGGGTGTATCAGTTATTATTTGTTAAATATCATTTTAAAATAGAATTCGAGGAATATTTGTGTTAAATTACATCCAAATTACGAAAATATTTTGGATAATTAGTCGTTCTATTATACATCACAATATTTCTCCTAAATACCTACACTTGCATTGATAAACAATAAATAATAAATAAATTTTGTTTCATGTTATTCAGAAATTAATTGAATAATATAAAAATTATCTTATTATTAGAATGATTTTTAAATATTATTACGCGAATTATTATCTTTCTATATTATCCTGGAACATAGAACCGCCATAACCACAATATGCATCGCTTACTCCCTTCGGTGCCATAGTTATTATGAATAAATTTCAGCGGGTGGGCTGAAAATTTTATTATATTTATTCATAAAGGGCCCACGTGAGGCCTTGACGGTTCAAAATGTCTTCCTGGCATCTTTGTCGCTGTTGGCGTCCTCGTCGTGGTCTTAACGAATTTCCACCTTAGTCACGTGACACCCATAAACTACGCGAAATGACGACGACGTTCACGTAAAACTTTCAAGTCGTATAACGATGACAACTCTTTACGGTGTTCAGATAACGTTGAATGGCTGTCGAGCTCTCGAAACTCATCACTCTCCTTGGCCTAAGGATGTTACATGTTTAAAGCTTTTCCTCAACATTTTGGTGATCGTATACTAAAAATAGAATCGTACTATGTTATACAAAACCGATTTATTTTTCATTTTATTTCGGTGAAAGATTGATGTTTATTATTATTAATGCAATATGCTAAGTATTAATGATAATTTTACATTAGCATTATATTATTACAATGGTATTGGAAGAAAATCCGATTTATATGCAAAAACTTATTGTAAACATAATCGGTGCATTTCCGGATTTACTATAATATATGGTAAATTATTAACTGAAATTATAAATCAAACAGAATTGATCGGGCGGGCTTGATTGCAGAATGGAATATGAACCCCGAGGTGTTTAAATGTTAAATTGCAAATTTTAATGTTAGGTCTGCAACGATGAATTATAACTAAATGAATAAAACGAATAATATTTAAAAACACGTACAAATCACAATATGCACAATATTCATATATAGAGTGCGTCCGTAAAGTAGGGGATGTAGGCGATAAAATTATTAAAAAACAGTTTATGGAAAATCCCTAAAACGGATCCCTGAAGATTTAAATTTTTTAATTAATAAAGGATTGGAATAAAAATTGTTATGAAACTTTAATAAGATTAATAAAAGCCAAATTAACAAGTACAGAGGCTTGTGTCCGTAAACAAAATCATCTAATCAGAGCATATGTGATCACACAAGGGTTGAAACAAGTAAATGGGCTGCCTCCAACATTATATAGTCTCGTTCCTGAATAAAAAAAATTAAAATAGGAAGATCCAATCTACTGACCAATAAAACCATTCCATTGATTACGTATGCGGATGATATCAACATTATGAGTAGAACAATGAAAGATGTGGAGAAAATATTCACCAGAATCTAAGAAGCCGTTAAACTAGTAGAATTAAGAAGAAGAGTAAGAATAAGTAAGTAAGTGTTTAGAATAAGTAGTAAGAATTAATAAGCAAAGCCAAGACTAACAAGATTACGATGGACCACATCAAGCCTCTAAAAGTATATAAATACCTGGGAGTAGAGCTAAGAAGCCTTGGTGGAGGATAAGGTGAGATTCGAAGGAGTACTGTGTTAGCTAACATATTTGTTAGCTAACACAGTACATTTTGCACTGACAAACATATTCAAGTCAAGAACAATACACCGCAACATTAAAATTAGAATATATAAAATCCAATTATATCAGAATTCAGAGGCTACAATGGACAGGTCATGTTTTGCAGATGAATTAAAAGAGACTTCTAGAGTGCTAACAAACAGAAAAATGCAAGGAATGAGACCGACAGAAAAACTGTAGGGAAGATGGGAAAAGACCGCTTCAAGTGTTCAAAAAGGTCGTGACAAGTAAATTATTCAATATCAATGAAATTAAATCGTTGGACCGCCGCACCCACAAAAAGGAGAACAACGATTTTTTAATCGAAACGGTTCTCATCAATCGATCAAGCCTCACATTAACAGAGGAGGAAACTACAGTACTCACTAAAGGCTTAAATTACGTAGTCGCCTTGCCAACACCATACCAAGATTCTGTGTCCTTATAAGAACGGACTCCCGAGAAAATCAAAAACGTTCATTAAGGGTGATTTTATTTCTAGGATAGGAAATACCCCTGTCCCAGGTGTAATGCAATGCTTCGACAATGGATAAATGCTGATAAGTACATGCGCCCAAAATGAGCTAAGGATCAACACGTTTTTTGATCATAAACAGCAGCACAAGTTTACTTTTGATAATACGTGCAATTATAGCTCTACAAGCGATATCATAACCAGTACGCAAGTTCATCCAAGCCAGATTCTCGATAAAAGAATATTTTACCGATTTCAGCCGAACATCTAAAAAAGAAGAACCCAATCATGGAGGACTCAACCAAGATATTACATCAGAATAGACTAAGGGAAAAGCTACTTCTGAACCCAATTACACAAAACGATGATTCAAACGCTATATGGAATAAGATTAGGTCAAGCATAACCGAAAGTGCAAAAGAAGCACTCGGAACCAGGAAGGTGAACACAAATGGGGAAAAGCCAATTAGTGCCTACAAAATTAACATGCGGAACGACTAACGAGTACGAAAAGTACAAAACCGCTAAAAACAAGGTGAGGAGATTCGGGATCTGATAGAAACGTATTGGGAGAGATTTGCAGTGGAGATGGAACACGACCTGTACAGAGGGCTGAAGAGGATATGGAATGTACTAAGAAATAGGAAGAAAGAAGTCAATGAAAAGGTAACAACAATCAACTCCGTAACTCCCAAGGAATGGTAAGCATATATGCGAACCGTACATGGTGGTCAACGGGATAACGGGGAAGATTTCGGCAGAAGGAAGTTACGTGAATTTTGCAAAACACGGGACAAATTACAATTACATTGAGGTGATTGAACAGCTAAATACGAACAATAAAACACGCATAAAGACAAAAGGGGGTCTAACGGAGAAGGTATCAGGTTTAACAGCAGAGACGATATTCAAGCTGATTATGAACAAAATAATTCAAAACGTTAACGAAGTCAAGGACGGATACACCATGGGACATTATTCCTTGATCATCTCATGTTATGCAGATCATGCCCTTTTGATGGCGGAAAACGAGAACGACGTGCAGCGATAGCAATACCGATTCTAAACCACAGCGAAAGGACTAAACATGGAGATCGGAAACAAGGGCGGATACGTTAAAAACCAAAAGCATGGCACTAAAACACCCATCGAAATGAGAACGCTAAGGACGCTTAAAGAAGTAACCTTACGAGGTCAGATAAGAAGTGCAGCAATACGAGAGGAACTGAGGGTGCCTGAAGTGGCACGACTTGTGCAGGCAGAGGCGCAGATGTTGGAGATGATACGTGGACAAGATGAACGAGTGAGAGGTCGAGTTCGAGGAGATCTGTCCGACTACCGTCAAAAAGGTGATACGAATGCAGGACTTCAGCATCCCAAGAGGCCTGATGAAGCAAAAAAACAATATATAGTCTTAAATAATAAGAGGATGGAGAAGTATGGAGGCAAAAATTGAAGGAGACCTGGGTTCGACGAATTGCAGCGCTGCGAGTGATGAAGATGATAGCATTGAGGAAATCGAACATTTAGGATGTAGGTCCTTGTACCTGCATATCCGCTTCCTATATTTGGCTTCCTAATCATTAAAAATGCTTCTATCGAAGCCTTATATCCAAATCTGAATTCGTACGTAATTCGTTTTGTTAAACAAACCGGATAATTTGTTATATACTGGGAGGTATTTTGTTTTTAACAGCCCTGTATTTCAAGATTTTCAATCTATCAATCTTTTCATATGTGATATCTTCAAGGCCCAAAATTTATCTTGAAAATTTGAGATGACAGTGAAACTTAATGAAGATTTATCATCAACACAAAGAATCGACATCGAGAAATCTCCGATTTTCGGGACAAAAATAATACTTAGTGAATAAATTTAACATTTTATTTGATGACATCAACAATTTAATCAGTACTTTTCAATTTGTTGAATTGAATGTGAAATGTTTCGTACAATTACAATCAATTACACATCATTACGTTTAATTTACAACGTTTAATAATTAAATGAATTCCTTTAAAGGTTGTACTCCAAATTATAATAATTCAGATCGTAACTTTATATGTATGTGTATTTTTAAATTATTTTCACGAATTGTTCTGGAATTTATATTAATTTTGTAAAACATTTGAAAGCTCAATAAATGTATATTATTATTATTATATGTATGTAATTGATAAATTATTTAAATTTTTAATAAAAAAAATTTAAAACCAAATATGAACGATTTTAATAAATTTTAAGAATCGTATCAATAATTTTATTACATTCAAAATTCAATCGAATATGATTAAAAGATTATATTAACCAGAACACGTACGAATCTTCTTATTCAATACATTATGAATGGGAGACGAAAGGCGAACGGAAGATTACCGCGCAACGCAAATCCCTTAATATTCGAAAATTTAATTTCAACCTTGCTAGGAGACGAGTGCGGAAGGAAAGTTGCGCCAAGGCAGCAGCAGTAGTGGTAATTTTCGCAGAACTGAAAATCAATAAGCTGCACCTGCCAAAACGCCGGAAGGTGAACTCCTTCTAAGTACGTAATTAAATTGCTGCCGGAATCACTTTTCGTGAAGACGTTTCCGGTTTCCAAAAGAAGTAAATACTTGAGAAGCGTTCGGTATGAGAGGAAATTTCGTGAAATTATTAGTCGTCTGAGGGTGCGGCGTTAGGTTTCAATAGGGGGGCACATTACCAGCCGATACGATAAATATATCCGGTCGGAGCACGTAAAGGTTGCGGTTCTCTCCCCCATGGGCCCTGATATTCGATTAACCGGAATAATGGTTTGGACCGAATGTCAGCAGTAGATAGCACCGTCGTAATGTGTGTGCCAACCCAGATCCTCACTACATGTACCTTTGAAGACCTAAACTCTACTACACCGACCACCAGATAATACTATAAACTTCCTAAAGGATATGAGAAAATTTATTTTCAATTCAATTAAACTTTTTCAATGAAACCCCATATTTATAAAATAAATAAAGATAAAAATTAAATCTCGGTTTTATCTGATTATATTTTGATTTCAAGACATTCGAAAAATATTTTTATATTCGAATTATATTAAATCGCAGTATCTTCATGATAATTGGCGTAATAATAGATTTTAATTGTTTGTCTTCACAAGAATATATATTCTTTTTATCTTGTATAAAAATAATCAAAAAAACAAGAATATACTGTCGAGATCGTATAGAAATAAACCAACATCAAACGATAATTAAACATCAAAAGAGATCAAAAACAGCACAATAAATTATTTCTCCTAAAAGTGGTTGTTTCTTGTCTGTGGAAAGTCAATTATCCAGTAGTGCTCTCGTGTTGTTTGATTGTTGATATCCCGGTTTATAATACTTCATAAAATAAATTTATTGGATTTCTATAGAATGTTGTTTTTTGTTTTTATTTTTTTATTTTTACACACCAAGTTGGGCATAGAACATGATAAACCCAGAAAAAACAGCGCCTCGAAATTACAACAAAAAATAGAACAAAAAATATAAACATAATCATGAAAAATAGCGTAACATAATTATTAATTATAAAGATAACAATAGCATAACAAGTACGAAGGCTTTCACGGCCGGTGTTAATTGAACTAAAATTAGAACTAAAACTAAAAGTAACACTAGAAACTTTCGGGGTTTGCCGTGCGTCTTTTAAGAAAAGATTTGACGTTTCGGACAATATATAAGTTAGAAAACTGATTAATAATTATTTAACGCAAATTATAAGCTAATTATTAACTAATTGCGTCGCGTCCGGTGTGAGGCGGGAGGAGGTCTTCGTGTTCACCACCATCTTCCATGTTCTGCTAAGCTCCCAGCCATCTTCTGTTGACGTTATTTCTATGTCGATGGATTTCTATGGCTTCTCTTGTAAGTCTTTGGTAATATTTGTTGTCCCTAGCCAGTACCTTTGTTTGTTCGAAGTCTATTCGGTGTCTCTCTGCATGGCAATGTTCCGCAACCGCTGACTGCTGGATGATGTCCAAGTGGACAGACTAACAATGGAACAGTGGGAGAAAGCTGATCGTGAATTCCACAAGACCCGTGAAACGCACATCAAGAAGTTTGAATCTCTAGAACGCCGGATACAAAAGAAGAAAAGTAATAGTTTACCAGTAGAAACAATACCAGTAGAACAGATCGAGTGTCCCACTAACAAAAGACGAAACCACTGTGCTCGCCAAAGGATTGAACTACGCAATCGCCAGAAGGAAGGTCCCGAAAGAGGAAATCATCTGCGAAGTGGAAGCGGTTGTTCGAGGGATGTCCGACATTAAAAGCCGAAGAGATCCGACAAGAAGGTGCGAGAGTACTGAAGTCAGCAAAACCACCGAAATCCAACTTGACGGTTGGTGAAAAGATGGCACTCCGGTCTATTAAAGAAAAGTCAGAAATCGTCGTGTTACCAGCAGGCAAGGGGAATGCCAGCGTTGTTATGGACCAGAAAGAATATGACGACAAAATAATGAACCTACCGGACCCAACCACCTACAGGAAGATCAAGAAGGACCCCACAGACAGAATCGTAAGGGAAATGAAGGACCTGATAAAATCCACAGGAATTCCAGCAGGACAGCAGAAAGGATTGTTTGTGTAGGCGCTGGTATCATCAAGAATTTATGGACTACCGAAGATTCATAAACCAGACGTCCCCCTTCGTCCTATTGTCAGTGCCATCAACTCCCCAACATATCAGTTGGCCAAATATCTCGCCAAGATTCTGTCTCCTTATACAGGGAACACTGAATCATATGTCAGGGATTCTACACATTTTGTGGAATCGGTAAAAGGTATAAAGCTAGATGCTGAGGATATTTTGGTAAGTTTCGATGTTGAGTTTCTTTTTACAAGGGTACCCGTTAAGGATGCTGTGGATGGCCCCCGCCTGAAGCTCATTCCCGAGGGATTACCAGAATACGTACCAGATCTAATGGAGTACTGTTTACCGTCGACGTATTTCAGCTGGAAAGGAGATTTTTACGAACAGTTCGAATTGGCAGCCATGGGATCTCCATTATCGCCAGTTATAGCTAATTTCTACATGGAATTATTCGAAGAAGACGCTTTGAAGGAGAGCCAGTGAAACCAAAACTATGGCTCCGATATATGGATGACACGTTTGTAATATGGTAAAAAACGGCTCCAAGAGTTCTTGGATCATTTGAACGTTCAACATCCGATGATTAAGTTTACCATAGAAACAGAAACTGCCAAAAAACTACATTTCCTAGACGTGTTGGTCACCAGGACGACAAATGGTGATATGGAACTTGGTGTATATCGGAAGAAGACCCATACCAACAGGTATCTGCAGGCATCATCATCATCTCCAACAGAAGAAGTCCGTGATCCGTACTTTATTTCAATGAGCAGCGAGAATATGTGAAGGAGATAACTAGAAGAAGGAGCAACACTTTCTACGAGGCGTGCTATAGAACCACGTGGATTTATCTGTCTTCCCTATGTTTCAGGTGTGACGGAACGAATTGCGAGGAACCTCAAGAAAAACGACATCGTGGTGCGATAGGAGACGATCAGTAAGATTCGGAACACACTCCCAATAGCCAAGGACAAGCTAATTCCATTAAAAGGAGCGGCTATCTACCGAGTAGCGTGTAGTTATGGGAAGGTTTATGTTGGCCAAACTGGAGGCAACGTCGAGCGCCGCATCAAAGAGCATGAAACGGATGTAAGGCTGAAGAAGATGAAGCAGTCGGCGATTGCGGAACATTTCCATGCAGAGGGCACCGAATAGACTTTGAACAAACAAAGGTATTGGCTAGGGACAACAGATATTACCAAAGACTGACAAGAGAAGCCATAGATATCCATCGACATAGAAATAACGTCAACAGAGAAGATGGCTGGAAGCTTAGCAGAACATGGAAGATGGTGGTGAACACGAAGACCTCTTCCCGCCTCACACCGGACGCGACGCAATTAGTTAATAATTAGCTTGTAATTAGCTTTAATTAATTATTAATCATTTCTCCGACTTATATATTGTACTCCATTTTCGATTTCGTCACTTCGAACCAGTTTCTGAAGAAGGTTGCAACATGGCATCTGAAACGTCAAACCTTTTCTTAAAAGACGCACCGCAAAACCCGAAAATTTCTAGTGTTAGTTTTAGTTCAAATAGCATAACAAAATAAGAGCCAACAAATTCAGAATAGGCCACCAAAGGAAGAGGAAGCGACAGAAAGTAAGCGCTTAAATACCCTAATAGAGTTGCGGAAAATGTTTGTCGCCAAGCTGGTGCGCTGAAAATGATCGCAAGTACGAGCCATTCTCAGCATAGAAGAGTTTTGGAAAATGTTTGAGCGAGAAATAGGAGTATAAAACAAGTAATCCAGTCTGAGCAGTCGGGGTGCGACGCTGAAATTAATACTTCCTAGTAGTGGAGAAGAATCAATTATGTTATTAATGATTTTATAGCATGTTAACGCATCACTACAAGATTGACGTTGACGGAGTGATAAGAGTTTGAAACGACGACATGCAGAGTCGTAATCACCATAATCCATATTAATCCTGTAGCTGAAGAGCTTCAAACATTTCTTTTTAATTCCTTCTATTCTACTTATACAATAAAGTTGATATTGGGGATTCCAAGCTGAGCTACAAAAATTTAACACGTTGTGAACATATGCAAAATATAATACTTTAATTGCATTGATGTCTATAAAATTTTCTGTTGTTCTAAGCACAAACTCACCCCAAACCATACGCCAAACTTTGGAAACCACCTCGTCAACATGTTTCAAAGGTAAGTTTTTAGTCAAATGTCACACCAAGATCTCTAATATGAGATAGTCTCGACATTGCTGCGCCCCCAAGACCATAGTCGTATTTAATTAAGTTCAACTTTCTTGTGAAAGAAATTATATACCATTTGCTCAAATTGAGCGTAATAAAGTTTGAGTCGCAGTAAGTGTTGCAAAGCGTCAATGTCACGCTGCAACTCCCAGCAATCCAGACGTGAGGACACACGCGTAAATAATTTCAGATCATCAGCATACATTAAGCAGTGAGAATATTTCAAAACAGCAAATATATCATTAGGGAGGCACCGAAAAGGAACTAGATTTATGTCCTTTGATTAACACTATCTGCGTTCTTCCGCTCATATAGGAGGCTAACCATGTGATCAATTAGCCATCGATACCGTTTAAAATAGATTAGAGTGAATATGATGATCAATAATTTCAAATACGTTATAAACGGGCAAGTTTAAACAGTTATTCAAACAAGCTATTGCAACATTACTCAAATTATTTAGGTTATGCATTAATATTTATTTTCTAACACAACCGTCTTTTTTAATAAATATGGTGGAATTTTGGCAGCGAAAAATTTAACATGATGCAGTCTCACTTAAATTACAAAACAAACATGTTGGAAACTAAGCATTCAAAAATACGTTTTAAATTACATAAACCAATAATATGTATAAATAAACATTTTGAGAAAACAGTTAAAGCTAGTTATAAAAATTTGGTCGTGCAAATTCCTTCACTAATCATGACTTCGTCAGTAAGATTGAGGTTGATGAGTGTGATAAGTTCAAGACTTTGAAGTTTGGACTTTGTCATACACCTTTCAACGAGAAATGAATAATATCTTAAGATGCTTAACTGAGGAGGTTTGTTATGTATACACCATGGTTTTTAGTACATCTCTACAGAAACGCAAGAAAAGCTTAAAAGAAGTCTTCGAGCAATTAAAGCAGAGCGGAATAACGAATTTTCTAAATAACTGTAATTTCTTAATGAAGGAAATCAGCTAGTTAGGTCATTATGGATCAAGCAATTAAATTGGATCCTCCTAAAATAGAAGTTATCAAAAAATATCCTACGGCTAAGACTAAACGAGAGATTAAAGCGTTTATTTATTTATTTTCCACATTTTGTAATTGACACCAAAGATTGTAACGTAATTAATACGTAGGTAATAATTTTCAGTTCTATCGTAGTGTTTCATTTTATGTCATTTTGTTCCCAAAACTTAAGCTATCTGGTAAATGGTTGTACATTTGAAATCATCTCCGTTAATTCCGTAATAAGGTGAGAAAAACCTTTAAGTTGCAAATTAAGCTCATTTAGTTTTTTTGTTAGGTGCAGCAGAAACCCAAAAATTTGCAACCAGATTGAATCTTCCAGATTGAAATCCTATTGTGCTGTTCAAAGCAATCCTTTTTGAGTTGGATTTTCTCTTTAGTTTCACGAATTCTGTAATCTTTTTGCAATTGTTGCATTCTGCAAACTTACAATAAACCTCCAACTCCTCTAAATGGAGGAATAATAAACATTGCAAAGATCTGATGGACTTCCCATCTGTCATCAACATTTCCATGAAACAGTTATTTCATGTGGTAATTCTTTTTATTTGATATGACTGTATTCAATTATGACGTATTTCGACAACCTTTATCATGAGTTCTATTTTGGTAACCTAGATTTAAAAGAAAAATTCTTGTCAAATCCAACTATAAATTCATGGAAATTCATAGAAATCTTTAAAATTATTTGGAAACTAATGTAAATCTGCAGATATTCTGGATAATCTTTGAATATTACTGAGTATTGTTACAAATACTTTGGAAAACCCTAAAGAACCTAAGAAATTTTTCAAATTTTAATTAAAAAGTTGACGTTTTATTAATAATTTTTATTTAAAAAAAAATTATCGTGAAATCAATAAACGTATTCAAATCCAGTAGAATAGTATGAGAACGAGTGAACGTACACATCTATTGAGATGGTTAAATCGAACAATTTCGTACACGTATGCAAAAATCGCGACCACATACATTATTAATTTTTAATGCATACCGAATCATAGCAATTTACGTGTTCCGAAAGCCGAATGAAAGCTCGACTGTGACGTTGCAATGACTGCGAACGTATTATACGCAAAAAATACCGACAGGAAATCGATTCCTGGTTCCCACAAAATCGTGTTTACGCAATCATATAAAGTAACTTAATGTTTGCTTTCGCGTTCATCCTGAAATTGCTCGTTACAAAAGTGAAGTAAAACTCCGGATGTAGAGAGCGTAGGTTAAAGCCCCGGTTTTATGTAAAATTGATTAATATTTGATGTGTTTTACCTCGGAGTGTTGTAAGTGGATTGCTTGAAACCTTTCGTCGCTGCTGTACGTCGTCAGTCCCACTGTCAGGAGATGATAGTCTTTCCGTCTAATCCACGACACCTGAAAATTTCAAATATAAAACTTTAATATTGGGGATAGAGAATGGGGAAAATTTTATTACCATACAATAAAAGTTACATTGAATAATTTAAGGAGGTAGCATTTAAACGGGTTGTCTTAGTTGAATTACTCGCGAATTTGAATTCAAGTAAGTTGAAAATCCAATTTATCCTTGAGCAAAAGGAATGGGAAGCATAACGTAGATTAATAGATTTGCGTGGCAACTTCAGGAAGCGCAACTACTTGTTGTGCCGAGAAAAGTTTGGATCGTTAATTGCGAAACGGCTCGGACAGTGGCGCAATTAAAATAATTAGACTGGAATTCAATTTTGTATTTTCAACAAGCGTTAAGAATTCCCCGTTTATTTTTGAAGAGTTTGTGCTAGACACATTTCGAGATTTCACCGACAAAATCGTCCAATCAATTTGTAAATTAATGTAAAACATCGATTTCAACTTTCTTATCGAAGCTTTAATTAACCTCTTTTTACCTTTTCAGACAATTTTTGTTTACGCAAGATTAATTGGGCGGTAAAGAGTTAATTAATATTTCGCGGTTTTGCTGAATTGAAACAAACAAACTGGCAAATAGAAACAAAAATTCTATATAAATCCTTAACGGAAATAAATCATCATTTTCCCTTGTCAACTGTATCATAACTTACGGGGGAAGGAAAATTGATATCGAGAAAGAGTAGCGTCTTTTCTAGGAGAAAAAATAAACAAGGGGGCGAGAAAAAATATTGGAAAAGCCAACGGGAAAGTGGAAAATGCGACGGGCGAAACACAATTTCGACTTCTCCCTATCTGAACTGCCCTACATACATAATTACGTTTTCAGACTTGGTAACAAATTTCTTTAGTTTTTCCTCTCCAGATATTTTTTGCTGTCTTGGAAATTGATAACAAAATGTGTTATGGTTTCTATTTTAAGCTTAAAAAAATTCAAATCATTGCAGAGAATTAAAAAAAAATATCAACTCTATACTCCGGCGTTCAATAGATTATTATTTCATTAAATTGTAAATATCTACATGATGAAGGACACCGATTACTGTTGCACTGAATTTTTTCAGTTATTAAGAATGGGGAAACTTAACCGCCATACAGTGGCTACTAAGCTAATGTAGAAAGAGGTTCAAAACCTTTACATAGGGCTAGGGATGCTTACACCATCCCAATAAAGAATCCTTGATACTAAAAGTACTCCAAGGAGAGAGTTGTTAGAGGTTCCCGAGCGCCTCTATGAACTAGGAGGTGTTTTTAAGTTATAACTAAGCTGCAAAGAAAGGCGTCAGAACTAGTCTGCTACATTTATGATGCTAGAAAGACTTCAGTACTAGAAATTCACTCCGTAGACCGATGTCAAGATTCCAAGTATTGGCGTGAAATTGAAGATACTTCTAATTGAAAGATAAACCAAATAGAGACATTTGATAACGATCCTGTTTTCTTTGTGAAGCAAGAAATGCTTAAATAATTAGATTTGCTCTGTGTACAGACTTTTAGAAACAACTCGATACTAGAGTTATTTACTCCATGTAGAAAAATATCAAAGACTTCCCAGAATTTGTATAGAGCCATGCCCATAAAGAAGATTTGATACTAAAAGTACCCCCAGAAAAGAGTTGCTAGATATTCCCAAGCGCCTCTATGAATTTGGAGATCCTATTAGGTTTTATATAAAGTAGGAAGGGAGCTGTTAGAACTAGTTTGTAACTTTATTGATGCTAGAGATGCTTTATTACTTGAAATATCGCCCTATAGACAGATGTTAGAGACATCCAAGTATCTCTATGGAATTGGATGTACTTTTAAATTAATGATGAATCATATAGAGGGATACTAAAACTATCGTGTTATCTTTATAAAGCTAGAAATTCTTTTGTAATTAGAGAAATGCTCTATGAAGAGACTCCTTAACAACTTTATAGAAGTAGAGTTACTTTAGGGTTAACTCTGCCCCACATCGAAAGATGTTAGAACTACCCTGACATTGTTATGAACTAGAAATTGTTCGATACTAGTTGTTCCATGCAGAAAAATATCAATGCATCATCTCCATAGAGCTAAAGATGCTTACAGCGTTCATATAAACTAGCTTTGATACTAAAAGTGCTGCAAGAAATGAGTTGATAGAGTTTTCCAAGCAACTCTGTGAACGTGGAGATACTTAAGTTGGAATTGCTTATGTTTTAAATAAACTAGGGACCTGTACCTTGTAAATAACTAGCGAGAGTACTTGAAACTTCGTCCTGTAGACAGATATTATTTATTTATGGAATTGAAGATAGTTTTAAATCAAAGATTAATTACATAGGGAGATGTTAGTAACATTCTGGCATGTTTATGATACTAGAAGTATTTTTAAATTTGTTTTGCTTACAAAGTTCTTATTTAGAATTATTACAACATATTGTATAACATCAATCATGACTTTGCATCATAATGTAGAGCATCGAGTTGTAACACAAATGAAAAGAAACCTAATAGCCTTTACTTTTTAATTTATTAGATATTAAATATTGTTACTATATAATTAGTTACCGTTATAAAAGAAATCGTTAATTATTTTTAATAACCTGTAATGGAAACTACAAAATGTATACCATAAATACGCTGTTGTTAATAAGTCTAAAGAAATGTGTGCTTCACGAACTATAAACAATCTTCCAATAACTGCTATGGATATACGAGTAACGACAAAAAAAAACATGAAAATGAAAGAATGGTATAGATGACCACAAACAAAATAATCAATAATATAAGGGAGAAGGTTAAGGACAATAATCTTTCTATTACTCCGTCTAATTAGAACGCTGGTTTAATTAAAAAGAGAAGAATTTCTTGCAGTGAATATGTATGGAGCTATAAATCCCAGACCATTAGACCGTACAAAGGTCGAAGGTCCTCAAGTTTAATAGTCCTATTAGATCCATAATTAGTTCATCCAACTCAAGTACCTATAATCTGTCAAATATGTTAAATTTCTTTATTAAAAATATAAATGTCAAAGCTAGACACACGATTAACAATCGGAATCAGTTGCCTACAATAATCAGCAAAATTGAACGACATAAAAATTTTAAAATTATAACTTTTCACGCTTTTCACGTTTTTATTTTACTTTCAAGAACCTAGCACATCCAATAGTTTCAATTTTATTGCATCCTTTTGATTATCTACATAAAAACTTGCCGAAAACCTCAAGTTAGGAAGAGTATTCCTCCAAAACTAAGCATTTGACTGGTTAGAATCTTTAATCTATTAACTTTACAGCTTTGTATGGTACGTGAGCTTTTTGACATTTCTTGATATCTATTTGATCTTATTGATACATCTTTCCCGTTAAGAACTTAGATATTTAAATTATTGATATTTGTTAGATACATTCCAATACATTTCGATTTTTTTACATAATCGACCAGAAATTTTTTTGACCCTTTAGTATTATTTGTACGTCTCGGTTGTATAGGATTCAGATATATTTGTCCAAAGCAGAACTAACATTTACCGAAGAGATGTTATACATATACTGATATAAGTTGCTTACTCGTACTAAAGGTAATGCATTGATCTTAGTGGCTCCATAAGTAGTCATCCAAATAAACTGTAAGCTGGGAAGAGCACAATGCTCGATACATATATTTAATTCGACGTATGCCATAAATCAAAATTTGTACAAAAATGATGTGTCCAATCACATAACAAATGTGAAGGAATTTGAAATTATTTTGGAGTGTTCTACCTAGTAAAATAGAACATGAAGTTGAACATACTAAAAGTGGTATGAATAAATCATTTGGAAATGCTCAGCCAAATATTATTATTATTTTTAATGCAATAACTAAAATCCGTGGAATAGATTGAAAAATGTTCATAATAAAACAAAAAACCTAATCATTTAGCGGAATTAATATTTAAAACATTTCAAATTTGAGGCATCTAACTAATCCATAGTGATTTTTTTTCCACTCTCGGTATGGGATGATTTAATTTGATTTTTTTTTCCAATTTGATAAATCATAAAGCCTTAGTATCCAGGAAATACGGTGCTTTTGATTTAGTTACATCACATTGTCTGTACCTTTTAATACTGAGCATACCCTACCAAGCATCCATATTTGAGAAAACCTTTCATTGGTACAATAATAATGTACAATAATCTCTCTTGGGAAACTGCAAACAACATCATTAAATTACATGGTTCCAAGGATACGACTCTCTTTACGCTTCAATCTAATAATTAACCAAGTATAATGTATTCGGTATCACCCACAATTATACGTTTAATATCTTTAATATCCTTTCACACCATTTGTAACCGTTCGAATTAATCCACAAGTGATTTATTTCTATGTCTTCAGTTTAATTTATGATTGTTTATTTAAAGTTAATTGAAGTCGTTATTTATAGAATGATAAATAATCATAAAATTCGTTCATTTCATCGCCACGTATTTGGTGAAAGAGCAATAATTGTTTATTAAAAAAAACAATGTTTGTGTGTACGTGTAAATAGGTGGTGAGGCGGCTATAGAGTGAATATGTTTTGGACAAAATTTTTTATTATTACAAACTTTCATAATTGAACAACTTTCCTTCTATGTCATACGTTTTACGTCGAATACACATTTATATTCCAACCATCAAAACTGTAAAGCATTCCGGAATAAAACCGCCGTTTTGCCGCACGATACGCGTGGTTTATCTTCAAGATATATACAGACCCGGAGTCGCGCTATAGCAGCAAAGAGGATGTGTTCGGCCGCCATAAGATAACGCGGACTTTATTTATATTATACAAACAGCTAGGAACGGGCTACGGTCGTATTTAGGAAGCGGGCTGCTAAGTTATGTACGTGTTGTCCTGGTGCCAGGCCGGAATTGGCCCAGTATCGCGTCACGGAGAGGACGATAATGTAATTTCACCATCCCTCCGGCTTTCTCCCCGGCTCTACTACTCCCCCTCGAAGCGGAGTTACAAAATAGCTACTGCAAACTGCACCCAGAAAAGCTACTTTGTTGGACAACAAATTTTCAGCGGTAATTGTAACTTTATCAACCTATTCAATTTACAGTTTATTAACCACCATTTTCAATTGATCGTTATTTAAGTTGTTTGAATGGTATCGTTTACGAGAGCTGCTTTTTTATCTTATTGTAATTCTATCTGTGTCATTGGAGTCAAGCTCTTTTAACTTTAAAGCAATGGTGCAATGCGAGTGTGGCCGATTTAATCCCGGAGAACATTTATTTGGTAGAGGACAAGCCTGGGTAACGCTGATTAAAGCGGCGGAAAGGGTGCCTTTAATTACGGTTGATTGGCGTAGCCTTTCGCGCAATGCCTCTCTTTTTATGTCAACTAAATTGACCGGACTACGCTTTTTGCGCGAGATAAACGAAGTAGATTTAAATTGACCGAAAGTGTTTTACTTTACTTCGCCGAATAGTATTGCGAACATTCTTCAACCTTAAGCATTGAATGGATTTATTATCAGTAAACAGAACTTTTATTTAGATTCTTTGGAATAAATACGAAATCGTAGTATTAATTACAAAGTAAATCATAAAATAATTATTGTTCAGCATTTTGATGTCTGTTGGTTGTGGCCGTATTGTAGTTTTGCGATTACCTGGAAAGTCGATCACTGGCAAGATGTAGGCTTAGTTCTGTCGTACCCGACGTGTCATAGAACAAACAACCATGCTAATGCAGGTTAATTTCATGTGGGTTTATCTACTCGTTACCAAGCTTCAGATGCGACTCGTTACCACATCAGAATAGTATGATAGAGCTGTAATAGTGGTACCAATAATTAATAAAAGTTGCTCTTAAACCCATCGATCACGACAAATATAGTGTTAGACTACTAATTGTAAGTAAAAATGTATTACTTATCAAATTAAAAGCCTAAGAAGAATCCCACAAAATCTAATTAAATTACCACATACATTCAGCCTAAACCCGAACCGAGAGCTGAAAAGATATCGCAAATTTGATATGTTTTGGATCTTAAATCTGCTAGTTTGGTTGAAACAGTTTGTTGGTTTATTACAACCAATTTTCATCCATAACATTTTCTCCTAGCAGTTTTGTTTTTCGAGTGATAATACCAATGGTTTCAAAAACGTCAATTTTTAGACACTTTGAGATGATTTGAGAAGAATTTATTATTTAATCGTTTATAGAATATGTTTTTCTGTATTATAGTCTCCCTTAAGACTGTGATATTACTTCAGTACGAAACTATCGATTAATAACTTTAAGTTGATTTCATCTTTAGCCCCTGTCTTGTGTACATACAAATAAGTGAAAGTGATTATTTATTGTAATTGATTGCGGTGAGCACATAGCACCAAATGAGGAAAAAAACTTTTATATTACATCAATAACACTATTACACCTTAACTATAACAATAAAGTACAATAAAGTGTAATTTTAAAGATTTAAAGAGGTCTGAGAAGTTGGGGGTTTCAGACATATAGAAAGTGAAACGTTCAGATAAAATGTTAAGTTTCCGAACTTTCGTATAGTAAAAACTTCACTAAGTATTCGTGTATTTTCGGCTGTTTTATGTAGGAACAAGCAAGGGTGGCGATCGTATAGACGGACACGATCTCGAACGAGTTTTACAAGTCGTGAGTTACAAGTGTTACAATTCCTAAGTCGTTTCGAAACCTTTTTTCATACGTAACTAATTTAATTCGGAGCTCGGAGCTTTTTTTGTTAGATACTTTGCAATCTTGAGTAATGCTTGAAACTGTTTCGAATACCACTTTAATCCAAACCACAACTTTAATCAACCAAATTTACAATTTTATATTGCAATGCATCTAATCACGAAGGAATTTATTTTGTTGAAGTAAATGCTCTGTTAACAAAATCTGACCAAATCAAGAACGGTCCACACCTCAACCTTAGTAGTAAAGAACAGAGAGATAGTTTTTATGAAGAATTGCAAAACACTCTTGACAATACCTCAAAGCATGACGAAATTATGATGGGTAATTTCAGTGCGAAGGTTTATGAAAATATAGTGATGGACCTAATCATTTACAAAAGTAATACACACTTGTACAAATGTGAAAAATGAAATCCGTATAAACAATACTTTCTATTCCCATAAACTACACATAAGTACCTACACATTTGAAAATACCATGATAGACATTATAATAACCAACAGAAGCATCCACCCTTCAACAGTAGTCGATGTAAGAGTTTGTAATTAATGATAAAAGGAAAATGAAATGAGCGGATTAAAATCGTTCGATTAAAATAAAAACTAAACATAGAGTACAAGACGACAGTACAAAACAACTCTACCAACAAAGAATAGTACAGAAATTATCTGAAAATGCAATAAGCAATCGATATGACGTGGAAGATGAAACTTAAAACAATGGTTGACACTGGAGGTGAAGACTCTAGCAGCCGAGAAAAGAGAAATGTAGAATCATGACAATCACACAATATAAAAATGTGAGATATATGGTAACTCAAGACGACAAGACGCTGTATTTATATTATATGTGTGAATTTTTTCAAAAGAAAATACCACTATTCAAGACGTTTCAAGCTCGTTTCAACCAATAAGTTGGTCTTTTTCAGGCACGTCGTCTTAGGATGCAGCAAATGGAGGGTTTGATAGAAATAAACTTAACATTGTAATTAAACAATATGGATAACACGATCTTTCGAACTCTGTTTAAGGTGTATTTACTTACAGATGTCATGTAGTCGCACATCGACCACATTACAGTAAAGTCGATTTTCAACATAAATTTCAAAAACCTGTCTTCGTAAGTTAAACTCCGGTCGTCATCTTGCAAACTACTAGTTTTGATTGTTCTCTTGGTAACTTTTATGCATATCTGATCTAACATTTGACGCCGAATTCATCTCGTCTGTTTTTTTGTGTTTGTCGTCGTTTTTAGTATCGGTATAATGCCTGGTGGAATAATAATAACCACTTTACCGATATAAAGAATTCGACCTATATTTAAATTTTAACAATATTTTGTTCGCTTAATGGTTTTATTTTGTAAAGTACTTTGCTCAAATTGATTACATTTTGTAAGTAAAAAACAGAGTTCGAAAGATCGTGTTATCCATTTTGCTTAATTACGATGTTAAGTTTATTTCTATCAAACCCTCCATTTGCTGCATCCTAAGACGACGTGCCTGAAAAAGACCAAAGCTTATTGGTTGAAACGAACGTAGCACCTATTTAAAATTAAAATAAAATTCTTTCATCGTCTCGAATAGTGGTATTTTCTTTTGAAAAAATTCACACCTATAATCAAATGTATACGATGAATATTGAGTCAACATTAACTGTATTTATAGTCCGCCAAATCACAGAAATATACATTGAATTCAACAAAGCAGGTTTTATGTGCTTCATAGATCTAACCCAAACTTTCGACAAGGTGAGACTACATCAATTAGTCTCACTACAATAACAATTCAAGAAGAGAAATGTAGACGGACACATTCTAACGATTATCAAACAATTAAACAGCATCTATACTAATAAAGTCTGGTATAAGGCAGAGTGACAGCCTCAGTCCTATATTATTCAACGTCATCATGGACGAACGCAATTTACATTATACACAATTTTACACAATTTTTATTATAAAGATTCGAAACAAGTACAAAAACATTCAGCATGATTATTTCAACTCAAAAACAATTCAGTGTGTCTCAAAATACAGCGTCTAGAGAACCAAAAAGATTCTAAAAAGCAATATACAATCAAAGTGTTTAATCAGTAAGCATTCTCAAATATCTAGGAGCTTGCATATCCAACAGCAATAATATCAAGGTATCTACATAACATGCTATGGAAAAACAAAGATATGAGCATGAAAAGTAAGGTCGGAACATAAAACATGTATAAGACGCATGAATCCCACCACAAAAAAGCTCTTAAGGACTACTGAAATGAGAACGCTAAGAGCCATCATCTGCTACATTTTAAGAGACAGATTTTGTTAAATGAGGTTAAACGGAAAGAGGATGATGAAGTTCTGTAACCGTGTAATTTCGAGAAATGGCCCACCTCATTCATGTGATTTAATGCCGTTCGATTTTCCTGTTTGGGGATACATTAAGTCATTAGTTTATACCAACAAATTAACAAAGTTACAGGCGCTCAAAGGTAATATCGAATGCAACATTGCCTACTTTCTGGCCAATATATCTGATTGAGTGGTGCAAAATTGGGACCAAAGAATCGTTCGCTGCACAAGCATGTTTGTGATGATTATATAAATGATATCGAAATCGATAGTTAAATGACTAACTGATGACTGACAAAACGTGTGATTCACCTGGAAAAATTTCAGCCCAATTTCTCAATAATTCTGTGTTTTATTTAACCCTTTGTTAGCGCTGCGAGGAAGGCGATGGAGCTATAAGAGAGGACATTATAGGAAAAGAAAAACAAAAAAACATATAATCAAGAGAACATTCTTACTGAGAAATATTTCAAAAATATCAACCACTAATAATCCGTTTGCCGGGTGTGAAGGGAATTGCTTGACTCTTGATTATTGCTATTATTATGTATTGTTAGGTATGATGGAAAGAAATCGAATCTGATTTTGGCTTATTTTACTTGACAGAGTTATACAATGCAAACCGGAAAAACACTTCTAATCTTTGGAATACCGCTGGTAGTGACATAGACTTGTTTTACAACAATGCCACAACAAAACTATTATATTTTGCTATAATATCTGCGATTTGATTATATCGAAATGGAGAGTAATGGAAAGAGGTTGACAGGTTGGCACCAATTAGAGGAAACTTTGATCGTAGTTGATGAGAAATTGAAGACATTTATGGAATGTGTGCCATTCGTTCAGTATATGGCCAATAAACGTTCATTATTCATTCATAAATTTGATTTAAAACTAGTCACTTTTGTAGATACAAAAACCTATTATTGCTGAAATAATACGTTGAACGTTTGATTGACAGATACAGATCTATATTTGAAACAAAATGTAACATTACATATTAGTTATCCCCTTGCATTCGTCAACCCGTCTGGCCAGCGTGACCAATTATTATCGGCCAAAATCCTCCTTTTCATATAAGGCCATGGGGTTTACGGGTATAGCTTGTGTCCAACAGTTGACAAACATGTAAATAGATGTAAAGCTGCTTGATGATGATGAATTATACTCTCATGATCAACCTACTTAAAAATAGTCAAATCACGTCGGTTGGAATAATCAGGAAGAATAAGCGGTAAATACGAAAGTCAAAGAAGTCATGATAATGATAATATAGTTGAAGAATCCAATGACAAAAAATTGCCTGACATCAATTTTTATAATTTAATAAAGGACCGCGTTGATAGTTTCGACAAATTATCTGCTAATTATAACTTAGCAAGAAACAGCCGTCGTTGGCCTTTAGCCAGAGATTAATTTTGTTGCTTAACTTTAAACGGCGTATGTTTATGAAAGAACTTGGTGTGCAGTTGATATCGGAATTCCAAAACCAGCAAATACAAAATCGACAACGCGAGATTCAGATGACAAAAAGTCATGTACCTGGGTCTAACAATAAGTGAGGCAAAAAAGTAGTAGATATTTTATTTGTCTAAGAAATAAGGACAGGAAGACATTTTATGTCAGTTAAATTTTATATTTAATCAACGTTTTGGATGATATCGTTTAACTCTTTACTTCTCAAGTGTTTGTTATTATTGTGTTATAAATGACTTTTTAAATTTGCTTTTTGTAGCAATATTTCATGAATTGGACTATTGGTTGTAGTATATTTTGCAATTTTGGGAATACGTTAGCCTCAATATACGTTGTTCGATTCAACACGAAAATTCTCAAGAGAAATCAAATATAGTTTATCAAAAAGTATCAAAATCTATATCGACTATTTTGATCGAATAATTTTATCCTTAATTTTTTGAATGTTTCGTGATAATAAAATGGATATAAAAATAATTCCGATTTACTATAGACCCTTATTTTTAATTGTACATATAAATTAAATTTATTATTAATGTTGTAAATTCGTAAATTTTATCGTTGAAAGCTCATTCGTTTAAAATCTCCCCATCAGCGTAACATCGAAGCCATGTCGTCAATGGTTGTAAATCCAAAGTGTCGTCCGTTTCACCCCGCTTTGTAAAACGGGGTCGCAATAAAAGTAAAAATTAACGAGCCGCTCTCGTACGCTCATATTCGCCCCACTTTCGACGTGATTTCAACGTCGAACCGATTTTGACGGCCGTAATTGCGCCGCGACGACTCTGTAATTTATCGGAGTAACACAGGTAACGCGTTTGGATAACGCGCAAAACTGTGATCATGAAAGAGTAAATACGGGGGAGAGCTTTGGAAATTTTCGATTTATACACTCACCATTCCATCGCCAATGTTGTTTACAACACACGGTACCAAGGCTGTGGATCCGGTTTGTGCTGTAACCACTGTACAGTTTTCTGTTGCAAAATGTACCGGTGGATTTTCTAAAGTTGGAAACGAAGCTGCTAGTTCGTTTAAATCGTCTACTGTGTCACCTTCTGTATCTGAAACAATCAATTTTTAAAATTTTAATACGTTTCTATTAAAAGGTCGATTCAATATTACAAGACATAATTTTACTTTTCAACTTTTCAGGAAGAATTTCACCTGACAGCGTGCAAATAGCACTTGTACACACGACGTTCCAAATATCTTTTGGCTCGGTGCCTGCACGTAGAAACAGATTCTTATTATCAACTGTTTGTTCTGAACGTGCACCATTTCGTATACATACTCCACATTTTTCCAGACTTTGCGCATTCCGACCTTTTCGTTTTATTTTTATTGAGTCAACCTTTACATTTCTTAAAACAATTTAACCGTCAAGAAAAGACGTCGACTTATAAAATAAAAATCTTTTTTGAAAATTTACACCAACTGAATACTTTAAACGTATGTTAAATTTAATATGAAATCGATTCCGACGGGTTTAGTATGAGGAGGAAAGGGCGAATGTGAATATGTGGGGGTTGAGTTAAATTGCTCGGTATAACAGGCAGTATTCCACGTGAACTAGGCTGAATACGGCGAGAAATATGCCCGCTATTTGAAGTTATTCTGCTCAAAATGAAAACAACAAGTTTAACGGTATTGCTACGTAAGGGTGCAATATTTACCCTTGAAGTGACGATGCGATTTGGAAACCTGATTAGGTCGAGTACTCAAATAGTTTTCCACTTTCCACATCTGCTACATTCTCCGCATAAAAGTTTTCAACTACTATCTTATATTGCTTTATATTAGTTTGTTTATTACTTTAACAGTTATTAGTTTTTAAAGTTTTGAAGATTGATGTTGAAATGTTTTAAATAATACCTTTGGGATGAATATCTTCAATCGAGCTAGAAGGGGTATCCCAATAGAGATATACCTCAATCGAGTTAAACTTGGACAGGCGGTCTAATTTATATTTGCGATTCTGCGAGAATGCTAGCTCGAGCGGTTATAGATTTTCACGACGTGTTCCTGCGGGTATACGTACGGATGGTAACGCAGGAAATTTACTGGCTTCCGATTGTGCGATTGCCCACTTCTGGTTGGTGTGAGCCGGAAACCGCTGCTGACAATTTACCGGATACAAGCGCTATAGTTCGCCTGCGGGATAATATTAAATAAGCTAGGGGATTTGTCTCTTTGATGTCGACAATACCGAGAAAATCTATAAGGAAAAATATCCCCCAAAGCCGATTTCGAGAAAGGTGTTTTTCCGTGACCCGGTTCGGCCGGGAAATTTTATTTGTTCCTCTCACGAAATCGGCAACACCTGATATTTCGCTCAGCTTGAAAACAAGCGAACTGTAAATTTTAATATCCCACTTTTTCCCGGGAACATAAAATATTTTACGACCCTCTGACTTTTCCATATGGAAAAGGCAAGTGCACTGCATATATGATTTTAGTCCATTTCTGATAGGCTACTTCAACGTTTATATATCCTCAAAATACGATTTTCAATATCGTTTTATTGAACACAAATGTGAAGTGGTCTCTATACCCGTTTTATGGCATATTAATAAAGTGTCTTTGTATAAATTCATTATTTTTATGTCTATTTAATTCCCCGTTTTGTTATACGTTTTATTGTTTTTCCTAAAAATAAAGTACATATCTAATATAAATAATTTTAATATAAAATTAATACCTAATAAAATGAGTTTTATTCGCGAAGCTTACAGGATTCTGTTTTAGCAATAATTGAAGCTGCGTGACTGCAAGAAGATGTTCGTTGAATATATTGAAAACGAAATTGCTTCTGACGTACAACGACGAAGCTTAATTTTACTGCAAGAGCAAAGCGAAATTTTAGCATGTGGAGCGAAATTTAGAAGTCATTATTGAGACGCTATTGGGCGTGCTTTATAGTTTGGTAATTCACATTTAATATAAAATGATGATCATAACGGTTCAGTCGATGAAGATATTGTAAATTAATTAAGATAGAACAATTAACGATAGCATCATTATGAACCCTGTAATTTCCACGTTCCTGACTAAATTATTATGAACAGCTCGTGTTACAGGTATTAACGGTAATACGAGCTGTTCCCAAGATGTAATAGACTTTTTGTGAAAAAACATAATCGACTAACAGCAAAAGATTTCAGGAGGGTTTTGTAGGCCCAGTTTTAGTGCCTACTTCCAATAGCACTAAGGAATCTGGACCACAAAGTTTGTACCAGGGAGTGTGCCATTAAATTCTGTTGTACCTCAGTCTAAGCGTGAATCAAGAACAAGATGCAGTTTATGTAGTACCAACGCAGAGCCATTGTCAGATACCACTTTGGAGACTAAAATCCTGCTTCAATTACAAGAATGTACAGAATACGAGTATATCCAAAATAAATTCCAAAATCAATATGGGATGTTTTACTTTTATGCAAATGAAGATGTGGCACAAAAAGTAGACCTCGAAGTTTTTAAAAAACTGTGTACGCTTTGATGAAATATGTTATGATTTTTAAATATCTATATATGACCTTTTAAAATCGTTTACTTAAACGATCAAAAAATATACAAACTGTACTTACAAACTGTGCTCCAGTTGAGTAAAGTTTTAGGTCAAATACTTGCTTCAGTAAGTGTTGAATGAAGAAAGTACTCGTTATTAAAAGCTATTCCACCATGAATTTCTTTGTGGCAGCGTCGCCAGAGGTCGGCTAAGACACAAAATTTTCGGAAAGGTTTGCCTGACACCTACTGATATAAAGGAATAAGACCTAGGAACTATGGAAACGTTCATCAAGAACTTAGATTTGTGCTAAACCGTTGGAGAGCCTAAGAGTATAAGGGGCCGCTTCCCTGAGCCTGGCAGCAACAAGAAAAACCCAAAGATAAAATATTTATTGGACCTATTAATGCACGAACATTGAGAGAATATAATAGAATGATAGAATTGGCGCACGCTATTTCTAACATTAAATAGGATATAATAGGAATATCAGAAATCAGAAGAAGCTAAAAGAGTATTATGAAAATAATTAAAACAATTAGTATGTATACTAAAAACTGGAACTCACACTTAGACAAAGTGAGGAAAAAGGCCGTCATGGCTAACCAAATCTGCCGCAGGCTTCTGGGAAGGAACTGGGGTCTCAAACCACGAATGGCTCATTGGGCCTACGTAGCAATAATCAAACCTATGCCTAGGCAAAAAACAAAACATAACACAGCACAACAACAGCTGGCACAAATTTAGCGGTTAGCATGTCTTAATATAACGGGTGCAATGAGATTTTGTCCGACGGCTGCTCTTAGGAGAAAGGAGGCAGCTTTAAGTGCCTTAACACTGAAAACAGGCTCTTCATTCAAGCTAATGCAGGGTAACCTCAGAGGACACCTCTGAGGTTACAGAGAAATCCTCAAGGACCCATGTCTAAATCACTTCATTGAAATTAAAACAGACCTTATACCGACAGAGTACAATTTCGACCAGCCGTATAAGGTCATATTTAGAAATAGGGATGATTAGACAAAGGGTGGGTCTCAACTAAAAAAAGGCGGACAAAGAGGCAGCGAAAACGCCCTTCATTGGACCCCAAGCCAGTTGTAGACTACAAAAAAGCTACCTAAAACAAGTAATCAATAGTTGGGAGGCCTCAAAGGTAGCTTTGCGCTGGAAAGAACTTCCAGGTTACAGACAAGCGAAGAGTATGATAAATCCGTCGCAAAACAAAACCAAAGAGGTTTTATGCCTCAACAAAGAAGATCTAAAGACGCTCTCGGTTTTCTGACCAGCTGAGGATCAAACTTGTCGACTTTGCAACGACGAGTGAGAAACGGCTGAACATATACTGTGTAATTGCATCGTCAGAGGCCGCCTAAGATACAAAAATTTCGGTAAAGCTCTTTTGACACCTACATAAAGGAACAAGACCTTGGAGCAATACTAAGGTTCATTAAGGGCCTACGTTTGCCGTAAACTTTTAGAGGGCTAAAGTTACAATAGTTACAAATAGATCTTATAGATCGCAGTGACGAGAGAACAATTGTAATAAGCGGGGTTTACCATATTAAGAGTGCCATCAGCTTTCTCTAAAGTTACACTCTGAATATGTACCATACTTTTAGTAAAGTATTTGGAGAATTTATGAATCTTTTCTTAAACAGCCACATTGCTCTCAGAATTTACAAGCAGTAAAAGCAGTGTTGCTCTCAAGTTAGCCGCAAGAGGACATTAACTCACCTGGGATGTAAGCAGATGACTTCATAATCAGAATTCTTAGTTATATTGGCGTAATTGGCAATTAAATCACATATGCCCTAGTATGAACAGATATCTCTAAGGGTTTTATTTACCAAACATGACATTATTTATGATGGCGAAACTAAGAATTATGTGATAAATCGAGCAAAGACTCGCAATTTCTGTTCTGACACGGTATGCAATAAAAGTGCGTCTCAGCGATAATCGATGAGGTTCTAATTATTATCTTGAATCACATCACATAATCCTACATCATAACTCACTTTACCACCAATTGTTATAGCACACCTTATGTACAACATTTCGGATCCGGATGAAATAGCACCTGAAATATTAAGAATAGTGACGATTAAGAAACATTTAGAAGGGAGAGTTTTTTTACAAAATAGAATAAGGCTAATTTGGTCTTAATTGGACAACTACTTCTTGCAGATCAATTTATTTGATCGATACAGCAGGAAAGTTTCTAGAAAATTGAAGTCTATTATACAGATGAATTCTGAAGTATGATGTATGTGCTGTTGGTTTTCAATATTTAAAGTAATCCAATAATAAACAACGAATATATTTATCTTAATTTACATTATCTTAATTAACCAATTTCTCGTATGTGAATCATACACATGCAAAATGGTTTCCAATAAATTATGGAAAACCCAATATTTGTGTCATTCTAAACATTCTTCTTTAAAATAATGTATGATAAAAATGTAAAAAATCGAGATTTACGAAATGTAATCTACCACATACAACAATGTATACACACAAAACTTATCATGTCAAATAAGGTCATTGAATAAAGTGGTGTGTGAGATTCTTGTGTAAAATATTGTAGGAATTATTTATGAATCACCTTCAGCGACAGTAAAGGAACATTATAAATTGGCAATCTTCACTTGGATCTTCAGTTTCAGGAAAAGTTAAGGATCTCAGTCACGTATTTGCCTCCAGTGTATATGACATGTAGGTGACGTATGGCGGTATCGTCGTCGTATACCTCCGCAATTTCCGTACATCTTGTTTTTGACGTAATGCTTGCCTGTCAACTCCTTTCAATATACTGAGCAATAACTCAGTCGTTCCCCGAGCTCTCGGTGCAATAAAACGAGATATAACAAGGGAAAAATTCGCGGAAGCAACGACGGACGGACGGAGAGAAACGGAGGTGGCAACATCCACAGTGTCGAGACAGTTTCTCTATTCCAAGTTCTAGCGTTGCAATAAATAATGGCCGCGAGTTTATATACGTACGCTGGCTTCTTTTAAAGAAGCATAAAACGGAAGCGGAAGTGAATCGAAGTTTATGGTTTAACCGTGTTCGTCAGGATTTATGAAATAACGAGTCGTGTGTTTTGATTAATTTGAAGTGTCCCATGCAGGGGAATTTCGAAACATAAAAAACTTCATACTGAACTATATTCTGATTGATAAAAACGTTTTTGGATGAATCTTTAATGGAGTGGAATTAAATCTTTTCTTTTTTTTCAACTTGACCGTGCTAAGTTATACAATCCAATCGCTCGGAAAACTTCTCTAGCAGTAGTTAAACATTAATTAAGCAGCGTAAAGAGATCCTTCGGCATACTGGAACCTAGCTCTAAGCCACTTCACGAATTTAAACTGGGTTCGGAGTAAATTTTTCACCATAGCTAAAGCCTTCGTTAAGTACACCACCACTATGTTCACAATTACTGGAAAACCGTGCTCGGCCTCTGAAAACGAAATAGTCCGATCTCCATCGCGTAGCTTGCCCTCTTTGCGATAATTCTCTTCTACGATAACAATTTCCAATTCGCAGCTATCGGTTGCAAATGGGGAGTGGAGTATTGTTCCGTTTATCAACTAGGAACAAACCTGAATTCCAGGAACACTTTGAAGTAAGCCGGGTAGTGTTGTATTTACTGCTGAATATAACTTGCTACATAGTATCCTTTGTTCTAGTTGCTAATAATGTTTCTAATCCGGAATAAAATTAATGATTTTAAAAGATTTTAAGTCGGTTGGTGACAATAAGTTTTCAACGTAGCTGTTCTTATCCATCTTCGTTGAAACATATCTTCGAAATAAAATCTCCGGATGTAACTCTAGGGGGCACTATAAAATTTTTCATTCCAAGAACCTCGTCGACGTTAATTTAACGTCGCGATAGTAAAATAAGAACGAGACTCTCGTAAAACCCTCGGATGGTTTCTAAGGGTGACCGTCGACTCTCGTGATGTACTAAAGCTCAACTTCTTGGGGCCTTTTCTGGAGTGTTGACCGTCGCCTGCTGAAGTGCGTTTTGCCCTTTTTCTTTTCTCTTTCTCACGCGATATAATGCACGTGTATCCTCCCACATACGGCTATGGTATTAGGTTACGAGACAAAGCGCTAGAAATTTTCTGGTAAATACTCCACCTTTTTTTTCCGTTGGAAGGGAAAATTACCTGGAAGATGGGATGTAAAACGCTTTCAGAAAGGATGTGCTACTGATTTATCTCTCGCTTTTCTCGTTTTACGCTCCCCCATCCCGAGGTAAAAGCATCGTTCTTTCGCTCTGCGCCAACAGAAACCGTACTTTGATTTGTTACCCGTGTGATCTCTTCCAACTCACGATGAAAAGATAAAAAACATGGTGCTTAGTATTTTGTTTTTAAAGGCGTTTTAAGAGAAGCACCGTTTGTCGCGAATTTATGAAGTTTACGTCTTAACCAACGGGAAACACGAGATATTGCCGGGAGCAACTGCTAGCAATTGAGCAATTTTAAGGTTTCAAATGCCGAGAATACCCGGTAACGGCGATTCGGCGACGTCGTTTATTTGTACGAACGGGGATATAAATTATTTTCTATAGAATTTATCACCATATCCTACATGGCTCGCGGCCAACACCAGCGTTCTGTTACTGCTGCTTGGTTCTCCAATTCGGTCTCCGCAAACATTTTACAGCTTTTGTTCAACTTTCCGACCTAAATTTTTTATTCTATTTTGCGCGATGTGTCCCATGTGGTAAATTTCGTAATTATCTTCTCGAGTGGAAGTATGTCTGATAAATTTAGATCCTGACATATTCTTTTTAATTCATTTAATTATCATGTAAACAAATTTAATTTAAAATAAAATATGAATTATTCTTTTGTGGTTCTCCACTTCCATCATAGCTGGACTGTGTATAGTAGAGATAAGATCTCTAAAAATCAAGTGTTTCTCCAATTTTCAGTTTTTACTGCAGAGGTTTACTTCTTTTCGTGATACGCACCATGTTCCATATACATCAGTCTTATTTTTAATCAATATATCAGCTAGTCCAGGTGAGTTACAAAAATTATCCATTGTCAAACAATATCCTTTATTTAACAACCAGGAGCTTAAGTGAAGATTAGTGGTGGAGATGGAGTAGTATCCTGTTGTACTCGAAACCATTATGGAGATAATACAAGAGTGTAATCACCACTACTTTCCTTTTCTGACGAATCGTTCTTTGAATCACTGCTATTGAGTTCAAAAGCTTTATCTTCTGAACTAGATAGCAAGTTGTGATGGCTTTCCATGTTCCTCGACAATACTGAAGTAATGCGTGTTGCATAAGAAACAGATAATATTTTCTAGGCATTTTGTGTGCACTATACACAAAATGCGGTAGCTCCAAAAAAACTGCTGTGATTCACCGCTGACAACTTTTTTCTGGTTAGAGATAAAAGCACCATACTGTCTAATGAGTATATTCGGTTGTATTTATACATACAGAAAAACAAAACTGCAGCAACGAGACAAAATTCCGTCAGGTCAATGGGGATTTCTTTCTCGACAATATTCTTATTATCTCTGTATACCATCTTTTTTCCATTTTTTTGGCCTTTTACCCTAAACTTTTATCTATGTTCTTCGTTTTACCTACTACCGGGGCTCAAAGTTCACTTCACAAAATTAAGTATTTATAAGTTCGTAGACGACTAAAAAGGACACAGTAAAGGAAAAACTGGATAGAACTTCGACTGTCGTATAAAGGAACACGAAAGGGACAACAGATTATAGGATGGTATGCCGAAGAAGATTTTACTGAACTCTATTAAAGATTTTCTCACTC
This sequence comes from Onthophagus taurus, assembly GCF_036711975.1. Lineage (NCBI taxonomy): Eukaryota > Metazoa > Arthropoda > Insecta > Coleoptera > Scarabaeidae > Onthophagus > Onthophagus taurus. The sequence continues at coordinate 36,354,012 of NC_091972.1, read as the reverse complement.
CACGCCGTACGCGGCCTTTAACGAATAATAATTAGTTCATTAATTACTTAATAATTAGTTACTGGGGTAATACTAGTAGACTTTAATATATATTATTAATTTTCCACCAATTTTCTCACTTTTGAACTTGTTTCTGAACAAGTCCAAACATGGCAAGCGAAACGTCAAACAGTGATCTATTATTCAGCGTAATCTGAAGTTTCTATATTTATTTACAGGAAACCATTGCAATTAATAGATATCTTCGAGAATAAGCTGGTTTAGTTATTTTCAATATTGTAGAAATTTGCGAATTTGATAGGCACGAAAGAGTTTGTTATCTGTTACTAAATACGGCATCAATGAGCACTATTAATGCACATCTATCCTGTTTAAGCCAATAGCATCGATGACTGCTCGTCTAGAAGATTGTATCAATAGACCTTACAGGTACAGATCTAAATCGCGTTTACGTTTAACTGATAATGGGATGCTATTCAACAAGTATCCTTTGTACATATATCCTTCCAGTCTTTGATACTTTTGCATTTTGTGATTCCATCTGCTTTAATTCTTTTCCTAAATTATTTCATTTGCTCGCTTTAAGTTTGTATGTAGTTCCTTTTTGTCTTCTAGCCTTCTGAGGGTTGAATTTGTATCATCGTAAGATTTTTATAAACTAATTTCCTCCTCCGTTGTCAGAAAGTGAACTGTGTCTCTTTTTGACACGGTTATTGTGGATGTTTTCTACTTCTTGTATTGCTATGGTTAAATCTTTTATTTGTTCTACTTTTCTTTAAAATCTTCTTCTATTACGGTCATTTTATAGTCTCTTAATAGTTTTTTTAAGGTATCTTCTAACAATTTCCTATTTGTAAGTGGACAGAAAGTTTACCATTTTTCGGTCTATTTCCTTTCCTGTACCTGTGCATTCTGATTTCTTTGGATTTTCTAGTTATCTTGCTTATCATATCCATACCTATATGTAATACCCTGAAAACACATTTTTCTTGTTTGAGTTCTCAGCACCTATCATTTTTTGAACATCTATATCTCATGCCCAAATTGTTGCCAACGGAAATACTGGATGATATCTTCCATTCCATATTTGCTCGTTTTCGACTTTCACTCTCCACAGTGTTTATAATTTCTTCTTCTTCCTGTAATGTGGGCAACCCTATAATAACTACCCTAGCTCACTCTTGACTGAGATGCCCCACTTTTTCTCTAGATATTTCGTACATTACTTGTGTTTTCTTGTTGTGTTGTCTTTCGGTTGTTCCAAGATTCGGTTACAAAAACTTAATAAAGTTTAATATTGATCATCTGTGTGTTGTTTATTAAGATTTGTCTGCAAACTTAAATATTTTTGTTACCCTCGTGGGATATTTAACGTATTTAAATTTTCTCTATTTTTTTATTCTCTATTTTTCGGTACGTTCATCCAACAAACATCATATAAAAATAGTTTCAATCAAAAAAGGTTATTGTAGTCCACGATTATAATAAAATGCAGAACATATACAAGGATTAATTATGTTTTCAAAAAAATCCTGCGAGGATCAAATAATGTTTAAGTTATAAATTTTGTTATAAGTCATAAACAAATTGATACCCTACAATCTATAAAGGTGTCCCACAATATTCAATTGTTGAACTCTGCTTCTTTTTTTAATGGGTATTTCTCATAAATAGAACAATATTATCTTAAGGAAATAGTTAATTATTATTAAATACGATATCTTCCATTTAAGAATGTCAAATTAAACTTAAATTTGGATATAAAAGCCTGGTATTTCACTGTTTCTCATATTTGATTTGATTTTCAGATATACATTATCCATGTTATAATCAATATTCTAATATCTTTTTTTATTTTATATAAGTAATCAGTTCCATAGGAAGAAGTGTGGTTTTGATGACCGCAGAGCCGTCAGTACGATGTCTAGGAAGTGTCCTCGCGTCACCGGCCAATAAATAACCAGGGAATTTCGGTGGAACGTTCCAAATAAGTGAGGTGACGGAATGCAATTGGGAACGACGTCACAGCCCTGGGGCTGCCATTTCGCCAACCACGACAAGCTTGTCACAATCCGCTTGCGGGAATCCGCCTCTACAGAAGATATTGGACGCTTGTCCGATTTAAATTGATGCTAGCCGATTTCAAATTGGTTTTACGAAACTCGTATTTCCCACGAAAAAAAGAAAACTTGTTATTAAACATACGTTTAATACGAACAACATCATGAAAGGCGGAAAATTTCATAATAAATCGTTTTAATACAAATATTTACCGAAAAAGTATTCTTTTTATTCGTTTAATAAGAAAGACCTTTTCAATCTATTACTCTCGTACCAGCAATAAAACAGTCAACTTCCTCAAGAGAGACTCCATTTTAATTTCCTCCGGAATTAAGCTCCGTTGTTCTTGTCGATTTACAAGCGAAAAAATGATGGATGTTCGCTTAAGAACGAACCGAAAACGAAGAAGGCGCTAAGTGCTATTTCCTCGGTAGCGCATTTCGAAGGATTACTACCACCCCACACCTTCTCCCCTTAGTTCCGGTTGTCGCCCCAATTTTGTTTAATGCACCGGCAAGTGTTAAGCCGCGAGGATCAAATCTGCGTTCGAATAATTCATTTTAGGAGAAGCCCTCAACTTTTTTCATCGTTTCTTTCTTATCTTTTATTTTTTTGCGAGCAGGCCATAAAATTATCCGGTTCGTCCATAAGCGGATTACAGATGGGATTGCGGGGATCACTGGCTGGTCGTTTATCAGGATATATGGGATATTGTTTTTCCCCACGCCGTTCGATGCGAAAACTGCCGGTGACTTTTTCCTGTGTGTATAGGGGGCGAGGATATTCGAAGGATTTCGTGATGTCTCTTGGGCTCGACTCCGAATTGTACCGCAACTTTACGACGTATCAATTCCTTTCTTATACGTAGAGAGAGATGCTTAAGGGGACGACCCGGATCTGTTGCGGATACGCGAGATAATTTTATTCATCAACTTCCTAATGGGATCCAAATCCAAACCGGTTAGATAGAACAAACTGAAATCCTACTGATACATCGTTTGGGTGCATTCAATTAGTGGGAATCTCATCTTAGAGACTATGAATCAACTGCTGTAACTAGATGCCCTAGGTAATTGAAGCACCTTCCCAACGATAATTAAGGTTCCTTCATTCCGAAACTTGTACAAACTCGCTCTCGAAGTTTAATTACGCTATATTTGCGACAAAGTTCTTACATTTCCAAATTGGAATTTACTATCTCATAATCGCTATTGTAACTTATCTCTTAAATCTCTTAATTGTGCTCTTTTCGTAAATTGTTGTTTAATATCTCTGTGACTTGGTGTAAAAAGGGCCAATGTTTTTCTTTTCTTGAAAATAAGACCTATATTGCAAAACCATTAATTTGTAATATATTTTCAATGCTAAAAGGCCCAAAGTCAAATTCCACTTGGAAGTATGCGTAATTATATTTATTTATGAGGCCTACGTCCAGCAACCTTGCTATCAATTTTATGCAAGAAGGGCCAAAGTAAAGATACGCCAGCCTTACTTTTGATTATATAATGCAATAACGCCCAATCTTGACTTTAGCGAAGTGCCACATCGTTTGGTGAATATGAAAATCAGGGCGAATTATTAGGTGAAATTGAAGGATATCTAGATACCGTAGAAATTACTGTGCCATCAGTAAGTGCAGAAATAATAAAACTTGACCGTAAAAAAGTACATCTCCTTTCCTGGAAGAAGATTGTGATTTTAAGAATAGTTCGGATGAATACATTCCAAATACTGATGATGATACCGATGATGAATCATCACTAGAAAATCTTTCGTTATCTATAAGAAAAAATTCAAGATCTACCAAAGGAAAGAAAGAAAAGAGGTAGAGTACAAAGCAGTTAAAAGAACGCAATGAAAAACTCAGGGTAAAGAATATACCGTTTCTGGAAAAGAAATTCCAGCCAAGTACTTAAAGCCGCCTTGTACTTGCAGATTAAAGTGCTCTGAAAAATTCAGCTTATAAAAACGGCTAAATATTTTTAACAACTTTTTTTCTGGTGAAGCGCATAACCAATTTCTAGCAGAATCGGTTGAAGAAAGTAAGAAAAAAGTTGAACGTTTAAGAGGTGATACGGATAAAGTTAGCAAACGCAATTTTTCCAAAAGGTATTTCTTGCAAAAGTCTGATGAGAGATTCAAGTTTGTCAGGCCATGTTTTTAAATACTCTTGCTGTAACCTTAAAAAAAGTATTATTAGTAATTATTGAAAAGAAAAGGGTTTCAGCTATCGAAATTTGTCAAGAAAATAAAGGAGGTAAAGAAGGTAAACAGTTTCGAATCCCTTAAAGTGATAAGAATGTTATTAGAACACACATAAAACTGTTTCCAGCTTATAAAAGTCACTATGCACGAGAACACACAGGAAGAAAGTATTTGTCTTCAGATTTATCAATTTCCAAAATGTATCATCTTTATGTTGAATACTGCCAGACAAATAACTTCACAGTACGAAAAGAATCTGTAACAGAAAAAATGTTGTTGAAGAATTTAACTTATCATTGCATAGGCCATAATTGGATACTTGTGGCAAATGTGATAAATTTCAATTACAACTTATGTATTCCGAAAACGAATTAGAAAAACAATCCATCCAAACTCAATTAAACGATAATCTATACCAGTGGTTCCCAAAGTGGTTCCTACGGACCCCTTGGGGTCCCTGTAAGTTCTCAGGGGGTCCGTAGCAAAATAAAATTAATTCGGGGGTTCGTAGCTAGTGTTGGGGGGTCCGCAAAAAGTAAGAACAGTAGTCAGTTGTTGTAGTATATGTAAGTCTGTGAAGTGTATTAAGAACTAAATTTGTAAGATAGTATAGCGTATGTAAGATTTGTAAAGGACAAACAAATATTTCAAGAATTATGATTTGTGAAATGTTTGGAAACTGATACAAAAGATGAAATTATATTTAAGGAATTAAATATTTTTTTGAAGCAAAAGCTATTCCTTTGTGTAATATCATCTGCTTTGCTACTGATGGTCCTCCGGCAATGGTAGGACGCCATCGAGGTTTTCTGGCATATTTAAAACAAGCAGTACCGAATAGTATAATAGAATATAACAGTACATTGTGTCATTCATCGACAACATTTAGTAGCAAAAAATCTTACATCGTTCACTGAATTATATGATTAGAGCAGTTAATAAAATCAAAAAGAATGTCTTAAATGAGAGATTATTTGCTCAACTTTGCCTGGAGAATGATGAAGGTTACAATCGTTTGCTACTGAACACAGAAATACGTTGGTTGTCTAGAAGTGCATGTTTGAATAGATTTTACTCACTTTTTGATTAGAATTCTTTGAAACTGAAGACAATGATCTGCGACTTAATTTATTTCATTCAAGAAATGATATGTTTGCCAAATTTAACGAAATCAATTTGAAGCTGCAAGGCGATCGGTTGAATTAAATAAAAACAAAAAGTGTAATATCTGCATTCGTAAAAAAACTTTTTATTATAAAGAAAAGTTGGCTAGAGGAGAATTCTCTTAATTTCCAAAACCTTTTTAGTTACAAAATCGTGATATTGATTTGCTTGTATATTGTCAGCACTTGGAGGCACTTCACTTAGATTTCAAAAAAAGATTTGAAGACATTCTTCATTTGGTTATTACCGATTGGGCGTTGGACCCTTTTACATACAAATCAACTAGCTCTGTGTTTATTCATTAGCAACTTATCGAGCTAAGTACAAACGAAGAATTAAAACCAATGTTTGTTGACGAATATGAAAAATGTTGGTTACAAAAACAGATACCAACTTTGTATCCCGAAGTATAGGACACTGCGGAAAAGTTTTTAATAGCTTTTTCGTCTTCGTAGTTAATGGAACGTAGATTTAGTGCGGTTATGAACCTGATTACGAAAAAAAGAAACCGACTTGATGTTAGTGCTCGTAGTGACTTGCGGTTATTGCTTACAAATATAGAGCCAAACATAAACAATTTGATCACAACTCATCAGGCTCACCCATCACATTAAAAAATGTTATCTTTAAAACAGTAATATGTTTTTTTAATGTTGTTTTAAATATCAAAATGTTTTTATATGTATTTATTTTACGTGACAAGTCAGTGACAGGTCATCAATTTTCTAGCCAGCTCACTTTTTACGACCACTGCATTCTGGTAAAAACAGTTTTAGTAGTACGGCACTGACTAGGGGGTCCACGATCACATTTTGGCTTAAGAATGGGTGAGTAGCCATAATAAGTTTGGGTTCGTTCGATCTAGACTTAGCTGAATATATAAAAGAAATCTGACAAAATAAGAAGAAGACAAGATATGCACATAGTCACTGCTTTATTTGACTTAGAAAAATGCCTACCTACACAACACTTGATCAGTGGTATTGCTTTCTACAAACGTCAAGTTTGGACACAAAACTTGACAATTCATGAAAGTTGCGGTTTGGTGCCAACATCGGCATATTGTTATTTATGGGATGAAACATTGGCAGTACGTGGTGGGCAGGAGATAAGTTCGTGTCTTTTTCAGTATCTTACGAATGTAGAACGTGATGCTTAAAAAGGTAACTTGTACAGCGACTCATCTGCTGGATAATATAAAAATATCTATGTCTGTCTGATATTGTTACATACTGTTCACTATTTAAGACGATAAGGTAAGTATACAACAATCAATCATAAATTTCTGGAAGCTGGCCATACCTACATGGAAGCTGATACTATCCACGCTGCAATAGAGATAGCAAAAAAGACTAGGTACTATAGTTAAAATTGCCCTAGCTTAGAGACTAGGCAATCTTAATACAGACGGTTCAAAAAAAGTCTCCAATAAAAGTTGTTGAAATGGAGCAGAAAAACTTCCTCAAATTTAAATCTCTACTGGATTTGAATTATATTCATTGCAAACAAAATACTCTAGGACAATCTGTTAAGTAGTCATTAATCAAATTTATTCAATATCAACCAGAAAATCCAGGTAAAGTGTTCTATAAAGAATCTTTTTCTACCGATGAAGAATTTAAAACTTTAGATTTGTCAAAAATAAATTCAGCGAGGACCATACCCACCAACATTATGTTACAACCACTAAATAACATTAACGTGGACAGCAGAATTTTCTACGAAAGGTTTATGAAAAATCTTACCGGAAAATTTGATGTTGAAGACTATTTTCCAGATGAATGGTCTGAATACGAAACGTAACACTTTTACATAGCTTGGAGCTCTTTCAATTAGTATATTTTTGCATATTTTGAAGTTCTTTGTTGTGTTTGAAACTCTATATTCTAGTAGTTAATAACTTTGTCTTTTGTTGTAATGTATAAAATATTTTGTCTGTTTTTATATTTGCAGCAAAAAATGTTTCAATAAAATATGTTGATACGTGTATATTCTGTATTTGTGTAATTTTTTTGGTACTGTTAAATAAGCTGAACTATAAGTAATCCTAATAATAGAAACATGTTACTATCAAACGTTGACTTCAATAAAATAAACTAAGCATTAAACATTGAACTAAAAGAAGTAGCAAATCTGTTTTCTTAATTTACTCAAAAGTAAGAATTTTGACATTGCCACTTTTTGCACCAAAGCATAGATTTTATCTAATATTGTTACTAATATAAGTTCTTAATTACTTGTTAATTACAATTATGTTTACATTGACCGGCTGTGGACCCGACTACGATTTGATGGAGATTAATTAGTCTTAGACATGTGATGAGGGATTTATCGATTTTGATGGTATTGATAACACTTGACACGCAAGATTAAATATTAAATGAAATTTTATTGCAGCTAAATTGAGTTTTATTTAGTTTCTTATTTAAACAACTTGGTCAAAATAACTTCTTATTACGGTTGAAAAGCTCGGAAAAGCAGCAGTAGTTTCCAAATAGCCCCGCAAAGTTAAATTTGTTAAAATACAACGGGGAGCGAGTTTCAAACGGGAAACCAGGTCTTATTTGTTCGGCATTTTGTGAGTTCTCTGTTCCACCTCGATTTATTTATTCCCATTTTCGCCCTGCATTTTTCAACTCTAAATATTTACCGCAAACTGGCTCAATGGAAGAACGAACTTTTGTCTGGCGCATTTGGCAGTATGGGATGAAACTTCCGTGTGATATTGCGCCGCCTGTGCACCGGAAAAACTCACGCGGAAGGATTACGGATGAGAATATCCTAGTCCGCACTTCGACACTAGTTTGACCTATTTGGATGTCGAAAACGGAATCCACCGCTTGTCCATATATCACGCGGCATCGGGAGCGCGTTTAGATTAGTTTATGAGCACGATAGATAACCATCTCTGTTTAGAAATCCGCGTATGCGGAACTTCCTAGTCAATTCTGACCGGCTACACTTTGCACGCTCAAACCCCCTCATTGTCATAAACGAAGCTTGGTAGGAATTTCCCTGGTGGTTCCCGCAAAAGCGGCTTGGCTCGGTCGTTAAGGGACACGTTTGTTTAATGTTCTCCGCGGATCCGAGTTTGATGCCATCCGAAACGGTTATAATCCAGTACGTGATCGTCTACATTCTCCATCTCGATTATACTACATTAATACGTTTACCACACAATTTTATTTATTGGCAATAAATTTTTAAGAACCAACTCTGCTTTTTAACACGTACTCAGCAACCACAATTTCAACGAAAATTATATGCAATAAAATTTTATATCAAACATTACGAGTTTTTAACGCGATATTACCAAAAATTACTACCAAAGTTAAAATTAGGTAACAAAACTTTATCTTGTGTTTTAAACGGCAATCAAAAGAAAAATGAGAAAAACCAAATCCCCTCTTATCTCCACCTAAAGATTTTCCGCCTTCATAACGCGATAACACCCCTAAAGATCCTTTTTCAATTCGTTCCGAATTTAAATAAAGCTCCGTCGTACCGTCTTATTTCTCCGGATATTAACCTACGAAAGCCAGTCACGTTCGTAGGTTTTTCCGCGTACCCTATTTCGTGCTCACATCGTCTCGTCAACGAGGTTGACGTGGGATACGTGAAGTTTTTTCCGAGTCAACATTTTCCTAAAGAAACTTCGTAGGGAAAACTCACCCAAAACCGAGGGCAGGTGAAAATCCGGTCCCAATCCGGTTAAGGGAATGGAATAGGTGATGGTACTTCGGTTCAAAAGAATTTTACGTCACACGATTTTAAAAAGAATAGTAAAATAGAAACCAAAAAATAAAATAATTTCTACATTGAGGTCGAATTATGAATCGAAATTGATCATTTCCAGGATCTATTCGTTCCAGAGGCGGGCGGTCCTATTATTTATGGACAATTAGTCGTCTCCGCAGCTTTAGTTCTCCTCATTTTACAATCCCCGACTCCGTCTCGAAATCGAAGATTATTCGTTTTCCCTTTGCCTCGTTCTGCTGGCGACCTAGTTCGCAAAGTAATTAGTCTCGACGTTGTTTAGTCGTTTTTTACGGCCCCCTTCACACTCCTGTACCAAGTTTTTCCTTCCTCCACAGCTAACTGAGTTTAATTAGTTCTCTGCAGGGGGTAGTACTTCTCGGTAACTTCTCCGTTTTTTTCAATCTGTCACTGTATTTTACGACTGCTCGGATAGAGATGGTCTAGAGGATCGTTCGATAGATTAAAGTTTACAGTTGGATCAATTTAAAAAGTACTGCTACGAAAATTTATTACAAAGGTTGAATAAATGTAAAAAAAAGTATTAATGATGATTTTTTTATGAAGAAATATTAAAGGGAATTTTGTAATTAAAAAGATTATAACTCGACTCGCCCATTAAAACCCCATCTTTAGCGGACGAGTTTATATTGAAAGACCTACACATAATTTAAGCCGAGAATCTTTCTAATTGCGATTTCTACAGAACATGGAAATGTTACTGAGAAAAAATGTTACCTTGCACTTCGACTTAGAAGCGTAATTAAAGTAATATTAATAATAATAATTTCAAAAGCTTGCCTTAATAGAACTTTACAAATGCCAGTAAAGTCCCAACATTCAAGTTTTACCCAACAAGATACTATGGTCTAATTGATGGACCATAGTTCTTGAAGTTTTAAAAGTTTTAGATATTTTAGTGTAAACGATGTCAACCCTCCATCATTTATTACATCTAATACAAAATGAGTGAAATTTTCACGCTTCTCGACAAACACATGATGCGATAATATCAGAGATATAAGAATAGAAGATTTGACAATATGAATATGTGTTATAATTGAAGATATTTTTTACTCTTGAACAAACATTATTATTAGTAACATATAAATTATTCACGATTTCGAAAATATCCTAATGTAAGAGCTGTAATGTTATCACCGCGGTACTCCCAAACATTAACAATTTTTGCAAAACATGCCAAACAACTTCATTAAATTTCATATATTCTTTGATCCAATGCATCAACAAAAATGTTTGCCGACAATCACTAGCGAACATTCAATATTCTCTAGATAATTCCTGTATTTTACAAGTGATTTGAAGAAAAAGGTAAAATTGATCGTAAATTTGATCAGTATGTTACTGCCAATTCAGATGAGAACAATTACGAAGATCTGTATGTTATAAATATTTATATGGAACTGTAGATCAAAAAATAAACTTGAAAAGTTGCATAAGGAGGCAAAATCACAAAAATAGGCAAAACGTTTATAGTAATTTTCGTCTATTTTTTAGCGACAACATTGTCAACCACGTCGTTCAGTGGACTAATATAGAGAACAGCATAAAGAACGGTGTCTTATAGAAAATCTGGATGCTATGATTTATTGGTTGTTAATATTAGTAGAAGTTTACAAATCAATTACAGCTGTATGAAGATGAACGCTCTATCTTTATCCAGACTATGGCTCGAAACATCATGAACAAAAATCTAGATTTAGACAAATTATCACTAATTCGAGCTTTCTTTGAGTTATGACTACCCATACTACAAGTTATCCCATGAAAATATAATTGACGATTCACATTCCATGGAAGGTGCCCCTTTAAATTAGTGGCAGCATGTTATCTTGGGTATGATAAAGGGGTTGGACGGACCACATGACAAGTGATACCTGCTTTCCAAGCTTTAAAAATACTTAGAGAACTAGAAAAAAGACATGTTAACTGCATGGAACAATTCTAAAACATAAATTGGAGCTTCTTCGAGAAATGACCATCACACGAAAGTGGAATGAGTATGAACAAAATTTTGATATCAAGAAAGAGCCTGTTACTGTTGTAAATATGGGAAGATTGTAGTAAAATATGCACAATAAAGATACATTTCTGAAGATGAAAAAAAAACCCACAAATTATTATTTACTACAATAGAACTAAGTCAGATGTAGAAACTATGGACCACTTTCTCCGAACAAATACTATCAATGTTCAATCAAGTATATGCCCCGTGGCAGTATTTTATAACATGGTAGATTTTAGTACACTGAACGTTTATGTTAGAAGGATTAATATAAATAAACACTACAAGAGATTAGAAATGACGAGAATTTTTCATGCAGTAACGACAGGAATTGTTTCTAGTACTAAAACTGGAAAAAACAGAGAAGAAATACGGTCAAAATCTTAAATCAGTCGAGAATCCCTTAAACCATATTGTGAGTTTTACGTAAATATCTTGGTTTACACCCATACAAGATCAAATTAACTCAAGGACTGGCGCTTCTTGATCATTTCAAGCGCCGAAACTTTTCAGGTTGGGCTCTACTACAATTTGAATAAAATTTTGGATTTCATCGAAAAATCATGTTAATTAAGTCAAAAATGAGCTTGATAAAAAATGACAAAAATGATTATTACTATAAGTACGAAGGCTTCCAACTGCAAACTTTTTGCCTATTATTTCAGTGTATACGTAGGGTTGGTGTGTTTCCAACATATCTAATGATATTTCAAAGTTATACATCCAGAGTTACTATTTAAAAAGCATCTCCTGAGGGCATTTTCGGTGGCGGCATCTTTTGCTCGATGTCAAAAGATATTACCTCACTGTTGTCAGTTGATTTAACAAGTTCTGTCTTATCCTTTGTAATCTAAAAATGTTTTAGCTTTCATTTGGTGAAGTTCCTTGTCTCATTTTAGTACGTCGAGTGTTACTCTATTTTTGCTTAACCAACCAAGAGCTTTAACGAATTAGTCACATGTCTGGAATGACTTTGATATTAGAAATAATACATTACATTTGGTGCATTACTTTTATAGTTAAATCTGTAAGTAAGTATCTGTGAGTCAATCTTAATTAAAATAAGCACCCACTTTAGGCCATTGTAGGCTATCCTCAGAGACGAACGTTAAATCTGTTCAGTAATTAAGATATCTTCAACATAACTTTTGGCATTATTATATTAAAATATCTTAATTTCTAACCAAATTGTCGATTATCTCTGAGGTATATCTCATTTAAGTTAGATTCACTAGAAAAATTTAAGGGTTCAGTCTAGGGACTCTAGTAAAGGTGTTAATGTGGAGACACCTTTAAACACCTTTACAACGCGAGCATGTTGGGCGAGCATCACCACATATCAATATCAATCTTCTTGAACTTATTAGCCACTTGCTGAGAGATAGATTTGAGACCATCATCTTTGCAGAAAGTTTCTGAGACTTTCTGATATTAGCGTATTCAACCTTTTTCACACTTCACTTTTTCCAATATTTCATTTTCAAGCTGCTTTCCTTACATTTTTTTCTTCACTTCTACTTTCAATTACTTTCATTTAAGCTACTGTCTTTATAATAATATTAACATACAGAACATAACCTGAAATTAGTTCCAATATGGGGTATCACAGCGGTATAGGAAGGGGATAACTCCTAGAACTACCCCATTAATACTTTCAGTCATAATATTTATCGAAAGTTGAAAGATGGTGAAATTCTTCCAGTTAGAAAGTTACTGTAGTTTTTAATTTTGGAGGGTCGTGAATTGCTTCAAGATTTGCTCACGGGGATGAATTTCTTAAGACGAGTTCACCTTTCCAAATGAGAGGCGAGATTTTGTCCTCAACGATCATTTTCCAAACATAAGATATTGCCCTTCTAATAGCTAACAATGGTCCCATCAGGACGGAAGTCCCAAAGTCTCAAGTCATCAGCTAGTATCTCGGTATATAGGCCAGGAGGAAGTTAATAGCCGGATTCTGCATACAAGCCGGGCACCTCCGCGGGCCAAACAGGCCCCTTAATGGCTTTCTCAATCTATTCCATCCGTCTGGGCTTGCGGGAGTTTGCATTAGCGCCCCCGACCAGGCAGTCGGGGGGCCATCGATCCGCAAAAGGACGACAGGATGCGGGATAAATCGTGCGCGACAATGCAGTTCATTTTGGGTGGGTGACGGTTCGGATGCCTGAATAATTGTCCCGCCGATTGCTTCTCACGCCGACTGTTCTTTCATTAAACGCGCTGTGACATTACAGCGCGAAATGCGCAAATTTAATCTGCGATAGAGACCAGACCGTGCCAGGTCACCCGTAAAGTATTCCCATTTTCCGATTGTTACCAGCTGCGTTTTCGGCAGCCCTCACGATGAACGGTAATACGTGCAGCGAATAATGTGACTCCCCTCGTTCTGCTCACGTGCCTATCCACCAACTCGCTCTTTCATCAATACACTATTTCACTATATATGTGCTTAATATAACTCAATTTACAAAACATTTCGGTCGATTTAATTAAAAGAAAATCATATCTTTTTTTACAACCCATAAAGTTTTCAAAGCCATACCAATAATACTTTGTAGTATTTCGATACCCAATTTCCTGTGATATATGCAGACTGGTAGTTTGTTTTCCGGCAAAAAATTACCGAACAAGAATAGTAGATATCACAATAAAAAAAAAACAAAAATATATTGCTGTAACGAAAAATAGGATGTGAGTAATTGAAAAATATCGTTTACGTGTTTTTTTGAATTGAACGTGTTGGTTCGATGCAGCAGAATTCGCATCAATTCAGCTAATAACATCGAAAAACACCCGTCGCGAGAACCGAACACGCGTAATAATTGTCGATTTACGGCCCGTTGGTGTTGAAATAATGAATAAAATGTTACGCTGCCGATGAAAACATATCATAAAATCGACAAGTTGTTATAATTTGTTGCGTACCAACTCGTTATTATTTGCTAGCCAATTATCAACCAACTACATTGTGAACATGATTTATGAAATTTGGGTACTAATTTAAAGCGATATTAACTTGCATTTACATCTTTTATAAGAAATTAATGTTATTTGCCATATTGTGATTCTATTTGGGATATTAAAGAAAATTAAAGAATTAATATTTAATGATAATTTTTAATTGGCTATTATTCATGATTTAATGACATCTATGGTGTTTTATAATATAACATTTGGGTCATTAATAACCTTAGATTTTAATGTAAATTACAGTATTTATAATATAGTAGGGATAATAAATATCAATGAATATTATAAAACTTACCTAAATATAAATTAAACTGTTTGCTAAAATATATAACTTATATAGATGACTATTTCATTCATATCGTTAACAGCCAATAAGAATTCGCGGTTTTCCGTCAATTGCGAGTATTTCAGCGGTTATTTGGCCGTAACCATGGAGAACGATAATACGAACCTTTGTATTATCGCTGTAATACGAACCTTTGTATTATCGCTTGTTTGACATTTAATTAATTTCGAGACATCCATGCATGTTTCCATAACAATCAATGTAATTTATTAAAAAAATATTAAAATTCTAAAAATATGTAATTTTTTATTCATGAAATAGTCTAGCCATATACAACACGACAATCGAAAATACTCGAATCTCGACGTATTGCCTTAAAAAACACCACTCGACCTTCGGTCTCGTGGTGTTTCAGGCAATACGTCTCGTATTATCGAGTATTTTCGATCGTCTTGTTGTATAATATATGATTATGAAATAAAAATTGACAGTTACGACTCTTAATGCTAAATGTATCTCACGAATCAATAAATAGAATTGCATGTATTTCTAAATTCATTCAATCTGTTGGCATCGAGCAACATTCAAAAAGTGTTTCGTGGTGAATGAGGAATAAACATTTATATGTATTTATTAACATCTCCAAATACATACATCTTGTTTTAATGATAACGAAAATTAGGTTGAAATTGAAGTTAATATCAATTTTGTTGTACTTTTACTGGTTTATTTATATTTTTGTTGTCTAACTAGTTTTGGCAAAAATCCATCATCAGAGACAAAAGTCAATGAATTTTACAGGAAATTAACATCGAAAACATAAAGCGGTGAACAAATTAAAATTATTATTGTTACAAAATTTACTTAAAATAAACGTAAAAATTTTTACAAATCTTTAAAGAATTAACTCCGCATGGACATCTTTTGTGGTAGATGTTACAAGATGGTCTGAAATCATTGACTTTTGTCTCTGATGATGGCTTTTTGCCGAAACTAGTTAGACAACAAAAATATAAATAAACCAGTAAAAGTACAACAAAATTCGAAAATTTTTTCTATCACGATAACGAAAATTGTTGATGTTTATCCCACTAATTGAAGTAATTCATTCGTGTCTGAAAATAATTAGAATTCGCCTAAATACTTTGTTGTCTGCACTGATGGAACTCATTCCATGTCTGGCTGCTGTGGAGGATTACAGGCGATTATTCGAAACAAATCACTAAATGCACTGTGGACTCATTACATTATTCAAGAAGAGCGCTTATGTCAAAGCATCTGTGTTTCGCACTGAATCAGGTGTTGTAATGTATAACGAATTTGTTAAATTTTATGAAATCTCGTTTTTCAACAAAGTTTTTTAAAAAACTGTGTAAGGATAAGTAAAAATATATAAATTACGAATGACGGAATCCTAGATATAGCAATTAAAGAAAGAAACACTTTAGGTAGGAAGGCAATAAAGATAAGGACCAACATAATATGGGATCGAAAAATATCAAAACTAAACAACCAGAGAATATACAAATCAATTATAAAAAGTATAATCTCATATGGAAGCGAAGTATGGCCATGGAAACAAAATACGGAAAAAATATGTTAAAGCTACAGAGATGGACTATTGATGAAGGTAGATCGAAATGAGAAAAGATAAGAAATCATGGATGCTAAACGCACCGCGTGAATGATGGTTTGGCCATGTCCAAAGGATGGATGAGAATTGACTTCCCATACAGATCTTAAAGTGGAAACCGCATCGTCGTAAAAAGAGAGAAAGAGCAAGGACCAGCTGACTTTACATAACTATGATCATAATGTCATGGTATTAAATTTATGACGAGCGCTATACCTACAGTCGTTGATGTCACGAGTTCGTCTATCACACTTCAACTATTTACTGCCACACTCCCTCTGCGCAACTGACCGGCCAAGATGGATTTGTCAAGCTGAAGTTTTTATTTTCCTTAAAAATAAGAATAGAAAAGTTGAGAATATTTCGCTGATGCTAATTTTTTAATAAATCTTGCATATTTACGCGACATTTTTGAAAAGCAGAATTGCTGCAATCTCTCTTTTCATGATCAAACGAACTTGATCTTCGTAAAGATATAAAAACCATGTTGAGAAGCATTTAACACAGCCAATTGTCTGGTTTGAGAAACATATTCAAAATGACAATTTCGATTGCCTGAATTCAACATAGTCTGAATTTAATTGTTATCATGTGATACCAGTTTGATAACAAAATTTGGCAGCATGGAATAGATAAGGGTTAGTAGATTTTGATTCCAATTTCGACGTCGAATTTTTACGGAGATGTAATAAAAATCAAGTATAAAGCAAAAATCAATTTGAAAAAGAAAATGAGAGTTAATCCCCTTCCTCACCTCATAAGGTTTCATTTTTTATTGTAAATTCAAGGATTCATTGTGATTCAAGAATACAAACTAAATAACTTTTCTATCAGAGTCTTCACCTCTTAGCTAATTTCTTCGAGCAATGGACACATGATATGAAAGACATTTGTACAACTTCACTATTCTCAAAACATATCTATTTTTCTACAAACACTACCTAACGGAATTAAAATATAAAACTGTCAAGAAAAGTATTTTTAGAACCAAAACCTGCAATAAAAATGCGTATTGCCAACCACTCGAAGTTGTTTGTTGACCCGGAATCGAAATGCGTTAAGTAGCACTTTCCGGAAGCTGCAATCGACAGCGCAGAATATAGCATTAAATAGCTAGGTTTTTCTGATGTGGAAACTATTGCGACCGTTCCGGTTGCGTTGGCCGAACGGTTGCCGGTCAGTTCCGCAGCATTTTTCGTTGAAGAGGTTTTTATTCCAATTGGGGAAGCAGTTTTCTTTTTTTCGATTCCCCGGATGGGCTCATATAGTTTTGAAATAAAGCTTGAAATTTTTATCATTGTAAAGTTCACAGACTAGAAGCGAATCGTAAACTATTCCATAAACCACCAAGTATAAATCATTTCAATGCTTAAAAATTGTAGTCGTTTTCAATAACTCCATTATCGTTCTGCATATTAAAGGTTATTTTAGCAATGTGTGTTATTAAAGAGTCTACGTGTTAATTACTTTGCGCCACATGTTTGGTAAAGTTGTAGAATAATTGATACATGGTATGAAGTTAAGATTTTCGTATACCTTTATCCAAAAATTGTATACATCCACTGTTATCACAAAAATACTCTAGTACTAAGCTACTCTGGTGGTTGAAAATATTTCTCATCTTGACGAACGTTCGATCACAACCAAAGTTTTCATCAACCAATGGTGTGCGAAAACTTCTACTTCAGATAGGACATTGCGATTAACCCAAAAATTAAAATAAAAAGTATTAAATTTATTAACGAAGAATAATTCTGAGAATTTGAAGGATTTAGCACGATTTGAAAATGTTTTCAAGAGTTAAAGAAATGAAATCCCTTCCGACTGTTTCAACAATATCCATGGATTTACAGAAATCGCTTGAAATATAGATTGGTCAAAAATATTCGGAGTAGGTATTTCCAAGAACTTTCAGATTTCTTGTAAATTTCCAAACATTTTCTTTCTGTCTATTCTTTTAAATTACAAAATGTATGCAAAGCTTTCCAAAGATTTTTGGGATATTTATTAAAGTATTTTTGAGAATTTATAGCATATCCTAACTATTTTTTTTCTATTGATTATATTTTTTTTTCTATTGATTATCTTAGATTTAAAACTATTGCCACAGATTATTATAAACTTTTATGATTTGTATCAGTGTATTTAAGTTTTTGAAGTATTTCCAAGATCTAAGCTGTTTCCAAGAATTATGTGAAGTCTGCGTACGATTTCACCGTGTACCCAACAATTTCCAACAATTTGTACGGATTCGGAGGTTTATCTGTATCCTTCATGATTTTTGGAATATTATCAAAAGCTACATGAAGATTTTCGAGGATTTCCAAAGAATTTCTATAATTTCCAAGATATTTAAATGATTTTCTATAGACTATTCAAATATATAGAAGGCTTCCATGAGTTATTTGAGATTTCTAATATTATTGGGAATATCACTGATACGTATATAGGATTTCAACAATTTTTACTAATATTTCCTCTAAATATTCAAGCATTTTTCTAAGATTTTCAAGGGTCTCTATCGATTTTTTAGATTACAAAATATCTCCAGAGATTTCTAACGATGTATCTGGATACATCATGGTTAGTAGATATAATATCCTTTATTGTCACTTGCAGTATACAAAAGCTACAATACATAATATATAATCCCTCCTCATCACTTCCGCTATCCAAGCCCATCCCTCTCACCTCTAACCAGTACTCCATATCACCTTCCCTCAAATCGTCACTATCTTGTGTTCACACTCTTCACCAATTCATCTAACATTATTTTCTGTCTATACAAATCTTTTCCAAATATTGGTTTCCCCCAACGCCATATTTGTTCCAATAATCTACTTGTCCTTCTAAGTTTCTGCCTAATGTGGTAACTTCCCTTACCTCCTCCACCTCTCCCCCTTCCATTCCCATTTCTTTAATTTAACTTCTTTTCTTTCATAAATGCGTATGATTTCAAAAACTTTTAAAGTATTTTTTAGTATTTGTGTGAGCTTTTTCGTAAATATTCCAGAAATTACAAATATTTCCAAAGATTTCTAAAGATTTCTAGGATTTATTTCAATACATCATGCTTGTCAAAGCATATATGAGAAGTTATAGAAGTTATTTTAATAGATTTCCAAGCATGATATGATGATATTCATGGATTTCTAACGACTGCATTATAGTTTTGCAGTAGAGTTCCAAAGATTTTCATAGGATTGCGTAAAGTTCACTTACGATTCAAAGTGCCAATCTTTCAAGTGTTTATCTGTATACATCAAGATTTTTAGAGTATTGCCAATAATTTACAAAAAAAATCAATTTGTTTTGAAACATTCAAAATGTTTTCAACCATATTAATGTATTTTCAAGGATTTTCAACGAGTTCTCATGATTACCATGATATCTAAAGAGTGGAGAATGGATAATTTCTAAGAATTGTCTTAGATTTTAAAATATTTTCAAAGATTATTAAGGTTTTTTTAGTGAGTCTCAATGTAATTATATTTTTGAAGTATTTCTAAGAGTTTGTAGTTTTTCAGTAGACGACCAATCATTTTTAATGATTGCACTAAGTTGGCTTGCGATTTTAAAGTATTTACGAAGAAGTAATTAAACCTCTGCTTGTTGGTGTTATTAATAAAAATTCTTCATAATTTATTACAATAATATAATACATAATCTACCTTTACTCAACTCTATCAATTAATAATATTTATTTTAGTAAAATTTTCTCTTGAAATTGATAATAAATTAAGACTTGCTATTTGGACGTTGTGAATTACATTTACTATTTGAAATAAAACATGTATATTTAATCGACGTAATTAATAACGGCTAATGCCTACTTTTTGGCCAACAACCGGCATAAATTATGTTCAGTACACTGACGCAGACTACAGCCACGCACGAATATCAATAATTAATAACCAGTTATTAATCTATCAATGGACTATAAATCACTGAGTGACTTGATTTGCAATATGCAAACGGCGGCAATTGCTATACTGCCAGTTTCAGTTAATTGATTTCTGCGACGACGTATTCTGCTTGATTCTCGACGCTCATTTAACAAACGTTAACCTTTGAAAGATGGATCTCTTGCTGAGTAAGGTTGGCATAGCGGAATAACCGCCGACGATTACCGGAATTTGAGTCCGACAGCGCCGCCGGACGTTCTAGCCTAACCAACCGGAAGTGCAGCGATTATAAGTTACGAGCAACCGGGGCTTACAAGGGGTTGGGCAAATCCGCCGGGGAGAATTCCTCTAATGCTTTTGAATGCATCTGGATATCTTTATTATACCCTCTTGCTCTTTGCTACTCCTTGTCCTTTCTGTATATTAATGTTCCTCTGGTTGCATATTATTTCACGCCAGTTGCAGATGAATCTTACACAACTATCACAGCATCCATGGTTTAAATAGATTGAAATAAACTAAAATTTTAAACCTATCAGGTTGACTAAAGTCTGCAATGAAACGTTAATGAACTGCGTACCACGGATAATATGTTTATCAAATTTCACCCTCGATATATTCCATGAATTCAAACACCAACCCCAAAAATAAACAACCGTATACCGTTAATATCGTATTTCGGAGTAACATCGGCCGAAACGAACCTGCGGCTTAATAGATTACCTAATCGGTTGGGAAATTGGGTGCTCGCCATACGTGTGTTCCACAGGTTTCTCCCCTAAAATTTATGGCAACCGGCCGAACCCTACCCAAACTCGAAATACTAATTAAACCAGAAATTACGTCGTCGTCGCAAAGGTATCTACAAATATAATTCGATGACAACGAAATGGCAACAACGACAGTCTTTGAAGAAGATTAGTGTATGGATACGCTTATATCTAAAGTGGATACTTTACCGGAATGAAAAGTAGAGATGGAAATCTTCCTAAAGGTAATAAGGTATTAAAGTCGGCATTCTAAGCGAGACCAAATCCTTCTCTGGTGGAGAACGACGGAGAAATGCTTTAAGCGGATACCTTTCCGTGGATTATTGGTTAATAACAAGGACTTAAGTGTGCGGTTGGAAGACGTATTTAGCTTTGATCGGTCCGTTCCTTTGTTAGAAGTTGAGGGGAGTTATATAATACTATATGGAATATAATCGGTTCAATTTATATTATTGTAATGAAGGAATTATTCTTGTCACTCAATTTATTTATATACATTTATTTGTGTAAATACCAAAAAGGAAATCCAATTTTACTGACTAAATCCTGATAATAAAATAAGATAACTTCTTAATAACCATAATAATACTAAGATAATAAGAATCGTATTGTTTTGTGAATAGAATGCATCTAAAGATCAATTCATTCAATAAAACCCAAATCCATTTCCAGGGTTATTCTGCCGATACAAGAATACCGAAAAATACGATTATAAGCCTTTGGCAGGTCGCGTACGGAATCGATTCCACAGCGGCTCTAGGAAGCCCGTTTTTCGCGGAAACTGCACTAAATTCGCTTAGCGGTGAGCCTGTGTTCGCTCTTATCCTATCTAGAGACATCTCTATTACCGTGAATTCGCGAAAATGCCATACGACGATATAGATAGAAGCATAGATATTCGAATGCCGTTCACGAATATCATCGATAAACTCGTTCTCTTTTGTCAGATGCCACGTTGCTTTTGATATTATGCCCCTTGGCGGTCGCTTTTCTGGTTGAATTTTTAATGGTCGACGCCTTTGTGGCGGCGTCCTTTCCTGAGTGGATTCTTAATTTCAAAGTTTACCGAGGGACAACCGTCTTGGGATCAGTCCCCGGGATTTGGCCCATTAAAGTCTCTAGGGAAAACCTAGAATGAACATAGGGAGGCCGTTTCTGAGACGGTTACCAAATTTAGGTCAGGATTAGATGGGCGTAATACTGTTATTGTAATGACTAGAAACTGTTTTAGGCCAAAGAAATGCTTTTAACCCTTTAACCATCATCACTATTATTCTACACAAAGTAAACCAACCGAGTCTCAAGGGCTTAAAGTTTCCCCCTTCATACATATATCTTATTATAAAAAAGATATTGAAACATAAAAAAATATGGAAATCATCGGGAAGCTTTTATCGTCTTTCTTTTTCTGAATATAACTGCTTTTATCCACCCTTACTTCCAAGTGGGTAGAGAAGTTGGTTAACTTGTTGGGAAAAGCGCCTGTCAACGTGAGTGTCTCTAGTTCAATACTCCAGGGTAGCTTTCGTATAAAAAGTTTCTTGTGTGTTGGAGTAGTTCCGATCACTTTCGACGGTTATAAAGCGATACCATCCCCGATCTTTTTATAATTACATATTTATTGCAATTACTTACATTTAATAAAAATCGATAAATTTCCTTCCAATAGATGGTTCGGTTTACCATCCAAGTTGCAGCTTTGCTCCCAAAAACGATGATTTAGTTGGATTAATAGACCTCAAATTTATTGCTATAATCAATTAAGATCATATTTTTATTTCGTACGGTGAAATATATTTGTTCAACTCTTCTATTTGAGTTTGTATCAAATTAATACAAAAAATAACTATAAATCTTAGGCATTCTTTGGAAGTCCTTCGATATCTTTAGAAAATACCTTAATAGTTTCAATAACTTGAAGGAAAATCATGGATAATCAAGAAAGTCGTAAATGTCTTCAGAAACGCGTTAAACTTGCATCATGGAAGTTTCCAAAAAGTCTGAAAAGTTTTAAGAAATTCTTAGAAATCTTCGGAGACACCTTGAAACAAAATTTTACGCATACCTTAAAAAATGTTTGGATGTTTACTTGAAATTTTCTGTAAATTCACGGAAATTCTTCAATAATATAAATGCAGCGAGACAAATTACAGAAGTTCATGATTTAAATATCCTGAAAATCGTTTAAAATGTTGCAAAAACCTTGATAGATGCAAATGCGTCTAAGTAGTCTAATGTTTATTTATATGTCAAAAAAAAAGTTTTGGACAGACGTCATACAAAATATATATGTATACTTCAACAATGAGTATCTAAAACAGTAACTTAACTAATACAGTTCGGTCATACGGTGGACATTACTTAGGAATTCTTCTACCGAGTAAAAGGCCTCAGACACCAAAAAATGTTTAACACGATTTTTAAAACGCGCGGTGTTCATGTTCTTTATGCAATCCGGTAGTTTGTTATAAAGTTTTGTACCCTGGTAGTCCACACCTTGCTGGGTCACCTTAAGACGGTGATACGGAACCCTTATAGAGTCTTTTTGTCGCGTATTATATTCGTGATGTACGGAGTTTATGTCATAGAGATGTGTATTATTATGCACATGGTTAACACAGGTAAGTATGTACATGCAGGGCACGGTAAGTATATCAATTTTTTTAAAATTTTCTTTACATGATTCTAAATTTTTTAGATTACACAAAGCGCGGATACAACTCTTTTGTAGCTTAAACACCCTGTTGATTCCCGGACCCGAACCCCAAATGGAGATGCCATATGAGGCCACTGCATGAAAACAAGAGAAATATGCTGTTCTTACTACTTCAGGTTCGGTACACTTCACCAATCTTCGCACCATAAAAACTGCACTCGCGAGTCTTCTACGAAGGGCACTCACATGGTCATCCCAGGTGAGACGATTGTTCAACTTCAAGCCAAGAAAGTTCACCACGTTATAGTTTCCTTTCGTGAGAAAGTTAATTTTTTTTTAGTTTTTTTTTAGTCCTTAGTAATCTTCGAAATAACTTTGAAATTCTTAAAAAATCTGGATGTACCAAGAGAAATTATAAAACATATTACATAACCATTTATGGAATTAAAATCTCACTGGTGAGATTTTAGTTCAGGATTTCGCAGACCTGTAGCCTTTAATCGAAGATCTTCTGGACGTCTACTATAAATTGTTGTAAATATCCAGAAAATTATTGAAAAGTCAGATGCTTATCAAATAGTAAAAAAAGTACAACCCTACTACTAAAAATTTTCTAGAAATTCTTGGAAATAAAATCTTAGACAATCTTTCAAAATATTTGGAAATCATCAGGATATGCTTGAAAATTCTTGAGATTACTCAGAAAGTACTTGAAATCCTAGATGCGTATTAAATCCAGCTCAAAAATTATAAGAAATCTCAGGTGATTCCATAAATATCTTGGATATCTTTGAAAAAACCATAAAAATGCTATAAATATTTTGAAGAACATTGAAGTTTTTACGTTGAGATTCGGATAATTATGGAGTCCAATTAAAAATAATGATACAACTAAATTTAATGCGATTATATATTGTGCCTTCAATATTTATAGTTATAAAGTTACCACCCAATATTAATGACAAACGCCTATTTTGAAATATCGGTCTTTATAGGGTTTTAACTAAAGAATTGATACAGTTGAAGGTTGTGTTTTATAATTAATTATGAAAAATTTTTATTAATAACCCCATCATCCAAAGGTTTTCGTTTTTAAATTATTTCTTTGTAAATACTTTAAAATTGGAAGCCAACTTAATGCAATCATTACAAAATGTTTAATTGTCTACTGCAAATCCACAAACTGTAGAAAATTTTTTAAAAATGTAGTTGCACTGAGACTCACTCAAATATCCTTAATAATATAAGTACGAAGGCTTTCACAGCCGGTGTGAATTAAACTAAAATTAGAACTAAAACTAGAACTAACACTAGAAACTTTCGGGTTTTGCCGTGCGTCTTTTAAGAAAAGGTTTGACGTTTCGGATGCCATATTGCAACCTTCTTCAGAAACTGGTTCAACATGGCATCCCAACAGGTTGCAACATGGCATCCGAAACGTCAAACCTTTTCTTAAAAAAAGCACGGCATAACCCGAAAGTTTCCAGTATTAGTTCTAATTTTAGTTTAATCCTTAATAATCTTAGACTATCTCAATTTTTAAATTCTTAGCAATACTATAACAATTCTGATATATCCTGATAGAGCTCAGAAATCCTTAATAATACTTGACAATATTTTGTATTTATAGAAAATCGAAGGAAATGATAGGGGTATTATTTATAATACCAGGCGTGCATTAAAATTGCGCAGTTAATTCATAAAAAATAATGAAAATTAAAAAAAAATATATTTTGTACTGAGTAAAAAGTTTAGGTAAATAATCAGAATTGTGTTTTTCATAGATAAAATTATTTATTTCTTGATAAAATCCTAAATTTCTATATCAGTATAGCTTTTGATACCTAGATATAATATATAAGTACGAAGGCTTTCACGGCCGATATTAATTAAACTAAAACTAGAACTAACACTAGCACTATCACAAGAACTAATGATAAATTTTTTGTATTTGTTACTATAGTTGCTATTATATAGCCATAACACCTGCTATAAGTCAAAAAGTAAGAAAGATAGAAATAAGTTGCTTATACAAAAACATTAAATTAACTATAAGACCATAATCTGTCATTGGCTTTATCCCATCTATCACTTTAACCAACTGAATCAAGTTAAAAAACTAAAATATTTATTTGGTTATTTCTTTCCATCTCAATTTTAATATTGAAATAAAACTATGTGTACTTAGATATTTAGATAGATAGATGGTTTTTTTAATTTTCGGCTCTACCGGTTTCGATTGTTACATTCAATCATCTTCAGGAGCTAGCCACGTTATTAAACATATTTTTAAAAAACATATCTTGTTTATTATTTAAGCTGTTATCTTCTTGATCTTGATTACTTCAGTAATAAGTAATAAAGTAATCAAGATCAAGAAGATAACAGCCTAAATAATAAGCTAAAAGACTAAAATTTGATAATTATAGCAAAATAGAAGTAAGTTTCGTCTGTAGAAAACATATACAATTAGCTGTAAGGTCATAATCCATAATTGGCATTAACCTATCTATTAGTTTAACCAACTAAATCCAGCCAAGAAGCAAAAACACTAAAATTTGATAATATTGACATACAACATGTTATAGCTCCAATTAAGTAATATGGAAATAAGGTTCTTATACAAAAAAAACATTTACAATTAACTGTAGGATTACAATTCATAATTGGCTTTATGTTAGATTATTGGCATTTGTTTAACCAAGTGAATCAAGTCAAAAAGCAAAAATACTAAAATTTAATGATTTTTGTTATAAAACATGATGGTGCTTGAAAAGTAAGAAAGATGGAAATAAATTCTTTACACAAGTAACATTTATGATTAACTATAAGATCATAGTCCATCATTGACTTTAACCCACCTATCAGCTTAATCAGCTGAATCAAGTCAAAAATCAAAAATATCTAAATTTAGTGTTGAGTTCAACTATTTGCAAATCTTTCAGAAAAAAACCTTTTGCTTTTTGACTAGATTTAGCTGCTTAAATTGATAGATAGGTTAAAACGAATTATTATCTTATAGTTAATTATAAATATTTTCTGCATAAGTAACAAAAATGGAAATGAGTTTCCAGTTCCAGAAATAATAATTCGTTTTAATCTATCTATCAATTTAAGCAGCTAAATCTAGTCAAAAAGCAAAAGGTTTTTTTCCGAAAGGTTTGCAATTAATTGAAAGACCAGAACTCAACACTTAATATTCCAAAAATGGAATGTTGGTGGAAATGGCTATTAATACAAGCGATTATTAAGGCGAAGGCGATGAATTAGGAGTTAAAACAAGTACACTAACTCTCACAAGCCTAAGAAGTTATTGGTTGTTTTATATTTTTATATAATATACAGCAAACTTTTCTTGACGATAGTGCAAGAACGACAAGGCAATTATTGAGCAATTATAAACGTAATAAAGTAGATGCCAATGACTAAGGATAACTATATTGGCAAAGTTTCTCAGAGAAACAATGAACTATTTCGTTAAAATTATAATGCCGATGTATAAGTTTAAATAACAGAGAAAAAATGTTTAACTATTGAGAACGAATAAACAACACCATTGTAATCGGATACTTTTATAACTCTACTTGCGAAGCACAAACTTCCGATAATAATTGCATTAATTGCATTTTACCGATTGAACGCCAAACTGCAAAAAAAAACAATATACAGTAACATAATCAGTTTTGAATTTCCAAATACAGAGTTAATAACTTTTCTATTGGGAATTGAAACTAAAAAAGTTGTCCGGGCTAAACAAGTATTTATCAACGTTAAGTTCCGCTTTGATTTCAAAACCGGGTAGGTATATTAAAACAATGCTCCAAACTAAACAACTATTCTCGAAAAATGCCTCTGAAAAAAATATGCTGCTCAACATTGTGACCATTATAAATGGTAGCCGCATTTACCCTTTTATATAAAGATTACGAATATAATTACGCAGTTGGATGTACTCGGTAAATATGAAGATGATGTTAACAAAATTTAATTACAAAGTATTTAGTTATACCCACGCCATTAGGTACTTTTAGAGGTAATTAAAGTTTGTTCCGTTCGTTACTCCCTTACCGCACAAACTTCAAATTAACATCAGATTTAAGGTTATTGCTGTAGTTAACTTCGAAACCGGCGCCATCGCTTGTGCAAATTTTTCAGTCGTAGCGTCCTGAAAAATTCATTACTTAATGAAGCCGTAGCGACGCCGCAAACGTAAAAGTTTTACGGTGAACGTTGAGTTAACAGCGGTCCGAAACTGTTTACGACAAAAGCAAGTAATACATCTTTCTGGCAAGTTTATATTTTACCCAAGACGATTTCACCATGTGTAAAGACATGTTAATTTCAAACACAAAGAAGTCTTAAAACTTTGTAATAATACATTTTTAATTAAAATCTAATTAATTTTAATCAAATTCGCGTTGTCTTAGTTTTGTCTATAGATTTCTCGTTTCTCTACATCCAAAGGAATGGGGATAATTTATCATAGTCCCATGTCATCTAAGACAAAGGAGAGAACTTGACTGCCTGTGAGTGGATCTTATCTAGTACGTCACCTTGTTCTCTCGTCGATCGAAATCTGGTTCCAGATTCGAAGGACACACTCCTTTGATCTTAGCCCTACTTTGGACGACCCATGAATACTTTATGAGAGAACTGATAGCGCTAGACCGGACCTTTGGGCCCAATGTCCAAAGATCTCGTAGATTTTCTAGCGAAAAAGCTGTTTCACAAATCGAATTCTAAAACGTTCCTAATATTGTTTCGTTCGAAATCAAATAAAGTCTTTAATAATATAATCCTTTTCAATACATCCAGATTCGTATATTTTGGTAATAAATAATACTTTGGTGGCACATATAGTTTATATCACATTGTTTACGTCACCAATTACCATGATTGACGTGTAAACAATGTATACATGTCATTAAAATACCATTGCATAATGCATGATGTGTTGTGCTTCTAATACAAACTGGTTTGGTAATCTTCTAAGTGATTAGTGAGTGATTGACATTATTTTGATTATGCAAATTTATAATTAAATAAATTTCGTAACAATCCCAAGAGTGTAAAAGAAAAAGAAGTAACCGAGTTAGGAGATAAGTTGAAAATTTTAAAAGGCGCTTTAAGTAAACAGGCGGAAAACCGCCCCAATGGAATAGAATCCCAAAATTATCCGGACCGTTTGTCCATTTAGCCACGACGCCTATGGTCCCATAGGAGAGACAACGAGCGAGCTAAATCCCGCAACGCAATATGCCGGTGGTTTGGTTATTAAGGATAAGACGTCTCCCCCGTTCCCCATCAGTTCCGAACCGCGGCCTCCCTCTTTGCATAGTTGACAAAACGCAAACAGAACTTTGCGTTCTCGAACGACGTCCTCGTGCCAATTTGCATCCGGGAATCCGCTTAGCAACTACACTCAGTTCGTCGGTCGCCCCCGAAACTAAAAGCGATGCGGAAAATGGCGTTTTCGGATAATTTAAATTTTCGACGAGCTTTAGTTAGTTCTAGGGTTTTCTAAATAATCAATTCGTGGCGTTAAAACAGTTGTTTTTAAAAGAAACTAAAGAGTAGTCTTATCTTATTAAACTTTAACTAAACTGATTAAATTATATAATTTAATTGAATTGAAACGAAAATCTATCATTTAATTTAAATTAACTAACATGAATTGACGATTAAAAAAGTAACTTTTCCCAAAATAACCTTTTCAAGATTTAGCGCTAACATGTACTTCTGCACTTTCATGCAGATGGTTGCATGATGAACGGTGCCTTATCGAAAAAGCTGCATGCTTCTAAGTTTCTACAATTTTTTGGTTTGTTAATATCGACAGGGATTTACTACTTCCATAATGAAGGAATAACAAATTTATGAAATTCAAAGAATGGACACTATGAAGATATCTCTCTATGAAGATCTATGGACTATGGCTAGAAACAGATTCACTACAATTAATGTATAGGTTATCTTTATCTAAAAAAATAAAATCTAAGTGCATCATGATTGATGTTTTAATACCAAATATACATATTTACGAGCTGAAGGCCATGAACTATATGTTTTAGGGTTAGGAGATCAAGAATTCTGGCAGGTACATATGTTTGCTTACATTCCCGAAGTCTTTATAAATTCATATTCACCAAGAGTGGTGACGAGCAAATTGATTTTCACAAACAAAATCTACCCAGTATTATGCACGAAGAAGATCCAGAATTTGTCGCTACAATCCAAATGCTTTTAATCTCATCATGAAAGATTGATACTTGATATATAAATTGAGTACTTGGTCTTTGAGTACTTTCAGAGCTGCTCAGGAAACTAATATAAATAAAAAGATAGCAACAGAATGGAAATAGATATTCAAAAAGGGGTGCAAGAAAGATTCTGAGAACTTTCGCGAAATGCGCATTTTAAGTTCGAAGCTAATTTTGGAAGAAGATATTTTCGCTTGCGTCATCTGTGAGGAACAGCAAGACTTCAGGAAAAATAAATCAACGATAGACGCTATGTTTATAATAAGACAGATTGCCGAGAAAGCCATTGAATACAACAAAATAACGTATATGCGTTTTCTTAATCTTACAAAACCATTTGCTCAAGTAAGGATTCCCGATCTACTGAGATTTCTCGAAAAAAAAGTGCATCCCAATATAATAAATATTGTCGTGGAGCTGAACAACCAATAACTGGGTAAGAATAAGAACGAGCGACAAGCAGAGTACCCATACAAACCGACATAACACAGGGAGACAGTCTGAGCCACGCACTCTTCAACTTGATCATAGATAAAATAATAAATGAGGTAAACAGAGTTGAGAAGGATTACCAATTGGGACACGAAGAATTGAAAATAGTTTGCTATGCAGACGATCCTCTCCTGTTGTCGGCGGATGAAGATCACAGAAAATGCTCTACTAATAAGCAACAAAATTCAACAAGAACACGTCGCTGTCAAAAAACACCGTTGCAAATTGGCAGCATACAGCATGACTATAGAACAGATAAGGAGTTTTAAAAACCTTGGCGTTAATATTACTAGCACCAGAAATCACCAAGAAAAAGTTGTAGCTCAAACAACAAAAGCAGCTATGATATTAGGTTACCTGACGAACATACGCGATAGAGACAAGAGCAGACAATGCTACCACAAACAGATAGCGGCGATGAAGACGCTAAGGTCATTAATAGGAAGAAGACGATACAACATTATATGAAAGTTGGAGAAACTTAATCCTCGAACACGATGGCGCAACATTGTATGGTTTTACAGGTTCCAACTCCACTCTGTTAATCTTGTACATTTAATTCTTTGTATTTAATTCCAGCAGGATCGAGAACTATCGTGTTAGATCCGAAATTTTGAAGTTATCTAAACGAAACACATCGACAAACGTATACCCTTGATAATGCTGAATCACAGAGAATATATCAAGATTTTGATGAATTATCACCGATTAGAGCTACAAGATGCTGACGTACCCCACGAATATATAACTACCGACGAACAGTTATCACATATCGTGGAAGGTATCCCTTCAAACAGTATATTCCTGCTAAGCCAGGAAAGTATGTAATACAAATGTTGGCAGCCTACACCAATATAGCTTTTGTATACTTATAATTGCCAAATATACAGGGTGATTCACCTAAGAACCGACACAGGGCAGGAACATGTAGAGGACAATAAATTAAGATGATTTAACGCAACTTATCTCCATACCAAACTTTTCTTACTCTTATTATTTTTTAAAAAACTTTGTCGTTTTCATAAAAAACTTAAATAACTAAAGACACTTATTTCGTAATGTTACTTAAAATAAGCGGAAATTCAGTAGTCGGCTATGAAATTGTACGTCAAACTTGACAAAAAGGTTATAAAATTATTTGACAACAATGTTTTATAACCTATTTGTCAAGTTTGACGTACAATTTCACAGCCGACTACTGAATTTTCGATGATTTTAAGTAGCATTAACGAAATACGTGTCTTTAGTTATTTGAATTTTTTATGAAAACGACAAAGTTTTTTAAAAAATAATAAGAGTAAAAAAAGTTTTAGAATTAAATTCCACATGAAATGACGTAATAATGTATTAAATCCACCAAAAGGTTAAAAAAATCTGACAACATTTAGGGGACCATCACCCATAATCAACCCTTTGAAATGCCTCAATTGATCTCAATTTGCTACCAATTAATACCCTTGGTACTATTATAACGTATACCAAATTTGGTTTTTCTAGCTTAATGTATTACGAAGATATTGAACTTTTTAAAAATTTAAGAGCCAACTTTGAAGGCCTATAACTCCTAAGGTGTACAACTTAGTATAGAGGTAAGTTACGTTAAATCATCTTAATTTATTGTCCTCTACATGTCCCTGCACTGTGTCGGTTCTTATGTGAATCACCCTGTATATAGCGAAAATACATCTGCGTGAACACAATTAGGAGCAGAGTGTTTTAGTATGATAAAGTAATTTTCTCTTATTTTCCATTGATTTTATTAATTATTTGTCTATTATCGAAGGGAAATACTTGGCCTGTGCGGACATTATGTTTGCTGTGTGACTTCTTTTTTCTATGGATTTATTATTTTTCTGGACATGAGTTCAAGTTTCTTTAATGATTATTATTATAGTGAGGTGGAAGAACGGCACAGCTGAACCAAGCTATACGATTGCTCTAGATTTAAGATGTCTTAAGTTTATTATAATTATCTTTTTTTATGTATGTATATATTATTTTCTTGCAGAGCATTAAATTATTATTATTATTAAAGGGGTTGGAAGGGTCAGGGATCCTGAGAATCATCATTTCTTGTATTTGTCTTCTCCGGCAAAGAGTATGACATCTTTTTGCATTTCTATTCTTTGATTAATCTGGTATATGTAACCTCCTATATCTTTCCCACAGCCAACAAAAAGATTCCTTGCTCGCGTTTGAATCCCAATTATTAGAACTTGGCCCTTTAAGAATATGTACAGATATTATTACTAAACACTTTAACCCTAGGATGCATAAACCGGGCCTCTCAGGCCCGGCGAGCATTTAGTTACTTTAGTTATTTTATTGGTTTAAGTATCCTAGGGTTAAAAGGATGTATGTATGATGTTTTCTTGTGTCATATGTCATATGTGGTTTTTAGGTTTTAGAGCCTATTTAGTTTAATATGTAAGTAACAGCCCAAAACAATTTATTCAACTTTTTCCCATAAATTTATAAATTTTTCTAAGGATTTCTTTATTTAAAACTTTCTTTTTATAAAACACGCATAACGGTACATAGAATAATCATCTTTGAGCAGAAGAGTGATATGTATTTTCCATCAGATAGCAGTTTCACCATCTATAAATTCTATCTTAGTTTACCTCAAAAACGATATTTTCTGCCATGACATGTTTAATGTTTTGACGATGGTATTGTGGACTGTACAATACCAATACTTTAATAACTACTGTTTTCATGCAAGCGAAAAAGCATTCTGACATTAGGTAATTCTCTCTCTTCTAATAGCTCTTCTTGTCACATCTCAATTATTCCAGTATATAGGAAACCTTGAATAACGTCAAATCCGCCAATCTAAATAATGACTGCAAATTCGTTAATAACGTTTTTTGAAAAAATATTGTAACTCTGGATATCGATTATGAAATGATTATGATCTGACATTTAGTTACGATGACCAAAAGTTTTATACTATTACTTCTATTTACTCAAGCGTTGCTGCTTCAAATCTCTTTGTTCCCTTACAAATATATTTTTGGATGACAGAAAGACTATATAGTGATGCAAAAAGCAGCAACTCCTTTGAGAGCAGCCTTGGAGATCTTATATTTTTCAAAAAGCAGTTCACGTATCGATAAAGACGTCCCTGTTGGTATAAAACAACTCCGTAAGTTGGTTATTATCATTGTTATATGTATTACGTAGTAGTTTTGAAAACTATTAAAAACTGATGTTGATGTATTCTGGATTTTGGCTCCGATCACTTCTTCTAAATTATCTTTATCTCCAGATACGGAGTTCTAGCTTAATTATTCATCCAATCAATCATTTTAACGTGTTCTTACATACTCTGTAGCGATACGTTGAATGCAGAGACCCATTATTTGCAAAGCTATATCATGTCTGATGGTCTATATGGTGAATGATGATTTCTGATCTACATATGCAAAATGTTTATTTTGGACATATTCACTTTCCGTGACCAAAATATGACAAACAAAATACACTTATTAAAAATAAGCCACATTCTTTAGATTGATATAAATACGTACAAATAATAATTGGTAATAACAAACAAAAATAATCTTCAAATAGAACAATGGAATTAATGGTTCATTTGGACAAATTTTAGTGTTCTGTATTGCACTGTAGTCGAACTAGGGCAAACAAGATTTAGGAATCTATAATACATCCATTTACAAATTTACTAATGCTTGTGGAATATAAATCAACCAAAGGGCATTTCCTAGAGCAAGGGTGGGACAATAGTATAAACAAAGTGTTAAAGATGCTGTATTATGAGGTCTAGCTAACGTTTCATATAAGTTATCTGCTGATTTTCAGCAGATTTACTTCATATTTTTTGTTAACTCCTGGTATGGAGCTTTTCTATGGTATGATGGTTGTTTAAAAAGGTCGGTATTAGAACGTTCAGCATTAGCAACTGGTCATGTTTATGGTACAACCTCAACTTTTGATCCATCTTCATCTTTCGATCTAAAAATAGAATCTTCTTTACATTCCTTCCCGATAAACTATTTTTTTTTCTGTAAATATTAGTATTTTCAGTTTCTTCAACTCTACAAATTATGTGGTTGGAATAAGATTACATATAATATATTTATTATATTATTTGAAATATTTTTTAATTTCATATAAAAGTAATTTATAAATTATTGACATAGAAAATTAATATTAAACAGATTTTACTGTTCTCTTTTAGTTCCATAAATGATTCTCCCGAAACTATTTTGCACATTAGTTGTTTCCCAAGTTATATTATATTTGCATGTCTAATAGAAGGGTTTAAATTAAACGTGAGGGTTCAGGGTGCGTTGTTGGGATATACGAATATATTAACCGCAATCAAACGTGTTGCTTGGAGAACCGTGTTATATTGGCCGTTTAGGGAGCAACTCGTTACGCAACCGGAACCGGAACTGCGGATGCGAACGGTTCTCGCCCCGGTCATAACCTCATACTAAACGCCCAATTTCACTCTAATTTCAATTTCCTACTTGTTCGGTTGTAGTTTTGGGATTAGAGGTGTGCAGGGATTTTGTGTTTATCGCATGATCTCGCTTCTAATTGGAACCGAAACGGACGTATTCTTAAAATTAGATTACACCATTAGCGAGATTTCAATTTGAGTTAATAATTGAATAAAAAGAATTTCTGTAAAAAAGTTCTAATAGAATTAACATCTTTCTTTTGAGTTTATTGAACGGATAAGAGTAATTAAAAAATGGGGTCAGACAAAAGCTGTTCACGTTAAATTGAGAGATAAAAAATTGTCATTCGAAACTCCATTTTTACGGCGGACGGCTAATAATGCTTATCGACAAATTTTCTGGAGAACTTCTTGCTCGTTTTATGCAATTACTTGCTGCGCAAGAACGTTGGGCCATCTACCGAGGCGACCTTATCTCATTGGTATTTCAGGGTTGAACTTAATTAAAATATGAAACGCCCTTCCGATGAATTATGGTGTGGCGTTCCTTCATTCCGGACGCATAGGGGGTTTCGTCGTCGCATCTTCCGGCCACCCTCCTCAACAACTCGGTCGAACTTAACGCCTCATTGCCTCTGATATATCTACTTTACGTGATGTCTTTAGAGTCCAATTTATAACGAAAAATTCTCTAAAATTTTCTCTAAAATAACATCTGCAACTGATGTTTAGAATTATTTATTTACAATTTAATACTAATAATTTGATTATGGATAATCGGTATATTTAACGTTGTCATTTACAGATCGTTTAGCCAAATTAGATTTCGAATGTAATAAAAATAATTACACCAATGAAACGATCTCCTCAGTGGCATAACTAATTCACCAACAAATTAACGTGCGGTAGGGATAAATATATGTTGGTAAAGTTAATTAAAACTTTATCCTCGAGCACACATCTCTCGTAATATACTGTGCGCAGTAGGAATTTATTTGGTATTTTTATTTTTAGGTTTTTTTAGTTAGGAATTTATATGAAAATTTTCTCCCACCACCCTAATATTGTCACTGTTTTTCACGTTTAAGGCTTAAAAGGGAGGTCGAAAATAGACGGAACGCCGCGATACGTTCTTGTTTCTCTTAAGTAGAAGACCAGCGAGATATTGCGCTCACGGCGTAAATGTGAACGAATGGTCATCGTCTTACGGTGTGTGGTGTCCACTAAAATTTTTCCTCCTTAACGCCGAAACGTCAGTAGAAATTACGATTAAAGTTAATTCTAGAAATATCTCAACTGTTTATTTAGAATTATGATCCTAAGCAATATCATAATTCTCAAATATACGTTATTGGATAATATTATACTATATTTTTTAATTCAGAGGAGTAACATGAAAAATCATGTTTACACAGTGTAATTTAATTTAACATGTCAATATAATTTGGCATTACACTAAATCATCGATATAGCTCAATAAAAATATACAAAAATCTAGCGCTGAATAACAAATAAAATAGGCTAAATACTAGCACTAGAACTAACACTAGACCTAGAACTAAAAAGTATCGCGTCTACCCATGCGTCTTCAGACGCAATAGAGAACACTAAAATCTGTCCAAATGAAACATTAATTCCAGTGTTCTATGGGAAGATTATTTTTGTTTGTTATTACTAACTATTGTTTGTACGTGTTTATATCAATCTAAAGAATGTGGCTTAATGTGTTTCAACAAGTGTATTTTGTTTGTCATATTTTAGTGACGGAAAGTAAATATGTCCAAAATAAAAATTTTGCATATGTAGATCAGAAACCATCATTCACCATATAGACCATCAGACACGATATAACTTTGCAAATAATGGGTCTGTGCATTCAAGGTATCGCTAAAGAGTATGTAAGAACAGGTTAAAATGATCGATTGAATGAATAATTAAGCTAAAATTTCGTGACATATTTCGTTGCCATATTATTCAGTTTTTAGCGATTCTTTCAGAAGACTTCGAGAAACAGATAATCCTGCTCCAGCAAAAGGTATTCGACCGCATGTAGTTAATGTAGAGGATGAAGAAGCTGTAATTAATGCTGTCATTGATAATCCTTCCCTCAGCACTCGAAGAATAGCACACAACATACATGTAAGTCAAAATTTTGCATGGCGCGTATTGAACCGCGAAGTTCTTCATCCGTATCGTAAACAGAATGTTCAAGCTCTACAGCCAGGAGATAATCAGCAACGGTTAGCATTTTATGAGTGGTTATTGCAGCAACATGCCCAAAATAATGACTTCATTTCAAATGTTCTCTGGACAGATGAATCACGGGACGAGATGGTATAAATAATTACCATAATGAACATATCTGGGCACTACAAAATCCGCATGCGATTAGACCAAGGAAATTTCAACAAGGTTTCAGTATCAACGTTTGGGGTGGAATATTTAACATCAATTTACTAGGTTTGCATGTACTTGATGGACGTTTGAACACATTTTGATTTACTTGAAGATATACCTCTTAATGTAATTCAAAATATGTGCTACCAGCATGATATATACAATATATTCCAAACAAGTGGATTGGTAATAATGGTCCATTTGCTTGGCCACCTAGATCCTCCGACCTTAATCCATTGGATTTCTACATATGGGGTCATATGAAACAAATTGTGTATCAAGTGAAAATTAACACACGAGAACAGTTATTAAACAGAATACAAATGGCTGCTACTGAAATAAGAAATCAACCAGACATTTTAATTCGGCTGAAGAACTCTTTAATTCGTCGTTGTGAAGCAGGTATTTAACATTTGGTTATCGTAACCAAATGTGAGATCATAATCATTTCATAATCGATATCCAGAGTTACAATATTTTTTCAAAAACCATTACTAACGAATTTGAAGTCATTATTTAGACTGATGGATTTGACGTTATTCAAGGTTTCCTATATACTGGACTAATTGAGATGTGACAAGAAGAGCTGTTTTGATCTTAATATTACCTAATGTCAGAATGCTTTTTCGCTTGCATGAAAACAGTAGAGTTATTAAAGTATTGGTATTGTGGACTGTCTCATCAAATTTATGGGAAAAAGTTGAATAAATCGTTTTGGGCTGAAGCCATACTGTTACTTACATATTAAACTAAATAGGCTCTAAAACCTAAAATCACATATGACATATGACACAAGAAAACAACATATGTACATACCTCCTTTTGATGTGTAATAGGAATATGTACTGATATATTCCTAAAAAGTCAAGTTCTAATTGGGAATCAAATGTGAGCAAGGAATCTTTTTGTTGGCTATGGGAAAGGTGTAGAAGGTTACATTTACCAGAT
This sequence comes from Onthophagus taurus, assembly GCF_036711975.1. NCBI lineage: Eukaryota > Metazoa > Arthropoda > Insecta > Coleoptera > Scarabaeidae > Onthophagus > Onthophagus taurus. The sequence goes on along the minus strand of NC_091972.1, from coordinate 36,316,051 downwards.
TAATCAAAGAATAGAAATGCAAAAAGATGTCATACTCTTACCAGAAAACAAATACAAGAAATGATGATTCTTAACATCCCTGACCCTTCCAACCCCTTTATCATATCAAAATACTCTGCTCTTAGTTGTTTTCATGCAGATCTATTTTCCCGATATATATTTGGCAATTATAAGTATACAAAAGCTATATTGGTATAGGCTGCCAAAATTTTTATCACATACTTTCCTGGCTTAGCCGGAATATACTGTTTGATGGGACACCTTCCACATATGTGATAACTGTTCGTCGGTAGTTATGTTTTCGTGGGGTACGTCGGCATCTTGTAACTCTAATCGGTGATAATTTATCAAAATCTTGATTCTCTGTGATTCAGCATTATAAGCGAGATAACTTCAAAATTTCGGATCTAACACGGTGGTTTTCGATCTTGCTGAAATTAAATTAACAAAATTAAATTTACAAGATTAACATGACTAACAGAGTTGAGTTGGAACCTGCAAAACCATACAATAATGAATAAGAACCTATATATTCATAAATTCATCACTTTGTTTAGAGAAAATAAAATCTTTAGAATCAAACATAACCCCATCTTAAAATATAATACCAAACTAAAAAACTTCATAAAGAACAATTTGGAACACCTGGAACCCTTCAACATATATACGACCAATAGTTATGAACCCACTAACACCCGTTATGAAAATTTTAATCAAACTGCATAAAACCGAAAACAGCATTCGACTAATAATCGGTAACAACAACACACCAACATGCAATGTCGCAAAAATCATACAAAATAGTATATTAAAAAACAAGTTTCGTAAGACACGTTTGAAATGCACGAATTCAAGTTGAAAAACGAGTGGCGAAGCCACGAGTTTTTTAATGAATGATTGCTTTAAATCTTATGAAACGTGTTTTTTATGCTATTTTTTGTAATTCGCGTTTTTATCATTTTTTTTCTCAAAAATAAAATAAATTTTAACAATGTAGCGAAATAGGTATGTAGCAGTTGGTAACACCGTAACACTTGAAAATAGAAATTTGTAGTGACAATTAGAAACTGTCAAAACACAAAATGTATTCACCTGATAAAAATGTTTCATGTACACCTCCCAAAATAAGAGAAATTGCTCAGAGTTCAATGTCCTCATCATTGTGAACCTTGTATTCGATGCTATGAACGTGTTTAAATATCCATAGACAAACATTGTCACATTGACAACTAGAAAAATTAATGACCCAATGTCACCAACTTGAACTGGTTCCATAAAATGTTACTAAAATCTCATTACGGCATCGGATGCTGTAAGGAGTCTCATTACAGCACCTGTTTGAGTACTGTTATAGCTTTCATTACCGTCGCGAATTACAAAAATACCTTTACAACACTTTCAACCATACCGTTAAATATAATATTAAGAACTCTTCGGATTTAACTAAGAAAACGGAAAACATAAAACTCTCAAACAAATCCAGACTTATTTCATTTGACATTAAAACTTATTACTCTTGGTCAGACAGTTTCTCATTGACAACCACTACAAACTTCACTTAAACTTCCAAAATATTAACGCTTTTTCACAATTAATTGAGATCGAACAAAATTTCTTTATTTTTAATAACAAATTCTACCAAATGAAGGACGGCTTGCCGATGGGTTCACCCATTTCAGGTATACTGTCTGACATCTACCTACATCAACCACCATGAAACCAGAATTTTTAACCAGGAATATCACCTCGTCAACAAATTACATTCTACGGCAGATATGTTGACGACATACTTATAATATTTCACGGAAACGACGCTAAACTTTTAACCCTCAAAAACGTTGTTAACAGTATGTGCGATCTGTATTTTACCACTGAAATGGAAAACAATTTTACACTTACTTTTCTCGACTTAATAATAAAAAGAGATGTAATAAACAAGAACTTGATCTATAACATCTACAGAAAGAACACTGCTATAGACAACATCATACCTGAAACTTCCTTTAATTGTATAAAACACAAGATGGCTTCCTTCAGATTCCTCTCTAACAAACTCATCACCTTACCCCTCAGCCTCAACAATTATAACAACGAACTAAAGAGAATACTAAAAACGGAATTCAACAATGGTTACAGCCTAGAAGACATGCAAAACACGTTCCAACATTCCAACACTCTGTTCTAGCTCACTGGTTTTTATATGATGAATTGTGACAACTTCGAAAACTTCTACATTGTCAGACTTGTCGTTCTTTGCATACTAGAGCTGAAGAACATCTATCAAAAAGCGGATCATCCCTTTTCAAACACCTTGGAGAAGAAAACCATAAGTCCGATGTTGGTAACATCAGACTTATACGAAGAATATATGATACTACTCAATAAGAAAATTAACGAAGATCTACTATTGAACGACATTACCAATATTAATGAGCATAGACATTTCTTGAAATTCATATAAACGATTTAAATTTAACTGTTGATACAAGACATTTTTTATCCTATACTTGTTTGCTTTCTTATCAGTTCGTCATGTAACCTGTTTACGTCAACGTCCTCTTTTACAATTCTTTTTAACATATTTTAACTTATTAATAAATTTTAAACTGTCGTTTTGTATTTATATCAATTTTTTAAAGCGTTCACTGATAATTTTTTATTTGTATAATTGTGGCTTTTTGTAATTAAACAAAGAATGTGGTTTTACATTTGGAATGGTACTAAAGAAATGTGTAACACCTCACCGCTATTCTAGGGAACTTTAATTGACGGTATTTATTATTTTATTTAATTTTTCTGACTTATTGATTTTTTTAATAATTTTTTTGTAATTCGCGACGGTAATGAAAGCTATAACAGTACTCAAACGGGTGCTATAATGAGACTCCTTACAGCATCCGATGCTGTAATGAGATTTTAGTAACATTTTTTGTAATTCGCTACGGTAATGGAAGCTATAACAGTACTCAAACGGGTGCTGTAATGAGACTCCTTACAGCATCCGATGCTGTAATGAGATTTTAGTAACATTTTATGGAATCAGTTCAAGTTGGTGACATTGGGTCATTAATTTTTCTAGTTGTCAATGTGACAATGTTTGTCTATGGATGTTTAAACGCGTTCTTAGCATCGAATACAAAGTCCACAATGATGAGGACATTGACTCTGAGCAATTTCTCTTATTTTGGGAGGTGTACATCAAACATTTTCTTCAGGTGAATATATTTTGTGTTTTGACAGTTTCTAATTGTCAATTCAAATTTCGATTTTCAAGTGTTCCGGTGAAAAACGCGAATTACAAAAAATAGCATAAAAAATACGTTTCATAAGACTTAAAGCACTCATTCATTAAAAAACTCGTGGCTTCGCCACTCGTTTATCAACTTGAATTCGTGCATTTCAAACGTGTCTTACGAAACTTGTTTTTTTTAGCCGTCTTGAGAGACGTACGGCTAAATCCGAATGTTTCTAGTTCTAGGTCTAGTGTTAGTTCTAGTGGCAGTGGAAGGTAACACTAGTTAGCATAAGATGTTACTATGTTGTATATTTTTGTTGTAGTAAAACGAGAACTAACACTAGACTTAGAACTAAAAAGTTTCGGGTATAACCATACTGAGAAACGTGCGGCTAAACCCGAATGTTTTTAGACGGCCGGCAACATCTCGAATTTTCCTAGTGTAATTTTTGCTTAAAACTGACCAATAGCAATTCTTCTTTTTGGCGCTTCAATTTGAAAACACTCCTCCGAATTAAAAAATAGAGTATAGGACATAATTTATATAAAACAATCAAAACATCAAATGGAAGAGCAAACAAGGCTGTTAAGGTTGTTTTTACGAAAACAAATATTTTAGGAAGTTCTTCAAAGTAATTTCTTATCTGTTCTAAATAAATCATAACTTTGTTTTTTGTAAAATTATAGTAAGAAAAGTTAATGTTGTGCCGGTGTATTATAAAATAGGTTTTAAAACCCCATTGAGACTGTGGTACCTAATTAGAAATTCAGTTCGCGAGCGTTCCAACTTAATTATCCTTAAATATCGTCAGGATAATTAATTCGTCGTAAGGAACATACGCGATCGCGCCACGGGGTGCGCATTCCACCTGATTTATGCGAGCACCGTTCGCGAAGCGGCGAAATTGTTCTCGCGGATCTAACGACAATACAGGCGCTCCCTCCCTTATTTCACACGGGATTACGCCAAATGGGTCACTTCGTGCTTGCGCGATGCATTCCCATTCTTAATTAGCCCGTGTCCGGAAAATTTAAGACCAACTCCGATATGCTCCGGTAAGGAATCAGTTCTTGCAAAGTTCTCTCAAACCCCCACACCAACAAACTTACTAATTGAACGAGACCCCTCTCTAACTTAACGGCAGTCGTGGTGGTGTCTAATTTAATGGGTAAGTTACGTGACTTTATTGGGCGTTTACAGAATAGATGTAGATGGATCACATTTAACTTCACAAAGATATATAACATATTGAATCTGACATTTTCTCATTATCACATTCGAATCGCCATTTCAAGAAATGATATATTTGCTTCGGACCGAAACTTGACGTATTCGTAAAGTTCTACTCGGCAGTTTGTTCCTTAGGGATGAAACTTCGAAATTAGGTGGTAAGAAGAGGTATTCGTAAGACGGAGGGTTTCTCTACGGAAGGCCCGAATCAATTTCTGTTGCAATTCGAGTCACGCGCTTTCTTCGTACTCTTTGTCTATAAAGTTGGCCAATTCCTGGTTTTAAGGACAAAAGACTCGTACGTCTGCTTTTCCATAAATCGACAACGCCGGTACGATAAAAGCATTGACTCGTGGGCCTCCGACGAAGCGCTTCGGATCGTAAACCGAAATCCGTCCGCCAATTTTGCGGTTCTTATAATAAATAGAGGAACTTTATCTCGCTGCTGCGACGACCGACGCCTAAATGTCAACCGGGATGTTGACGGGTAGCGGACATTGAGGAAAAAGCGGTGCGATAAAGCTTACTAGGACGGAGATTCAGGAAAAGTTTTTATGGTGTGGGGTGCAAAAGTTATCCTCTGAAAATTCCGAATTAATTCTGAATTTTGTGCTGGTCGTAGGCGGAAGTACCAGTGGTCGTATTAAATTTGAATACATTTCAATGCAAATCTGCCGGAAATTTGTAGACGTAGAATGACACGGTTCTCCCATTTTTTTTTGAAGACCTGATGTCTCTTGAAAGGGACATTTCTCTTTTAGAAATCTCTTATTTCTCGAAATTTTGAAATTATGCTAAAAGAACTCAACTCAAATTGCTAACATAATATACTTAAAATAAACTTAATACACCCCTTTATGTATTGAAGTGTACAGGGTGGGCAAATTTGGTTGTTATTATAGGCTATCTCAGAAACTCTAAGAAATACGAAAAAAGTAGTAGTCAAGTTATAGCCAAAAAATAACATTTTTGTGATTTCAAAAAATGCATATATTTCGTTTATTTTTAAATTAGAGAAATGGGTCTTAAGACACTTTTTTAAGTAGAATATACTGCCGTTGAAAATTTTGAAACATACTTTATAATTTTAGAGATACAGCACAAAGTATAACTTAAAAGCAAAAGAAGATCGAAATTTGGTCTTTACGGGATTGGATTAGTCTCGGAAAAGGAGACCAGGACATGCCACCTATTTTTTTCGTATCTCTTATAGTTTCTGAGATAGCCTATAATAACATCCAAATTTGGCCACCCTCTACATCGTTTATATTTAATATCTCGCAAATAATAAGAAATATAAAGAGAAATTAAAGATAACAATGACTTGAACGTTATTACATTACTTAATTAACAACAGTTTCAATTTAATTAGCAAACAGCAAACAGGGTTAAATCGTCAAGAGGTAGAATTACGATGATATAATAAAACTAATTATAGTAGATAGTCATGAAGTGAAATCAGATTGAGATTTGAACTTTCTACAGCCATTTCAATACACCCTAGAAAATTTATGAACATGAACTATTCATCGAAATTGAACTGATTTTAAAACACACACCTCAAAAGAATTTTTATCTTTATAACAAAATTCCAAAAACTAAAAAATGAATCTAATAAAGTAAACTATACTTATAGAATAGTTATTTATATTACAAGTGGGCTAGAAACATAATTACAGTACGAGTGTGGAGAATTGCACGACGAGGCCGTAGACCGAGTCGTGTAATCACACGAGTACTGTAATTATGCTCTAGCCCACGTGTGATATACAGCATTTTATCTACGACTGCTAAAAATTACTAAAAAATCAATTTCTTTAGAAAAGTCTATTTGACATTTATAAAAATATTTTGAAATGATTATTGACAATTTTGAATTGTCAGTTTCAACAACATATTTAGTCATCTGGAATAAGTGTTTTGAAATGTAAAAACATAACAATTAATGTTTATAATAAATAGTATTGTTTCTCTGTAAGTAGATAGCACTTTTTCTTTTGTATTGTTGCTCGTTTCAATAAATTAAGTCTGTTCTGATTAGGCTAAAAATGCGTTACGTAATGAAACCAGTGCGGTAATGAACTTCATTACGTAACTCAAATCACCTCAAATGAGTGCGATAATGATGACTTATCCAAGTAGTCGTAGATAATAGTTATTTATATTACAAGTGGGCTAGAAACATAATTACAGTACGAGTGTGGAGAATCGCACGACGAGGTCGTAGACCGAGTCGTGTAATCACACGAGTACTGTAATTATGCTGTAGCCCACGTGTGATATACAGCATTTTATCTACGACTGCTAAAAATTACTAAAAAATCAATTTCTTTAGAAAAGTCTATTTGACGTTTATAAAAAATATTTTGAAATGATTGTTGACAATTTTGAATTGTCAGTTTCAACAACATGTTTACTCATCTGGAATAAGTGTTTTGAAATGTAAAAACATAATAATTAATGTTTATAATAAATAGTATTGTTTCTCTGTAAGTAGATAGCACGTTTTCTTTTGTATTGTTGCTCGTTTCAATAAATTAAGTCTGTTCTGATTAGGCTAAAAATGCGTTACGTAATGAAACCAGTGCGGTAATGAACTTCATTACGTAACTCAAATCACCTCAAATGAGTGCGATAATGATGACTTATCCAAGCAATCGTAGATAAAAAATATTAAATCAAAATATACATACTAATTGATCAAATGGCGAAATTCAGGCTACGACATATCTACCATCGTCTGTTTTACTTAACCAAACAAAACAACTAGTTCTCGCATTACAATGCCTTAGTGTAGTTGATAATTATACCTTTTTCTCACGACTTATAGCAGACGATGTTAGATTTCTCAATGATTTGTAGTAATCAAAATGTGTCGGCTTGTTAGTTCTTTTAAATCTGGCTAACGCTTTATGACGCAAATTGATCATAAGCTTTACACAGTCAGCTATGGAGCAAATGGCTTCGAAGGTAAACTTAGTGGTCGTAAGGGCGCATGGTAATCTAACTAGCTTAAGAGATAATGTTCCAAATACTCCTTTTGTACTGTATATCATTAATGTAGAAAATGTTTTGTAACGGCAATTAAAAATGGCAACCTCAAATTCGAAATTAAAATATCGCATTCAATCAAGTTGTGATGTGATATGCCTACCGGAAAATTATATTGCCCGACACAGCCGTCAATATCATTAGTAATAATATAGTCGATTAATGTGCTTGTCGTATTAGGAGTGAGTGATCAATTTCTGACGGTTTCCTCCGTGGCGAAAAGCATGTTATCTAATAGGTATAAAATACTTATTGAGAATATTCATATAAATGATAGTACTAAAGCTATATAGAAGGGGGAGGTAAGATATTACAAACTACACACGATGAGGCAAGTTATTGATATGCTGATTGATGCATTTATTGCGCCGTACAAACATTCCGCATTTTAGAATGTGGACCAGTCAGTGATTATTTTCAAAGGACGCTCTTTTTTGCACCAATATATATAATCCAAGAAACCTTTGTATCATTAATGGTATAGGATATATTAACCACAAATCAATTCCATTCTTTACTATTTCTCGCCAGCTCTATTGCTTCTCTCCTATTGCCATTCCTGTCTATCAGTATTTTCATTACAACACTGTCCCACGTTTTCCTTTGCTTCTGTTTTTATGTATTTTTGCCTTCCATACTTTTCTCACCGGTGCCTCCTTGTTCATTCTCTGCGAGTGTCTCTACTAAGCTCGCTGTCTTCAATATATATTATGTAAATATAGATTGTATTCCCAGATTATTTAATAATAATAATAACATTTATTCAGCTTACAAATGTTTTACATGTAATAAAAGAAAATATAAAACAGATAAAGCACCGTCAAGAGAAAAAATATAAATATATACAAAACAAAGCAATGTATATAAAGAGAGAAAAAAGTTATATAGTTTACAAAACTAAACATAAGACTCCATCTCCGAAGGTGGTAGTTGAAGAAACTCCTCCACATCATAGAAAGCGCCAGCCATCAGGATACGCCCTACAACTTTTTCGAAGCGACAATTAGTCATATTTTTTATTAATAGGATAAAAAAGAATAAGTCCACGATGATTATTTATTATTTTTTTCTAATTTCGGTACAACAATGTTTCGCTTTTTCTAAAAGCGTCTTCAGGTACGACTAGAATAATATGGAACATAATTATTACTAGTTGACGGGTTTTTTTGTTGGTGATATAAAATTAAAAATTATAAAAAGTTCTTACCATCAAAAACTAAGAATGATGAACACGTAAAAAAATGATCATGTGGAAAAATTTCTCTTACAAAAAACTACGACGGACCGATGATTAAAAATATAATTTTGGATTAAAGAAAAAAGGGAAATTTTTGAAAACGGCGTGGATTTACCATGTCAACTCCAACGTCGGGTGATAGGTTAATACAACACTTAACGTTATAATACGCTTTCAATAATATTAATACCCTTTTCTTTTTAGATTTTTAACGATAAATTCCCTTTTTATAACACGCCTTCAGCTTTCACATTTTCTTTTACGCCTGCCTTCAGCATTTCAAAATTTTATTAACCTATCACCCGACGTTGGAGTTTTAAACCTGACATGGTAAACCCACGCCGTTTTCAAAAATTTCACTTTTTTCTTTATTCCAAAATTATATTTTTAATCATCGGTCCGTCGTAGTTTTTTGTAAGAGAAATTTTTCCACATGATCATTTTTTCACGTGTTCATGATTCTTAGTTTTTGACGGTAAGAACTTTTTAATTTTATATCACCAACAAAAAAAACCCGTCAACTAGTAATAATTATGTTCCATATTATTCTAGTCGTACCTGAAGACGCTTTTAGAAAAAGCGAAACATTGTTGTACCGAAATTAGAAAAAAATAATAAATAATCATCGTGGACTTATTCTTTTTTATCCTATTAATACTCACCATGATGAACCTGGAGGCTACAATTGCCAATATTTTTTATTGGCAAAGGGCATTTATTATACAATTTCACGGTTAGGTGATTAGTGCTGGTTTGTGAGATGTTAATGCGATGGTAGGGAATCTGATAATGTGATTTATAACGGGTTTCGTAGATATGAACATCAGAACTTTTCTTATATTTAAATTCTTATATTTCTTAGATTGACATCCCTTAGTTTAGCTCTCTCCGTTACAAGTCACAGTTTTCACAGGTAGCACATTTTCGCATTTGTTAATGTCCAAGTTTCGCATTCAAAATAGTTCAAAAGTGTACACTGTTTCATAAATTTTCATGTTGGTATTTGTGGCTATCTCTTTTGTTTATAAATTTACTATTCATTGCTTCTTGGTATCAACCTTACCATTTCGTTTTTCTCACTCCTCAGTCCGTTAAAATTCGCAGTCTTTTTCTAGATCGGGACTTTCCTTTTTTTTTACAATCTGTGATTTGATTTATCGTAAAAACGTGGTCTTGCGTACACCTTCCGGTCCTGAAACCGCTTTATGTCGTCTCCAGCTTTTCTTCTACTTCGTCTCTTAGTCTTTTCTCTATTATGTTCTCAAATCCTTTCTCAATACTTTTTAAAAATAATATTAATCATGTCTAAATTTTTCTTGAAAGAATCACTTAATCTACAAAATCATAATAGTACCTAGTGTACAAAGCACTAGCACTTAGAATTCCTTTCGTATATCTTAATTAGTATACTGAAGCATGTTCCATTATTGCGCGGAGAAAAACATTTATCTCAGACAGGTGCCCTCGCATTAAGCAGATATCTCACCTAAGATATTGCACCAAAAAGCACGACTAGAGACAATGGTGTAACGGCAGCGATTATCGCTGCATTTCGCAATACAAAAGACAAGCGGCAGAGAGTACAATGCTTCGCTCAATTGTTTCGTACACGACGACGGGAAAGCTTGTACCATCAAGCTCGGGTATAATCATGCAGTAAGCAATCAATTAGCTCGCTACTAATGCCCTTTTGTACGGACAATGGAAGTGGTACTCGTTGTATGAACAGATTTGTTACTGCTCTTTAGGTGATGTTCTAGAACTTACGTATGCAGCCATACGTTTGCGGCTTCATTTCGAATGTATAATGTAAGGAATTTACGTAACAGTAGTTATTAAATTGCGAAAAGCGGTAATGGTAGTATTATTGGAAGCTCATTAATATAAACAACATGGAGTAATAAATTTGCGTATACCGTACACAGCTTCTCTGATATATTGCTTTCATATTGTATTCGTTTTATAGGTATAATAAATTTTTTAGGATGTTGACAGCGATGTTTGTGAATCTTGCGAAATATAATATTTAAATGGAAAGTAGCCAAAAATTTTTTTCAAGTTATAAAGCGCTGATTTATTGATATGTTAGATCATAGAAAATTCATGAATTTCTTTATTAAGTAAGTCAACACAAAAAACCTGGAAATATGCTTCAAAAGCATATCCGTTTTGTTTGCTTTTTGCGGTGAACTCGTCCGGTCTTGTAGATAATGGGGCAACCAACCCCTTCAGCCATAGCAGCAAAGCTGACATCTAGGATTTAAGTTTAACGTTTGGCTAGCATACAGAACCGCAAGAGTGCCCCGTGTTTGTACACTTTTTGCGACTACACCCGCACTCCTCGCAAAGTTTCAGGGGGATTTACAGCTCTGGAAACTTTAACTTTCGATAACTTATAGCCGTTTAGTCGTTTTCGTGCTGTGCTCATCCCCCTGAAACGTTTGCCACTTATCGATCAGAAACACTTTGGTTTCCTTTATATTACAGTTAAAAATAATTAAATTGAAAATAATATTTTAAAAGCTTGTTTTTTTGCGTATTCGATGTAATCATAAAAACGATATTAAATTACGTACGTTTCTTTATAACAAGGGTTATTTTGAAAACAGCTCCCGGCCGAGATCGTTTTCCAAATGGTTGCATATAAACGAACGAAATATTGAAAACTTTATGACCTTCGTTATCATTTACTGCTGACAAATTATTCATAGGCCTACATCTTCGGTTCAAAATAGCTGCCTTTTTTATGTTTTCCTTGTTTTATAGGACACTATCTACATCTAAATGAAAATACACATATATATGCATACATAAAGTTTGTGTGGATAGTATTTTATTTTATTTTTAATATCATTTGTTTTTTGATGCGTTAAGTAAAAGGCTTTATACTTTAAAGAATAAAGCAGCAGAGTCTCGCCACAACGCCCTTGCAATAAAGAAGTCTTTTTTTAGTAAAAAAGCAAAAGCCCTGTTCTTTGCCTTTACCCTTGACCCGTTAAAATCCCTTATCTACCCAAGGCGAAAACCCAGTGAAAGGATCACCATCATCGTTCGTCGTGGGACGTAGAACTCAATTCAAAAGGTCGCCTCGAGTCGTACATTTATGGATTTAAAGTCTTGACAATGGAGCACGTTGAAACGTTTTAAGCTACCAACTCACGGATAACATGTAACTCATTTTGACGCAATAACTAGTAGTAAAAGTGTTGTAAGTTAGCTGAAGGAATGGCGGTAAACTAACTAGTATGCGGAGTCGGTAACGCCGCAAAAGGCTATCGTTCATCTTAAAAGTCAGGGCAATTGCACATCACGTTTGTACACATATTACAGGTACCGCAGGCTGCTGTTACTACTCGTTCCCGTTCGCCACTTTAACATGGTATATCCATTAGAGCACCTGACTCACGTGTTTACTAAATCGATAGTGCAGCACTCTTTTAACCCAACCATCAAGTCAAGTTAAAATATATTTTATATCTATTTAACGCTGATGAACGATCAAGAGTTTTATAATTTAATTTTTTTAATGTATTTAGTATAAATTTTTCCTTATTAAACGAAACAAAAAATTGGAGTTTAAATCAACTATTTTTTGTTTCAAAGTGTTTTCTAAAAAAGATTTATGCTCGAATATAACTAAAAAGAAAAACTCACAAAAGTCTGAATTTAGAAGATGCCAAAAAACGAAAGCAGTAGATAAGTGAAGAAATGAGTAATAATAAAGATGAGAAGGAAATAACATAAATTAGCATAAATTCAGAAGACTGACAAGTACAAAGACTGTACAAAGAATTGCTGTTTGTAAGTTCGTATTTGCCGAAAGATAAACTTTGAGATAGTTACAGATTTTAAGCTTGGGTTGGTTTGAGAGTTTATGAAAAAACGTCAAATTTAAACTAAAACTAGAACTACCACTGGACCTAGAACTAGAAATATTCCGTTTAGCCGTGTGTCTCTTAAGACGGCTAGACCTGCATATTTCTAGTTCTAATGTTAGTTCTAGTGATAGTGGTAGGTAACGCTAGTTAGCATAAGATATCACTATGTTGAATATTTTTATTCCACTAAAACTAGAACGAACACTAGACCTAGAACTAGAAACATTCTAGATACTTTCTAGTGTTAGTTCTAGTTTTACACTAGCACTATCACTAGAACTAATACAAGACCTAGAACTAGAATCATTCGGGTGTAGCCGTCTGGAGAGACGTGCGGCTAAATCCGAATGTTTCTAGATCTAGGTCTAGTGTCAGTTCGAGTTTTGCACTAGCACTATCACTAGAACTAACACAAGACCTAGAACTAGAATCATTCGGGTTTAGCCGTCTGGAGAGACGTGCGGCTAAATCCAAATGTTTCTAGTTCTCGGTCTAGTGTCAGTTCGAGTTTTGCACTAGCACTAACACAAGACCTAGAACTAGAATCATTCGGGTTTAGCCGTCTTGAAAGACGTGCGGCTAAATCCGAATGTTTCTGGTTCTCGGTCTAGTATCAGTTCGAATTTTGCACTAGCACTATAACTAGAACTAATACAAGACCTAGAACTAGAATCATTCGGGTTTAACCGTCTTGAGAGACGTGTGGCTAAATCCGAATGTTTCTAGTTCTCGGTCAGGTGTCAGTTCGAATTTTGCACTTGCACTAACGCAAGACCTAGAGCTAGAATCATTCGGGGTTAGCCGTCTTGAGACACGTGCGGCTTATCCCAAATGTTTCTAGTTCTAGGTATAGTGTTAGTTCTAGCTTTAATTATTATTTTACGTTAGAATGTGGTATATTTATATTTAACGAAAAGTATAACTAACACTAGACCTAGAACTAGAAACTTTGGGTTAAACCGTGCGTCTTTTTCACTTCGAACTTGTTTCTGAAAAAGGTTGCAACATGGCATCCGAAACGTCAAACAGTTTTTCACAAGACGCACGGGTTAACCCGAAAGTTTCTAGTTCTAGGTCTAGTGTTAGTTATACTTTTCGTTCTAGTGACGATGCTACTATTAGTTCTAGTTTTAGTTTAATTAACACCGGCCGTGAAAGCCTTCGTATTTATAACGTAAAATTGTTCAAATATACACTTAAGTCAAGGTCGCTTGCGATCGAATCTCTACAATTGACATCATAGCAACCCAAATCTGGTCAACATATTGTATCGCCTCGGCCAAGGAACATCGAGAGTCTATGACCTCGCCCAACTAAGTCAATTAATATCCTGTCAATAGAAAACTTCTATACATATTTCACTCGGCAACAAACGTCCTCACAATCAAGGAAGCCAGAGACAGTAAAACACTAATTTTTTACTACATACTAAAGAAGACAAAAAGTTATCGCATAAATTATCACATAAAGAAAAAAAGAGGAACCTGAGCGAAACCAGAAAGCAATTAGAAACAAGTCAGAAGATTCTAGTACATACTCTAAGTTAGGTTACTTTTTGTAAGAAAAGCCCTAAAAGATGAAAAAAGAAAAAAAAGAAAGAGAGACTCAAAATCAAGGAGGCAACAGATGTTGATAGCAAAGAAGTATTGAAAGAAGAGAGCTAAATCCGAGGAATGTTAGATATAAAGGAAGTTAGGCACAGACTACAAATGCAGAAGTAAAAAAAGAACTAGGAAGAGTGATAAATAAAAATATAGAGGGCAAAAACATGGATCTCAATAATAAATAAAGAGAAAGAAAGAGTCAGAATAAAGGAAGGAAGAGACAAGAATGAAACTACTGAAGTAATACTGAAGCAGTCAGGGTGAAAAGTAAAAAGCCGGAGTGAAGCCAGAAAGTTGCAAGCTAGAGAAAGATTGGTAATGCAGAAGGAAAGGAAAAACTAGGAAAAGATATAAATAATAGAAGCAGGAACGAAGCCAGACGGAAAAATATTAGAGTGGATTGTTTCTTATTCGCTTGAAGGTAAAATAGAATATAAGAAAGAATGAGTCAATGACACAAGAGACATTAAAAAATCAGTAATATTGAGCGAGTCCAGAAAAAAACGAAAGCCGCAAAGCACAAATTTGGAAAGGAAATAATAGAAAATATGAAGCACAAACAAACCAGAAACGTTATAACAAAAGCCAAAAGTAAAGAAATTATAGATAAACCAGAGGACTTCATTATCTGTAGATTGAGTTAACGCTTATAGGTTTCCATTTGCTTAAATATAAACTTATTTTAATTAAAAAGCATTATTAATAATTATTTCTCGACGATGGATTCATTAATATCTACTTAAAAATTAATTTTATCGCGATATTATTTTTAGAAATAGTAAATTTAATAATACGCTACCACCTTGTTATAGGTTCAGTTTCATTTCATGATTGTTTGTCTCGGGTTTCCTATATCTTGCCAATATTTCGTTACGGAGGCACTTCAAGCAATCTTACCTGTAACAAAAATAGATAGATAGAGTAGAACGTAGTTTTATTATTTCTATTTTATCACAATAAATATCTTACTGTTGAGAAAAAATTTATAATTGTTTATTGCGTTATCCACCTAGTATATCTAGTATATCTTTAAGATTAGTTAGAATAGAGGCCAGTGAATGTGTTCATTGCTTCTAAAAATATCACTCAAGGGTGCGTAATATCTCGAAACCAGCTTTCCCATGTCTTGACAAATAGAACAGCTTGACATCAATCCAGTTACCGACAGATTATAGATCGAAATATATAACAGTTTAAGTGTTACAAATAAGATACAATAAACCGCGCTTCTAAACCAAGGATCAACTCAAATCAAACAGAAATTCCATTAGTACTTCTACACATGTTGCGTTATATTCTATTTGTGATAATTTGTGATAATAATGAAAACATAAAGAACTCGAAAAAATAAGATTTATTCGGAATCGAATATGGTTAGGTAAATAATTGTTATTGAAATATCGTATGCATACAGAATCAATTCAAATTAACCTCAAACATTTATTTAATCTCAAAAAACTTAAATCCTTATTTCCAAAATGCTTTTCGGAAAACACTCATTTTTACGAAAAGGTTGAATTCATACAGGCAACTTTTTTAAAAAAACTGTTCACCCAAAAAAATAGTGTTTAATACTTATCAATATATTACACAACAATCAATATAATAGTTATCTAAAGTTGTTTAAATTTTTTTAAGATCAACTGTATTATAATTAGTACGAGTTTATAAAAGAAAAACTTTAAAATTTGGAATACCAGACAAAATCAATAAAATAAATAACCTTCAGTAACTTTGAAATAAAAGAAAACAAACTTTCGCCAGAATTCAAATTCGTTTTATGAATTAAAATAAAATTTATAAGAAAACTTTTTTACTCGCGCCAAATGGGGTGGCTTAAGAGTTTAGCAAATAACTCGCGGGCGAACCAACTTTTTCTTTAAATTAAAAAGGAAAAAGTGAAGCCGAACGTGGGAATTTACTCCTTTTTCACTAAAACGAAAACGAAAAGAACCCTCTCGATTATATAAGAAAAAAAACAAGCGCACCGAAATTAAATTTTCTTTGTGCGCGTAATAATATCGCGTCTAGTCCGTTGGCCGAATTGTAGTCACATCGGAATTAAATGGGTCGAGGCATCCTTGGGTATGTGGGACACGTACGGCACTGGTCAGACAGGGTCGGCGCAATACCATTTTGCAAAATTAAATTTTAGCTTGTCGACGGCGCTTAACGCCCCGGCGACATCTACCGGGCGCTCGTGCGGCCCGCAAAGTGAGGTGTTAAAATTCAGTTATGAAATGAATAAAAAGTATGCATTTCGACGCGGTCGTTCCGGATGACCTCGTTTTCGGAATGTCAATTTCATCCGGTTCATGAAATCAATGTATGTAGTATAAAAATTGACTGTGTAACAACACAAATACTATTTTAATTGAAAAAAATAATTTATCTAGTTGATAAATCTATCATATTTTTCATAAAATAAAGCCATAATCCGTACGAAGGCGAAAAGTATCTACTAAGCCATAAATCGTGCGGTTTCTTGAAGTCTTATGAAGTCATTGCTAAGAAAGTTTTCAACTGAAGCCTCTTCATATATTGGAAAGTTGAGACGTTGAACGGTTTATATACGTCTAGTTTCGATGGAAAATCTAAAAGAAACGAGGTTGAGATTTCAAACGCAGAATTGAAAACACGATAGAATGTCATCTTGTGTTTTACAAATATCCACAATAACTGAAAATACCATCTAATAAAATTATTTAGAAGTCTTATTAAAAATATTTGACAAAATGTGTAATAATACAAAATAAATTTTATTTTAAAATAAAATGACGAAATTAAATTTCAATGACTAACTCCACCGCAGGGAACAGGATATCTCGACCGAGAAGATAAAAATTTGTAGGTGTGCTTTAATGTGTTTTACGTGATTAAATGAAAGGGTTATCAATAACTGACCCTATCCATAATCCAATTTGTAATATTGTGCATAAGAGTTAGTTTAACGTAGGTTAGAATCGACGCCATCCCAAACTTTGACATGGAGGAGAATCAAGAGTTGCTTAGAACTGAACTATTCCGATCATAGAAGCGAAGACTGTTTTTTAATAGATCTGATGTAAGTGACGTTTTCGCCAGGAAAACATCCATATTCTTGAGGTCTTCCGTAGTTGAAAGAGCGTAAAAGGATGTCTCTAAAAAGATAATACAAAATAAAGCATATTTAATTCTTTTGCTTTAGTGTTAAAAAAATGTAGTAGCAAAGATAAGCAAAAAAATCCAAATGTCATACAAAAAACTAAGTACCGCTAATAATACCGCTACTAATCATGCTTAATTGGAAATCCCGGTTTAAAGGAGCTCAGTGAAACATCCAAGATTTAGACGAAATTGGAGAACAAGTTTCTTATACAGCAAAATTAAGTCAAGAAATCGATTTGAACTTTTATTGAAAATGTGGCATTTCTGTAATGACGAAGATGAAATATTTGTTGAAATATTTATAGTCTTCGAAAACTTATACTATAAATTGTAAACCCCGCTGCCCCTAGGAGGAGGTACTTATCGCCCTTAATATGGAACATTTCTATATATGGACTTGTATCATCGTTAAAAGACAACGGTTTCTTTGGCCGAGCTACGCAGACGATGTGGTTGTCATCGCAAGAAAATGAAGCCAAGCTTGTATGCGAATTATCTGAATGTGTATCTTACATACGGCACTTAGACCTCAAAGAGCCTCTTTGATGATGTTGTAAGAGCAACCTTTCGTTAGAGCAACATCCCCGACCTTCATCCTTCCGTATGGTGTCGTGCACCAAAGCGAACGTAACTCAAGAGGCTTGGATCGCGTCTTTCTCTGTGAAGATAAAATTCGTAGAGCGCTAATATTTAACCCATATTATCCCGAGGTATTGCAATAGCAAATAATTAAAACTTTTTTTACCAATATGTAAAACCAGCTGTCTAAAACTAACAAAAATATTTTTATATATTTTTTTAAATCTATGCATACTGAATTTCAGGACCTAAAATATGCCCGTGGGTTTTGTGTGGAGAAATAATAAATAGAACTAATGTTTATAACCTTTTTTTATTACTAAATAAACGTAGAAAAGTTAAAAGTAATTATAGGTAAAAAAACAACATAGCGTGAATAAAATTATTTAGAAGTATGTAAAGTTTGAGAACAATGTTGATGCAATATTTTTGTGGCACTGACGGCATCGAATTTGAGTTTCATTTCTAATAATGTAATGTCCTTTTTCGTCCAGTCTTATGGAATCAGGCAACTTTTATTTGAGCGACATTGACAACTTGGTTTCACTTCATTTTGAAAGAGAGGTAGACGCTTTACCAAGCATGAGATAAGTCTGAACTATGTATCTAGTGAACGACAAAACATCGTGAGAATTTTTAGATTGCCCTACAGGTGAAAGTCGGTATAATTGAAATGCGTTATTAACACATATATTTATAGGGAACATCATCATTTGCCAGTACCACCTTTTCAACCTAATCACGATTCTGTACTTTCCGACATTTTGATCAAGTCTGTCTACGCCACTCATGAACTTGTTGTACAGTTGGTAACAATGTGGTTGATCGATGTCCACTCGTCTATTATTACACCAACGTTTTACCTTACCAAGTGTCAAGTCACGATGTTGTTATCATTGTAACGCACCAACGTCGTGTTGAAATTGACATCCGTGACTTAATGGTACGAACCCTTGGCAGTCTTTTTCATTTATTTTACATCTTTCAACGGCACTCCTTCAAGTCTATTAGCTCGTAGGGTTCTTGTGACATCATGCCCCATTTGCTTCACTTCATCAAGTAAACGTAAAGATGTAAAAAAGTTATCTATATAAAATCGGTATTGTGCACCACCTGGAAAGATTGAAATCAACCTTGTTACCACAAAACCACCTACGCCAATAGTTGGGTTAGTGTTACCAGTTTTAGCGCCCTGATATGGCTCTCCATAGATAAGATAACCCAATCGAGTGCAAAGCGACCAAATCTTATAGCCGAAACATATTGGTTTGCCATGAATGTGCTGCTTACAATCATGTTTCCCAAAATACGGCACCATTGACTCATCTATTGATAAATGGTTATCTCCAGGGTAATACTTCAACCATCTTTCATTCATCATATTCCATAGTGGTCTAATTTTGGCAAATTTATCATCAGGAGAGAGGTAGCTATTGTCATATGCATAAAAATAGCGTAGGAGTTCTTCAAAACGGTTACGGGCCATGCATGAAGCAACTCCTGGATGATGGGTATCAACACTCTGATCCCAGTACAGTCTATATCGTGAGGCGCTATTGTAACCTGTTAAGAGTAAAATGCCCACAAAACTCTTTACTTCCTCTATAGACAATCGAAAATTAAGCTGCCCTTTGGCTATGGCATTGTTTTCTGTAGAAGAGCGTAACAATACATTGTTAATGGTTGATTCTACTGTTCATCCTGACTCATATGCGGCATACCTTCTAAGGTTTCCAGGAATCCTTCCCCTGGTGGTACCTTGCTTCAGCCAATAGTTGTCGACGAGCAAGGTTGTCAATGTCCCCTGAATCCTCATCTCCACTGTCTTCATCGCTCAATTCAACATTTTCCGGTGGCGTGATAAATATATCTGCTGATATTATGGGGCTGTCCTCTTTTAAACACGATATAATTTCATGAATATTCAACCTGTATCCAAAAAACGACGGTTAAATCACAATTATCATAATTCTATGTAAAAACTACAAAATATTCTTATTATCTATACATAAACTAAAAGATCAGGCATATGACTATATGAAAACAACATCAGTTAAATTTTGCAATAACATTTATTTACGCAATATCTTGGCCGAAATTCACTTAACCAGTTATTATAAATAAATCAAATAACCGGTTACTATTTAAATAATATGTACTTTTAGGTAAAATATATTCGCACTCTAAATAGGGCGCTGGGATAATATGGGTTAATCTAAGGTTGTGATAACAATTATTTGTTAAATTACCTCAATAGCTATCACGCTGCGCCATAACCTCAGGAGACGATTAATATCTACGAAGTAATGTAAAACTAGTATATATAGATAGAGATAACAGTACAACACCGTGGGTTGACCCACAACCATCTAGGAATTCATGGTGTGGACGTATGGCACAGCAACTGCTGGTTAATAAGGTCCAATATCTAACACGTCTATGCCTAACCGACAGGCATAGACATATTCTCATAAAAGGAAAAGATAGTTAATTGACTTTTCTAATGGTACCAAAATATATAATAAGTAAATCTATTTAACCCTTTAGATGCTATCATCAGCATCTCTACACAAACCATCCCAACTCAATCGATATAAAGAAAAACTGGTGGGGAAAGCAAAAAAAGGACTTTGGAAACTTTTCCAATAAGTTAGCTAAATGTGGCATTCAGTGACTTCAACGTGTTGATGTTCTCATCAAAGGAAAAGGTAGTTAATTTAATAGCATTTTAAGATCTATTATTTAACCATTTCGAAGGGTTGGCTAGGGACAACCTCCCAAGAGATGGGCTCAGAGCTGTTTTTTTTCGTCTGTGGAGTAAACACCAAAATACGAGGCTTGACAACCAGGGAATTGTCCCAAGTCGAAAATAATGGAAGAAAAAGATTAACGGTAGCAATTACAAACGAACATTTTTTTCACGTTTTGTATTTCTCAATAGCCTTCTGCATGTCCATTTCGAAGTAATCAATATAACAATCAACCGAGAAAGCAGGAGAAAACACCAGATTTCTTACAAAATCAGGAAAATTGTAACTGAATCAAATCAACAAGAAGAAAATAGTTTTAAACAAATTTAAGTCTGGTAAAAATGTGTAATCTCTATTTCAGATATTGTTTACAAACAATAAATAAATATTTTTAGTATTCCGAAATTGATATAGTGTCCTCTGTTATAGCACATATTTTGTTCCTGCCACTCTTTATCAGAAGGAACACGCTATATGAACTTTTTATGTGTCATAATACATCGCGAAAAGTTTAAATTTATGATACGTACGTGTTGATAGATTGCAAACGTTGGAAATAATAAATTGATAGTTTTGCGTATCATGCTTGCTCTAATAAAGTGTAAACTACTTAATTTGAAAGTACAAGAAAACAATATCGAAAAGCTATATATAAAGTATCTCATTTAAACTTTTTATATTCTTGTTGAAATAACATAATCTATTACCATGAAGTCGTACTATTTACTCATGACAGCAACATTCATCCAGAAAAACCTCGGTTCGTTTTGCCTAAAGGAAAGTTTTCAGTGACAAGATCCAATTTTTAGTGCTACCTCTGCAGTACGCCGTGTTGGTAAGCTTCGCAACCCAAAAAACCAAGCTGAAATCCTATTACCCTGCGCATGGACGATAAATAGAAGTGCCAACCGGGCTGTGCACGATTTATAAAAGCCGGAACGGTGATACGTCACGGTGTCGGTCGGCGTGTTTATTTCTCGGCGTCGTCGCAAACTTTCGGCGTCGCATGCACGCGAAGATAAGCTGCGCGTTCACGCATGGCTCCACCCTTTACCAGGAAAATAGATGGTGTGACCCTCGGCCGCTATTATAAACCCAACCGGATCGCTAGGCCGGAACTAACGGCGAAACATTTGTCTTTGTGGTCTGCTTCCGGCGTACTTTAACTTCTGTATCGACTGGTATCGGGGAAACCGAATGCCAACGGCATTCCACTATACTACACACAAAAAAAAAGGAAGAAGGGAAACTAACCATGATACTCGAGAAATATGGGGTACTTAAATAGATAACTCTTACGATTAAAAGCCACAATTTATCCTTGTTTTGTATAAAACTTGTTTATTAGTGGTTGAGAATATAAACTTTTTGACTTATTTGTATTTCAATTAAAAATTAATACTTGTGGTCTCTTTGGACCAACACTTATGAAATAGTCATAGCAATAATTAATGAGAGCTATTGGCAATATATTCTGCCATAAAATTTTGTGATCATTTCATGTAACATGGAAACCATTTTACAGTTTTCACCGACCACAAACATGTAACTACGGCAATATTTTCATCAACAGAAAAAACACCAAGACAAACCAGGTACCTAAATTACATAACAAAATATGCATCCGACACTTTGTCCAGGACAAATATTGAAACTCTGAATTCTCAGTACCCTGACACACTTACACTTTACAAAGCTCAACTCACAGATATCCATTGTGTTCAACTCACAGATTTGAACATGTATACATTGATTTGGTCGGCTCACTCGCTCCATCCCTTGGATGCACTTATTTGTTCATGGTCATTGAGCGTTTCACACGGTGGTCAAAGGCTTTTCCTCTAAAAGATATTTCTACAGCCTCTATTGCGGATACTCTTTTCAGGCATCACTCTCGATCAAGGACGACAATTCGAGTCATTATTATTGTCAAAATTTCAATTATGTAGTATGATGTTATGTTAGTATGATTTCATCGTACTTTGAAATCAGCGATTATTACCTAAGGTAATTCCGATAGGTGGAACCATAACTTACCTTTAATACTACTTGATCTCAGATCATTTCTGAAGGAGGACTTACGTTATTCCTCCGCAGAATTGGTTTTATGGCCAGCCACTCAGGTTACCGGAAGAATTTTTCATACATACCGAACCATCAATTGAAACTGAACCATTACTATCAAGTTTATCATCTTTTGCTGATATTAAACCAGTTCAGTCAACCATACATACCAGCCAAAAACCAGTCATATGTTGAAAACATAGTTCAAGAGATTTCGGACTAGTAGCATTCAACTTGCCTGAGCTTCCGGATGGTAGTAAAGTTGGCCAGCAAAATGATGATATTAGATCTATAAATGAGATACTTAACTATTTGAAAATCCAGACACCTGATTTTACTGTAAAGCGATTGGGTAAATTTGATCCGACGATATTGAATCGTAAGCGCCCATTGAAAATCTCTTTTTCCTCCTCTGATGTAGTTCACAATGTTCCTAGGAGCATTAAGTCATTATTAAAATCTGATAAGTTCAAAGCTGTTGTTGTAGCAACAGACAAAACACCGCTGCAAAATTCTTTCTACAAATCTCTCAAAACACAGTTTGATACACGCATTGCCGCCGCACCGGCGAGGTGAACATAAGAATTAAGTATGTGAATAGGTCACCTAGAAGTTTATCATCTGACAATGACAGGAGTATCCAACGGGGAAACTAATAGGATCCAACAGGAAGACCCACACACTTCGTTTATTTTATCAAAATGTGCAAAGACTACGAACAAATACTCACCAATTATACACAGCTACAAATTCTATCGATTTCACCAACTCTGAGCTGCTACTTACTACATTTAACGTAATTAGAAATGATCGTAATCACCGTCTTGTGTCCGAGAATAGCCTCGATCGCAAATCTTTCCTTTTGAACAACTTTGTTGATACTTTAAACCTAGTTCAACATAACCATATCTACAACTCTAGAGGTAGGATACTCGACTTAGTATTTACTAACTTTATCTGCGAAGTAACTGCAGAGCGTGACGTTGCACCCTTACTTACTGAAAACTTTAATCATCCTGCACTGAACATCTCGATTAAATCTCAAAATATTGAAGATGCTCAATAGTGTTTCCATCAAATAACAACCTTCGTTTTAACTTCCGTAAAGCGGACTTTCGTGGATTGTATGACGATATTGTCGTGATATTAATATTGCTGTGAAAAAATTTTACTATAACATCTATAACGTTATTTAAAAACATGTACCCAAATACTGCTTATCGCCGTCGAAATTTCCTCTATGGCTTATTGGAAGTACTAAACGTATATTGAATATAAAGGAGCACTATTTTATGAAGCGGAAGAGATCTAAACAACTATCATATTACGATGAATATGTTAGGTTGCGTCGTTTATCCAAGGATGCAATAGATTCTGATTATCAGGCTTATCTCGTGAATACCGAAAATTGTATATCCACGGACACCAACAATTTCTGGCGTTACGTGATTCAGAAACATGGTAATTCGCGTATTCCAGGCTGTATGACCTTTGCTGGCTCTGAGATCTCTGATCCCCTGGAAATAGTGCAGACCTTCTCTGTCTTGTTTTCTGAAGCCTTCAATCCTGGACTCACAACTATCAATAACTATAATCAGCAAGTCAACTGTCCTGCATCCTTCCACATTACTTCATTTTCTGTCGAGGAGGTAGAAATATGTATGAAACGATTAAAGAATGAGTTTACTGCTGGCGACGACGGTCTCCCAAGTTTTATTATTAAAGATTGTGCACCCTTACTCAGCAGACCTTTAACCTTTATATTTAATTTATGCTTAAAAAGTAAAACTTTTCCTGCAGTGTGGAAAAAACTCAGATAACGCCGATTTTTTAAAAAGGGAGACAAATTTAGTATTGAAAATTACCGACCTATTAGCATTTTAAACAATTGGTCAAAAGTCTTCGAGATGTTGCTATACTCTAGAATGAGCTACTGTGTTCGCCTATATATATCTGATCATCAGGACTGTTCGAACTGTTCAGCTATGACTAATTTAGCAGAGGTAACGCAGTTCATCAGCGACCACATGGATAAACAGCAACAAGTTGATATAATTTACACAGATTTTACAAAGGCATTTGATGGATTAGATCATGGAATACTTCTTTCTAAACTCGCAGAGATATACGCAGAGAACGCGCTATTCGAGATCTGGGTGTCTTATTTGATGACCAGTTGCAATTCAAAGACCATGTTAACGCTATAGTAAAGTCAGCCTCTGGTGCATTGAGTTTTATCATCAGACAATGTAAAAAATTTAACAACGTAGCCGCATTAACAGTGATTTTCTATGCGTTTGTTCGTACAAAATTGGAATATGGTTCTCTGGTTTGGTATCCTTGTTATACTTCTCACCAGCTCATGCTCTAGAGAGTGCAGAAGAGGTACATTTTAAAACAGTTGGTCAGTATCTTGAGCGAGGTGTTGACTAAGTTGCATTATTGGAAGAATTTAACTTTTCATCTTTGGGCAAGCAATTGTACTGTCGACTCACCTTCACTTCTTGCTCGAATTGGATTCATTATACTCAGACCTGGCATCAGAAATAGCAACACATACCAAGTTCCGATCGGTAGAACCAACGTTCTGATGCGGACGCCTATGACACGTATGGCACGGAACGCAAATAAAGAAGTTACCACTTAAACTATATATCCCTATTGTGACATATTATTATTATTATTTTTATCTCTTATTTTTGTTCTGAATTTATCTGAATTGTTATTAATTTTTGTTTTGTGCGCTTTACATCTTACTTTACTTTTTTTTCTTTGTTGTACATTATCCTGTAACTGGGTTTTCCCAATATATTATCCCTTATTATTATTATTATTAAAAACCTTTTATACACCAAGAATGGAGGTAAATAAAAAACGCCATTTATAAAATTACCTTATAATGTTATCGTTTTATAAGAATTGGTCAAACGAGACCACAGTACTAAACACTAGAAATTTCCGGATTTAGATAATAAATCTCCCCGTGTATAACATTTTTTAATCAACCCCTATCGAAACATCACGTAAACGCATTTCCGCTAATAATAACCAAAACGGTTCAATGAACACGTTTGCCGCACATGATTATAATTTTTGATACGGTACAATGAACATTTAATCAGAATAATTTTAATTAGCTACCTGTATATCAATTAATTGTTTATCTCACTGAATTTTAATTATTACTATTATATTCTATTGTAATATTTAACGCTTCCTTTCTTCATATAGAAATATTCCACGTCCCGTGTATTGTGTACATTTGTAGATAGTCACGTTGCAAAACATGTAGCAATTTAACTTCGTTTAGGGGATGCGTGCTGGAAGAAAGCGCCATTGTTTTTGCTTCCTGTTTTCGCAATTGCGCAAGAAAGCAACCCTCCTTGTAATTTTATTACGTACCTACTAGGAGCTTTTATTTTTCTTTCCCGCTATTTTTCTCACGTACACCCTCAGTTTCCTTCCTAATTTTATTACATCGCTATTCTTAGAAGCTTTGTCCGTAATATCGAACATTAACCAGTAAAGTATATAAATTTTAATGTAACGAAAATGATTGTGTTTAATCCTTTTTGCTTTTTGTTTCAAACAAACCAAAATTTACAATTCACTGAGCGATTTACATAAACCTTGAGAGTCGTTACATTTCTAAAATATTTACGAGGACACGGTTTCAGCTTTCTATATATCCGTACACGGCAGGATGTTGCTTGCTTATATTTATGGTGAAGTTATTTCATGTACAAGACCCAAAAGCTCTATATTTGATGAGTACCCGCCGATGGGTTTATGAATAAAACAACTCGCCCTCCAACAATTTCTTATACAAAGCAACAGATTGCCAACGCTGATAAACTCCCATTAAAATTTAATATGATTTCAATTCCAACTTACTATAAGAATTATTATATTGTAAAGAAATAACTTCAATAAAAGATATAAATGTTATGAAACTTCATGCAATTCTATTTGAAAAGGAACAGAATTTTATTGGACCATACGGATGTTGTTCTATTTCATCTAGTTGTCTCCAGTGTCCTTCTAGCTATTATATCGTCGCTGATTTATAACTCCCAACTCTATATAAAAGCGACTACCTCGCCACAATAAACAATAGGAAAATGCTTATATGAACCAACTGGGATTATTTGGCGATTTCATTGTGTTATATCCTCGCGACCGCATCAATCGATGTCAAATAAATGTTTAATAACCCATGTTACCCGAAACACCGCCGTTTAATTAATGCTTTAACTACTGTTTTAAATTCGTGCGCATTGGGTCATTAATTAATTGTTGGAGCTTCGGTGAGTATCGAAAATATTATCTTTCAATCTTCGATGGTATTTCTGTTGTACTTGTTTTCCATTTTATTTTTGGGTCGCGTAACAAATCCTTAATTAAAAATATAATAAATAAGGAAAAAGGAAAATTTAGTAGGTAAGGTTCGTGGACGTTTATTAGATCATCTTGATCAGTTTCGATGGGGCTTAATTAAAGCGACCTAGAAACCTCATAACTGTCATACTGTTGCAATATAACGCTCGCCCGAGGAGAAGCTATATTTCAACGGTTATTAATTAGAATCTGTGAATTGAAACCTACAATTATTTTAGTCTGGCGCATAAAATTGTATTTGAGTGAAATTTAATTATTTAAATTAATCTTAATTTAGTTAATTGGTTTTTTATCAACCGCTGCATTGAGATCAAGCTTCTTTTATCATGATCCGTAATATATTTCAATATCGTCCTTAATGTCACTAAACATTATCCCTTTATTCTCTCAATTGATACATCAACACTGTCCTGCTCCCTCCAATATCTATCTGATCTTTATCAGATCCCTACATCATTTCTGATATCTTCTAATATCAATATCTAACAACTCGTAACATCTCGTAATCCCGATGCGTAATCATTCGTTATTATATGACACGTATAACTTTTAATTTTAAATTTGATGGGGTCACTTTGAAGAAGACGTGATTATTGTAAATCTTGAATCTACTTGAATGTCAAAAACAATAATGAACGTTGTTGAAGTTAAAGTATTATTGTGTACACAGTTATTTTTAGTTATAAAGCCTAGAAAAAAAGGCTATCACACTATCAGGGTAGGACTGTAAAGTCCTGTAGATCATGGTAAAGCTGTGATAGTTAAAAAGGTGTAGGATTCTTACAAATCAGAATAGGTAAGTTTGATTGAGCAATATAAGAGAGTGGGTGTATTTCTGTGTATATGGAATACGGTTGCATACGAAAAAATTTAGTTGATGAAATAATTAGTTTCTTATTATAGAATTAATTTAATACTAAAACCATTTCTTAATCAATTTAAATAGTTCATAAATTATTTATAACTAATTGTTTAAAAAATGAAGATCAGAAACCACTTTTACCTTCATCTTTACATTTCGGTTCTTCATACCGATCATAATCGCGTTTAATTTTCCTTTTGTCGATCAATTTGTCCGGTAATTCACCTTTCGATTGAGTTTGTGCACTGATTAAGTTCGCCGATTGAAAAATCAAAATCGTCGCGAAATAAACTCGATGATTCATAATTGTGTTGTTTTTGTGTTTTCCGGGTAATCTCAAAACCACAGGGGTACTCACAATTTTAATACAACAATTCTGTTTTATAAAAGCATCGCACCTAAACAAACTAAAATGATCGCAAACAGATTAATTTTTATTTGATTATTGGGTTAACTCAGATAAGAGGTTATCAATTAACACGAACCTTGGTTAACTCATTTAGATGTCTTGTTGATGTTGTCATCTTATTTAAAATTGGGTATGTAGTGGATTTTTGTAAATAGGATCAAGGTTACTGTTTTTTTAAATATATTAACACTCAATTTTCACAAATTTTTGTGAGCAGTAATAAATTAATAACATTGGCAAAACATCCATCGATATATGATGAAATATTAAATTTCTTGATAGATATAAGAAATTATAAGTCATCAAAGTGACCATAAAGTATACTAAACAGTTTTATGTTATGAAAAGATGGGAAAATTTTGTAACTATGGTGTATCCATAAGTTGTATATTAACTAATGAAGTTAGCAGTAGCTAATGAACCTTGATTTATACTTGTTGCTTGAAAACTAGTGCAAGGTTTTTGACATCAATACCACGAAAAATTTTACGACTTAAATAACTACCCTTTTTGTGTAGTTGTTTCAGTAGAGCAGACAATATCAAATTAAATCCCGGTGTTTTCTTTGTACTTAAGTTATCTTTGATTGTGTGGCTTATTTCTTTTGGTGGTACAGATGGTTTATATTCGAAATGCACTCATTAGGTCGAAATGTTTTTTCGAGATAATCGGCAAAGAGTTGAGCTTTTTGTGAGGAGTTTTTTGCCTGAGATTGGTCATCTTAATCGCTTTAATCGCGGGTCTCTTGTGATTCGCCATTGTTTACTTTTGTACTTACTAACTCTCTTACCCCGAGTGGGCAACTACTTCCGCTCTTGAGATTTTTGGCAACGTTTGGTGTTAATTTCCAAGCCACTTCTTGAATGTAGCAACTGAGTTTCTCCACTTCGTTTTCTAATTTATCAGGGGTCTTCTGTATGACTCTTATGTTTATCTTTTGTCCTAAGAAAGCTTTCACATATTATAGTTCGTCAGCGGAGTTGTCAAGGTGAGATTTTTTTCTTTTTATATGATTGTTTGACTTAGTGCCATAATAATAGGAGAATCTACGTCAAACTCCTCTGTAACGTTGATAAAACGTTGTAGTCAGACGTGATCCTCAATACGTAGTTTTACAGTTAAAGTCATCTCCAAGTATGAATTAGCTTTGGAAGTTGTGGAGTAATTTCAAATTATCTGAACTCTTAAGGTTATGCCTTTTTCTATCTTTGTGTCTATTACTTTGTAACTATTACCGCACTTCCTCTCCTAATACTTTAGTTCATAATGCAAGTGATGAGATAAGATAAGATAGTGTCCACAAACAGCAAAACTGCAAGCAAAAAAAAGTCTTTTTTTTTTGACAGTTTTTGTAATGTATGCCGTTATATACAGTGCAGTCATACATCAATTTTATGGTTTATAAGGGCAACACCTAGCTTATCGCTTTGTTATAGCAACCTGTTGGCATTCCAAGTCATGACACGAAACATATTGCCTGTTGGATTTTCTTGCTAGCAGTTTTGCTGTTTCTGGACACTATCTTATCAAGTCCAATAATATTAGTCTTGGTTATCTCTTCATGTTTGTGTGGTTCCTTTAAAATCAGCTGTAACCTCTGATAAATATCTATCGCATCACTTACATTTTGACTACTCATTACTTCGCATGATTCTCTTTGTATCGTTTCCAACTGAGTTGGATTTGTTCTTGCACGAACGCATAGGATTGAGACTTGATGACCTTCTGTACAGTTACTAGAGTTGTCGCTCTAGGTAGAGAGGATTCTTTTGGTTTTTCCCATGTCGACGTTTTGTAAAGTTCAATTACTACTCTGTAGCTAGTAAGGTGCCTTGGGGACGATGTCGTCCTTAGCACATTTCAAGGTGAGATGATCTCTGATTTTGGTGATCTTATAAATTTTATTGATATGTTCAGTTTTAGCAAACAATATCATGAAGAGTGGTGATGGCTCGTTTGTGTTCAATTTCATCATATTAACTGCATCCTATCTTTTGTAGTTTTTCTGGAGTATCTAGATCCTTTATTATTTGATCTATACTACACTTTTTATGTAATTTTTTAATATCAACTTTTATTGGTCTATCTTGTTTTCGAATGACGATCAGTATATTTTCTGTTCTTACAATAAGTTTGCTACTGTTTTATTTTAAGTTTGCTATTTACTGTTTATTCTAGACCTGTGTTGTTCATTATATCTTTGTTACCATTTCTGGTCAGTTCCACAAATTATTTTTAGGTCACTTATTCATTCTTTGCAGTGAGTTTGCGTTGATTGCTAATATATGAATGAAGGCGGACTAATAGTTGCACATCCTCCAATATACAGGGTTTCATCTAAGATATCTCTAAGATCATAAATCGCAAGAATCGTTCAAATCGGCTAAATATCAATAAATTTTATTATTATGCAGAAAATTGCCTTCATCGCTATATTTGTGTACTCTGTGCTTTCTAGGGATTTTGCATTCTTTTGCAATTTGGGATGAAATAATGATTGATCATAAGTATGCATAACACTTAGATGTTGCAGCAATGGCCTCATTTCCTATAAAAACGGTGCCCAATATTTATCATTGCACAACAAACTTTCTAGTTTTCTAGCAATCTTTCGTGGTGTTATCGATCTCCAATAATACAAATGTCACCTTTGAATAAACTTCGAGAGTTTAGCCTCCAAGAATTTCCCAGATTTGTTGTTATTCCGACTCAGCTCGACTAAAGCGTTCTCATTTTTTCACTTCTTTTCTGCGAAGGTTTACCGTTCATTTCATTATATTTCTTCGTTAACTATTATTTACATGTATTAGTGAGATTTTTAGTTTCTCGCTTTCTTGCGTTAGCCATAATCTTCTTTGAGTTCAGGAGCTACAATTAAAACTACCATTTAAATTACAACAATTTAAATTAAATTTTAAATTTTAATTTCGCCTTACACTTCGAATACTAATTCCTCATTTGTAATATAATACAGCATTATAAACTTTGACATGAATAATATCTAAGCAAACTTATGCCATTATTTGCATCAAATAATAACGGATATCTGCGAAGTTGGTACGAGATACGTCCCCCTAAGACGCTAAATAGGTCAACTTTTAATTGACACTGACGATCAGACTTAATTGTACTAAACTGTACGTGGAATAGTTACGTGACTTGGCAATGTCATGCATTTCCCGTAAAGATCATGGTAGTGGTATCTATACGACCGCCCAATTATTGATTCGTATTGAAACACGATTGTATACGACTAATTGATTGCCATGGTACAGTACAAACGACCCGAATAGATATAGTGTTACGAAACGTATTCAGAGTAGATTCGAGGTAAACCTACATCGTATGTGCATCAGCGGCGAATCTGTTTACATCGTACCAACCATAATAGTAATTTCGGAGAGTGGAGTATCGTTTTCCAGCGGTAAAGTCGAAAGCTGACTTTTATGTGGAGGTTACGTGGGATATAGTCGAAAATTGCAACGTAAAACCACTATCTCCAAAACTACTAAAACTTTGCAAAATTTTCAAATTGAATATCAGTTTCTATATGCCTCATTTAATATTTATATTATTGTATGCAGTTTTTCCAACGTTTATTTTTTAAACGTTTTGATACTGAATTTTAATCCTGTAATAACATCGGTAGTTTATAATACAACTTTACTTGCAATACGAACGATAAGAGGATTAAAATTGGTTGCTTCCGCTTAAAAACTGTTCCTAAAATTTTTATTCGAGCCCATTTTTCATTTGCTACTGCTTAAAAAATCCATACACAATGTTTATTGCGGGATCAATTGAAAAATCGGTACACACAAAAAATATTCTAAGTACTCGTAATTCCCCGACTTCGATTTAAATTCGTTCAGTTAATTCTTTTCCTTTTACTAATCTTTTAGAAGTACCTAGAAAGATAACGATTGATGATTTAGCATGTTACCGTTAGAAATGAGATATCTTACAGATACTTACGGGTTCGTGTTTTGTGTTTTACCCCGGGGAGACTTTGAAAGCTCAATAGGTGCTCACTTAGACGAGATCTTTAAAGGAGATGAAACTGCCGAAGCTTTTAAACTGAAAGCTTCTTTATAGAGCTTTGGCATTGGAAAAACAACCGAGTTAACCCTTGAAATCGATTCCAAAGCTTGTTCCTAAGGAAATTACGGTCGTATGCAGGTGACAAAGATTTGTGCCTCGTTCTTCTTTTAAAGTATTTTTATTTTCATAAATTATTTAATGAATATCATTTATTCTTTGAAACGGATTTCGTACCGCAATTATTATTCGTATTCAAGTTTATAGTCAATTACTGCACTTCCAATCTCGTGGCAGTTCTAACGATCAATAGCGTAACTGACGTAAAGTTTTAGTCTGGTATAGACATGATTAAACCGCCTGAAATGTCTTGGTAAATTTCTCTCGAATAGTTATAAGATGACTATCGAATTATTAACTTTCTAAGCTTTCAGCAATTAAACTTTATAATCTTCAAAATACTAAACCCTATCGTATTATTCTTTTTTAATTACTTCTACAATTGGTGTTTCCTCAGCGTTTTCTCAATGTCACACTAAAGCACGACATTCACAATAAAGGAATCAATCATCTTAAGCCTCGACAATTCCCCGGAGCTTTCTAACGAAGGAGCCGCTCTGAAAGCGATGTCTACGTCAATTTAGGAAACCGAAAACTTGTCCTCTATAAGAAATGCTCGTGAAAAGAGAGCTTTAATCCACTTCGAAGAGTACACGAAGGTATGGGAATGGCGCGGTCCAGAAGACGCAAATACCAAACCTTAACACCCACCCTTTGTGTTGAGATAAAAACCGAACGCGCACAATCTAATTTTTCCACGCTGTTTTTCCGGATCGAATGACGAAAATTCTGTATCCGTTCAACCCCAAACAAAATA
This sequence comes from Onthophagus taurus, assembly GCF_036711975.1. NCBI lineage: Eukaryota > Metazoa > Arthropoda > Insecta > Coleoptera > Scarabaeidae > Onthophagus > Onthophagus taurus. Next base: position 36,282,691 of record NC_091972.1, on the reverse strand, counting down.
ACAAGACTTCTGATTATTAAATGAGCCAACCTAACTTAATGAGGATCACGAAATCTGATTGTTATCCCTCGGGTTTGTTATAATACGATTGTTTCAAATATAACAAAGAGATTTTTTCTTTCGTTTTTTAGCTCTTTTTTTCCTTTTGTCGAAGTTTTTCCCGTTTGCGGTCATTGTATATACTGTTAATTCATGGTTGAATATATTCCACACTATTGCCAGAACATTACAGGAGCTGTTATTTGCACTGGCCGTGTTCAGTCTATTTATTTTAAAATTACACAGACACACATGGAATAATAGATATCGTTAAATGTAGTGTTAAGTTCGGTGCCTATTTCCAAGTGAAAACACACGTTGTCCAGCTTTAATTGTTTACTCCACAACGTCGTTTATCGTAACTCACACCACCAGCTTAGTTCTTTTCATTTAATTGTGATTAAAGGGTTAAATCTCATTAAATCAAGTATACCTATTGTTTTCCGCATTTAATATGACTAATACTTTATATTTTTTTAAAATATTAATTATGTAAAAATCATTTAAAAATTCAAGTGCTTAATTCGCTTTTAAAGTACTTTAGGGCGGTATCACAGACTGTTCTTTAAGAAATACGTAAGTTTACCTCACGTAGGATGTCGTTGAAGAGTTGTACTTTGAAAAGAGTAAAATTCGTTGTCATCTGGTCAGCACACCCCAAAACAGTGCAAGAAAAGTTAATGAACCCCAGTACAAGGACTTCCAATACCTTGTAGGGATCATTAAGCTTCATGGCATTCTTGCGATGTAATGGAGGAAATACTACTAAAGGTCGTTATCTAAAAGGTCGGAGGGCGAAGCAATCAACGACCAATGAGACTAATGATTCACACCTGTATGATGCAAACGTTGAGATTCCCCTTCCTCTAGATCCAGCTAAGAAAAATTCGTCAACGGGCAACAGAATTGTTAAGTAACCCTACGGTGTGCCAAATGCTCAGATGTTTATTTAACCCTCCGCATACAAGATGGGGTATCATATACCCAGCTTCAGGAAAACTGAAAAAATTGAAAAACAAAATTATGTAATACCCCACCTAGTATGGCATGTGAGTTTGATTCACCTCATATGCGGAGGCTTAATATCACACTGCTAGAGACTCAAGGAGATGAAGGTCATATTCGCTAGCTGTAATAGCCTGCACCATTTAGGCTTCAAAATCTGCACTAGCACCCTGTATAATAGATCGCCAGCTTTGCAAAGCAACTTCCTAAATGAACCAGCATGTTTGCAGTCTCATGGACTCGATGCCACGAAGAATTCTCGAAGAGCAAGATCCACTGAATCAACACTGAAATCTTGCGCTAATCAGATAGTCTACAACGGTGTTGTCGCCAAAACCATTAAGCTGTCCGAAATAGTAAACAGAAAATTTATTTTTCTTAAACTTCAACTTGTTATTTGACGACTGTATATATCATCATTGTGAGTTTTCATAATAAATAAATGACGAGGCAGACCCATCGTTGTAATGAAAGGATTTCTTAAATTATGGACACAAGGCACAAGAGAATTATACCCATCATTGTCTACGTCATACGTCTCTATCATTAGCATAACGATGATTATTCTGGGTTAAATTCTACCCTCCCCCCAAGTTCAACACGCAACTGATTTAGTGAACACTTTCCGTAACGTATATTGATCTCGATATTGCAACACAATTTCACTTTAACTTTAGCAGCACGGATATTCCCTCCACCGTTATGTTGATTGGGACTGAAGCCTCTGACAGCTTTTATATCTGCTCTTTATTTGCAAATAGCTAAATTGAGCTACATATTTTCGAGAACACGAAGAAAATTGATGTTTTCAAACCTCATTTTCAAAAATACAATAATTGTAAATTATAAAATAGTTAATTTAAATAAAGATTAGAATTAGAAATTAAAGAAGAAGAAAAGATTACAAGATTAGAAATTGGATTAGAAAGTGTGAAATGCAAGATTAATGCCGGATTAATGGTTCGTTCAGTGAGCGCTCGACGAATTTACAGATATTCAAGAACATAATACAAGAAGAATATAAAAGTAGGATTGCTACATCTTGTAGATCTTTAGCAAACCCGCTACATTGATACAGTTAATGATGTTTTGAATAATTTTCAATTATTTATTGAAAAATTAGTAAGCATTACGACTGATGCAGCTCCTGTAAGGTTAGGAAAAAACCAAGAACTTATTGGTCTTTTGAAATTTGATAGTCATCAAATTTCCAATTTTGTACCAGTTCATTGTATACATTTATTCTGCGAGGTGGCCGTCGTCAGTGATAATGTAGTTCTGTTTCTATCTAAACACCAAATCAAGATTTCATGCTGTAGTCCCAGCGTCAAATCCCGAGTTGGGTTGAAGGTCAATACCACTGTATTCCTAATATCTGAGGTGATTGTCGACTAATCAAACAGCATGACCAATACAACTGCGATGTGGCAATCGCAATCTCGCTTAATGTGCACAAACAATTTTGCAGAAACGTACAACTCAGCTAAATGTACGCCGACATCGATTCTAGCGTTAATTAACAAAAAAAATAAAAACGTTTAACAATGTAGATTTTTTTATGATCTAATCTAAACGAAAAGTAATACTAAAAGATAGAACAAGTGATGTTGAAGTTTATATTGTAGGTATTTGGAGAGTGTAAGAAATGCGCTCAATCTACAAGATGAAAAGTAACAACTTCTTTCGTCAACCAACCCTATATATCAAACTTTACTTTGTTCGCGACCGTTTTACATCAACTGCAATAAAACTTTAGACATTCTTGATGGATAGTCCACGTTGCGAATGGGAATCCCAACAAATTTTCTTGCGTTTTTCCACGTCGGAGCAATGAGGTTTTCAACACGAAATTAAGCAATTCCTTTAATTTCTAAACGATGAATGAACGCTACAAAAACCTTATTGCCAGGGAACGAAAAAAAATTAATTCTATTAAAAACAGTTTGTCACTGTCATCAGAATTCTCCTCGGGGGTTCTTGTGCATCAATCATCTCGCGGAATTATGCGCATTTCATTATCCCCTTTTCGACCGTCACCGCCACAAACAACGAAATCGTGCAAATATATCAAACCTGATTTTGCATAATCGTCTTTCGTCATTAGTCGACTCGTAACGAATTTCGAATTCTAAATTTAGAACTATAGTTTCAATACTAACTTGAAGCGTAAAATCGTAGAATACTACAAACACTTAAAGGAGCGTTTGATGTTCTCAAACACACGTAATTAATGTTCGATGGATATTGAAGTGAAATGTGCTTGGATATTGCGCAAAGGGTTGTTTGTAGTGGGTATTGACAACGAAATTCTCGAAAATTAATTGTTATAAATGAAACGAATTTAGAAATAAAAAGAGTTTTACTTTTTTATCTCTTTTCCAACAGATCGATCAACTTTTTAACTTTACCCCAAAACCTATTTACACCCTTTGTCTCCAGTTTTTTGCACAACCCTCCTTCTCAACGTATTGAAGTGGCCGATCGTTCGATTTGCTCCCTTCCTTCTCCTATACCAAATTAACTCGACAAAAACCCACCCTTACAAAATTTCGATCGAAATTCACAATTTTCCGGCTCGTTCGTTGTCGAAGGGGCAAGGAGGTGTGATTAACCGAACATCGAATTCATTTATATTCTGAACACGCAAAAAAAGACAAAAAACAGACCCGTCTTTCTTTGAAATTCGTCCTTTTGTTCTTAATCTGCTAATTAGAAGATTTATATAATAGGCGATGTCACAAACTAAACGCGAGCATGACAAAAGATGATGAGCAGAGCTTTTACAAATTTTCCAACTAATAGTCGAATGGTGGTTTGCGATATGCGAATGCGACCCCAAGTTTAACAGGCAACAAACAAAATGCAACATCCAACAACAGATAATGAGGACGCCTGCGGAGGAAGGTTGAAAAGGTGACATAACAATTTTATTCTAGTCAGAGGGGTAAGCTTATTTATGTAGATGTGTATGTTGTTGGTAAACGTATGAAGTTGTGAATCATAAATATATGAGATAGTTTAGCAACATAAAATTTATGCACACATGGGTTAGAAACGATTCAAATTGATTGATGGTTAACGAAAAAAATTTAAGCCTATGAAGTGATCGACGATGTACCAACTCACGTCAGAACGTCAAACGCGTCAAATTATGCCCACACGCTCGACTCGTTCCAATTTCATAAATTATTACCGCTCCACCGAACGTTCTGTTTAATTTAAATTACGCCTAGAATGTTCTAACCGTTGTTCGGTTTGGTGCAAACTGCCAACTGTTCGTATTGTATCCATTTATTCACGATGGATATCGCTCCCGAATAATACATTCAAATACCTTATGAAATTGCTCGGGAGTATTTCAATAAAGTTTACACTTCAGTCAATATTTTGAAACGCATTTCAATAGGTGCCACTATCATTTATTTTATTGGAAAAAATTGCAATTTTTAATTCTTTTCGCGAGAAGAAAAAAATGAAATTTAGATCGTTCAAAACGTCTCCGATACAAAAGTGTAGTTAGTACTTATAGTACTTAATCGTCACGCAACGAACACAAATCCAAAATTTATTGCGGCTTCATACTTCAGGATTTCAGCGTAAAACGCCACTGTATCACGGCCTTGTCAGTAATCGTAACCACCACACAATTTACGACGAAAATTAATCGCTGATAAACGATGTACAAAAGCTTACTCAATACCATGCTTTTTTTCATTTTCCCACCACATAAAATTTATTACAAATTCAAATATTAATAAACTAAAGTTTAAGTTGAAATAAAAAAATATCAAATCTAACATCAATTTTAAAAAATTATTTACGCTTTATTTATAGGTAGGTATAACAAAATAAACCTTAAAGCTTTCTTTTTAATTTAGTATGCGCATCGTTTCTGAACTTCTAGGAATTAATAAGTTACAAGAGATATTCTGACGTCGATAAAATCTCGGGAAAAGACCGGTATTTCTTTGGTTATCAAAAGATCTGTCAGCAAGTCCTATCCTCAAAGTCCTCAAAGACATAATGGCTCGTACTACTTGTAAAGCATGGGTGACCCTTATACGGCTGATGGGGAAGGACGAAAGGCGAATGTTGTATTGGGCAAACTCCTCAATTCTATAGAAGCCCGATAAGTTTTGATCCCAATATCAAGCCTCGGAAAGCGGAAGGAGACTGTAGAAGACGAAACTAGCGTAATTAATAAATGATCGGAAGTAGTTAGTGAAAAGGATAGCAAAAATTTGGACATTGCGCTAATATTGGAATCAAAGAAGAAAAGAGTATATACAGTATATAAGCAATATATACAATATTTTTGTTGTACGTTTAGGTAATATTGGTCATCTGCTGTAATTATTTTATTTAAATTGTTTTAAGGTAGGTGTCCACTGCGAGAAATGCTCTCGAGAAAAGCTATCGACCCCACCAACTTTCGGAGAGTGAACAGGTTGAGACTTGTACTCAAGTGGACACGCACAATTTATCTATCGTGAGAGTAACTGGCAAAAAACGAACACGGTTCAAATTTTGCTGCGAGTAGCTGCGAGTTTTCTCAATATAACACGTTTAAGGATGACGCTTAAAAGAAAATAGTCCCAAGAAGACATATTTGAATTAATTGAAGTGTATGAAGAAAATTCAATTCTTTGGAATACCAAATCTAAAGAACACAGAAATCGGGAAGCGAGGGATGCAATTTTAACAAGTATTGGACAGAAATTTAAACGGGATTTGTACCATTGGTAATATCTAGTCTTTTGAAAACATCATTGGGTTTTCTGACAGTAAAATTAAGTTTTCTGCTAACACTGTTTGGTTTTTTAGTAGTAGTGTGTAGCCTTCTGTAAGAAGGATGTGCTTCTTTTGTAATATTTAGTCTTTCACTAGCAATATTTAGTCTTCTGCCAGCAATATCTAGTCTTTTGCAGCAATATCTAGTCTTCTACCAACAATATTTCGTCTTCTGGTAGTAGTGTGAAGCCTTCTGTACGAAGAATCTGCTTCATTTGCAACATCCAGTGATTCATTAATAATACTTAGTCTTCTGTTAGCAATATCTAGTCTTTTGCAGCAATATCTAGTCTTCTATCAACAGTATTTCGTCTTCTGGTGGTAGTGTTAAGTCTTCTGTAGGAAGAATGTGCTTCATTTGCAATATCAAGTCTTTCACTAGCAATACTTAGTCTTCTGCCAGCAATATCTAGTCTTTTGCAGCAATATCTAGTCTTCTATCAACAGTATTTCGTCTTCTGGTAGTAGTGTAAAGCCTTCTGTAAGAAGAATCTACTTCATTTGCAACATCTAGTGATTCATTAATAATACTTAGTCTTCTGTCAGCAATATCTAGTCTTTTGCAGCAATATCTAGTCTTCTATCAACAGTATTTCGTCTTCTGGTAGTAGTGTTAAGTCTTCTGTAAGAAGGATGTGCTTCATTTGCAATATCAAGTCTTTCACTAGCAATACTTAGTCTTCTGCCAGCAATATCTAGCGTTTTGCAGCAATATCTAGTCTTCTACCAACAGTATTTCGTCTTTTGGTAGTAGTGTGAAGCCTTTTGTAAGAAGAATCTGCTTCATTTGCAACATCTAGTGATCCATTAATAATACTTAGTCTTCTATCAACAATATCTAGTCTCTTTCAGCAATTGAGGCGTTTAAGTTTATATTTTCTAATAATTTTCCAAAATACTGCCAATCCACTATTAAGCTATCACGACAATAAACTTATAGTTTGCATTTATAAGTGCCATTAAAGCAACCGAGTTCACTTTTTTGTGAATCAGTATGCCAAATAACTAACAATTTGATAACGAATGTTGATATTTGTTGATACCCAGCTCTAATCTGTTTGTTTTTTTTTTAATTTTGTACAACACTATTGCACTTGCAATTTTTTTTACATCTATGTTTACACACACCAAACACTAAAAGAAAATAAATTTTACCTTCCATAGCACGAACACATTTCACTAGTGAACACGGTCCTGAGAGAACTGTCTGAGAGAAAGTTCTCGGAAGTTTTATAGAAGGTTTCGGAGAGCAAAAACAGTCTCAAGTACACACACAGTTGAGAGTAGATATCGAGAGTTACTCTCAAAAGTTTCTCTCAACTGGACACCTAGCTTTAAATTTATAATTTTTAGGTTCTCTAAAAGTCATTTAAAATCGAATAAAGCACCAGGCCACGATAATATCACCGTAGAGATGGTTAAACCTATGCAACAAAATATGGCAGCCTGGACGCTAGTCTAAAGATTAGATGCATGTATCCATATTTATGCCAGTACATAAAAAAAGTTCTACATAACAAGACAAGTCTCCCAGACTGTTCAACACACATGGCAAATATATAATACGACATTCTCTTGAGCACTACGACGCAAAGGTGCTAATCAGGTAAGAAAAGCTACGTTAACGATACGAGTATGTATTCTTTTCTGATCGGGCCAAATTATATAAACCAAATCAAGAACGAATATTAGGCGAATGTATGGTGAAATAATTGTAAAGGACTCATGTTTTGCCACATAAGCAAGAATACACATGGGAAAGACCCTCACTGTCAATGTAATTGACTATATTATATTGAAACAACATGTCAAGACTGCAGAATCAAACGAGGAGCAAATTGTGACTTCTACCACTTTCTACTAGTGACAAAAACCATATTTCCATATAAATACTATAAGGGAAAAAACAACAGGAAAAGGATTACAAACTGAACCTATTACAAGAACCAAGTATAAAGCAACTCTATCAAAGACGATTAGAAACCCAACTTGAACTAAAATCCATAAGCAACGATATGGAAATAAAACACAATAGTATCAAAGAAGCGATCCACACAGCAGCTGAAAACATACATATTACCACCTCTGGATGACTGAAGAGACTAGAGAATTAATTAAAGAAGAAAAGAAAAGATCTCAGAAAAGGTTTTCAAAAAATATAAACGAAACTAGACAGGAATATAAAGAATATAACCAGAAAGTAATATAACCAGACAAATTTCCTTGGGAGAAAAACCTGCGTTGGAAAACAAATGACAAGATATAGAATTTTTACTTGGGCGCTAACAATGACGCAAGATAAACAGAAGCATGGAGATGTCTCAAACGACTCAAATCGAATCACTCCAGATTATACAACGATTTCACCAACCTTTATCGATAATCAAGGAATAACGAGAATTGAGATTGCTAAATCATGAAAATCACAATTTTAGAAGAAAAAGATAAAGGACATACAAAGAATAAAGAATGGATGATCAGCAGGACGACCAGGGAACATTCCAGGTAAACTGATTAAGTACAGATGTAACGTGCTAAGCCACAGATTTAAGGGGTTTAATGAACAAGTGTTGTGAACAAATAAAGATATCAATTGAATGGAAGACTGTATAATTCAATCAATCACGAATCATGGAAGAAATTGTTTGGCTGATCTTGTACGAACAAATTGTTTGCAATAATTAATGGAGAAAGTAACACAGATACAATAAGAAGTACATCTAGCATTTATCGATTTGGAGAAGGCATATGACTACATTCCTAGATGGAAATTGCGGCAAGTGTTAACAACTACTCAAACCATGAGGGTTGGTTTAATAGCCATTAGAAAGTGCCTATACACAGACAATATAACCTATGTAAAAACGGGAAAAGAACTGTCTGAAGCAATCAACAGGACGAAAGAATTACGACACGAGTTTGGTTTGTCACCATTTCTGTTCAACATTTATATTGAAATGGCTTTAATAGTTTGCAATGGCGATATGCAATAACGAAACCCTGTTCTCTCCCAAGACTAGGTGGTTATCGTCAGGACGCGTACGACTTGGAATTTAAGACTATACTTAACTCATGACTAGTGGTTTAGTACCAGGTTAACCTTAATAAAACAGAATATTTAGTAATGTAAAATAAATAAAAGCCGTAATGAGGCTTAAACAAAGTTTATTGGGAAAATATTATAAGTTCGGTGCTACTCGTGTTTAGGCATCGACAGGCTACTACACGATGAGAGAAAAAATATGAGTTATTATAAATCTAAATACAGATAAATGTTAGGTATTAGTTTATACTGTATGTTTGAAAAGTAATATTTATCGTCATATGGCTACAGACTCAATTCAGCAGGGATAAACCAGACATTAAGTAACAACATTATATGCGAGTTCAAAATATACCCAAATTTTCTATAAAACTTTTTTAAATAAATGCACAAGAATGAAAACAATCAAGATTTTCGATTGGGAATGATCTGAAAAACGTAAAGTAAGCAATGTGACAATCAGGCGAACTGATTATTAATCTATTTTTTATATATATGACCTCCATTACTTAAACCGCTTGGATATTCTATAACCTGATGTGTCGAACAAAACCGAGAGAAAACGTATTATTATGTAAATTTAAATATGGAAAAAGTTCGTAAAACTATCTTTTTTTGGAAAAATTGTAATATATAGTAGGTTTAAAAAAGACTACTTTTTCCTCTGTGAATGTTCTATATTAAATGGTTAGAGACGTTTCGGGATCAACTCCCATCTTCAGTCAGGAGTTGGTCTTTTTTAAACCCTTTATGTAACAACACCTCTAGTTCAATTTATTAATTTATCTCATTGTAGTATATAGTGTATCTGTAAACAGAAAGTGATTAAGTTAATATATTATACATTTAATTTGACTATTATTAAATTTTACCTCAAATTTTCTTCATGAAAATGTTTCTTGTTTAAGCCCGAAAAAGATTTATAAAAATATTTAGTAGTTCATTCGGACGCTAAATTTGAAGTACTAATTTAGGACGGTACGGCAATTAAATATGTTGAAAATTTCCAATAGCTTAGAGGATTCATCTACCGAACTAGTCTGAGGACAACAGAAATAACCTAAACTGAATATTACACCTTTTGCAGGGATCCATTAATTTTTGGTTGGATCTTTATAATATTTTTTTTTAAATTCCACGCTAGTTTATCTTCATTTTCATCTTCATTTTAATTATCCATCTGATATCAAAATGTGTCACTTTTCTATGATTTTCTTTCCGCATCTCTTATAGCTTCACTACGACTACATGTTTAATAAAAGCAAGTTAGAAGTTACTATGTGGTTTTTATTTTTTAATCATTAATCTTGCAACATGGATAATTCTTTCAATAATCTCAATATGGTGGAATAAAAGTATTGAACCGATATATGAAAAGAATGCTATGAAGTGAGATAAGAACGTTAAATGGAAGACCCTGAATCAGGAAGAAACTGAATGCTGTAGAAATGGATAACCTCAGAAGAAGTATACGAGTATCAAAATTGGATAAAGATAGAAATGATGAGACAACAAATAGAATGGATGCGACAATAACAATGCTTCACAGAATAGACAGGAAGGGTTTGATTACATAATGAGGTTGCTAGAGCATATATGGCTGAAAAGAATGTTCAAATGGACACCACCGGGCAATAGAACGGGGGGGAAACCATGGGAGTCGTGAAATGGTGGTATAAAAAAAGCAATGTTGAGACGAAATTGGGAAAAGGAGCAGACCTAATGCATTCAGTTGTGATATAATGTATTGTATGTTACAATATGTACAAGTATAAGCATTTTATATCCCAAATAAATAAATAATAAGTTGCAATTCAAATTTATCAAAAAAAAATTCTTGCCATAATAAGTATTCAAAAAGCATTCAAAAGCTGAGCATTCAAAAAATGCTTTACACAAAATTAGAGCATTAAGTTTCCCATTCAATTTGATATTTGAACTGATTCATAAAGTTTTGTGTAAATTAAGGAGTTACGATTTTTTTAAATTACTTAAAAATTTACCTGTAACCGATAATTGTCAAATCCAGCATCAAATTTAACAAATTATCTACGCTTTATATATATAAAGATGGGAATAAAATGGTTTTTATAGCAAATTAAAGCTTGTTTTATTATATTCAAATCATCATCAAATGACGTAGTTATAACAATACGAAACATATTTTTATATATTATTTTATTTATTATTATATATACATCGTTTGCTTTGATTTTTATTTTGTATAACAAAAGTTGAAACTACAAAAATTGCATTAATATAAATTTAAAATGACAAAGCGTCTATTTTAATAAACGACAATGGTACAAAAATTTCACAGGGTTAATTTCGCTATTGGTTCTCTTCATTAAAATATATGAATTCAATTTTTAACATAAAACATCCGTACCTATTGAATAAATCCGAGATAGCTGTAAAGTTTAAATATGCAATTTTTTAAATTAAAGTAAGTTCATCTTTAATAAAATAAATACCAGTCGCTTTAATAACATAAAGGAATGCGAAATAGTCAAATAAGTGGTTGCTTTTAATAAACCCTTTTCTTCGAAAGATTGAGAAATATGCGAGAAAAGAATTTATAAGTTGTGCTAAATATGATTTACACAAAAATCAACCACGAAGAATCAGGGTTGATTTATACCGGGGATCCCCTTAAACCGGAAGCGTCTGAGGCTTGAAGATGGTAGCCCATTTCATTAAATCAAACAATATTTTACTGTGAGAGCGAGCGAAGAGCTGGTAGGGCCTCTGCGCTCGACGGGCCAAGACAAATTCGACTACTTTTGAGTGCGCCCTGAATACATTCGGAAAGCTGAAGGGGGCATTTATAAAAGTCATTCCGCCTTCTTCCGGGTCGGACTCAATTTCCGAAAATTCCTATAATAAATATTTCGAAAAAAATTAAATGGAAAAAGAATTTCAAATTTCTAACTATCAACAACTATCCGCAAGGGATGGAATTTGTAATACGCCACCATCAATCATGATCCATTAATGTCAGGGGCAGGACCGTCGGTCGACCGCCCTTCAAAGTTTCGTCTCTAGAACCAAAAAGCCGACAAAAAGGAAAACAAAAGTGATTGCCGACAGATATAATCGATGCTGCACGTCACCGGTTTAGTTAACGTTCAGTTTTCCTCTCTTGAGTCTCGCTAGTGGGCTGTACACGTCGCTGGTTATTCGATATCCCGATAGAGAGATATCGAGACTTTTTCAATCGCTCGCTCGTTAAATGGACGCCAAATCCACCCCCGAGTCCGGATTCAGGCTATTAATAACCCTGAACGAACCCTGTGTGGACCCAAACTTTTAAATTGGCGAGCTTTTTGATCGGAACCGAATCGGATTTTACTAACTGAATAAATCGCGTTTTTCTCATCGGATTCAGGTGGATTAACATTTAACGCTTTTTACCACATAAATATTCAAATGAAACGATTCGTTTATTCATATTGAAATATAATAAAGAATACGAAATATAATAATTAAATCCCTTTTATTCGGTATTCAAATTTCGAATAATCGGAAGGTCAAAAAATGAAAAAATGTTCTTTGATTGCCGTAAATTAATTAGAATCAATGTTCAGGACTTATAAAAAAATTAAAATTGCTTGCAAATTGTAGTATATTGTAATGAATATTCTTTAAGTTATACCTAAAGCGGAGGCGCGTGAAACGCATCATGTTTTAGAGAATAAGAACACTGGTATATGAAATAATATGGTCAGTAAAATATAGTACGTCAAATTGGAAATGTGTTTCAATGGCCACACCTATTTTCTGTTATTATAAGTAAAGTACACAACACAAATGATATTTGTAAACGATGGTGTGTATTGGTGATGTGGTCCGGTTGTCTTTCCACTTGAGAAGAGAACAGAATTATTCATAACACTTTCATTTCGGCAACTTTTAGCATACTTTTAGTTTTGCTCAACGCAAAGATAGTGTGTCTCTATTCCATACGAAATGATAGATCTTATACAAGTTTTATAACTTTTCATCTTGGTGTTTATTGGCAAATGTTGATTTGATCTTTATTAACCATCTTGATATAGATGTCGCGTTATTTCTGGTGGAGATATCCAGTCCAAGATATTTGATTTCTTATTTCTTGAGCGTGAATTCTACCACAAGTTAACATCGTTATTGCATCGTCTGAGTTGTATATCATACTGATTTTATCTTTGATCATTCTATAGCTCAAATTTAACGACGACACCTCTTGTATAATTTTGTCCATTATTATTTGTGTTTAAGTTAGCGTTCCTTTTTCAATTAATACTTTCAGAATGTTTTCTAAGCGACGACTTTCGTCGTAACGAAGCAGATAGATAGGGGTTTATAACATTGTTGTTTACCATAAAACTTGCCAAATAATATAAAAAACTTACGCAAAACACATTTCTTCAGTTTAAATAGCAGCAATCTTTTCAGGTGTTATTGTTCTCTTATGAATGCTGAAAGATGTAGAGTGTAAAATATATACAAGAAAGTAGACGTGGCGATTTTGCAGTAATAAGTTTGTAAGATTGCACAGGCTTCTATAGTCCATAGCATGAGTAACGCAAACTTGTTACTCAAAAGCGTACGAAATATGATTTAGACATATGGCTTAGATTGAAGCATTTTTAAAAAGATAAGCAACCAAGTACACGTAGCGTATCTACATATCGTCACCTGACAATTATTTTGAACCATGTCCAAAACACAATCTTACTATGTACAATTGTATTGTACTAAGTATTGTATCAATGATAATAGAGCATGCAACCACGTGACATAGAATTTGGTACCACTAATCTTAACATGAATTTAACATAGTCTGTAGTTATAACCACGAAAGAAGAACGATCTGAAGTGCTCAGTCCATTTTTTTAATGGAATTCTATCTGATTTTACGATTTTATTAACTTCTCTTTTTGATGATCTCAACATCTTCCATATTCTCTATTATGATCCGTACATGTCATTCTCCATCTCTATGCTAAATTTCTCCATCTCTATACAAAATTTCTTCCAATGCTCCCCTCTTTATTTGTATACTTTGTAGAGTCTCGAAGTGTTTTGGTTGATTTATGCCGTAGATGTGCTTTGTTTTCTTGCGCCAACTTCTTTTCTTCAAGTGTAAACCACGGCTTTTCAGTCTTTCGATTAGTTAAGTAATATTTTTTATTTTTAAGTTCAACTAGCCATGTTAATGCCAGTAATTTTTCCTTTAGCCTTGAATGATAAAAATCAGAGCGAAGGATTATTAAACTTATGAAACAATCACTTTCTGTAAAGGTCAGCCCTCATGTTATCGTAGTAATCTGCTTTCGACGTTTTCGACATACGATTATTTTAAAAATTAAAAAATCGTTTCCTTTCTAAAGGTACACTTTCCCTTCTCATATGGGGTTTTTTCTAACAATCTCTTACCCTTTATCATGCCAACTTGTTTGTACAGATCTGCTTATAAAAATCCAAGTTTCGTCAAAATAAACAGGACTACACGTCTTCACACCAAATCGTCACATTAAGTCCTTTCAATTGCATCAGAATACCATAGCACATTTAGTGAAATATTTGCACCATTCACACATTTTCCGGCGTACAGAATCGTTCACATAATCATCGACATCTTATGGGGTGATAATATTGAAAAGCTCTGTTTATGTCTGTTTTTTTTTAAACACTGCTGTTCTCTAAATAAAAATTATCTAAACTAATGAATAATTATTTATGTCGAAAATAATTAAGTACGTTAATTATGCAGTGTGTGTGAAAAAAAAATTAGTTACGTGTTAATTAGTTGTAATTGTGTGACACAATTACAATAAAAATAAAAGCTGTTTTATCTGCATCTATCGATTATATTCTCTCAACACGAAGCAGGTAAGGCCCCTTATGCATCTCTGTTTAATATATGATAAGGGGACACGATAGTGCAAGCTATTAACGTTGTAGAGGAGATTAGCAAATCCTATTACTGTAACTACAAATAATTATTAAATTAGGTAATGATTATTCCAATATCTCCTCCTAAACGAATTAGCATTACTTGGCATTGTGAAAATATAAATTTGATTTTTTTTTGACAATTACGTTTATATTAACATGCATGTTGATTTCACTTATTTGTGTATTTATGCATAATTTTCCTAGTTGGATAGAGTTACTGTGAGATAAACAACAGTACATAATAGTAGCAGGTGGTACAGCAGCTGAGTTTCGCGCATACGTTCTTATTCCGGCCACAGCAGCATATGTTACAAACTTCATCATGAAATAGATTTGGTTTCGCTATCGATCTCTTCGCATATGCATGTGAGTTATATTTGAAATTGCAAACTCGCGGCTAACGACCTCATCATATTTCAACTAACCTAACGTTGATGTTAGCGAGGCGATTTATTGTATTGAATTAGTTTGGAAACTTTGTCATTGTATAGTTTTTAGATAAAAACTTTTATACACCTAGATATTATTAATAATTATAATTGACCATATTAGTATGGTTTATAATAGAGATTTTTTTTAGGTTAATAATTAATGTTGTGTTTCGTCGCGTTATAAGCAAAAAGAGATAAAAACCTTTTAGTAGACGCCGCAGTTTCGAGAAAAAGGATAAAACGTACCCGCAACGTATACCATCCCGCGGTTTCGGCGCGACAAAAAAACGACTACGAAAGTCCCGTAACAGGGGTGCACTAACAAAAAGCTAAAAAGCTCGTAATGCCCTTTTTCCTGTGCATGTCTCGTGCGCAAAATTTACTTTGAAAGATGATGATTGTAATGCACGCTCACCTCACCTAAGTCCCAACTCAAACGTTCTCTTCCGTTATAATATCTACCGCCACACGAATTTCATTCATTAAATTCTTTCTTGTTTCAAGCACTTTAAAGTAAAAGATTTTTAACATTTTTATTTTAAATAATTTATCTTCACTTATCCATTTAAGCGATTTTCTGATGTTGTATTAAAGATTTATTTTCATTATTATCTCGTCGCCTGTATATTGACGACAGGGTTGATAAACGTTGGATATATAATGGAAACAGAGTGCACCACCCTCTGGGGGCATGGGGGTTTGTTTACCCCCCCCCCCATCTTCGACCTGTATCCTTGTTGCTACAAGGGTGCAACGTTTCGAACAACATAATAAAAGTGATATAGGGCGACATCCTGGAGCTTCGGAGCCATGCCGAAATAATTCACTGCATCTATGATGTTCTTATACCCGTTGACGAAGAATTTTACGCTAATGGACACTAAGACTTTAAGA
The DNA here is from genome assembly GCF_036711975.1 of Onthophagus taurus. NCBI lineage: Eukaryota > Metazoa > Arthropoda > Insecta > Coleoptera > Scarabaeidae > Onthophagus > Onthophagus taurus. The sequence goes on along the minus strand of NC_091972.1, from coordinate 36,266,545 downwards.
AGGCTTAAAAATATGTTGATAAAAAAAAGGTTCGTTTAATATTTTTTTAGGCTATAAACGATAGCTGAAATCTAATTAGCTTCCGATCCATTTGGGATTCACATACAAATATTTATCGACAAACATTCAACGTAACATTCGTCGACTTGTTTGTTTTCGTTGGTCGGTGTCGACTTGTTAGCTTATTGGAAAATTTCTGATTCTATTCCGTTATAAAATCAGGTGCATTCGGCGCTACCAATTCATCAGTTATTGTTTGGGTCACCAGCAACTGTTCGCAGCATAAAAGCAACGCGTTCAAAGCGAAAAATAACGGAACTTGTAACGGAAAAAGCATTGCAGCGAACGAAGCTCGTTACTGACATTCATTACGATATGAATTAGTGGTACAAAGCTCTGGACATACGTTAATGGTGTGTCAGGACTGTTTCGTAACGGCTTTTGTACGGCGCGGTTAATCTGTGCGGAATGCGTTAATTCGTTACCGGGCCATTGTAAAATTTTAATCGGACACCGCCATCGCATACCGAAATTTCGATAAACGTCAGCGTGTTCATAATCGTGCAATCGTGGCGCACGTGACAGGATTTTAATAACTGCTGCCTATCTCTCGACTGTACTCAACCACTAATTTACGAGGGAAATAACTGGAAACTGAATAACTGATGGTTATTGTCTACAGTTCAATATTTCTTTCAACGCGATACACTTTTATCTATAACAAAGACACTCATTCATCCACAAGTATTTTAATACCTCCCTTTGAGGTGAGTATGAGATTCTCTAACCAACCTTTAGTCGCGGGAAATGCCCATACCTTCTCGTGCACTTGTGGAAACTATGCAGACCATCGGCGTTCCAACGAGAGTACTTGGTCCGACCCCGTTTTGCGCTTGAAACCCCCATTTCGTTGACGATTAATTGCGGCAAAACACGCTAACGATGGAAAGTGTTTTCACTCAAAGGGGCGGCTAATGGAATATTTAATTAGCGCGCAATACAAGAACTCTACGTGATTGTTCGATACGTCCCTAAATAGAATGTGTGCGTAATTATGTCCTACGACACGTGTATAGGGTGGACAATTTCATTCAACCGGATGTAATTAGTAATGTTAGCGGTTGATAATGCGACTACAAACATCGATTAGTGGTTATATCATTTACACCAACGATATAAAGGGATGTTCATTATTTTCAAATTTTACTTGGAAAATAATAACGATATTTCAAACAATGTTATTTGGGTAAATTCCATTGCTTTGTGAGTTATTGATTGGTGAATGTCAATAAACGGATAGTTATATTACAAATCAGAAACACTGCTCGAGGGTCCATCCGGAGGTTTATTGTATAACTCGGTTTACATTAATCGCAATGAGCAACTCCTACAGATATAGGTACTAGAAACTCTCTGTTAGTCTGAAATCGATTGTCTGCTCCCGATGGACTCCGGCTAGATACAGCAGATAACGAGAAGTGTATATGTACTCTGGAGGATAAAAGTTAACAAGTTTGTATGATCTAATCTTTACAGAAAATGTTAATAAAACAAAATGTTATATTTTCGATCGATGACGATATTATCTGATATAAAACACGTTACCTAAGAGGACAAAATAATTAATGATTAGTAGTACAAGTAGTTGTGGTAGTATTATAAACTGTTATTAAAACCATTTAATCAAAATTGTTGTGAAAAAGTAGATGCTGAATGGGAGGCATTTAACCCCATATACAGTGTCCAGATTTCGATGCTCACCATTGGTATATCGGCTATTATAAGAGATAGAGCAACGGTTAAATGGGGAATGTTTCGCAGAATTCAATACTGGCAAAAAGTCATATTTCAAATTCATCCTCACTTTTTTCGTTTTTGAGATATTTTGAAAAAACTGAAATTTGTTGATTTTAATTTTTTCTAATAAGGCGATAACCCCTAATAATAATAATAATACTTTATTCAAAAACGTAACATTATTACATTTAAATCGTCCACAAAAAAAATACATAAAAAAAATTTTTTGCATTATATTAATACTTTGTATTTTTTCATAATATTTACTTGTTGCATAGATCTTATGTTGTAACAATTTTTCTTTCATTATTTTTTTGAACTTTTCAGTGTTCAAAGCTGGTTTTGAACAGCTTAATTTTGGTGAGAGTACAGTAACTGATTGATAATGGAAGTTATTTTGTGACTTTGAAACTCTATGTAGTGGTACCAATATGTCACATCCATAAAAAAGTTAAATATCTGGGCACCACACTTGACAATAAAATGACATGGAAAGCAACTCCTCTTCATTAATTATTTTCTTGTTTTTTTTGTTTTGATCTTGCAATACTTTCAGCATTTCCCTATAAGGAGCTAAAGAATTTTGAAATTCTCTCTTAAATTTCCCTCTGCGTACAACTGAAGGATCTTTTTGAACAAAAGAATATTCTAATTCATTAGCTAAAGCTAGTCCTTTTTGCAGATCAGTTACATTAAAATCAACAACCAATTCAATATCAGAAATCTTTTCGGAATCATCCACGTTATTTGAAATGGAGATATTTATTAATTGAATTAGTTCTTCTTCGTAAAAGCCTGTTCCTCAAACAATTCCTGAACATGATCAATGTTCATATCTGACAATCCGTCGCCTTCTAAATTAGAAGCAACCAATATAATTCTATTATACTCAGTTTCCTCAAATGGAACAGAGTTTCCTCTCTGTACCATTTGTGTACCACTGTTTTAACTCCTTACAAGATAAATTTATAGTTGTAATACAATCTAAAATAGAAAACTCTTTCTAACCTTGAGTAAGCGTTAAACTTTTATCGTTTTCTAGCCTTTCCAAAATCTTTTGGAATGATATTCGTATATAATATGCCTTAACTGTTGAAATTATACCTTGATCTAATCGTTGGATCAGCGATGTGCAATTTGGAGGAGAAAATACAATCTTTACATTTGAATAACTTAACTCTTTACTGTGACAAGCAGCATTGTCAATAAGCAATAAAACTTTAAAGCTCAAATTTTTTTCTTTAAAAACTTTTCTACTTCTGGAATAAAACAATTTTTAAATCAATATTCAAACAAATTTTGCGTTATCCAGCCTCTTGGATTCAAGGAACGATTTATTAACATTGGTTTTACTACAAAATTTCCCGATAAGTTACTACACATGTGGAGGTAACACGATCTTTGCAAAATTTGTAACCTGATACTTGCTTCTGAATTTTTGAAACAAAAGTTCGTGACGGCAGTTTCATCAGCGTTAAAAATTTAATCTGCTAAATATTCTCCCTGTTCAATAATTTGTGGTATTTCCAGCATGAATTTTTGGGCAGCCTCTAATCTGCTGAAGCTTGCTCTCCTTGAAATTTTATATTGTGCAAAGAAAATCTTTTTTTAAAATTTTCAAACCACCTTTACTTGCCAAAAATGACACCTTTGGTTGTTCTGTAGAAGAAAGTTCACTTTTCTTTAAGTGCGTGTAAATTCATGTGGCTGAAGTTAGATTCATATTCGAATCTGTACCAGATTCAGATTCATAAAATTACAGTTGACCAGACAAGTATTGAACATATCAATTGAAAAATCGTTTTCTGAAACTACAGAAGTTGTAGCAATCTGCGACTACCCTGGATAATTCGAATAGACCCTCTAGTATGTTCCCTGTCTACCCTCACCCTCAGATTTGCCGTAGGGGCCGAGGGGTTCCTCGTTTTCAATAGCATACTTAGATATTATTTTCTCAATAACTAGAGACTGCAGCACCCTGATACTAGTCTAGATTATTGCATTAGGTCCTCTGGTATCTTTCTAGCCCACCAGCACCCCCAGATTTGCCGTAGGGGCCGAGGGGTGAATTTTTTAATATTACTCGTTTTCAATATCAAATTTAAACTTTATTTTCTCAATAACTAGAGACTGCAGCACCTTGGGACTAGTTTAGATTATTGCATTAGGTCCTCTGGTATCCTTCTAGCCCATCAGCAGCCCCAGATTTGCCGTAGGGGCCGAGGGGTGAATTTTTTAATATTACTCGTTTTCAATATCAAATGTAAACATTATTTTCTCAATAATTAGAGACTGCAGCACCCTGATACTAGTCTAGATTATTGCATTAGGTCCTCTGGTATCTTTCTAGCATACCAGCACCCCCAGATTTGCCGTAGGGGCCGAGGGGTGAATTTTTTAATATTACTCGTTTTCAATATCAAATTTAAACTTTATTTTCTCAATAACTAGAGACTGCAGCACCCTGGGACTAGTTTAGATTATTGCATCAGGTCCTCTAGTATCCTTGTAGCCCATCAGCACCCCCAGATTTGCCGTAGGAGCCGAAGGGTGAATTTTTCAATATTCCTCGTTTTCAATATCAAATGTAAACATTATTTTCTCAATAACTAGAGACTGCAGCACCCTGGGAATAGTCTAGATTATTGCATTAGTTCCTCTGGTATCCTTCTAGCACACCAGCAACCCCAGATTTGCCGTAGGGGCCGAGGGGTGAATTTTTTAATATTACTCGTTTTCAATATCAAATGTAAACATTATTTTCTCAATAATTAGAGACTGCAGCACCCTGATACTAGTCTAGATTATTGCATTAGGTCCTCTGGTATCTTTCTAGCCCACCAACACCCCCAGATTTGCCGTAGGGGCCGAGGGGTGAATTTTTTAATATTACTCGTTTTCAATATCAAATGTAAACATTATTTTCTCAATAATTAGGGACTGCAGCACCCTGATACTAGTCTAGATTATTGCATTAGGTCCTCTGGTATCTTTCTAGCCTACCAGCACCCCCAGATTTGCCGTAGGGGCCGAGGGGTGAATTTTTCAATATTCCTCGTTTTCAATATCAAATGTAAAAATTATTTTCTCAATAACTAGAAACTGCAGCACCCTGGGACTAGTCTAGATTATTGCATTAGGTCCTCTGGTATCCTTGTAGCCCATCAGCACCCGCAGATTTGCCGTAGGGACCGAAGGGTGAATTTTTTAATATTACTCGTTTTCAATATCAAAGTTAAAAATTATTTTCTCAATTACTAGAGACTTCAGCACCCTGGGACTAGTCTAGATAATTGTATTAGGTCCTCTAGTATCCTTCTAGCCCATCAGCACCCCCAGATTTGCCGTAGGGGCCGAAGGGTGAATTTTTCAATATTCCTCGTTTTCAATAGCAAAGTTAAAAATTATTTTCTCAATTACTAGAGACTTCAGCACCCTGGGACTAGTCTAGATAATTGTATTAGGTCCTCTGGTATCCTTGTAGCCCATCAGCACCCCCAGATTTGCCGTAGGGTCGAAGGGTGAATTTTTCAATATTACTCGTTTTCAATAGCAAAGTTAAAAATTATTTTCTCAATTACTAGAAACTGCAGCACCCTGGGACTAGTCTATATTATTGCATTATGTCCTCTGGTATCCTTCTAGTCCACTCGCACCCCCAGATTTGCCGTAGGAGCCGAAGGGTGAATTTTTTAAAATTCCTCGTTTTCAATAGCAAAATTAAAAATTATTTTCTAGACTAGACTAGAAGAACTACAGACTACAGCGCCCTGGGACTGGTCTAGATTATTATATTCAAAATTTATTCAATATTTAGTTTGATTTGAAAGTATAATTTTCATATGGCTTTTACTTCTTTATTAATGAAACTTGAACGACACTTTTCAAAATTTTTAGACACATTAAAGCATTTAAATTAATTTTTTATATTGTTTTTTGTATTTGTTTTTTACATTATATGTTTTTTATATTGACACGGCTCTACCTGTAACGTCGGTAGCTGTGCCTTACTTATAAAGGTTTCATTATCAGTAGAGGGTTCTGATAAATGTTCTTCATCTAATCTATCATGAATATTACTAAATAATGAAACGTTAGAAACAAGTAGCTGCGATATAGTTGGCGACGAACGTTTTAGAATGGGGCTGTTACTATTTAGTATTATAGTTTCATTTGCATTAGTAGATCTTTCTTTTATTTCAATGTTATTATATAGAAGTAAAAGCAATACGAAATTATAATATCAAACTAAAAATTACATCAATTTTAAATATAATAATCTAGACTAGTTCTAGGGTGCTGCAGTCTCTAGTTATTGAGAAAATAAAGTTTAAATTTGATATTGAAAACCAGTAATATTAAAAAATTCACCCCTCGGCCCCTACGGCAAATCTGGGGTTGCTGGTGTGCTAGAAGGATACCAGAGGAACTAATGCAATAATCTAGACTATTCCCAGGGTGCTGCAGTATCTAGTTATTGAGAAAATAATGTTTACATTTGATATTGAAAACGAGTAATATTAAAAAATTCACCCCTCGGCCCCTACGGCAAATCTGGGTGTGCTGGTGGGCTAGAAAGATACCAGAGGACCTAATGCAATAATCTAGACTAGTCCCAGGGTGCTGCAGTCTCTAGTTATTGAGAAAATAAAGTTTAAATTTGATATTGAAAACGAGTAATATTAAAAAATTCACCCCTCGGCCCCTACGGCAAATCTGGGGGTGCTGGTGGGCTAGAAAGATACCAGAGGACCTAATGCAATAATCTAGACTAGTATCAGGGTGCTGCAGTCTCTAATTATTGAGAAAATAATGTTTACATTCTATATTGAAAACGAGTAATATTAAAAAATTCACCCCTCGGCCCCTACGGCAAATCTGGGGGTGCTGGTGGGCTAGAAAGATACCAGAGGACCTAATGCAATAATCTAGACTAGTATCAGGGTGCTGCAGTCTCTAATTATTGAGAAAATAATGTTTACATTCGATATTGAAAACGAGTAATATTAAAAAATTCACCCCTCGGCCCCTACGGCAAATCTGGGGGTGCTGGTGGGCTAGAAAGATACCAGAGGACCTAATGCAATAATCTAGACTAGTATCAGGGTGCTGCAGTCTCTAATTATTGAGAAAATAATGTTTACATTTGATATTGAAAACGAGTAATATTAAAAAATTCACCCCTCGGCCCCTACGGCAAATCTGGGGGTGCTGGTGGGCTAGAAAGATACCAGATTACCTAATGCAATAATCTGAACTAGTCCCAGGGTGCTGCAGTCTCTAGTTATTGAGAAAATAATATCTAAGTATGCTATTGAAAACGGTGAACCGCTCGGCCCCTACGGCAAATCTGAGGGTGAGGATAGACAGGGAACATACTAGAGGGTCTATTCGAATTATCCAGGGTAGTCGCAGATTGCTACAACTTCTGTAATTTCAGAAAACTATTTTTCAATTGATATGTTCAATACTTGTCTGGTCAACTGTAATTTTATGAATCTGAATCTGGTACAGATTCGAATATGAATCTAACTTCAGCCACATTGTAAATTCTGAGTGCTTTTTGTTTAATACTGTTTGTGTTCAATGGAATTTTTTTATCTAAACAATCTTCCATCCATGTTATAAGAGCATATTCCATTTTGACGATATTAATATCTCGTTTACAGGATACACGTTTTGCACCATGCGAACAACCAGTAGCAACATTTTGTCTAATTTCTCTCTCATTTTTTAATATAGTTCGAATAGTACCTTCATTCAAATTTAATGATTTTGCAATAGATGAAGGCTTTTCTCCGGTTTTTATACGATCTAATATTTTAATTTTTTCTTCGAGAGAAATAAATTTTCGTTTAAATTTTTGCTTCGCGATCTTGTCAGAAATTGTCTAAATTTAGGGTCCAAAATTAAATTTACTATAAACGTTACAACTTCAATTTTTACTTACCTCAAATTAAAATTATTATGTATTAACTTTCAGTAACTGTCAAAAGAAGATTATTTATTATTCACTATCTATCTTTTTTCACTTTTCGCTATTTACTTTCCAAAAAAGAACAAGAAAAAACTTTACCAACTTCATTCACAAAGAACAAAACGCATAACTACTCTCATTAAGAAGTGACGGGTTTTCTGTAGCAATAAAGTTGGGAATTCGCCTTATTGAACGTAATTGAAAAAAATATTCAGTTGAGAATTCAGTTGTGGTACGAAAATTAAATTCAAATTTTTAAAATCGTGTTATATCAAAACCGGGTAATATTAAATTAGTTAAAGTTTTGTACCGTGTAATATCGAATCCGTGTTTTACAAGTACCGTGTTATACGAGGGACGCCTGTACACTAAAATTACAGTAATTTCAGCTCCATTCATTCCTAGGCACGGCTAAAACGTTCGACATTCCGTATCCAAATCAAGCTCTGACACTATTCCACCACAAAGATTATCACTGCAGTGGTACCACAAGCTGATCAACATGTTCAGGATGCGCTGTATTCGTTCACATAGTATAAATCGAAAACACCTCTAAGAAGCTCTATGGAAAATGAAGACATGGTGTAGAATATGAAGAATCTTAGTTTATCCAGGGCAAAGCACGGTATTATATTTCTCGAAAACAAGTTTAAAAAAAGACTGATGTAAACCACCCCGTTTTGATGATGTTCGGTGGAATCATCAAATCCAAGTACGTATATACAATGAAATACTTCATGAATCCTTAATTTACTTGAGCTCTTAAAGCAATTCGTCAGCTTTCATGCATGATAGGTGTTGAAAGTCTTGTATGACTTCTTTAACGGGCGAAGTAAATTGCTGCTTGCAAAATTAAATTTATAAAATCATTATCAGAAAAAGAATATTGTGTGCATCTGCTGTATAAGTGATAACAGCGAATTTTCACATGCGGAAAATTCAAACTCCTTGATCTCTAACGTAACGACACCATCGATCAAGATATCAGTATCGAAAGCAAATTTGAATTTATCTCTAGAACCTCAAGGAAAATAGTAATTTTATTTTGTTCTGTTTCTTTTAAAATGCGAGTTATGACGCTGAAATAGTTTGTAATATAATAATTGTTAAATCAGTGTAAAACCCATTGAAAAAAATTTAAGTTTGCACTCCAAATTGTATGAATAAAATAACTATTAAAGGTTTATTGTTTAGTGTAGCGATAATCGGGGCTGAACTCATCCATCAAATCGTTATACAAAAACGTTTCAGTTCTGGAATCACCGACAGTCATCAAGTTTCACTCTTGTACACTTGTATCTGTTTTAGCACATTAAAATGTTATATTGAAAATTTCGCCTTTCGCAGAAATCATTAATGGCCGCAGATATGCAGATACTGTGGTATTCGACAATATTTTAATTAATTATGTAATTATCAAATCCATTACATTAATCCATTAATAAGGATTTTAATTCGACTAGTTTAACATAATTTTCATTAAAATTTTAAAACTATTTTCCTTGTTGGCTCAATGCCGTTCAAACAGATTACGTAATGGGTTGCTCTTAACTTAATTTATTTTAGTTAATTTTAGTTTTAACTACTCCTAGATTATGCAAAGTAATAAGTTATAAATGAATAAAATTTTGTTAGTTAGATACCAAGTTAAATGGTTCGTATACTATAAAGCACCCTTAATCTCCGTAAATATTAATGTTATTACGAAGCGTCGACCGGGATTATAACAGTTACTAGACCGCAACCCGTTGGATACCGTTTGTGACCCATTTCTATACATTCTACAAGTATTACACAACGTGATCAAAGGGATTCTATACTAAGCGTCCGCATATCGTGAAAATTATCAAAGTTTACCCGAGAAAATTTATTTGCGCACGCGTCGAGCGATTTGGGAACTTTGGCAAAGCTTCCTCAGCTACTACTATAACTACGTGGATTATTAGAGTTTCAGTGCATCCAGTGTGCGGCGACCCTCTCTAGCACATGAAATTCTGTAACAAGGTGCTTAGAGTTGATGAATAATGCCAAACACTACATCTTCCTGGACTATTCCTTCAAAAAATCGCTGTAATAAGTTTTAATAACGTCCTGTTTCTTCGTCATATAGAGATGTTCTCTTGCGAAAATCATTCGGTAATGAAGGAAGTTGTGAAACTTGGAATATTATAATGCAAGAAGTTTTGTAGTTACCAATATTCAAGTCATTATTAGTTCTTGTTTAAGAAACTTATTAAAAGCGTTTTATTTCAAACGTAGTTTGATCTTAGTTTTTATAAAAATATTTATGACTAAGAATTCGCGTTTAAAAATTTAAAAACTAACTTTTAAGATTGTTTGCTAAAGAATCCATCGATTATACCAACCCACGCTTCGTAATTCGCTTACGTAGAACATTAAACTTTAAACCCAGGGATAAAATAAGAATCCATTGGCAAAAGAAAAGCTTGCGAGATTAAATATGCATTTTCGTAAGGTGATAGTTAATTAACCTGCCTTCGTTCGAGAACTCTCCAATGAGCACGGTATCGGGATTCCTCCCTTTCCGAGCAATAGATAGGGAGTAAAGTGCTCTGCGAGCTTCCTCTTAATTAAGACAACCTGTCAGGCGAAAGAATATTAAGAAAACTGGAAGATAAGCAGAGCCAGATTGGACCGCCCTTTTGTTTTAACAAGAGTAAGTGAGACGAAGGCCTAAGAGGGGAGTATTAAGTATATTACCCTCTTTTTGTCTCTCATCTTGAACTGCAATATTTCTGACCTTTTCGAGAGATAAAGGGAATATAATAGAAATTGGGTAGATATTATATATTTTGAAGATATATAGCACCGAAACCTTCATAAATTAACATCATAAAAGTCTTAATTAAAATAAATTGTATCAGAAAATTCAAATCAAAATCTTCGACAAATCACTTTGAAGCTTGAAATATGAAAGTAACCTATTCATGTAACGTTTTCATGGAAAACCAACTAAAAAAAGTTCCTTTCAAAGTTTCCGATTTCAAAGACGATTTTAAAATGGTTTACCCGCTATTGAACGTTAACGAATACACCACGAAACCCCGTAGGGTAAAAAGCAAATAAAAATCACTTCATGTCCAGTATAAACGAGAAATCCCCTTCTGTGTCTGTAAATTCATTCGGCTCGCGCGATTTTCTCGTCCGAAAAATGTAAAACTTAACGAAGCATACGTTTTTACCGCCTCCAAGCAATCCCTTTTGCCAACACTCCCCGACTAGATGCAGTCCACCAGAAGCAGCATTTGCTTTATCACCGTCCCGTTCTATTCCTCTGAAATCAGTTTTTCACGTTTTTGTTACAGAGAAACGTGTCGGGCAAAAACCACTACCTTCCAAGATTAATTACCACCCAAGGGTGAATCGACCTTACTTTTTGTTGGGTTGACCTTTTAACTAAATCTTTTAAATTAACATTTATCAAACCAAATTAAATACCATTCTAATTTTTTGAAACTACAAAACTTGTAGAATGGATTAAAAGCGACTTTTAACTTAGTAACAAAGAATGTTATTCCAGAATGAAATGAAAAACAAAAAAAAATTAAAATGAAAGTGAGCATTCAACCATCGGAAAAGCCCACGTTTAATTTCCTGGTTGAAAAAGATTCAATTAAGCCACATGAAAAGTCTTGGTGGCGAGCTCTAGGCGACTTTTTTTTTAGATTTGTTATTAAATAAAAAGGGGTCAAAACAAAGCCCCCCTATTCAATTAACCCTAAGGGAAAAGGGATTGTAATGAAACTCGTG